>NC_090931.1:317225161-317850161 GCF_040938575.1 Ambystoma mexicanum | reverse complement strand
ACATTTGCAGCCTGAAAGGGGCATTAACCCGCATCCTAGACCTCTGAAATTCCCAAAAATATTTTGTGCACAAAAAATGCATCCTATACCCCTGAAAGCTCAAGAATATGTTAGCAGCCCAAAGAAGGCCTTAAAATGCATTTTAGGCCTACAAAAATTTAGAAAACTTTGGAGCCCAAAAAAGGGGTTTACAGGCATCCTAGACCCCCTAAAGTCCAGAAAATGTTGTTGGACCAAAAAGGGTGTCAGAGAGCTCTGAATGTCCCAAAAACATTTGCAGCCACTGAAATTCCCAAAAATATTTTTGGCACGAAAAATGCATCCTACACCCCTGAAAGTTCAGAAAATGTTGGCAGCTCAAGAAAAGGCCTTAAAATGCATGTTAGGCCTTCAAAAATGTTGAAAACTTTGGAGGCACAAAATAGGGGTTTACAGGCATCCTAGACCTCCTAAAGTCCAGAAAATGTTGTTGTATCAAAAACGGTGTCAGAGAGCTCTGAATGTCCCAAAAACATTTGCAGCCTGAAAGGGGCATTAACACGCATCCTAGACCACTGAAATTTCCCAAAATATTTTTGCCATGAAAAATGCATGCTACACCCCTGAAAGTTCAGAAAACACCCCAGAAATGTTGCCAGGTCAAAAAAGGCCTTGAAATGCATCTTAGGCCTTTAAAAATGTTGAAAACTTTGGAGACCCAAAAAAGGGGTTTACAGGCATCCTAGACCCCCTAAAGTCCAGAAAATGTTGTTGGACCAAAAATGGTGTCAGAGAGCTCTGAATGTCCCAAAAACATTTGCAGCCTGAAAGGAGCATTAACCCGCATCCTAGACCTCTGAAATTCCCAAAAATATTTTGTGCACAAAAAATGCATCCTATACCCCTGAAAGTTCAGAAAATGTTGGCAGCTCAAGAAAAGGCCTTAAAATGCATGTTAGGCCTACAAAAATTTAAAAAACTTTGGAGCCCAAAAAAGGGGTTTACAGGCATCCTAGACCCCCTAAAGTCCAGAAAATGTTGTTGGATCAAAAACGGTGTCAGAGAGCTCTGAATGTCCCAAACACATTTGCAGGCTGAAAGGGGCATTAACCCGCATCCTAGACCACTGAAATTCCCAAAAATATTTTTGCCACTAAAAATGCATCCTACACCCCTGAAAGTTCAGAAAATGTTGGCAGCTCAAGAAAAGGCCTTAAAATGCATGTTAGGCCTTCAAAAATGTTGAAAACTTTGGAGGCACAAAATAGGGGTTTACAGGCATCCTAGACCTCCTAAAGTCCAGAAAATGTTGTTGGATCAAAAACGGTGTCAGAGAGCTCTGAATGTCCCAAAAACATTTGCAACCTGAAAGGGGCATTAACCCGCATCCTAGACCACTGAAATTTCCCAAAATATTTTTGCCATGAAAAATGCATGCTACACCCCTGAAAGTTCAGAAAACACCCCAGAAATGTTGGCAGCTCAAGTAAAGGCCTTAAAACACATATTAGGCCTTCAAAAATGTTGAAAACTTTGGAGGCCCAAAAAAGGGGTTTACAGGCATCCTAGACCCCCTAAAGTCCAGAAAATGTTGTTGGACCAAAATCGGTGTCAGAGAGCTCAGATTGTCCCCAAAACATTTGCAGCCTGAAAGGGGCATTAACCCGCATCCTAGACCACTGAAATTCCCAAAAATATTTTTGGCATGAAAAATGCATCCTACACCCCTGCAAGTTCAGAAAATGTTGGTAACTCTAAAAAAGGCCTTAAAATGCATGTTAGGCCTTCAAAAATGTTGAAAACTTTGGAGGCCCAAAAAAGGGATTTACAGGCATCCTAGACCTCCTAAAGTCCAGAAAATGTTGTTGGATCAAAAACGGTGTCAGAGAGCTCTGAATGTCCCAAAAACATTTGCAGCCTGAAAGGGGCATTAACCCACATCCTAGACCTCTGAAATTCCAAAAAATATTTTGTGCACAAAAAATTCATACTACAACCCTGAAAGTTCAGAATATGTTAGCAGCCCAAAAAAGACATTAAAATGCATTTTAGGCCTGCAAAAATTTAGAAAACTTTGGAGGCCCAAAAAAGGGGTTTACAGGCATCCTAGACCCCCTAAAGTCCAGAAAATGTTGTTGGACCAACAATGGTGTCAGAGAGCTCTGAATGTCCCAAAAACATTTGCAGCCTGAAAGGGGCATTAACCCGCATCCTAGACCTCTGAAATTCCCAAAAATATTTTGTGCACAAAAAATGCATCCTATACCCCTGAAAGCTCAAGAATATGTTAGCAGCCCAAAGAAGGCCTTAAAATGCATTTTAGGCATACAAAAATTTAGAAAACTTTGGAGGCCCAAAAAAGGGGTTTACAGGCATCCTAGACCCCCTAAAGTCCAGAAAATGTTGTTGGACCAAAAATGGCGTCAGAGAGCTCTGAATGTCCCAAAAACATTTGCAGCCACTGAAATTCCCAAAAATATTTTTGGCACGAAAAATGCATCCTACACCCCTGCAAGTTGAGAAAATGTTGGTAACTCTAAAAAAGGCCTTAAAATGCATGTTAGGCCTTCAAAAATGTTGAAAACTTTGGAGGCCCAAAAAAGGGATTTACAGGCATCCTAGACCTCCTAAAGTCCAGAAAATGTTGTTGGATCAAAAACGGTGTCAGAGAGCTCTGAATGTCCCAAAAACATTTGCAACCTGAAAGGGGCATTAACCCGCATCCTAGACCACTGAAATTCCCAAAAATATTTTTGCCACTAAAAATGCATCCTACACCCCTGAAAGTTCAGAAAATGTTGGCAGCTCAAGAAAAGGCCTTAAAATGCATGTTAGGCCTTCAAAAATGTTGAAAACTTTGGAGGCACAAAATAGGGGTTTACAGGCATCCTAGACCTCCTAAAGTCCAGAAAATGTTGTTGGATCAAAAACGGTGTCAGAGAGCTCTGAATGTCCCAAAAACATTTGCAACCTGAAAGGGGCATTAACCCGCATCCTAGACCACTGAAATTTCCCAAAATATTTTTGCCATGAAAAATGCATGCTACACCCCTGAAAGTTCAGAAAACACCCCAGAAATGTTGGCAGCTCAAGTAAAGGCCTTAAAACGCATATTAGGCCTTCAAAAATGTTGAAAACTTTGGAGGCCCAAAAAAGGGGTTTACAGGCATCCTAGACCCCCTAAAGTCCAGAAAATGTTGTTGGACCAAAATCGGTGTCAGAGAGCTCAGATTGTCCCCAAAACATTTGCAGCCTGAAAGGGGCATTAACCCGCATCCTAGACCACTGAAATTCCCAAAAATATTTTTGGCATGAAAAATGCATCCTACACCCCTGCAAGTTCAGAAAATGTTGGTAACTCTAAAAAAGGCCTTAAAATGCATGTTAGGCCTTCAAAAATGTTGAAAACTTTGGAGGCCCAAAAAAGGGATTTACAGGCATCCTAGACCTCCTAAAGTCCAGAAAATGTTGTTGGATCAAAAACGGTGTCAGAGAGCTCTGAATGTCCCAAAAACATTTGCAGCCTGAAAGGGGCATTAACCCACATCCTAGACCTCTGAAATTCCAAAAAATATTTTGTGCACAAAAAATTCATACTACAACCCTGAAAGTTCAGAATATGTTAGCAGCCCAAAAAAGGCATTAAAATGCATTTTAGGCCTGCAAAAATTTAGAAAACTTTGGAGGCCCAAAAAAGGGGTTTACAGGCATCCTAGACCCCCTAAAGTCCAGAAAATGTTGTTGGACCAACAATGGTGTCAGAGAGCTCTGAATGTCCCAAAAACATTTGCAGCCTGAAAGGGGCATTAACCCGCATCCTAGACCTCTGAAATTCCCAAAAATATTTTGTGCACAAAAAATGCATCCTATACCCCTGAAAGCTCAAGAATATGTTAGCAGCCCAAAGAAGGCCTTAAAATGCATTTTAGGCATACAAAAATTTAGAAAACTTTGGAGGCCCAAAAAAGGGGTTTACAGGCATCCTAGACCCCCTAAAGTCCAGAAAATGTTGTTGGACCAAAAATGGCGTCAGAGAGCTCTGAATGTCCCAAAAACATTTGCAGCCACTGAAATTCCCAAAAATATTTTTGGCACGAAAAATGCATCCTACACCCCTGCAAGTTGAGAAAATGTTGGTAACTCTAAAAAAGGCCTTAAAATGCATGTTAGGCCTTCAAAAATGTTGAAAACTTTGGAGGCCCAAAAAAGGGATTTACAGGCATCCTAGACCTCCTAAAGTCCAGAAAATGTTGTTGGATCAAAAACGGTGTCAGAGAGCTCTGAATGTCCCAAAAACATTTGCAGCCTGAAAGGGGCATTAACCCACATCCTAGACTTCTGAAATTCCCAAAAATATTTTGTGCACGAAAAATGTATCCTATACCCCTGAAAGTTCAGAATATGTTAGCAGCCCAAAAAAGGCATTAAAATGCATTTTAGGCCTGCAAAAATTTAGAAAACTTTGGAGGCCCAAAAAAGGGGTTTACAGGCATCCTAGACCCCCTAAAGACCAGAAAATGTTGTGGGACCAAAAATAGTGTCAGAGAGCTCTGAATGTCCCAAAAACATTTGCAGCCTGAAAGGGGCATTAACCCGCATCCTAGACTTCTGAAATTCCCAAAAATATTTTGTGCACGAAAAATGTATCCTATACCCCTGAAACTCAGAATATGTTAGCAGCCCAAAGAAGGCCTTAAAATGCATTTTATGCCTACAAAAATTTAGAAAACTTTGGAGGCCCAAAAAAAGGCGTTTACAGGCATCCTAGACCCCCTAAAGTCCAGAAAATGTTGTTGGACCAAAAATGGTGTCAGAGAGCTCCGAATGTCCCAAAAACATGTGCAACCTGAAAGGGGCATTAACCCACATCCTAGACCACTGAAATTCCCAGAAATATTTTTGGCAATAAAAATGCATCCTACACCCCTGAAAGTTCAGAAAATGTTGGCAGCTCAAGAAAAGGCCTTAAAATGCATGTTAGGCCTTCAAAAATGTTGAAAACTTTGGAGGCGCAAAATAGGGGTTTACAGGCATCCTAGACCTCCTAAAGTCCAGAAAATGTTGTTAGATCAAAAACGGTGTCAGAAAGCTCTGAATGTCCCAAAAACATGTGCAGCCTGAAAGGGGCATTAACCCGCATCCTAGACCTCTGAAATTCCCAAAAATATTTTGTGCACGAAAAATGCATCCTATACCCCTGAAACTCAGAATATGTTAGCAGCCCAAAGAAGGCCTTAAAATGCATTTTAGGCCTACAAAAATTTAGAAAACTTTGGAGGCCCAAAAAAGGGGTTTACAGGCATCCTAGACCCCCTAAAGTCCAGAAAATGTTGTGGGACCAAAAATGGTGTCAGAGAGCTCTGAATGTCCCAAAAACATTTGCAGCCACTGAAATTCCCAAAAATATTTTTGGCACGAAAAATGCATCCTACACCCCTGAAAGTTGAGAAAATGTTGGCAGCTCAAGAAAAGGCCTTAAAACGCATGTTAGGCCTTCAAAAATGTTGAAAACTTTGGAGGCCCAAAAAAGGGGTTTACAGGCATCCTAGACCCCCTAAAGTCCAGAAAATATTGCTGTAACAAAAATGGTGTCAGAGAGCTCTGAATGTCCCAAAAACATTTGCAGCCTGAAAGAGGCATTAACCCGCATCCTAGACCTCTGAAATTCCCAAAAATATTTTTGGCACGAAAAATGCATCCTACACCCCTGAAAGTTGAGAAAATGTTGGCAGCTCAAGTAAAGGCCTTAAAATGCATGTTAGGCCTTCAAAAATGTTGAAAACTTTGGAGGCCCAAAAAAGGGGTTTACAGGCATCCTAGACCCCCTAAAGTCCAGAAAATGTTGTTGGATCAAAATCGGTGTCAGAGAGCTCTGATTGTCCCCAAAACATTTGCAGCCTGAAAGGGGCATTAACCCGCATCCTAGACCACTGAAATTCCCAAAAATATTTTTGGCATGAAAAATGCATCCTACACCCCTGCAAGTTCAGAAAATGTTGGCAGCTCAAGAAAAGGCCTTAAAATGCATGTTAGGCCTTCAAAAATGTTGAAAACTTTGGAGGCACAAAATAGGGGTTTACAGGCATCCTAGACCTCCTAAAGTCCAGAAAATGTTGTTGGATCAAAAACGGTGTCAGAGAGCTCTGAATGTCCCAAAAACATTTGCAGCCTGAAAGGGGCATTAACCCACATCTAGACCTCTGAAATTCCAAAAAATATTTTGTGCACGAAAAATTCATACTACACCCCTGAAAGTTCAGAATATGTTAGCAGCCCAAAAAAGGCATTAAAATGCATTTTAGGCCTGCAAAAATTTAGAAAACTTTGGAGGCCCAAAAAAGGGCTTTACAGGCATCCTAGACCCCCTAAAGTCCAGAAAATATTGTTGTAACAAAAATGGTGTCAGAGAGCTCTGAATGTCCCAAAAACATTTGCAGCCTGAAAGGGGCATTAACCCGCATCCTAGAACTCTGAAATTCCCAAAAATATTTTTGGCACGAAAAATGCATCCTACACCCCTGAAAGTTGAGAAAATGTTGGCAGCTCAAGTAAAGGCCTTAAAATGCATGTTAGGCCTTCAAAAATGTTGAAAACTTTGGAGGCCCAAAAAAGGGGTTTACAGGCATCCTAGACCCCCTAAAGTCCAGAAAATGTTGTTGGACCAAAATCGGTGTCAGAGAGCTCTGATTGTCCCCAAAACATTTGCAGCCTGAAAGGGGCATTAACCCGCATCCTAGACCACTGAAATTCCCAAAAATATTTTGTGCACGAAAAATGCATCCTATACCCCTGAAACTCAGAATATGTTAGCAGCCCAAAGAAGGCCTTAAAATGCATTTTAGGCCTATACAAATTTAGAAAACTTTGGAGGCCCAAAAAAGGGGTTTACAGGCATCCTAGACCCCCTAAAGTCCAGAAAATGTTGTGGGACCAAAAATGGTGTCAGAGAGCTCTGAATGTCCCAAAAACATTTGCAGCCACTGAAATTCCCAAAAAATATTTTTGGCACGAAAAATGCATCCTACACCCCTGAAAGTTGAGAAAATGTTGGCAGCTCAAGTAAAGGCCTTAAAATGCATGTTAGGCCTTCAAAAATGTTGAAAACTTTGGAGGCGCAAAATAGGGGTTTACAGGCATCCTAGACCCCCTAAAGTCCAGAAAATGTTGTTGGACCAAAAATGGTGTCAGAGAGCTTTGAATGTCCCAAAATCATTTGCAGCCTGAAAGGGGCATTAACCCGCATCCTATACCTCTGAAATTCCCAAAAAAAAATATTTTTTGCACGAAAAATTCATACTACACCCCTGAAAGTTCAGAATATGTTAGCAGCCCAAAGAAGGCCTTAAAATGCATTTTAGGCCTACAAAAATTTAGAAAACTTTGGAGGCCAAAAAAAGGCGTTTACAGGCATCCTAGACCCCCTAAAGTCCAGAAAATGTTGTGGGACCAAAAATGGTGTCAGAGAGCTCTGAATGTCCCAAAAACATTTGCAGCCTGAAAGGGGCATTACCCACATCCTAGACCTCTGAAATTCCCAAAAATATTTTGTGCACGAAAAATTCATACTACACCCCTGAAAGTTCAGAATATGTTAGCAGCCCAAAAAAGGCATTAAAATGCATTTTAGGCCTGCAAAAATTTAGAAAACTTTGGAGGCCCAAAAAAGGGGTTTACAGGCATCCTAGACCCCCTAAAGTCCAGAAAATGTTGTTGGACCAAAAATGGTGTCAGAGAGCTCTGAATGTCCCAAAAACATTTGCAGCCTGAAAGGGGCATTAACACGCATCCTAGACCACTGAAATTTCCCAAAATATTTTTGCCATGAAAAATGCATGCTACACCCCTGAAAGTTCAGAAAACACCCCAGAAATGTTGCCAGGTCAAAAAAGGCCTTGAAATGCATCTTAGGCCTGCAAAAATGTTGATAACTTTGGAGACCCAAAAAAGGGGTTTACAGGCATCCTAGACCCCCTAAAGTCCAGAAAATGTTGTTGGACCAAAATCGGTGTCAGAGAGCTCCGAATGTCCCAAAAACATGTGCAACCTGAAAGGGGCATTAACCCGCATCCTAGACCACTGAAATTCCCAAAAATATTTTGGCACTAAAAATGCATCCTACACCCCTGAAAGTTCAGAATATGCTAGCAGCCCAAAGAAGGCCTTAAAATGCATTTTAGGCCTACAAAAATTTAGAAAACTTTGGAGGCCCAAAAAAGGGGTTTACAGGCATCCTAGACCCCCTAAAGTCCAGAAAATTTTCTGGGACCAAAAATGGTGTCAGAGAGCTCTGAATGTCCCAAAAACATTTGCAGCGACTGAAATTCCCAAAAATATTTTTGGCACGAAAAATGCATCCTACACCCCTGAAAGTTGAGAAAATGTTGGCAGCTCAAGTAAAGGCCTTAAAATGCATGTTAGGCCTTCAAAAATGTTGAAAACTTTGGAGGCCTAAAAAAGGGGTTTACAGGCATCCTAGACCCCCTAAAGTCCAGAAAATGTTGTTGGACCAAAATCGGTGTCAGAGAGCTCTGATTGTCCCCAAAACATTTGCAGCCTGAAAGGGGCATTAACCCGCATCCTAGACCACTGAAATTCCCAAAAATATTTTTGGCATGAAAAATGCATCCTACACCCCTGCAAGTTCAGAAAATGTTGGTAACTCTAAAAAAGGCCTTAAAATGCATGTTAGGCCTTCAAAAATGTTGAAAACTTTGGAGGCCCAAAAATAGGGTTTACAGGCATCCTAGACCTCCTAAAGTCCAGAAAATGTTGTTGGATCAAAAACGGTGTCAGAGAGCTTTGAATGTCCCAAAAACATTTGCAGCCTGAAAGGGGCATTAACCCACATCCTAGACCTCTGAAATTCCAAAAAATATTTTGTGCACGAAAAATTCATACTACACCCCTGAAAGTTCAGAATATGTTAGCAGCCCAAAAAAGGCATTAAAATGCATTTTAGGCCTGCAAAAAATTAGAAAACTTTCGAGGCCCAAAAAAGGGGTTTACATGCATCCTAGACCCCCTAAAGTCCAGAAAATGTTGTTGGACCAAAAATGGTGTCAGAGAGCTCTGAATGTCCCAAAAACATTTGCAGCCTGAAAGGGGCATTCCCTCGCATCCTAGACCACTGAAATTTCCCAAAATATTTTTGCCATGAAAAATGCATGCTACACCCCTGAAAGTTCAGAAAACACCCCAGAAATGTTGCCAGGTCAAAAAAGGCCTTGAAATGCATCTTAGGCCTGCAAAAATGTTGAAAACTTTGGAGACCCAAAAAAGGGGTTTACAGGCATCCTAGACCCCCTAAAGTCCAGAAAATGTTGTTGGACCAAAATCGGTGTCAGAGAGCTCTGAAAGGGGCATTAAACCGCATCCTAGACCACTGAAATTCCCAACAATATTTTTGGCACGAAAAATGCATCCTACACCCCTGAAAGTTCAGAAAATGTTGGCATCTCAAGAAAAGGCTTTAAAATGCATGTTAGGCCTAAAAAAATGTTGAAAACTTTGGAGGCCCAAAAAAGGGGTTTACAGGCATCCTAGACCCCCTAAAGTCCAGAAAATGTTGTTGGACCAAAAATGGTGTCAGAGAGCTCTGAATGTCCCAAAAACATTTGCAGCCTGAAAGGGGCATTAACCCGCATCCTAGACCACTGAAATTCCCAAAAATATTTTGGCCATGAAAAATGCATCCTACACCCCTGCAAGTTCAGAAAATGTTGGCAACTCTAAAAAAGGCCTTAAAATGCATGTTAGGATTTCAAAAATGTTGAAAACTTTGGAGGCCCAAAAAAGGGATTTACAGGCATCCTAGACCCCCTTAAGTCCAGAAAATGTTGGTGGATCAAAAATGCTGTCAGAGAGCTCTGAATGTCCCAAAAACATGTGCAACCTGAAAGGGGCATTAACTCGCATCCCAGACCACTGAAATTCCCAAAAATATTTTTGGCACTAAAAATACATCCTACACCCCTGAAAGTTCAGAAAATGTTTGCAGCTCAAGAAAAGGCCTTAAAATGCATGTTCGGCCTTCAAAAATGTTGAAAACTTTGGAGGCCCAAAAAAGGGGTTTACAGGCATCCTAGACCCCCTAAAGACCAGAAAATGTTGTTGGACCAAAATCGGTGTCAGAGAGCTCTGAATGTCCCAAAAACATTTGCAGCCTGAAATGAGCATTAACCCACATCCTAGACCACTGAAATGCCCAAAAATATTTTTGCCCTGAAAAATGCATCCTACACACCTGCAAGTTCAGAAAATGTTGGCAACTCTAAAAAAGGCCTTAAAATGCATGTTAGGCCTTCAAAAACGTTGAAAACTTTGGAGGCCCAAAAAAGGGATTTACAGGCATCCTAGACCCCCTAAAGTCCAGAAAATGTTGTTGGACCAAAAATGGTGTCAGAGAGCTCTGAATGTCCCAAAAACATTTGCAGCCTGAAAGGGGCATTAACCCGCATCCTAGACCTCTGAAATTCCCAAAAATATTTTGTGCACGAAAAAGGCATCCTATACCCCTGAAACTCAGAATATGTTAGCAGCCCAAAGAAGGCCTTAAAATGCATTTTAGGCCTAAAAAAATTTAGAAAAATTTGGAGGCCCAAAAAAGGCGTTTACAGGCATCCTAGACCCCCTAAAGTCCAGAAAATGTTGTTGGACCAAAAATGGTGTCAGAGAGCTCTGAATGTCCCAAAAACATCTGCAGCCTGAAAGGGGCATTAACCCGCATCCTAGACCACTGAAATTTCCCAAAATATTTTTGCCATGAAAAATGCATGCTACACCCCTGAAAGTTCAGAAAACACCCCAGAAATGTTGTGAGCTCAAAAAAGGCCTTAACATGCATGTTAGGCCTTCAAAAATGTTGAAAACTTTGGAGGCCCTAAAAAGGCGTTTACAGGCATCCTAGACCCCCTAAAGTCCAGAAAATGTTGTTGGACCAAAAATGGTGTCAGAGAGCTCTGAATGTCCCAAAAACATTTGCAGCCACTGAAATTCCCAAAAATATTTTTGGCACGAAAAATGCATCCTACACCCCTGAAAGTTCAGAAAATGTTGGCAGCTCAAGAAAAGGCCTTAAAATGCATGTTAGGCCTTCAAAAATGTTGAAAACTTTGGAGGCACAAAATAGGGGTTTACAGGCATCCTAGACCTCCTAAAGTCCAGAAAATGTTGTTGGATCAAAAACGGTGTCAGAGAGCTCTGAATGTCCCAAAAACATTTTCAGCCTGAAAGGGGCATTAACCCACATCCTAGACCTCTGAAATTCCCAAAAATATTTTGTGCACGAAAAATTCATACTACACCCTTGAAAGTTCAGAATATGTTAGCAGCCCAAAAAAGGCATTAAAATGCATTTTAGGCCTGCAAAAATTTAGAAATTGGATGCCCAAAAAAGGGGTTTACAGGCATCCTAGACCCCCTAAAGTCCAGAAAATGTTGTTGGACCAAAAATGGTGTCAGAGAGCTCTGAATGTCCCAAAAACATTTGCAGCCTGAAAGGGGCATTAACCCGCATCCTAGACCTCTGAAATTCCCAAAAATATTTTGTGCACAAAAAATGCATCCTATACCCCTGAAAGCTCAAGAATATGTTAGCAGCCCAAAGAAGGCCTTAAAATGCATTTTAGGCCTACAAAAATTTAGAAAACTTTGGAGCCCAAAAAAGGGGTTTACAGGCATCCTAGACCCCCTAAAGTCCAGAAAATGTTGTTGGACCAAAAAGGGTGTCAGAGAGCTCTGAATGTCCCAAAAACATTTGCAGCCACTGAAATTCCCAAAAATATTTTTGGCACGAAAAATGCATCCTACACCCCTGAAAGTTCAGAAAATGTTGGCAGCTCAAGAAAAGGCCTTAAAATGCATGTTAGGCCTTCAAAAATGTTGAAAACTTTGGAGGCACAAAATAGGGGTTTACAGGCATCCTAGACCTCCTAAAGTCCAGAAAATGTTGTTGTATCAAAAACGGTGTCAGAGAGCTCTGAATGTCCCAAAAACATTTGCAGCCTGAAAGGGGCATTAACACGCATCCTAGACCACTGAAATTTCCCAAAATATTTTTGCCATGAAAAATGCATGCTACACCCCTGAAAGTTCAGAAAACACCCCAGAAATGTTGCCAGGTCAAAAAAGGCCTTGAAATGCATCTTAGGCCTTTAAAAATGTTGAAAACTTTGGAGACCCAAAAAAGGGGTTTACAGGCATCCTAGACCCCCTAAAGTCCAGAAAATGTTGTTGGACCAAAAATGGTGTCAGAGAGCTCTGAATGTCCCAAAAACATTTGCAGCCTGAAAGGGGCATTAACCCGCATCCTAGACCTCTGAAATTCCCAAAAATATTTTGTGCACAAAAAATGCATCCTATACCCCTGAAAGCTCAAGAATATGTTAGCAGCCCAAAGAAGGCCTTAAAATGCATTTTAGGCCTACAAAAATTTAGAAAACTTTGGAGCCCAAAAAAGGGGTTTACAGGCATCCTAGACCCCCTAAAGTCCAGAAAATGTTGTTGGATCAAAAACGGTGTCAGAGAGCTCTGAATGTCCCAAACACATTTGCAGGCTGAAAGGGGCATTAACCCGCATCCTAGACCACTGAAATTCCCAAAAATATTTTTGCCACTAAAAA
Source organism: Ambystoma mexicanum (assembly GCF_040938575.1). Taxonomy (NCBI): domain Eukaryota; kingdom Metazoa; phylum Chordata; class Amphibia; order Caudata; family Ambystomatidae; genus Ambystoma; species Ambystoma mexicanum. The sequence continues at coordinate 317,837,562 of NC_090931.1, read as the reverse complement.
TGCATCCTACACCCCTGAAAGTTCAGAAAATGTTGGCAGCTCAAGAAAAGGCCTTAAAATGCATGTTAGGCCTTCAAAAATGTTGAAAACTTTGGAGGCACAAAATAGGGGTTTACAGGCATCCTAGACCTCCTAAAGTCCAGAAAATGTTGTTGGATCAAAAACGGTGTCAGAGAGCTCTGAATGTCCCAAAAACATTTGCAACCTGAAAGGGGCATTAACCCGCATCCTAGACCACTGAAATTTCCCAAAATATTTTTGCCATGAAAAATGCATGCTACACCCCTGAAAGTTCAGAAAACACCCCAGAAATGTTGGCAGCTCAAGTAAAGGCCTTAAAACGCATGTTAGGCCTTCAAAAATGTTGAAAACTTTGGAGGCACAAAATAGGGATTTACAGGCATCCTAGACCTCCTAAAGTCCAGAAAATGTTGTTGGACCAAAATCGGTGTCAGAGAGCTCAGATTGTCCCCAAAACATTTGCAGCCTGAAAGGGGCATTAACCCGCATCCTAGACCACTGAAATTCCCAAAAATATTTTTGGCATGAAAAATGCATCCTATACCCCTGCAAGTTCAGAAAATGTTGGTAACTCTAAAAAAGGCCTTAAAATGCATGTTAGGCCTTCAAAAATGTTGAAAACTTTGGAGGCCCAAAAAAGGGATTTACAGGCATCCTAGACCTCCTAAAGTCCAGAAAATGTTGTTGGATCAAAAACGGTGTCAGAGAGCTCTGAATGTCCCAAAAACATTTGCAGCCTGAAAGGGGCATTAACCCACATCCTAGACCTCTGAAATTCCAAAAAATATTTTGTGCACAAAAAATTCATACTACAACCCTGAAAGTTCAGAATATGTTAGCAGCCCAAAAAAGGCATTAAAATGCATTTTAGGCCTGCAAAAATTTAGAAAACTTTGGAGGCCCAAAAAAGGGGTTTACAGGCATCCTAGACCCCCTAAAGTCCAGAAAATGTTGTTGGACCAACAATGGTGTCAGAGAGCTCTGAATGTCCCAAAAACATTTGCAGCCTGAAAGGGGCATTAACCCGCATCCTAGACCTCTGAAATTCCCAAAAATATTTTGTGCACAAAAAATGCATCCTATACCCCTGAAAGCTCAAGAATATGTTAGCAGCCCAAAGAAGGCCTTAAAATGCATTTTAGGCATACAAAAATTTAGAAAACTTTGGAGGCCCAAAAAAGGGGTTTACAGGCATCCTAGACCCCCTAAAGTCCAGAAAATGTTGTTGGACCAAAAATGGCGTCAGAGAGCTCTGAATGTCCCAAAAACATTTGCAGCCACTGAAATTCCCAAAAATATTTTTGGCACGAAAAATGCATCCTACACCCCTGCAAGTTGAGAAAATGTTGGTAACTCTAAAAAAGGCCTTAAAATGCATGTTAGGCCTTCAAAAATGTTGAAAACTTTGGAGGCCCAAAAAAGGGATTTACAGGCATCCTAGACCTCCTAAAGTCCAGAAAATGTTGTTGGATCAAAAACGGTGTCAGAGAGCTCTGAATGTCCCAAAAACATTTGCAGCCTGAAAGGGGCATTAACCCACATCCTAGACCTCTGAAATTCCCAAAAATATTTTGTGCACAAAAAATTCATACTACACCCCTGAAAGTTCAGAATATGTTAGCAGCCCAAAAAAGGCATTAAAATGCATTTTAGGCCTGCAAAAATTTAGAAAACTTTGGAGGCCCAAAAAAGGGGTTTACAGGCATCCTAGACCCCCTAAAGTCCAGAAACTTTTGTTGGACCAAAATCGGTGTCAGAGAGCTCTGAATGTCCCAAAAACATTTGCAGCCTGAAAGGGGCATTAACCCACATCCTAGACCACTGAAATTCCCAGAAATATTTTTGGCAATAAAAATGCATCCTACACCCCTGAAAGTTCAGAAAATGTTGGCAGCTCAAGAAAAGGCCTTAAAATGCATGTTAGGCCTTCAAAAATGTTGAAAACTTTGGAGGCGCAAAATAGGGGTTTACAGGCATCCTAGACCTCCTAAAGTCCAGAAAATGTTGTTGGATCAAAAACGGTGTCAGAAAGCTCTGAATGTCCCAAAAACATGTGCAGCCTGAAGGGGGCATTAACCCGCATCCTAGACCTCTGAAATTCCCAAAAATATTTTGTGCACGAAAAATGCATCCTATACCCCTGAAACTCAGAATATGTTAGCAGCCCAAAGAAGGCCTTAAAATGCATTTTAGGCCTACAAAAATTTAGAAAACTTTGGAGGCCCAAAAAAGGGGTTTACAGGCATCCTAGACCCCCTAAAGTCCAGAAAATGTTGTGGGACCAAAAATGGTGTCAGAGAGCTCTGAATGTCCCAAAAACATTTGCAGCCACTGAAATTCCCAAAAATATTTTTGGCACGAAAAATGCATCCTACACCCCTGAAAGTTGAGAAAATGTTGGCAGCTCAAGAAAAGGCCTTAAAACGCATGTTAGGCCTTCAAAAATGTTGAAAACTTTGGAGGCCCAAAAAAGGGGTTTACAGGCATCCTAGACCCCCTAAAGTCCAGAAAATGTTGTTGGACCAAAATCGGTGTCAGAGAGCTCTGATTGTCCCCAAAACATTTGCAGCCTGAAAGGGGCATTAACCCGCATCCTAGACCACTGAAATTCCCAAAAATATTTTTGGCATGAAAAATGCATCCTACACCCCTGCAAGTTCAGAAAATGTTGGCAGCTCAAGAAAAGGCCTTAAAATGCATTTTAGGCCTATACAAATTTAGAAAACTTTGGAGGCCCAAAAAAGGGGTTTACAGGCATCCTAGACCCCCTAAAGTCCAGAAAATATTGCTGTAACAAAAATGGTGTCAGAGAGCTCTGAATGTCCCAAAAACATTTGCAGCCTGAAAGGGGCATTAACCCGCATCCTAGACCTCTGAAATTCCCAAAAATATTTTTGGCACGAAAAATGCATCCTACACCCCTGAAAGTTGAGAAAATGTTGGCAGCTCAAGTAAAGGCCTTAAAATGCATGTTAGGCCTTCAAAAATGTTGAAAACTTTGGAGGCCCAAAAAAGGGGTTTACAGGCATCCTAGACCCCCTAAAGTCCAGAAAATGTTGTTGGATCAAAATCGGTGTCAGAGAGCTCTGATTGTCCCCAAAACATTTGCAGCCTGAAAGGGGCATTAACCCGCATCCTAGACCACTGAAATTCCCAAAAATATTTTTGGCATGAAAAATGCATCCTACACCCCTGCAAGTTCAGAAAATGTTGGCAGCTCAAGAAAAGGCCTTAAAATGCATGTTAGGCCTTCAAAAATGTTGAAAACTTTGGAGGCACAAAATAGGGGTTTACAGGCATCCTAGACCTCCTAAAGTCCAGAAAATGTTGTTGGATCAAAAACGGTGTCAGAGAGCTCTGAATGTCCCAAAAACATTTGCAGCCTGAAAGGGGCATTAACCCACATCTAGACCTCTGAAATTCCAAAAAATATTTTGTGCACGAAAAATTCATACTACACCCCTGAAAGTTCAGAATATGTTAGCAGCCCAAAAAAGGCATTAAAATGCATTTTAGGCCTGCAAAAATTTAGAAAACTTTGGAGGCCCAAAAAAGGGCTTTACAGGCATCCTAGACCCCCTAAAGTCCAGAAAATATTGTTGTAACAAAAATGGTGTCAGAGAGCTCTGAATGTCCCAAAAACATTTGCAGCCTGAAAGGGGCATTAACCCGCATCCTAGAACTCTGAAATTCCCAAAAATATTTTTGGCACGAAAAATGCATCCTACACCCCTGAAAGTTGAGAAAATGTTGGCAGCTCAAGTAAAGGCCTTAAAATGCATGTTAGGCCTTCAAAAATGTTGAAAACTTTGGAGGCCCAAAAAAGGGGTTTACAGGCATCCTAGACCCCCTAAAGTCCAGAAAATGTTGTTGGACCAAAATCGGTGTCAGAGAGCTCTGATTGTCCCCAAAACATTTGCAGCCTGAAAGGGGCATTAACCCGCATCCTAGACCACTGAAATTCCCAAAAATATTTTGTGCACGAAAAATGCATCCTATACCCCTGAAACTCAGAATATGTTAGCAGCCCAAAGAAGGCCTTAAAATGCATTTTAGGCCTATACAAATTTAGAAAACTTTGGAGGCCCAAAAAAGGGGTTTACAGGCATCCTAGACCCCCTAAAGTCCAGAAAATGTTGTGGGACCAAAAATGGTGTCAGAGAGCTCTGAATGTCCCAAAAACATTTGCAGCCACTGAAATTCCCAAAAAATATTTTTGGCACGAAAAATGCATCCTACACCCCTGAAAGTTGAGAAAATGTTGGCAGCTCAAGTAAAGGCCTTAAAATGCATGTTAGGCCTTCAAAAATGTTGAAAACTTTGGAGGCGCAAAATAGGGGTTTACAGGCATCCTAGACCCCCTAAAGTCCAGAAAATGTTGTTGGACCAAAAATGGTGTCAGAGAGCTTTGAATGTCCCAAAATCATTTGCAGCCTGAAAGGGGCATTAACCCGCATCCTATACCTCTGAAATTCCCAAAAAAAAATATTTTTTGCACGAAAAATTCATACTACACCCCTGAAAGTTCAGAATATGTTAGCAGCCCAAAGAAGGCCTTAAAATGCATTTTAGGCCTACAAAAATTTAGAAAACTTTGGAGGCCAAAAAAAGGCGTTTACAGGCATCCTAGACCCCCTAAAGTCCAGAAAATGTTGTGGGACCAAAAATGGTGTCAGAGAGCTCTGAATGTCCCAAAAACATTTGCAGCCTGAAAGGGGCATTACCCACATCCTAGACCTCTGAAATTCCCAAAAATATTTTGTGCACGAAAAATTCATACTACACCCCTGAAAGTTCAGAATATGTTAGCAGCCCAAAAAAGGCATTAAAATGCATTTTAGGCCTGCAAAAATTTAGAAAACTTTGGAGGCCCAAAAAAGGGGTTTACAGGCATCCTAGACCCCCTAAAGTCCAGAAAATGTTGTTGGACCAAAAATGGTGTCAGAGAGCTCTGAATGTCCCAAAAACATTTGCAGCCTGAAAGGGGCATTAACACGCATCCTAGACCACTGAAATTTCCCAAAATATTTTTGCCATGAAAAATGCATGCTACACCCCTGAAAGTTCAGAAAACACCCCAGAAATGTTGCCAGGTCAAAAAAGGCCTTGAAATGCATCTTAGGCCTGCAAAAATGTTGATAACTTTGGAGACCCAAAAAAGGGGTTTACAGGCATCCTAGACCCCCTAAAGTCCAGAAAATGTTGTTGGACCAAAATCGGTGTCAGAGAGCTCCGAATGTCCCAAAAACATGTGCAACCTGAAAGGGGCATTAACCCGCATCCTAGACCACTGAAATTCCCAAAAATATTTTGGCACTAAAAATGCATCCTACACCCCTGAAAGTTCAGAATATGTTAGCAGCTCAAGAAAAGGCCTTAAAATGCATGTTAGGCCTTCAAAAATGTTGAAAACTTTGGAGGTGCAAAATAGGGGTTTACAGGCATCCTAGACCTCCTAAAGTCCAGAAAATGTTGTTGGATCAAAAACGGTGTCAGAGAGCTCTGAATGTCCCAAAAACATTTGCAGCCTGAAAGGGGCATTAACCCGCATCCTAGACCTCTGAAATTCCCAAAAATATTTTGGCACTAAAAATGCATCCTACACCCCTGAAAGTTCAGAAAATGTTGGCAGCTCAAGAAAAGGCCTTAAAATGCATGTTAGGCCTTCAAAAATGTTGAAAAATTTGGAGGCGCAAAATAGGGGTTTACAGGCATCCTAGACCTCCTAAAGTCCAGAAAATGTTGTTGGATCAAAAACGGTGTCAGAGAGCTCTGAATGTCCCAAAAACATTTGCAGTCTGAAAGGAGCATTAACCTGCATCCTAGACCTCTGAAATTCCCAAAAATATTTTGTGCACGAAAAATGCATCCTATACCCCTGAAACTCAGAATATGTTAGCAGCCCAAAGAAGGCCTTAAAATGCATTTTAGGCCTACAAAAATTTAGAAAACTTTGGAGGCCCAAAAAAGGGGTTTACAGGCATCCTAGACCCCCTAAAGTCCAGAAAATTTTCTGGGACCAAAAATGGTGTCAGAGAGCTCTGAATGTCCCAAAAACATTTGCAGCCACTGAAATTCCCAAAAATATTTTTGGCACGAAAAATGCATCCTACACCCCTGAAAGTTGAGAAAATGTTGGCAGCTCAAGTAAAGGCCTTAAAATGCATGTTAGGCCTTCAAAAATGTTGAAAACTTTGGAGGCCTAAAAAAGGGGTTTACAGGCATCCTAGACCCCCTAAAGTCCAGAAAATGTTGTTGGACCAAAATCGGTGTCAGAGAGCTCTGATTGTCCCCAAAACATTTGCAGCCTGAAAGGGGCATTAACCCGCATCCTAGACCACTGAAATTCCCAAAAATATTTTTGGCATGAAAAATGCATCCTACACCCCTGCAAGTTCAGAAAATGTTGGTAACTCTAAAAAAGGCCTTAAAATGCATGTTAGGCCTTCAAAAATGTTGAAAACTTTGGAGGCCCAAAAAAGGGATTTACAGGCATCCTAGACCTCCTAAAGTCCAGAAAATGTTGTTGGATCAAAAACGGTGTCAGAGAGCTCTGAATGTCCCAAAAACATTTGCAGCCTGAAAGGGGCATTAACCCACATCCTAGACCTCTGAAATTCCAAAAAATATTTTGTGCACGAAAAATTCATACTACACCCCTGAAAGGTCAGAATATGTTAGCAGCCCAAAAAAGGCATTAAAATGCATTTAAGGCCTGCAAAAATTTAGAAAACTTTGGAGGCCCAAAAAAGGGGTTTACAGGCATCCTAGACCCCCTAAAGTCCAGCAAATGTTGTTGGACCAAAATCGGTGTCAGAGAGCTCCGAATGTCCCAAAAACATGTGCAACCTGAAAGGGGCATTAACCCGCATCCTAGACCACTGAAATTCCCAAAAATATTTTGGCACTAAAAATGCATCCTACACCCCTGAACGTTCATAAAATGTTGGCAGCTCAAGAAAAGGCCTTAAAATGCATGTTAGGCCTTCAAAAATGTTGAACACTTTGGAGGCGCAAAATAGGGGTTTACAGGCATCCTAGACCTCCTAAAGTCCAGAAAATGTTGTTGGATCAAAAACGGTGTCAGAGAGCTCTGAATGTCCCAAAAACATTTGCAGCCTGAAAGGGGCATTAACCGGCATCCTAGACCTCTGAAATTCCCAAAAATATTTTGTGCACGAAAAATGTATACTACCCCTAAAAGTTCAGAATATGTTAGAAGCCCAAAAAATGCATTCAAATGCATTTTATGCCTGCAAAACTTTAGAAAACTTTGGAGGCCCAAAAAAGGGGTTTACAGGCATCCTAGACCCCCTAAAGTCCAGAAAATGTTGGTGGATCAAAAACGGTGTCAGAGAGCTCCGAATGTCCCAAAAACATGTGCAACTTGAAAGGGGCATTAACCCGCATCCTAGACCACTGAAATTCCCAAAAATATTTTTGGCAATAAAAATGCATCCTACACCCCTGAAAGTTCAGAAAATGTTGGCAGCTCAAGAAAAGGCCTTAAAATGCATGTTAGGCCTTCAAAAATGTTGAAAACTTTGGAGGCCCAAAAAAGGGATTTACAGGCATCCTAGACCCCCTAAAGTCCAGAAAATGTTGGTGGATCAAAAACGGTGTCAGAGAGCTCCGAATGTCCCAAAAACATGTGCAACCTGAAAGGGGCATTAACCCACATCCTAGACCTCTGAAATTCCCAAAAATATTTTGTGCACGAAAAATTCATACTACACCCTTGAAAGTTCAGAATATGTTAGCAGCCCAAAAAAGGCATTAAAATGCATTTTAGGCCTGCAAAAATTTAGAAAACTTTGGAGGCCCAAAAAAGGGGTTTACAGGCATCCTAGACCCCCTAAAGTCCAGAAAATGTTGTTGGACCAACAATGGTGTCAGAGAGCTCTGAATGTCCCAAAAACATTTGCAGCCTGAAAGGGGCATTAACCCGCATCCTAGACCTCTGAAATTCCCAAAAATATTTTGTGCACAAAAAATGCATCCTATACCCCTGAAAGCTCAAGAATATGTTAGCAGCCCAAAGAAGGCCTTAAAATGCATCTTAGGCATACAACAATTTAGAAAACTTTGGAGGCCCAAAAAAGGGGTTTACAGGCATCCTAGACCCCCTAAAGTCCAGAAAATGTTGTTGGACCAAAAATGGTGTCAGAGAGCTCTGAATGTCCCAAAAACATTTGCAGCCACTGAAATTCCCAAAAATATTTTTGGCACGAAAAATGCATCCTACACCCCTGAAAGTTGAGAACATTTTGGCAGCTCTAGAAAAGGCCTGTTAGGCCTTCAAAAATGTTGAAAACTTTGGAGGCCCAAAAAAGGGGTTTACAGGCATCCTAGACCCCCTAAAGTCCAGAAAATGTTGTTGGACCAAAATCGGTGTCAGAGAGCTCTGATTGTCCCCAAAACATTTGCAGCCTGAAAGGGGCATTAACCCGCATCCTAGACCACTGAAATTCCCAAAAATATTTTTGGCATGAAAAATGCATCCTACACCCCTGCAAGTTCAGAAAATGTTGGTAACTCTAAAAAAGGCCTTAAAATGCATGTTAGGCCTTCAAAAATGTTGAAAACTTTGGAGGCCCAAAAAAGGGATTTACAGGCATCCTAGACCTCCTAAAGTCCAGAAAATGTTGTTGGATCAAAAACGGTGTCAGAGAGCTCTGAATGTCCCAAAAACATTTGCAGCCTGAAAGGGGCATTAACCCACATCCTAGACCTCTGAAATTCCAAAAAATATTTTGTGCACAAAAAATTCATACTACAACCCTGAAAGTTCAGAATATGTTAGCAGCCCAAAAAAGGCATTAAAATGCATTTTAGGCCTGCAAAAATTTAGAAAACTTTGGAGGCCCAAAAAAGGGGTTTACAGGCATCCTAGACCCCCTAAAGTCCAGAAAATGTTGTTGGACCAACAATGGTGTCAGAGAGCTCTGAATGTCCCAAAAACATTTGCAGCCTGAAAGGGGCATTAACCCGCATCCTAGACCTCTGAAATTCCCAAAAATATTTTGTGCACAAAAAATGCATCCTATACCCCTGAAAGCTCAAGAATATGTTAGCAGCCCAAAGAAGGCCTTAAAATGCATTTTAGGCATACAAAAATTTAGAAAACTTTGGAGGCCCAAAAAAGGGGTTTACAGGCATCCTAGACCCCCTAAAGTCCAGAAAATGTTGTTGGACCAAAAATGGTGTCAGAGAGCTCTGAATGTCCCAAAAACATTTGCAGCCACTGAAATTCCCAAAAATATTTTTGGCACGAAAAATGCATCCTACACCCCTGAAAGTTGAGAACATTTTGGCAGCTCTAGAAAAGGCCTGTTAGGCCTTCAAAAATGTTGAAAACTTTGGAGGCCCAAAAAAGGGGTTTACAGGCATCCTAGACCTCCTAAAGTCCAGAAAATGTTGTTGGATCAAAAACGGTGTCAGAGAGCTCTGAATGTCCCAAAAACATTTGCAGCCTGAAAGGGGCATTAACCCACATCCTAGACCTCTGAAATTCCAAAAAATATTTTGTGCACAAAAAATTCATACTACAACCCTGAAAGTTCAGAATATGTTAGCAGCCCAAAAAAGGCATTAAAATGCATTTTAGGCCTGCAAAAATTTAGAAAACTTTGGAGGCCCAAAAAAGGGGTTTACAGGCATCCTAGACCCCCTAAAGTCCAGAAAATGTTGTTGGACCAACAATGGTGTCAGAGAGCTCTGAATGTCCCAAAAACATTTGCAGCCTGAAAGGGGCATTAACCCGCATCCTAGACCTCTGAAATTCCCAAAAATATTTTGTGCACAAAAAATGCATCCTATACCCCTGAAAGCTCAAGAATATGTTAGCAGCCCAAAGAAGGCCTTAAAATGCATTTTAGGCATACAAAAATTTAGAAAACTTTGGAGGCCCAAAAAAGGGGTTTACAGGCATCCTAGACCCCCTAAAGTCCAGAAAATGTTGTTGGACCAAAAATGGCGTCAGAGAGCTCTGAATGTCCCAAAAACATTTGCAGCCACTGAAATTCCCAAAAATATTTTTGGCACGAAAAATGCATCCTACACCCCTGCAAGTTGAGAAAATGTTGGTAACTCTAAAAAAGGCCTTAAAATGCATGTTAGGCCTTCAAAAATGTTGAAAACTTTGGAGGCCCAAAAAAGGGATTTACAGGCATCCTAGACCTCCTAAAGTCCAGAAAATGTTGTTGGATCAAAAACGGTGTCAGAGAGCTCTGAATGTCCCAAAAACATTTGCAGCCTGAAAGGGGCATTAACCCACATCCTAGACCTCTGAAATTCCCAAAAATATTTTGTGCACAAAAAATTCATACTACACCCCTGAAAGTTCAGAATATGTTAGCAGCCCAAAAAAGGCATTAAAATGCATTTTAGGCCTGCAAAAATTTAGAAAACTTTGGAGGCCCAAAAAAGGGGTTTACAGGCATCCTAGACCCCCTAAAGTCCAGAAAATGTTGTTGGACCAAAAATGGTGTCAGAGAGCTCTGAATGTCCCAGAAACATTTGCAGCCTGAAAGGGGCATTAACACGCATCCTAGACCACTGAAATTTCCCAAAATAGTTTTGCCATGAAAAATGCATGCTACACCCCTGAAAGTTCAGAAAACACCCCAGAAATGTTGCCAGGTCAAAAAAGGCCTTGAAATGCATCTTAGGCCTGCAAATATGTTGAAAACTTTGGAGACCCAAAAAAGGGGTTTACAGGCATCCTAGACCCCCTAAAGTCCAGAAAATGTTGTTGGACCAAAATTGGTGTTAGAGAGCTCCGAATGTCCCAAAAACATGTGCAACCTGAAAGGGGAATTAACCCGCATCCTAGACCACTGAAATTCCCAAAAATATTTTGGCACTGAAAATGCATCCTACACCCCTGAACGTTCATAAAATGTTGGCAGCTCAAGAAAAGGCCTTAAAATGCATGTTAGGCCTTCAAAAATGTTGAAAACTTTGGAGGCGCAAAATAGGGGTTTACAGGCATCCTAGACCCCCTAAAGTCCAGAAAATGTTGTTGGACCAAAAACGGTGTCAGAGAGCTCTGAATGTCCCAAAAACATTTACAGCCTGAAAGGGGCATTCACCCGCATCCTAGACCACTGAAATTTCCAAAAATATTTTGTGCACGAAAAATGCATCCTATACCCCTGAAAGCTCAGAATATGTTAGCAGTTAAAGAAAGCCTTAAAATGCATTTTAGGCATACAAAAATGTTGAAAACTTTGGAGGCCCAAAAAAGGGGTTTACAGGCATCCTAGACCCCCTAAAGTCCAGAAATTTTTTTGGACCAAAAACGGTGTCAGAATGCTCTGAATGTTCCAAAAACATTTGCAGCCTGAAAGGGGCATTAACCCGCATCCTAGACCACTGAAATTTCCCAAAATATTTTTGGCAACAAAAATGCATCCTCTACCCCTGAAAGCTCAGAATATGTTAGCAGCCCAAAGAAGGCCTTAAAATGCAATATAGGCCTGCAAAAATGTAAAATAATACTTTGAGGCCCAAAAATAGGGGCTTACAGGCAACCTAGACCCCCTAAAGTCCAGACAATGTTGGTGGACCGAAAACTGTGTCAGAGAGCTCTGAATGTCCCAAAAACATTTGCAGCCTGAAAGGGGCATTCACTCGCATCCTAGACCACTGAAATTTCCCAAAAATATTTTTGACACGAAAAATACATCCTACACCCCTGAAAGTTCAGAAAACACCCCTGAAATGTTGGCAGCCCAAAGAAGGCCTTAAAATGCATTTTAGGCATACAAAAATGTTGAAAACTTTGGAGGCCCAAAAAAGGGGTTTACAGGCATCTGAGACCCCCTAAAGTCCAGACAATGTTGGTGGACCGAAAACTGTGTCAGAGAGCTCTGAATGTCCCAAAAACATTTGCAGCCTGAAAGGGGCATTAACTCGCATCCTAGACCACTGAAATTTCCCAAAATATTTTTGGCACGAAAAATGCATCCTATATCCCTGAAAGCTCAGAATATGTTAGCAGCCCAAAGAAGGCCTTACAATGCATTTTAGGCATACAAAAATGTTGAAAACTTTGGAGGCCCAAAAAAGGGGTTTACAGGCATCCTAGACCCCCTAAAGTCCAGAAAATGTTGGTGGACCAAAAACTGTGTCAGAGAGCTCTGAATGTCCCAAAAACATGTGCAGCCTGAAAGGGGCATTAACCTGCATCCTAGATCCCTGAAATTCCCAAAAATATTTTTGGTATGAAAAATGCATCCTACACCCCTGAAAATTCTGAAAACACCCCTGAAATGTTGGCAGCTCAAAAAAGGCCTTAAAATGCATCTTAGGCTTGCAAAAATGTTGAAAACCTTGGAGGCCAAAAAAGGGGTTTACAGGCATCCTAGACCCCCTATAGTCCAGAAAATGGTTGTGGCCCAAAAACTGTGTCAGAGAGCTCTGAATGTCCCAAAAACATTTGCAGCCTGAAAGGGCCATTAACCTGCATCCTAGACCTCTGAAATTCCCAAAAATATTTTTGGCATGGAAAATGCATCCTACACCCCTGAAAGTTCCAAAAACACCCCTGAAATGTTGGCAGCCCAAAAAAGGCCTTAAAATGCAATATATGCCTGCAGAAATGTAAAAAATACTTTGGAGGCCCAAAAAAGGGGTTTACAGGCATCCTAGACCCCCTAAGGTCCAGAAAATGTTGGTTGACCAAAAACTGTGTCAGAGAGCTCTGAATGTCCCAAAAACATTTGCAGCCTGAAAGGGGCATTAACCTGCATCCTAGACCACTAAAACTCCCAAAAATATTTTTGGCACGAAAAATACATCCTACACCCCTGAAAGTTCAGAAAACACCCCTGAAATGTTGGCAGCCCAAAAAAGGCCTTAAAATGCAATATATGCCTGCAAAAATGTAAAAAATACTTTGGAGGCCCAAAAAAGGGGTTTACAGGCAACCTAGACCCCCTAAAGTCCAGACAATGTTGGTGGACCGAAAACTGTGTCAGAGAGCTCTGAATGTCCCAAAAACATTTGCAGCCTGAAAGGGGCATTAACTCGCATCCTAGACCCCTGAAATTCCCAAAAATATTTTTGGCAGGAAAAATGCATCCTACACCCCTGAAAGATCAGAAAATGTTGGCAGCTCAAGAAAAGGCCTTAAAATGCATGTTAGGCCTTCAAAAATGTTGAAAACTTTGGAGGCCCACAAAAGGGGTTTACAGGCATCCTAGACCCCCTAATGTCCAGAAAATGTTGTTGGATCAAAAACGGTGTCAGAGAGCTCTGAATGTCCCAAAAACATTTGCAGCCTGAAAGGGGCATTAACCCGCATCCTAGACCACTGAAATTTCCCAAAATATTTTTGGCATGAAAAATGCATGCTACACCCCTGAAAGTTCAGAAAACACCCCAGAAATGTTGGCAGCTCAAAAAAGGCCTTAAAATGCATCTTAGGCCTGCAAAAATGTTGAAAACTTTGGAGACCAAAAAAAGGGGTTTACAGGCATCCTAGACCCCCTAAAGTCCAGAAAATGTTGTTGGACCAAAAATGGTGTCAGAGAGCTCTGAATGTCCCAAAAACATTTGCAGCCTGAAAGGGGCATTAACCCGCATCCCAGACCTCTGAAATTCCCAAAAATATTTTGTGCATGAAAAATTCATACTACACGCCTGAAAGTTCCGAATATGTTAGCAGCCCAAAAAGGCATTAAAATCCATTTTAGGCCTGCAAAAATTTAGAAAACTTTGGAGGCCCAAAAAAGGGGTTTACAGGCATCCTAGACCCCCTGTAGTCCAGAAAATGTTGTTGGACCAACAATGGTGTCAGAGAGCTCTGAATGTCCCAAAAACAATTGCAGCCTGAAAGGGGCATTAACCCGCATCCTAGACCTCTGAAATTCCCAAAAATATTTTGTGCACGGAAAATGCATCCTTTACACCCCTGAAACTCAGAATATGTTAGCAGCCCAAAGAAGGCCTTAAAATGCATTTTAGGCCTACAAAAATTTAGAAAACTTTGGAGGCCCAAAAAAGGGGTTTACAGGCCTCCTAGACCCCCTAAAGTCCAGAAAATGGTTGTGGCCCAAAAATGGTGTCAGAGAGCTCTGAATGTCCCAACAACATTTGCAGTCTGAAGGGGGCATTGACATGCATCCTAGACTTCTGAAATTCCCAAAAATATTTTGTGCACGAAAAATGCATCCTATACCCCTGAAAGTTCAGAATAGGTTATCAGCCCAAAAAAGGCCTTAAAATGCAATATAGGCCTGCAAAAATGTAAAAAATAGTTTGGGGGCCCAAAAAAGGGGGTTTACGGGCATCCTAGACCCCCTAAAGTCCAGACAATGTTGGTGGACCGAAAACTGTGTCAGAGAGCTCTGAATATCCCAAAAACATTTGCAGCCTGAAAGGGGCATTAACCCGCATCCTAGACCACTGAAATTTCCCAAAATATTTTTGGCACAAAAATGCATCCTATACCCCTGAAAGCTCAGAATATGTTAGCAGCCCAAAGAAGGCCTTAAAATGCATTTTAGGCATACAGAAATGTTGAAAACTTTGGAGGCCCAAGAAAGGGGTTTACAGGCATCATAGACACCCTAAAGTCCAGAAAATGTTGTTGGACCAAAAACGGTGTCAGAGAGCTCTGAATGTCCCCAGAAAATGTGCAGCCAGAAAGGGGCATTAACCCGCATCCTAGACCACTGAAATTTCCCAAAATATTTTCACCTGAAAGTTCAGAAAACACCCCAGAAATGTTGCCAGGTCAAAAAAGGCCTTGAAATGCATCTTAGGCCTGCAAAAATGTTGAAAACTTTGGAGACCCAAAAAAGGGGTTTACAGGCATCCTAGACCCCCTAAAGTCCAGAAAATGTTGTTGGACCAAAAATGGTGTCAGAGAGCTCTGAATGTCCCAAAAACATTTGCAGCCTGAAAGGGGCATTAACCCGCATCCTAGACCTCTGAAATTCCCATAAATATTTTGTGCACAAAAAATGCATCCTATACCCCTGAAAGCTCAAGAATATGTTAGCAGCCCAAAGAAGGCCTTAAAATGCATTTTAGGCCTACAAAAATTTAGAAAACTTTGGAGCCCAAAAAAGGGGTTTACAGGCATCCTAGACCCCCTAAAGTCCAGAAAATGTTGTTGGATCAAAAACGGTGTCAGAGAGCTCTGAATGTCCCAAAAACATTTGCAGCCTGAAAGGGGCATTAACCCGCATCCTAGACCACTGAAATTCCCAAAAATATTTTTGCCACTAAAAATGCATCCTACACCCCTGAAAGTTCAGAAAATGTTGGCAGCTCAAGAAAAGGCCTTAAAATGCATGTTAGGCCTTCAAAAATGTTGAAAACTTTGGAGGCACAAAATAGGGGTTTACAGGCATCCTAGACCTCCTAAAGTCCAGAAAATGTTGTTGGATCAAAAACGGTGTCAGAGAGCTCTGAATGTCCCAAAAACATTTGCAACCTGAAAGGGGCATTAACCCGCATCCTAGACCACTGAAATTTCCCAAAATATTTTTGCCATGAAAAATGCATGCTACACCCCTGAAAGTTCAGAAAACACCCCAGAAATGTTGGCAGCTCAAGTAAAGGCCTTAAAATGCATGTTAGGCCTTCAAAAATGTTGAAAACTTTGGAGGCCCAAAAAAGGGGTTTACAGGCATCCTAGACCCCCTAAAGTCCAGAAAATGTTGTTGGACCAAAATCGGTGTCAGAGAGCTCTGATTGTCCCCAAAACATTTGCAGCCTGAAAGGGGCATTAACCCGCATCCTAGACCACTGAAATTCCCAAAAATATTTTTGGCATGAAAAATGCATCCTACACCCCTGCAAGTTCAGAAAATGTTGGTAACTCTAAAAAAGGCCTTAAAATGCATGTTAGGCCTTCAAAAATGTTGAAAACTTTGGAGGCCCAAAAATAGGGTTTACAGGCATCCTAGACCTCCTAAAGTCCAGAAAATGTTGTTGGATCAAAAACGGTGTCAGAGAGCTTTGAATGTCCCAAAAACATTTGCAGCCTGAAAGGGGCATTAACCCACATCCTAGACCTCTGAAATTCCAAAAAATATTTTGTGCACGAAAAATTCATACTACACCCCTGAAAGTTCAGAATATGTTAGCAGCCCAAAAAAGGTATTAAAATGCATTTTAGGCCTGCAAAAATTTAGAAAACTTTGGAGGCCCAAAAAAGGGGTTTACAGGCATCCTAGACCCCCTAAAGTCCAGAAAATGTTGTTGGACCAAAAATGGTGTCAGAGAGCTCTGAATGTCCCAAAAACATTTGCAGCCTGAAAGGGGCATTAACACGCATCCTAGACCACTGAAATTTCCCAAAATATTTTTGCCATGAAAAATGCATGCTACACCCCTGAAAGTTCAGAAAACACCCCAGAAATGTTGCCAGGTCAAAAAAGGCCTTGAAATGCATCCTAGACCTCTGAAATTCCAAAAAATATTTTGTGCACGAAAAATTCATACTACACCCCTGAAAGTTCAGAATATGTTAGCAGCCCAAAAAAGGCATTAAAATGCATTTTAGGCCTGCAAAAATGTTGAAAACTTTGGAGGCGCAAAATAGGGGTTTACAGGCATCCTAGACCTCCTAAAGTCCAGAAAATGTTGTTGGATCAAAAACGGTGTCAGAGAGCTCTGAATGTCCCAAAAACATTTGCAGCCTGAAAGGGTCATTAACCCGCATCCTAGACCTCTAAAATTCCCAAAAATATTTTGTGCACGAAAAATTCATACTACACCCCTGAAAGTTCAGAATATGTTAGCAGCCCAAAGAAGGCCTTAAAATGCATTTTAGGCCTACAAAAATTTAGAAAACTTTGGAGGCCCAAAAAAGGCGTTTACGGGCATCCTAGACCCCCTAAAGTCCAGAAAATGTTGTGGGACCAAAAATAGTGTCAGAGAGCTCTGAATGTCCCAAAAACATTTGCAGCCTGAAAGGGGCATTAACCGGCATCCTTGACCTCTGAAATTCCCAAAAATATTTTTTGCACGAAAAATGTATACTACCCCTAAAAGTTCAGAATATGTTAGAAGCCCAAAAAATGCATTCAAATGCATTTTAGGCCTGCAAAAATTTAGAAAACTTTGGAGGCCCAAAAAAGGGGTTTACAGGCATCCTAGACCCCCTAAAGTCCAGAAAATGTTGTTGGACCAAAATCGGTGTCAGAGAGCTCCGAATGTCCCAAAAACATGTGCAACCTGAAAGGGGCATTAACCCGCATCCTAGACCACTGAAATTCCCAAAAATATATTTGCCATGAAAAATGCATCCTACACCCCTGCAAGTTCAGAAAATGTTGGCAGCTCAAGAAAAGGCCTTAAAATGCATGTTAGGCCTTCAAAAATGTTGAAAACTTTGGAGGCACAAAATAGGGGTTTACAGGCATCCTAGACCTCCTAAAGTCCAGAAAATGTTGTTGGATCAAAAACGGTGTCAGAGAGCTCTGAATGTCCCAAAAACATTTGCAGCCACTGAAATTCCCAAAAATATTTTTGGCACGAAAAATGCATCCTACACCCCTGAAAGTTGAGAAAATGTTGGCAGCTCAAGAAAAGGCCTTAAAACACATGTTAGGCCTTCAAAAATGTTGAAAACTTTGGAGGCCCAAAAAAGGGGTTTACAGGCATTCTAGACCCCCTAAGGTCCAGAAAATCTTGTTGGACCAAAAACGGTGTCAGAGAGCTCTGAATGTCCCAAAAACATGTGCAACCTGAAAGGGGCATTAACTCGCATCCCAGACCACTGAAATTCCCAAAAATATTTTTGCCACTAAAAATACATCCTACACCCCTGAAAGTTCAGAAAATGTTTGCAGCTCAAGAAAAGGCCTTAAAATGCATGTTCGGCCTTCAAAAATGTTGAAAACTTTGGAGGCCCAAAAAAGGGGTTTACAGGCATCCTAGACCCCCTAAAGTCCAGAAAATGTTGTTGGACCAGAATCGGTGTCAGAGAGCTCTGAATGTCCCAAAAACATTTGCAGCCTGAAAGGGGCATTAACCCACATCCTAGACCACTGAAATGCCCAAAAATATTTTTGCCCTGAAAAATGCATCCTACACCCCTGCAGGTTCAGAAAATGTTGGCAACTCCAAAAAAGGCCTTAAAATGCATGTTAGGCCTTCAAAAATGTTGAAAACTTTGGAGGCGCAAAATAGGGGTTTACAGGCATCCTAGACCTCCTAAAGTCCAGAAAATGTTGTTGGATCAAAAACGGTGTCAGAGAGGTCTGAATGTCCCAAAAACATTTGCAGCCTGAAAGGGTCATTAACCCGCATCCTAGACCTCTAAAATTCCCAAAAATATTTTGTGCACGAAAAATTCATACTACACCCCTGAAAGTTCAGAATATGTTAGCAGCCCAAAGAAGGCCTTAAAATGCATTTTAGGCCTACAAAAATTTAGAAAACTTTGGAGGCCCAAAAAAGGCGTTTACGGGCATCCTAGACCCCCTAAAGTCCAGAAAATGTTGTGGGACCAAAAATAGTGTCAGAGAGCTCTGAATGTCCCAAAAACATTTGCAGCCTGAAAGGGGCATTAACCGGCATCCTTGACCTCTGAAATTCCCAAAAATATTTTTTGCACGAAAAATGTATACTACCCCTAAAAGTTCAGAATATGTTAGAAGCCCAAAAAATGCATTCAAATGCATTTTAGGCCTGCAAAAATTTAGAAAACTTTGGAGGCCCAAAAAAGGGGTTTACAGGCATCCTAGACCCCCTAAAGTCCAGAAAATGTTGTTGGACCAAAATCGGTGTCAGAGAGCTCCGAATGTCCCAAAAACATGTGCAACCTGAAAGGGGCATTAACCCGCATCCTAGACCACTGAAATTCCCAAAAATATATTTGCCATGAAAAATGCATCCTACACCCCTGCAAGTTCAGAAAATGTTGGCAGCTCAAGAAAAGGCCTTAAAATGCATGTTAGGCCTTCAAAAATGTTGAAAACTTTGGAGGCACAAAATAGGGGTTTACAGGCATCCTAGACCTCCTAAAGTCCAGAAAATGTTGTTGGATCAAAAACGGTGTCAGAGAGCTCTGAATGTCCCAAAAACATTTGCAGCCACTGAAATTCCCAAAAATATTTTTGGCACGAAAAATGCATCCTACACCCCTGAAAGTTGAGAAAATGTTGGCAGCTCAAGAAAAGGCCTTAAAACACATGTTAGGCCTTCAAAAATGTTGAAAACTTTGGAGGCCCAAAAAAGGGGTTTACAGGCATTCTAGACCCCCTAAGGTCCAGAAAATCTTGTTGGACCAAAAACGGTGTCAGAGAGCTCTGAATGTCCCAAAAACATGTGCAACCTGAAAGGGGCATTAACTCGCATCCCAGACCACTGAAATTCCCAAAAATATTTTTGGCACTAAAAATACATCCTACACCCCTGAAAGTTCAGAAAATGTTTGCAGCTCAAGAAAAGGCCTTAAAATGCATGTTCGGCCTTCAAAAATGTTGAAAACTTTGGAGGCCCAAAAAAGGGGTTTACAGGCATCCTAGACCCCCTAAAGTCCAGAAAATGTTGTTGGACCAGAATCGGTGTCAGAGAGCTCTGAATGTCCCAAAAACATTTTCAGCCTGAAAGGGGCATTAACCCACATCCTAGACCACTGAAATGCCCAAAAATATTTTTGCCCTGAAAAATGCATCCTACACCCCTGCAGGTTCAGAAAATGTTGGCAACTCCAAAAAAGGCCTTAAAATGCATGTTAGGCCTTCAAAAACGTTGAAAACATTGGAGGCCCAAAAAAGGGATTTACAGGCATCCTAGACCCCCTAAAGTCCAGAAAATGTTGTTGGACCAAAAAGGGTGTCAGAGAGCTCTGAATGTCCCAAAAACATTTGCAGCCATTGAAATTCCCAAAAATATTTTTGGCACGAAAAATGCATCCTACACCCCTGAAAGTTCAGAAAATGTTGGCAGCTCAAGAAAAGGCCTTAAAATGCATGTTAGGCCTTCAAAAATGTTGAAAACTTTGGAGGCACAAAATAGGGGTTTACAGGCATCCTAGACCTCCTAAAGTCCAGAAAATGTTGTTGTATCAAAAACGGTGTCAGAGAGCTCTGAATGTCCCAAAAACATTTGCAGCCTGAAAGGGGCATTAACACGCATCCTAGACCACTGAAATTTCCCAAAATATTTTTGCCATGAAAAATGCATGCTACACCCCTGAAAGTTCAGAAAACACCCCAGAAATGTTGCCAGGTCAAAAAAGGCCTTGAAATGCATCTTAGGCCTGCAAAAATGTTGAAAACTTTGGAGACCCAAAAAAGGGGTTTACAGGCATCCTAGACCCCCTAAAGTCCAGAAAATGTTGTTGGACCAAAAATGGTGTCAGAGAGCTCTGAATGTCCCAAAAACATTTGCAGCCTGAAAGGGGCATTAACCCACATCCTAGACCTCTGAAATTCCAAAAAATATTTTGTGCACGAAAAATTCATACTACACCCCTGAAAGTTCAGAATATGTTAGCAGCCCAAAAAAGGTATTAAAATGCATTTTAGGCCTGCAAAAATTTAGAAAACTTTGGAGGCCCAAAAAAGGGGTTTACAGGCATCCTAGACCCCCTAAAGTCCAGAAAATGTTGTTGGACCAAAAATGGTGTCAGAGAGCTCTGAATGTCCCAAAAACATTTGCAGCCTGAAAGGGGCATTAACACGCATCCTAGACCACTGAAATTTCCCAAAATATTTTTGCCATGAAAAATGCATGCTACACCCCTGAAAGTTCAGAAAACACCCCAGAAATGTTGCCAGGTCAAAAAAGGCCTTGAAATGCATCCTAGACCTCTGAAATTCCAAAAAATATTTTGTGCACGAAAAATTCATACTACACCCCTGAAAGTTCAGAATATGTTAGCAGCCCAAAAAAGGCATTAAAATGCATTTTAGGCCTGCAAAAATGTTGAAAACTTTGGAGGCGCAAAATAGGGGTTTACAGGCATCCTAGACCTCCTAAAGTCCAGAAAATGTTGTTGGATCAAAAACGGTGTCAGAGAGCTCTGAATGTCCCAAAAACATTTGCAGCCTGAAAGGGTCATTAACCCGCATCCTAGACCTCTAAAATTCCCAAAAATATTTTGTGCACGAAAAATTCATACTACACCCCTGAAAGTTCAGAATATGTTAGCAGCCCAAAGAAGGCCTTAAAATGCATTTTAGGCCTACAAAAATTTAGAAAACTTTGGAGGCCCAAAAAAGGCGTTTACGGGCATCCTAGACCCCCTAAAGTCCAGAAAATGTTGTGGGACCAAAAATAGTGTCAGAGAGCTCTGAATGTCCCAAAAACATTTGCAGCCTGAAAGGGGCATTAACCGGCATCCTTGACCTCTGAAATTCCCAAAAATATTTTTTGCACGAAAAATGTATACTACCCCTAAAAGTTCAGAATATGTTAGAAGCCCAAAAAATGCATTCAAATGCATTTTAGGCCTGCAAAAATTTAGAAAACTTTGGAGGCCCAAAAAAGGGGTTTACAGGCATCCTAGACCCCCTAAAGTCCAGAAAATGTTGTTGGACCAAAATCGGTGTCAGAGAGCTCCGAATGTCCCAAAAACATGTGCAACCTGAAAGGGGCATTAACCCGCATCCTAGACCACTGAAATTCCCAAAAATATATTTGCCATGAAAAATGCATCCTACACCCCTGCAAGTTCAGAAAATGTTGGCAGCTCAAGAAAAGGCCTTAAAATGCATGTTAGGCCTTCAAAAATGTTGAAAACTTTGGAGGCACAAAATAGGGGTTTACAGGCATCCTAGACCTCCTAAAGTCCAGAAAATGTTGTTGGATCAAAAACGGTGTCAGAGAGCTCTGAATGTCCCAAAAACATTTGCAGCCACTGAAATTCCCAAAAATATTTTTGGCACGAAAAATGCATCCTACACCCCTGAAAGTTGAGAAAATGTTGGCAGCTCAAGAAAAGGCCTTAAAACACATGTTAGGCCTTCAAAAATGTTGAAAACTTTGGAGGCCCAAAAAAGGGGTTTACAGGCATTCTAGACCCCCTAAGGTCCAGAAAATCTTGTTGGACCAAAAACGGTGTCAGAGAGCTCTGAATGTCCCAAAAACATGTGCAACCTGAAAGGGGCATTAACTCGCATCCCAGACCACTGAAATTCCCAAAAATATTTTTGCCACTAAAAATACATCCTACACCCCTGAAAGTTCAGAAAATGTTTGCAGCTCAAGAAAAGGCCTTAAAATGCATGTTCGGCCTTCAAAAATGTTGAAAACTTTGGAGGCCCAAAAAAGGGGTTTACAGGCATCCTAGACCCCCTAAAGTCCAGAAAATGTTGTTGGACCAGAATCGGTGTCAGAGAGCTCTGAATGTCCCAAAAACATTTGCAGCCTGAAAGGGGCATTAACCCACATCCTAGACCACTGAAATGCCCAAAAATATTTTTGCCCTGAAAAATGCATCCTACACCCCTGCAGGTTCAGAAAATGTTGGCAACTCCAAAAAAGGCCTTAAAATGCATGTTAGGCCTTCAAAAATGTTGAAAACTTTGGAGGCGCAAAATAGGGGTTTACAGGCATCCTAGACCTCCTAAAGTCCAGAAAATGTTGTTGGATCAAAAACGGTGTCAGAGAGGTCTGAATGTCCCAAAAACATTTGCAGCCTGAAAGGGTCATTAACCCGCATCCTAGACCTCTAAAATTCCCAAAAATATTTTGTGCACGAAAAATTCATACTACACCCCTGAAAGTTCAGAATATGTTAGCAGCCCAAAGAAGGCCTTAAAATGCATTTTAGGCCTACAAAAATTTAGAAAACTTTGGAGGCCCAAAAAAGGCGTTTACGGGCATCCTAGACCCCCTAAAGTCCAGAAAATGTTGTGGGACCAAAAATAGTGTCAGAGAGCTCTGAATGTCCCAAAAACATTTGCAGCCTGAAAGGGGCATTAACCGGCATCCTTGACCTCTGAAATTCCCAAAAATATTTTTTGCACGAAAAATGTATACTACCCCTAAAAGTTCAGAATATGTTAGAAGCCCAAAAAATGCATTCAAATGCATTTTAGGCCTGCAAAAATTTAGAAAACTTTGGAGGCCCAAAAAAGGGGTTTACAGGCATCCTAGACCCCCTAAAGTCCAGAAAATGTTGTTGGACCAAAATCGGTGTCAGAGAGCTCCGAATGTCCCAAAAACATGTGCAACCTGAAAGGGGCATTAACCCGCATCCTAGACCACTGAAATTCCCAAAAATATATTTGCCATGAAAAATGCATCCTACACCCCTGCAAGTTCAGAAAATGTTGGCAGCTCAAGAAAAGGCCTTAAAATGCATGTTAGGCCTTCAAAAATGTTGAAAACTTTGGAGGCACAAAATAGGGGTTTACAGGCATCCTAGACCTCCTAAAGTCCAGAAAATGTTGTTGGATCAAAAACGGTGTCAGAGAGCTCTGAATGTCCCAAAAACATTTGCAGCCACTGAAATTCCCAAAAATATTTTTGGCACGAAAAATGCATCCTACACCCCTGAAAGTTGAGAAAATGTTGGCAGCTCAAGAAAAGGCCTTAAAACACATGTTAGGCCTTCAAAAATGTTGAAAACTTTGGAGGCCCAAAAAAGGGGTTTACAGGCATTCTAGACCCCCTAAGGTCCAGAAAATCTTGTTGGACCAAAAACGGTGTCAGAGAGCTCTGAATGTCCCAAAAACATGTGCAACCTGAAAGGGGCATTAACTCGCATCCCAGACCACTGAAATTCCCAAAAATATTTTTGGCACTAAAAATACATCCTACACCCCTGAAAGTTCAGAAAATGTTTGCAGCTCAAGAAAAGGCCTTAAAATGCATGTTCGGCCTTCAAAAATGTTGAAAACTTTGGAGGCCCAAAAAAGGGGTTTACAGGCATCCTAGACCCCCTAAAGTCCAGAAAATGTTGTTGGACCAGAATCGGTGTCAGAGAGCTCTGAATGTCCCAAAAACATTTGCAGCCTGAAAGGGGCATTAACCCACATCCTAGACCACTGAAATGCCCAAAAATATTTTTGCCCTGAAAAATGCATCCTACACACCTGCAGGTTCAGAAAATGTTGGCAACTCCAAAAAAGGCCTTAAAATGCATGTTAGGCCTTCAAAAACGTTGAAAACATTGGAGGCCCAAAAAAGGGATTTACAGGCATCCTAGAACCCCTAAAGTCCAGAAAATGTTGTTGGACCAAAAAGGGTGTCAGAGAGCTCTGAATGTCCCAAAAACATTTGCAGCCATTGAAATTCCCAAAAATATTTTTGGCACGAAAAATGCATCCTACACCCCTGAAAGTTCAGAAAATGTTGGCAGCTCAAGAAAAGGCCTTAAAATGCATGTTAGGCCTTCAAAAATGTTGAAAACTTTGGAGGCACAAAATAGGGGTTTACAGGCATCCTAGACCTCCTAAAGTCCAGAAAATGTTGTTGTATCAAAAACGGTGTCAGAGAGCTCTGAATGTCCCAAAAACATTTGCAGCCTGAAAGGGGCATTAACACGCATCCTAGACCACTGAAATTTCCCAAAATATTTTTGCCATGAAAAATGCATGCTACACCCCTGAAAGTTCAGAAAACACCCCAGAAATGTTGCCAGGTCAAAAAAGGCCTTGAAATGCATCTTAGGCCTGCAAAAATGTTGAAAACTTTGGAGACCCAAAAAAGGGGTTTACAGGCATCCTAGACCCCCTAAAGTCCAGAAAATGTTGTTGGACCAAAAATGGTGTCAGAGAGCTCTGAATGTCCCAAAAACATTTGCAGCCTGAAAGGGGCATTAACCCGCATCCTAGACCTCTGAAATTCCCAAAAATATTTTGTGCACAAAAAATGCATCCTATACCCCTGAAAGCTCAAGAATATGTTAGCAGCCCAAAGAAGGCCTTAAAATGCATTTTAGGCCTACAAAAATTTAGAAAACTTTGGAGCCCAAAAAAGGGGTTTACAGGCATCCTAGACCCCCTAAAGTCCAGAAAATGTTGTTGGATCAAAAACGGTGTCATAGAGCTCTGAATGTCCCAAAAACATTTGCAGCCTGAAAGGGGCATTAACCCGCATCCTAGACCACTGAAATTCCCAAAAATATTTTTGCCACTAAAAATGCGTCCTACACCCCTGAAAGTTCAGAAAATGTTGGCAGCTCAAGAAAAGGCCTTAAAATGCATGTTAGGCCTTCAAAAATGTTGAAAACTTTGGAGGCACAAAATAGGGGTTTACAGGCATCCTAGACCTCCTAAAGTCCAGAAAATGTTGTTGGATCAAAAACGGTGTCAGAGAGCTCTGAATGTCCCAAAAACATTTGCAACCTGAAAGGGGCATTAACCCGCATCCTAGACCACTGAAATTTCCCAAAATATTTTTGCCATGAAAAATGCATGCTACACCCCTGAAAGTTCAGAAAACACCCCAGAAATGTTGGCAGCTCAAGTAAAGGCCTTAAAATGCATGTTAGGCCTTCAAAAATGTTGAAAACTTTGGAGGCCCAAAAAAGGGGTTTACAGGCATCCTAGACCCCCTAAAGTCCAGAAAATGTTGTTGGACCAAAATCGGTGTCAGAGAGCTCTGATTGTCCCCAAAACATTTGCAGCCTGAAAGGGGCATTAACCCGCATCCTAGACCACTGAAATTCCCAAAAATATTTTTGGCATGAAAAATGCATCCTACACCCCTGCAAGTTCAGAAAATGTTGGTAACTCTAAAAAAGGCCTTAAAATGCATGTTAGGCCTTCAAAAATGTTGAAAACTTTGGAGGCCCAAAAATAGGGTTTACAGGCATCCTAGACCTCCTAAAGTCCAGAAAATGTTGTTGGATCAAAAACGGTGTCAGAGAGCTCTGAATGCCCCAAAAACATTTGCAGCCTGAAAGGGTCATTAACCCGCATCCTAGACCTCTAAAATTCCCAAAAATATTTTGTGCACGAAAAATTCATACTACACCCCTGAAAGTTCAGAATATGTTAGCAGCCCAAAGAAGGCCTTAAAATGCATTTTAGGCCTACAAAAATTTAGAAAACTTTGGAGGCCCAAAAAAGGCGTTTACGGGCATCCTAGACCCCCTAAAGTCCAGAAAATGTTGTGGGACCAAAAATAGTGTCAGAGAGCTCTGAATGTCCCAAAAACATTTGCAGCCTGAAAGGGGCATTAACCGGCATCCTTGACCTCTGAAATTCCCAAAAATATTTTTTGCACGAAAAATGTATACTACCCCTAAAAGTTCA
This sequence comes from Ambystoma mexicanum, assembly GCF_040938575.1. Classification (NCBI taxonomy): domain Eukaryota; kingdom Metazoa; phylum Chordata; class Amphibia; order Caudata; family Ambystomatidae; genus Ambystoma; species Ambystoma mexicanum. The sequence goes on along the minus strand of NC_090931.1, from coordinate 317,811,361 downwards.
GAATATGTTAGAAGCCCAAAAAATGCATTCAAATGCATTTTAGGGCTGCAAAAATTTAGAAAACTTTGGAGGCCCAAAAAAGGGGTTTACAGGCATCCTAGACCCCCTAAAGTCCAGAAAATGTTGTTGGACCAAAATCGGTGTCAGAGAGCTCCGAATGTCCCAAAAACATGTGCAACCTGAAAGGGGCATTAACCCGCATCCTAGACCACTGAAATTCCCAAAAATATATTTGCCATGAAAAATGCATCCTACACCCCTGCAAGTTCAGAAAATGTTGGCAGCTCAAGAAAAGGCCTTAAAATGCATGTTAGGCCTTCAAAAATGTTGAAAACTTTGGAGGCACAAAATAGGGGTTTACAGGCATCCTAGACCTCCTAAAGTCCAGAAAATGTTGTTGGATCAAAAACGGTGTCAGAGAGCTCTGAATGTCCCAAAAACATTTGCAGCCTGAAAGGGGCATTAACCCACATCCTAGACCTCTGAAATACCCAAAAATATTTTGTGCACGAAAAATTCATACTACACCCTTGAAAGTTCACAATATGTTAGCAGCCCAAAAAAGGCATTAAAATGCATTTTAGGCCTGCAAAAATTTAGAAAACTTTGGAGGCCCAAAAAAGGGGTTTACAGGCATCCTAGACCCCCTAAAGTCCAGAAAATGTTGTTGGACCAACAATGGTGTCAGAGAGCTCTGAATGTCCCAAAAACATTTGCAGCCTGAAAGGGGCATTAACCCGCATCCTAGACCTCTGAAATTCCCAAAAATATTTTGTGCACAAAAAATGCATCCTATACCCCTGAAAGCTCAAGAATATGTTAGCAGCCCAAAGAAGGCCTTAAAATGCATTTTAGGCATACAAAAATTTAGAAAACTTTGGAGGCCCAAAAAAGGGGTTTACAGGCACCCTAGACCCCCTAAAGTCCAGAAGATGTTGTTGGACCAAAAATGGTGTCAGAGAGCTCTGAATGTCCCAAAAACATTTGCAGCCACTGAAATTCCCAAAAATATTTTTGGCACGAAAAATGCATCCTACACCCCTGCAAGTTGAGAAAATGTTGGTAACTCTAAAAAAGGCCTTAAAATGCATGTTAGGCCTTCAAAAATGTTGAACACTTTGGAGGCCCAAAAAAGGGATTTACAGGCATCCTAGACCTCCTAAAGTCCAGAAAATGTTGTTGGATCAAAAACGGTGTCAGAGAGCTCTGAATGTCCCAAAAACATTTGCAGCCTGAAAGGGGCATTAACCCACATCCTAGACCTCTGAAATTCCAAAAAATATTTTGTGCACGAAAAATTCATACTACACCCCTGAAAGTTCAGAATATGTTAGCAGCCCAAAAAAGGCATTAAAATGCATTTTAGGCCTGCAAAAATTTAGAAAACTTTGGAGGCCCAAGAAAGGGGTTTACAGGCATCCTCGACACCCTAAAGTCCAGAAAATGTTGTTGGACCAAAAACGGTGTCAGAGAGCTCTGAATGTCCCCAAAAAATGTGCAGCCAGAAAGGGGCATTAACCCGCATCCTAGAACACTGAAATTTCCCAAAATATTTTTGGCATGAAAAATGCATGCTACACCCCTGAAAGTTCAGAAAACACCCCAGAAATGTTGGCAGCTCAAAAAAGGCCTTAAAATGCATCTTAGGCCTGCAAAAATGTTGAAAACTTTTGAGACCCAAACAAGGGGTTTACAGGCATCCTAGACCCCCCTAAAGTCCAGAAAATGTTGTTGGATCAAAATTGGTGTCAGAGAGCTCTGAAAGGGGCATTAACCCGCATCATAGACCACTGAAATTCCCAAAAATATTTTGGCACTAAAAATGCATCCTACACCCCTGAATGTTCATAAAATGTTGGCAGCTCAAGAAAAGGCCTTAAAATGCATGTTAGGCCTTCAAAAATGTTGAAAACTTTGGAGGCGCAAAATAGGGGTTTACAGGCATCCTAGACCTCCTAAAGTCCAGAAAATGTTGTTGGATCAAAAACGGTGTCAGAGAGCTCTGAATGTCCCAAAAACATTTGCAGCCTGAAAGGGGCATTAACCGGCATCCTAGACCTCTGAAATTCCCAAAAATATATTTGCCATGAAAAATGCATCCTACACCCCTGCAAGTTCAGAAAATGTTGGCAACTCTACAAAAGGCCTTAAAATACATGTTAGGCCTTCAAAAATGTTGAAAACTTTGGAGGCCCAAAAAAGGGATTTACAGGCATCCTAGACCCCCTGAAGTCCAGAAAATGTTGTTGGATCAAAAACGGTGTCAGAGAGCTCTGAATGTCCCAAAAACATTTGCAGCCTGAAAGGGGCATTAACCGGCATCCTAGACCTCTGAAATTCCCAAAAATATTTTGTGCACGAAAAATGTATTCTATACCCCTGAAACTCAGAATATGTTAGCAGCCCAAAGAAGGCCTTAAAATGCATGTTAGGCCTTCAAAAATGTTGAAAACTTTGGAGGCCCAAAAAAGGGATTTACAGGCATCCTAGACCCCCTGAAGTCCAGAAAATGTTGTTGGATCAAAAACGGTGTCAGAGAGCTCTGAATGTCCCAAAAACATTTGCAGCCTGAAAGGGGCATGAACCCACATCCTAGACCACTAAAATTCCCAAAAATATATTTGCCATGAAAAATGCATCCTACACCCCTGCAAGTTCAGAAAATGTTGGCAACTCTACAAAAGGCCTTAAAATACATGTTAGGCCTTCAAAAATGTTGAAAACTTTGGAGACCCAAAAAAGGGATTTACAGGCATCCTAGACCCCCTGAAGTCCAGAAAATGTTGTTGGATCAAAAACGGTGTCAGAGAGCTCTGAATGTCCCAAAAACATTTGCAGCCTGAAAGGGGCATTAACCGGCATCCTAGACCTCTGAAATTCCCAAAAATATTTTGTGCACGAAAAATGTATACTACCCCTAAAAGTTCAGAATATGTTAGAAGCCCAAAAAATGCATTCAAATGCATTTTATGCCTGCAAAAATTTAGAAAACTTTGGAGGCCCAAAAAAGGGGTTTACAGGCATCCTAGACCCCCTAAAGTCCAGAAAATGTTGTTGGATCAAAAACAGTGTCAGAGAGCTCTGAATGTCCCAAAAACATTTGCAGCCTGAAAGGGGCATTAACCGGCATCCTAGACCTCTGAAATTCCCAAAAATATTTTGTGCACGAAAAATGTATACTACCCCTAAAAGTTCAGAATATGTTAGAAGCCCAAAAAATGCATTCAAATGCATTTTATGCCTGCAAAAATTTAGAAAACTTTGGAGGCCCAAAAAAGGGGTTTACAGGCATCCTAGACCCCCTAAAGACCAGAAAATGTTGGTGGATCAAAAACGGTGTCAGAGAGCTCCGAATGTCCCAAAAACATGTGCAACCTGAAAGGGGCATTAACCCACATCCTAGACCTCTGAAATTCCCAAAAATATTTTGTGCTCGAAAAATTCATACTACACCCTTGAAAGTTCAGAATATGTTAGCAGCCCAAAAAAGGCATTAAAATGCATTTTAGGCCTGCAAAAATTTAGAAAACTTTGGAGGCCCAAAAAGGGGTTTACAGGCATCCTAGACCCCCTAAAGTCCAGAAAATGTTGTTGGACCAAAAATGGTGTCAGAGAGCTCTGAATGTCCCAAAAACATTTGCAGCCTGAAAGGGGCATTAACCCGCATCCTAGACCTCTGAAATTCCCAAAAATATTTTGTGCACAAAAAATGCATCCTATACCCCTGAAAGCTCAGAATATGTTAGCAGCCCAAAGAAGGCCTTAAAATGCATTTTAGGCCTACAAAAATTTAGAAAACTTTGGAGGCCCAAAAAAGGGGTTTACAGGCATCCTAGACCCCCTAAAGTCCAGAAAATGTTGTTGGACCAAAAATGGTGCCAGAGAGCTCTGAATGTCCCAAAAACATTTGCAGCCACTGAAATTCCCAAAAATATTTTTGGCACGAAAAATGCATCCTACACCCCTGAAAGTTGAGAAAATGTTGGCAGCTCAAGAAAAGGCCTTAAAGCACATGTTAGGCCTTCAAAAATGTTGAAAACTTTGGAGGCCCAAAAAAGGGATTTACAGGCATCCTAGACCCCCTAAAGTCCAGGAAATGTTGTTGGACCAAAAATGGTGTCAGAGAGCTCTGAATGTCCCAAAAACATCTGCAGCCTGAAAGGGGCATTAACCCGCATCCTAGACCTCTGAAATTCCTAAAAATATTTTGGGCACGAAAAATGCATCCTATACCCCTGAAACTCAGAATATGTTAGTAGCCCAAAGAAGGCCTTAAAATGCATTTTAGGCCTACAAAAATTTAGAACATTTTGGAGGCCCAAAAAAGGGGTTTACAGGCATCCTAGACCCCCTAAAGTCCAGAAAATGTTGTGGGACCAAAAATGGTGTCAGGGAGCTCTGAAAGGGGCATTAACCTGCATCCTAGACCACTGAAATTCACAAAAATATTTTTGGTACGAAAAATGCATCCTACACACCTGAAAGTTCAGAAAATGTTGGCAGCTCAAGAAAAGGCCTTAAAATGCATTTTAGGCCTACAAAAATTTAGAAAACTTTGGAGGCCCAAAAAAGGGGTTTAGAGGCATCCTAGACCCCCTAAAGTCCAGAAAATGTTGTTGGACCAAAAATGGTGCCAGAGAGCTCTGAATGTCCCAAAAACATTTGCAGCCACTGAAATTCCCAAAAATATTTTTGGCACGAAAAATGCATCCTACACCCCTGAAAGTTGAGAAAATGTTGGCAGCTCAAGAAAAGGCCTTAAAGCACATGTTAGGCCTTCAAAAATGTTGAAAACTTTGGAGGCCCAAAAAAGGGGTTTACAGGCATCCTAGACCCCCTAAAGTCCAGAAAATGTTGTTGGACCAAAAATGGTGTCAGAGAGCTCTGAATGTCCCAAAAACATCTGCAGCCTGAAAGGGGCATTAACCCGCATCTTAGACCTCTGAAATTCCTAAAAATATTTTGGGCACGAAAAATGCATCCTACACCCCTGAAAGTTCAGAAAATGTTGGCAGCTCAAGAAAAGGCCTTAAAATGCATGTTAGGCCTTCAAAAATGTTGAAAACTTTGGAGGCCCAAAAAAGGGGTTTACAGGCATCCTAGACCTCCTAAAGTCCAGAAAATGTTGTTGTATCAAAAACGGTGTCAGAGAGCTCTGAATGTCCCAAAAACATTTGCAGCCTGAAAGGGGCATTAACACGCATCCTAGACCACTGAAATTTCCCAAAATATTTTTGCCATGAAAAATGCATGCTACACCCCTGAAAGTTCAGAAAACACCCCAGAAATGTTGCCAGGTCAAAAAAGGCCTTGAAATGCATCTTAGGCCTGCAAAAATGTTGAAAACTTTGGAGACCCAAAAAAGGGGTTTACAGGCATCCTAGACCCCCTAAAGTCCAGAAAATGTTGTTGGACCAAAAATGGTGTCAGAGAGCTCTGAATGTCCCAAAAACATTTGCAGCCTGAAAGGGGCATTAACCCGCATCCTAGACCTCTGAAATTCCCAAAAATATTTTGTGCACAAAAAATGCATCCTATAGCCCTGAAAGCTCAAGAATATGTTAGCAGCCCAAAGAAGGCCTTAAAATGCATTTTAGGCCTACAAAAATTTAGAAAACTTTGGAGCCCAAAAAAGGGGTTTACAGGCATCCTAGACCCCCTAAAGTCCAGAAAATGTTGTTGGATCAAAAACGGTGTCAGAGAGCTCTGAATGTCCCAAAAACATTTGCAGCCTGAAAGGGGCATTAACCCGCATCCTAGACCACTGAAATTCCCAAAAATATTTTTGCCACTAAAAATGCATCCTACACCCCTGAAAGTTCAGAAAATGTTGGCAGCTCAAGAAAAGGCCTTAAAATGCATGTTAGGCCTTCAAAAATGTTGAAAACTTTGGAGGCACAAAATAGGGGTTTACAGGCATCCTAGACCTCCTAAAGTCCAGAAAATGTTGTTGGATCAAAAACGGTGTCAGAGAGCTCTGAATGTCCCAAAAACATTTGCAACCTGAAAGGGGCATTAACCCGCATCCTAGACCACTGAAATTTCCCAAAATATTTTTGCCATGAAAAATGCATGCTACACCCCTGAAAGTTCAGAAAACACCCCAGAAATGTTGGCAGCTCAAGTAAAGGCCTTACAATGCATGTTAGGCCTTCAAAAATGTTGAAAACTTTGGAGGCCCAAAAAAGGGGTTTACAGGCATCCTAGACCCCCTAAAGTCCAGAAAATGTTGTTGGACCAAAATCGGTGTCAGAGAGCTCTGATTGTCCCCAAAACATTTGCAGCCTGAAAGGGGCATTAACCCGCATCCTAGACCACTGAAATTCCCAAAAATATTTTTGGCATGAAAAATGCATCCTACACCCCTGCAAGTTCAGAAAATGTTGGTAACTCTAAAAAAGGCCTTAAAATGCATGTTAGGCCTTCAAAAATGTTGAAAACTTTGGAGGCCCAAAAATAGGGTTTACAGGCATCCTAGACCTCCTAAAGTCCAGAAAATGTTGTTGGATCAAAAACGGTGTCAGAGAGCTTTGAATGTCCCAAAAACATTTGCAGCCTGAAAGGGGCATTAACCCACATCCTAGACCTCTGAAATTCCAAAAAATATTTTGTGCACGAAAAATTCATACTACACCCCTGAAAGTTCAGAATATGTTAGCAGCCCAAAAAAGGCATTAAAATGCATTTTAGGCCTGCAAAAATTTAGAAAACTTTGGAGGCCCAAAAAAGGGGTTTACAGGCATCCTAGACCCCCTAAAGTCCAGAAAATGTTGTTGGACCAAAAATGGTGTCAGAGAGCTCTGAATGTCCCAAAAACATTTGCAGCCTGAAAGGGGCATTAACACGCATCCTAGACCACTGAAATTTCCCAAAATATTTTTGCCATGAAAAATGCATGCTACACCCCTGAAAGTTCAGAAAACACCCCAGAAATGTTGCCAGGTCAAAAAAGGCCTTGAAATGCATCCTAGACCTCTGAAATTCCAAAAAATATTTTGTGCACGAAAAATTCATACTACACCCCTGAAAGTTCAGAATATGTTAGCAGCCCAAAAAAGGCATTAAAATGCATTTTAGGCCTGCAAAAATGTTGAAAACTTTGGAGGCGCAAAATAGGGGTTTACAGGCATCCTAGACCTCCTAAAGTCCAGAAAATGTTGTTGGATCAAAAACGGTGTCAGAGAGCTCTGAATGTCCCAAAAACATTTGCAGCCTGAAAGGGTCATTAACCCGCATCCTAGACCTCTAAAATTCCCAAAAATATTTTGTGCACGAAAAATTCATACTACACCCCTGAAAGTTCAGAATATGTTAGCAGCCCAAAGAAGGCCTTAAAATGTATTTTAGGCCTACAAAAATTTAGAAAACTTTGGAGGCCCAAAAAAGGCGTTTACGGGCATCCTAGACCCCCTAAAGTCCAGAAAATGTTGTGGGACCAAAAATAGTGTCAGAGAGCTCTGAATGTCCCAAAAACATTTGCAGCCTGAAAGGGGCATTAACCGGCATCCTTGACCTCTGAAATTCCCAAAAATATTTTTTGCACGAAAAATGTATACTACCCCTAAAAGTTCAGAATATGTTAGAAGCCCAAAAAATGCATTCAAATGCATTTTAGGCCTGCAAAAATTTAGAAAACTTTGGAGGCCCAAAAAAGGGGTTTACAGGCATCCTAGACCCCCTAAAGTCCAGAAAATGTTGTTGGACCAAAATCGGTGTCAGAGAGCTCCGAATGTCCCAAAAACATGTGCAACCTGAAAGGGGCATTAACCCGCATCCTAGACCACTGAAATTCCCAAAAATATATTTGCCATGAAAAATGCATCCTACACCCCTGCAAGTTCAGAAAATGTTGGCAGCTCAAGAAAAGGCCTTAAAATGCATGTTAGGCCTTCAAAAATGTTGAAAACTTTGGAGGCACAAAATAGGGGTTTACAGGCATCCTAGACCTCCTAAAGTCCAGAAAATGTTGTTGGATCAAAAACGGTGTCAGAGAGCTCTGAATGTCCCAAAAACATTTGCAGCCACTGAAATTCCCAAAAATATTTTTGGCACGAAAAATGCATCCTACACCCCTGAAAGTTGAGAAAATGTTGGCAGCTCAAGAAAAGGCCTTAAAACACATGTTAGGCCTTCAAAAATGTTGAAAACTTTGGAGGCCCAAAAAAGGGGTTTACAGGCATTCTAGACCCCCTAAGGTCCAGAAAATCTTGTTGGACCAAAAACGGTGTCAGAGAGCTCTGAATGTCCCAAAAACATGTGCAACCTGAAAGGGGCATTAACTCGCATCCCAGACCACTGAAATTCCCAAAAATATTTTTGGCACTAAAAATACATCCTACACCCCTGAAAGTTCAGAAAATGTTTGCAGCTCAAGAAAAGGCCTTAAAATGCATGTTCGGCCTTCAAAAATGTTGAAAACTTTGGAGGCCCAAAAAAGGGGTTTACAGGCATCCTAGACCCCCTAAAGTCCAGAAAATGTTGTTGGACCAGAATCGGTGTCAGAGAGCTCTGAATGTCCCAAAAACATTTGCAGCCTGAAAGGGGCATTAACCCACATCCTAGACCACTGAAATGCCCAAAAATATTTTTGCCCTGAAAAATGCATCCTACACCCCTGCAGGTTCAGAAAATGTTGGCAACTCCAAAAAATGCCTTAAAATGCATGTTAGGCCTTCAAAAATGTTGAAAACTTTGGAGGCGCAAAATAGGGGTTTACAGGCATCCTAGACCTCCTAAAGTCCAGAAAATGTTGTTGGATCAAAAACGGTGTCAGAGAGCTCTGAATGTCCCAAAAACATTTGCAGCCTGAAAGGGTCATTAACCCGCATCCTAGACCTCTAAAATTCCCAAAAATATTTTGTGCACGAAAAATTCATACTACACCCCTGAAAGTTCAGAATATGTTAGCAGCCCAAAGAAGGCCTTAAAATGCATTTTAGGCCTACAAAAATTTAGAAAACTTTGGAGGCCCAAAAAAGGCGTTTACGGGCATCCTAGACCCCCTAAAGTCCAGAAAATGTTGTGGGACCAAAAATAGTGTCAGAGAGCTCTGAATGTCCCAAAAACATTTGCAGCCTGAAAGGGGCATTAACCGGCATCCTTGACCTCTGAAATTCCCAAAAATATTTTTTGCACGAAAAATGTATACTACCCCTAAAAGTTCAGAATATGTTAGAAGCCCAAAAAATGCATTCAAATGCATTTTAGGCCTGCAAAAATTTAGAAAACTTTGGAGGCCCAAAAAAGGGGTTTACAGGCATCCTAGACCCCCTAAAGTCCAGAAAATGTTGTTGGACCAAAATCGGTGTCAGAGAGCTCCGAATGTCCCAAAAACATGTGCAACCTGAAAGGGGCATTAACCCGCATCCTAGACCACTGAAATTCCCAAAAATATATTTGCCATGAAAAATGCATCCTACACCCCTGCAAGTTCAGAAAATGTTGGCAGCTCAAGAAAAGGCCTTAAAATGCATGTTAGGCCTTCAAAAATGTTGAAAACTTTGGAGGCACAAAATAGGGGTTTACAGGCATCCTAGACCTCCGAAAGTCCAGAAAATGTTGTTGGATCAAAAACGGTGTCAGAGAGCTCTGAATGTCCCAAAAACATTTGCAGCCACTGAAATTCCCAAAAATATTTTTGGCACGAAAAATGCATCCTACACCCCTGAAAGTTGAGAAAATGTTGGCAGCTCAAGAAAAGGCCTTAAAACACATGTTAGGCCTTCAAAAATGTTGAAAACTTTGGAGGCCCAAAAAAGGGGTTTACAGGCATTCTAGACCCCCTAAGGTCCAGAAAATCTTGTTGGACCAAAAACGGTGTCAGAGAGCTCTGAATGACCCAAAAACATGTGCAACCTGAAAGGGGCATTAACTCGCATCCCAGACCACTGAAATGCCCAAAAATATTTTTGGCACTAAAAATACATCCTACACCCCTGAAAGTTCAGAAAATGTTTGCAGCTCAAGAAAAGGCCTTAAAATGCATGTTCGGCCTTCAAAAATGTTGAAAACTTTGGAGGCCCAAAAAAGGGGTTTACAGGCATCCTAGACCCCCTAAAGTCCAGAAAATGTTGTTGGACCAGAATCGGTGTCAGAGAGCTCTGAATGTCCCAAAAACATTTGCAGCCTGAAAGGGGCATTAACCCACATCCTAGACCACTGAAATGCCCAAAAATATTTTTGGCCCTGAAAAATGCATCCTACACCCCTGCAGGTTCAGAAAATGTTGGCAACTCCAAAAAAGGCCTTAAAATGCATGTTAGGCCTTCAAAAACGTTGAAAACATTGGAGGCCCAAAAAAGGGATTTACAGGCATCCTAGACCCCCTAAAGTCCAGAAAATGTTGTTGGACCAAAAAGGGTGTCAGAGAGCTCTGAATGTCCCAAAAACATTTGCAGCCACTGAAATTCCCAAAAATATTTTTGGCACGAAAAATGCATCCTACACCCCTGAAAGTTCAGAAAATGTTGGCAGCTCAAGAAAAGGCCTTAAAATGCATGTTAGGCCTTCAAAAATGTTGAAAACTTTGGAGGCACAAAATAGGGGTTTACAGGCATCCTAGACCTCCTAAAGTCCAGAAAATGTTGTTGTATCAAAAACGGTGTCAGAGAGCTCTGAATGTCCCAAAAACATTTGCAGCCTGAAAGGGGCATTAACACGCATCCTAGACCACTGAAATTTCCCAAAATATTTTTGCCATGAAAAATGCATGCTACACCCCTGAAAGTTCAGAAAACACCCCAGAAATGTTGCCAGGTCAAAAAAGGCCTTGAAATGCATCTTAGGCCTGCAAAAATGTTGAAAACTTTGGAGACCCAAAAAAGGGGTTTACAGGCATCCTAGACCCCCTAAAGTCCAGAAAATGTTGTTGGACCAAAAATGGTGTCAGAGAGCTCTGAATGTCCCAAAAACATTTGCAGCCTGAAAGGGGCATTAACCCGCATCCTAGACCACTGAAATTCCCAAAAATATTTTTGCCACTAAAAATGCGTCCTACACCCCTGAAAGTTCAGAAAATGTTGGCAGCTCAAGAAAAGGCCTTAAAATGCATGTTAGGCCTTCAAAAATGTTGAAAACTTTGGAGGCACAAAATAGGGGTTTACAGGCATCCTAGACCTCCTAAAGTCCAGAAAATGTTGTTGGATCAAAAACGGTGTCAGAGAGCTCTGAATGTCCCAAAAACATTTGCAACCTGAAAGGGGCATTAACCCGCATCCTAGACCACTGAAATTTCCCAAAATATTTTTGCCATGAAAAATGCATGCTACACCCCTGAAAGTTCAGAAAACACCCCAGAAATGTTGGCAGCTCAAGTAAAGGCCTTAAAATGCATGTTAGGCCTTCAAAAATGTTGAAAACTTTGGAGGCCCAAAAAAGGGGTTTACAGGCATCCTAGACCCCCTAAAGTCCAGAAAATGTTGTTGGACCAAAATCGGTGTCAGAGAGCTCTGATTGTCCCCAAAACATTTGCAGCCTGAAAGGGGCATTAACCCGCATCCTAGACCACTGAAATTACCAAAAATATTTTTGGCATGAAAAATGCATCCTACACCCCTGCAAGTTCAGAAAATGTTGGCAGCTCAAGAAAAGGCCTTAAAATGCATGTTAGGCCTTCAAAAATGTTGAAAACTTTGGAGGCACAAAATAGGGGTTTACAGGCATCCTAGACCTCCGAAAGTCCAGAAAATGTTGTTGGATCAAAAACGGTGTCAGAGAGCTCTGAATGCCCCAAAAACATTTGCAGCCACTGAAATTCCCAAAAATATTTTTGGCACGAAAAATGCATCCTACACCCCTGAAAGTTGAGAAAATGTTGGCAGCTCAAGAAAAGGCCTTAAAACACATGTTAGGCCTTCAAAAATGTTGAAAACTTTGGAGGCTAAAAAAAGGGGTTTACAGGCATTCTAGACCCCCTAAGGTCCAGAAAATCTTGTTGGACCAAAAACGGTGTCAGAGAGCTCTGAATGACCCAAAAACATGTGCAACCTGAAAGGGGCATTAACTCGCATCCCAGACCACTGAAATGCCCAAAAATATTTTTGGCACTAAAAATACATCCTACACCCCTGAAAGTTCAGAAAATGTTTGCAGCTCAAGAAAAGGCCTTAAAATGCATGTTCGGCCTTCAAAAATGTTGAAAACTTTGGAGGCCCAAAAAAGGGGTTTACAGGCATCCTAGACCCCCTAAAGTCCAGAAAATGTTGTTGGACCAGAATCGGTGTCAGAGAGCTCTGAATGTCCCAAAAACATTTGCAGCCTGAAAGGGGCATTAACCCACATCCTAGACCACTGAAATGCCCAAAAATATTTTTGGCCCTGAAAAATGCATCCTACACCCCTGCAGGTTCAGAAAATGTTGGCAACTCCAAAAAAGGCCTTAAAATGCATGTTAGGCCTTCAAAAACGTTGAAAACATTGGAGGCCCAAAAAAGGGATTTACAGGCATCCTAGACCCCCTAAAGTCCAGAAAATGTTGTTGGACCAAAAAGGGTGTCAGAGAGCTCTGAATGTCCCAAAAACATTTGCAGCCACTGAAATTCCCAAAAATATTTTTGGCACGAAAAATGCATCCTACACCCCTGAAAGTTCAGAAAATGTTGGCAGCTCAAGAAAAGGCCTTAAAATGCATGTTAGGCCTTCAAAAATGTTGAAAACTTTGGAGGCACAAAATAGGGGTTTACAGGCATCCTAGACCTCCTAAAGTCCAGAAAATGTTGTTGTATCAAAAACGGTGTCAGAGAGCTCTGAATGTCCCAAAAACATTTGCAGCCTGAAAGGGGCATTAACACGCATCCTAGACCACTGAAATTTCCCAAAATATTTTTGCCATGAAAAATGCATGCTACACCCCTGAAAGTTCAGAAAACACCCCAGAAATGTTGCCAGGTCAAAAAAGGCCTTGAAATGCATCTTAGGCCTGCAAAAATGTTGAAAACTTTGGAGACCCAAAAAAGGGGTTTACAGGCATCCTAGACCCCCTAAAGTCCAGAAAATGTTGTTGGACCAAAAATGGTGTCAGAGAGCTCTGAATGTCCCAAAAACATTTGCAGCCTGAAAGGGGCATTAACCCGCATCCTAGACCACTGAAATTCCCAAAAATATTTTTGCCACTAAAAATGCGTCCTACACCCCTGAAAGTTCAGAAAATGTTGGCAGCTCAAGAAAAGGCCTTAAAATGCATGTTAGGCCTTCAAAAATGTTGAAAACTTTGGAGGCACAAAATAGGGGTTTACAGGCATCCTAGACCTCCTAAAGTCCAGAAAATGTTGTTGGATCAAAAACGGTGTCAGAGAGCTCTGAATGTCCCAAAAACATTTGCAACCTGAAAGGGGCATTAACCCGCATCCTAGACCACTGAAATTTCCCAAAATATTTTTGCCATGAAAAATGCATGCTACACCCCTGAAAGTTCAGAAAACACCCCAGAAATGTTGGCAGCTCAAGTAAAGGCCTTAAAATGCATGTTAGGCCTTCAAAAATGTTGAAAACTTTGGAGGCCCAAAAAAGGGGTTTACAGGCATCCTAGACCCCCTAAAGTCCAGAAAATGTTGTTGGACCAAAATCGGTGTCAGAGAGCTCTGATTGTCCCCAAAACATTTGCAGCCTGAAAGGGGCATTAACCCGCATCCTAGACCACTGAAATTACCAAAAATATTTTTGGCATGAAAAATGCATCCTACACCCCTGCAAGTTCAGAAAATGTTGGCAGCTCAAGAAAAGGCCTTAAAATGCATGTTAGGCCTTCAAAAATGTTGAAAACTTTGGAGGCACAAAATAGGGGTTTACAGGCATCCTAGACCTCCTAAAGTCCAGAAAATGTTGTTGGATCAAAAACGGTGTCAGAGAGCTCTGAATGTCCCAAAAACATTTGCAGCCACTGAAATTCCCAAAAATATTTTTGGCACGAAAAATGCATCCTACACCCCTGAAAGTTGAGAAAATGTTGGCAGCTCAAGAAAAGGCCTTAAAACACATGTTAGGCCTTCAAAAATGTTGAAAACTTTGGAGGCCCAAAAAAGGGGTTTACAGGCATTCTAGACCCCCTAAGGTCCAGAAAATCTTGTTGGACCAAAAACGGTGTCAGAGAGCTCTGAATGACCCAAAAACATGTGCAACCTGAAAGGGGCATTAACTCGCATCCCAGACCACTGAAATGCCCAAAAATATTTTTGGCACTAAAAATACATCCTACACCCCTGAAAGTTCAGAAAATGTTTGCAGCTCAAGAAAAGGCCTTAAAATGCATGTTCGGCCTTCAAAAATGTTGAAAACTTTGGAGGCCCAAAAAAGGGGTTTACAGGCATCCTAGACCCCCTAAAGTCCAGAAAATGTTGTTGGACCAGAATCGGTGTCAGAGAGCTCTGAATGTCCCAAAAACATTTGCAGCCTGAAAGGGGCATTAACCCACATCCTAGACCACTGAAATGCCCAAAAATATTTTTGCCCTGAAAAATGCATCCTACACCCCTGCAGGTTCAGAAAATGTTGGCAACTCCAAAAAATGCCTTAAAATGCATGTTAGGCCTTCAAAAATGTTGAAAACTTTGGAGGCGCAAAATAGGGGTTTACAGGCATCCTAGACCTCCTAAAGTCCAGAAAATGTTGTTGGATCAAAAACGGTGTCAGAGAGCTCTGAATGTCCCAAAAACATTTGCAGCCACTGAAATTCCCAAAAATATTTTTGGCACGAAAAATGCATCCTACACCCCTGAAAGTTGAGAAAATGTTGGCAGCTCAAGAAAAGGCCTTAAAACACATGTTAGGCCTTCAAAAATGTTGAAAACTTTGGAGGCCCAAAATAGGGGTTTACAGGCATCCTAGACCTCCTAAAGTCCAGAAAATGTTGTTGGATCAAAAACGGTGTCAGAGAGCTCTGAATGTCCCAAAAACATTTGCAACCTGAAAGGGGCATTAACCCGCATCCTAGACCACTGAAATTTCCCAAAATATTTTTGCCATGAAAAATGCATGCTACACCCCTGAAAGTTCAGAAAACACCCCAGAAATGTTGGCAGCTCAAGTAAAGGCCTTAAAATGCATGTTAGGCCTTCAAAAATGTTGAAAACTTTGGAGGCCCAAAAAAGGGGTTTACAGGCATCCTAGACCCCCTAAAGTCCAGAAAATGTTGTTGGACCAAAATCGGTGTCAGAGAGCTCTGATTGTCCCCAAAACATTTGCAGCCTGAAAGGGGCATTAACCCGCATCCTAGACCACTGAAATTACCAAAAATATTTTTGGCATGAAAAATGCATCCTACACCCCTGCAAGTTCAGAAAATGTTGGCAGCTCAAGAAAAGGCCTTAAAATGCATGTTAGGCCTTCAAAAATGTTGAAAACTTTGGAGGCACAAAATAGGGGTTTACAGGCATCCTAGACCTCCTAAAGTCCAGAAAATGTTGTTGGATCAAAAACGGTGTCAGAGAGCTCTGAATGTCCCAAAAACATTTGCAGCCACTGAAATTCCCAAAAATATTTTTGGCACGAAAAATGCATCCTACACCCCTGAAAGTTGAGAAAATGTTGGCAGCTCAAGAAAAGGCCTTAAAACACATGTTAGGCCTTCAAAAATGTTGAAAACTTTGGAGGCCCAAAAAAGGGGTTTACAGGCATTCTAGACCCCCTAAGGTCCAGAAAATCTTGTTGGACCAAAAACGGTGTCAGAGAGCTCTGAATGACCCAAAAACATGTGCAACCTGAAAGGGGCATTAACTCGCATCCCAGACCACTGAAATGCCCAAAAATATTTTTGGCACTAAAAATACATCCTACACCCCTGAAAGTTCAGAAAATGTTTGCAGCTCAAGAAAAGGCCTTAAAATGCATGTTCGGCCTTCAAAAATGTTGAAAACTTTGGAGGCCCAAAAAAGGGGTTTACAGGCATCCTAGACCCCCTAAAGTCCAGAAAATGTTGTTGGACCAGAATCGGTGTCAGAGAGCTCTGAATGTCCCAAAAACATTTGCAGCCTGAAAGGGGCATTAACCCACATCCTAGACCACTGAAATGCCCAAAAATATTTTTGGCCCTGAAAAATGCATCCTACACCCCTGCAGGTTCAGAAAATGTTGGCAACTCCAAAAAAGGCCTTAAAATGCATGTTAGGCCTTCAAAAATGTTGAAAACATTGGAGGCCCAAAAAAGGGATTTACAGGCATCCTAGACCCCCTAAAGTCCAGAAAATGTTGTTGGACCAAAAAGGGTGTCAGAGAGCTCTGAATGTCCCAAAAACATTTGCAGCCACTGAAATTCCCAAAAATATTTTTGGCACGAAAAATGCATCCTACACCCCTGAAAGTTCAGAAAATGTTGGCAGCTCAAGAAAAGGCCTTAAAATGCATGTTAGGCCTTCAAAAATGTTGAAAACTTTGGAGGCCCAAAAAAGGGGTTTACAGGCATCCTAGACCCCCTAAAGTCCAGAAAATGTTGTTGGACCAAAATCGGTGTCAGAGAGCTCTGATTGTCCCCAAAACATTTGCAGCCTGAAAGGGGCATTAACCCGCATCCTAGACCACTGAAATTACCAAAAATATTTTTGGCATGAAAAATGCATCCTACACCCCTGCAAGTTCAGAAAATGTTGGTAACTCTAAAAAAGGCCTTAAAATGCATGTTAGGCCTTCAAAAATGTTGAAAACTTTGGAGGCCCAAAAATAGGGTTTACAGGCATCCTAGACCTCCTAAAGTCCAGAAAATGTTGTTGGATCAAAAACGGTGTCAGAGAGCTTTGAATGTCCCAAAAACATTTGCAGCCTGAAAGGGGCATTAACCCACATCCTAGACCTCTGAAATTCCAAAAAATATTTTGTGCACGAAAAATTCATACTACACCCCTGAAAGTTCAGAATATGTTAGCAGCCCAAAAAAGGCATTAAAATGCATTTTAGGCCTGCAAAAATGTTGAAAACTTTGGAGGCGCAAAATAGGGGTTTACAGGCATCCTAGACCTCCTAAAGTCCAGAAAATGTTGTTGGATCAAAAACGGTGTCAGAGAGCTCTGAATGTCCCAAAAACATTTGCAGCCTGAAAGGGTCATTAACCCGCATCCTAGACCTCTAAAATTCCCAAAAATATTTTGTGCACGAAAAATTCATACTACACCCCTGAAAGTTCAGAATATGTTAGCAGCCCAAAGAAGGCCTTAAAATGCATTTTAGGCCTACAAAAATTTAGAAAACTTTGGAGGCCCAAAAAAGGCGTTTACGGGCATCCTAGACCCCCTAAAGTCCAGAAAATGTTGTGGGACCAAAAATAGTGTCAGAGAGCTCTGAATGTCCCAAAAACATTTGCAGCCTGAAAGGGGCATTAACCGGCATCCTTGACCTCTGAAATTCCCAAAAATATTTTTTGCACGAAAAATGTATACTACCCCTAAAAGTTCAGAATATGTTAGAAGCCCAAAAAATGCATTCAAATGCATTTTAGGCCTGCAAAAATTTAGAAAACTTTGGAGGCCCAAAAAAGGGGTTTACAGGCATCCTAGACCCCCTAAAGTCCAGAAAATGTTGTTGGACCAAAATCGGTGTCAGAGAGCTCCGAATGTCCCAAAAACATGTGCAACCTGAAAGGGGCATTAACCCGCATCCTAGACCACTGAAATTCCCAAAAATATATTTGCCATGAAAAATGCATCCTACACCCCTGCAAGTTCAGAAAATGTTGGCAGCTCAAGAAAAGGCCTTAAAATGCATGTTAGGCCTTCAAAAATGTTGAAAACTTTGGAGGCACAAAATAGGGGTTTACAGGCATCCTAGACCTCCTAAAGTCCAGAAAATGTTGTTGGATCAAAAACGGTGTCAGAGAGCTCTGAATGTCCCAAAAACATTTGCAACCTGAAAGGGGCATTAACCCGCATCCTAGACCACTGAAATTTCCCAAAATATTTTTGCCATGAAAAATGCATGCTACACCCCTGAAAGTTCAGAAAACACCCCAGAAATGTTGGCAGCTCAAGTAAAGGCCTTAAAATGCATGTTAGGCCTTCAAAAATGTTGAAAACTTTGGAGGCCCAAAAAAGGGGTTTACAGGCATCCTAGACCCCCTAAAGTCCAGAAAATGTTGTTGGACCAAAATCGGTGTCAGAGAGCTCTGATTGTCCCCAAAACATTTGCAGCCTGAAAGGGGCATTAACCCGCATCCTAGACCACTGAAATTACCAAAAATATTTTTGGCATGAAAAATGCATCCTACACCCCTGCAAGTTCAGAAAATGTTGGCAGCTCAAGAAAAGGCCTTAAAATGCATGTTAGGCCTTCAAAAATGTTGAAAACTTTGGAGGCACAAAATAGGGGTTTACAGGCATCCTAGACCTCCTAAAGTCCAGAAAATGTTGTTGGATCAAAAACGGTGTCAGAGAGCTCTGAATGTCCCAAAAACATTTGCAGCCACTGAAATTCCCAAAAATATTTTTGGCACGAAAAATGCATCCTACACCCCTGAAAGTTGAGAAAATGTTGGCAGCTCAAGAAAAGGCCTTAAAACACATGTTAGGCCTTCAAAAATGTTGAAAACTTTGGAGGCCCAAAAAAGGGGTTTACAGGCATTCTAGACCCCCTAAGGTCCAGAAAATCTTGTTGGACCAAAAACGGTGTCAGAGAGCTCTGAATGACCCAAAAACATGTGCAACCTGAAAGGGGCATTAACTCGCATCCCAGACCACTGAAATGCCCAAAAATATTTTTGGCACTAAAAATACATCCTACACCCCTGAAAGTTCAGAAAATGTTTGCAGCTCAAGAAAAGGCCTTAAAATGCATGTTCGGCCTTCAAAAATGTTGAAAACTTTGGAGGCCCAAAAAAGGGGTTTACAGGCATCCTAGACCCCCTAAAGTCCAGAAAATGTTGTTGGACCAGAATCGGTGTCAGAGAGCTCTGAATGTCCCAAAAACATTTGCAGCCTGAAAGGGGCATTAACCCACATCCTAGACCACTGAAATGCCCAAAAATATTTTTGGCCCTGAAAAATGCATCCTACACCCCTGCAGGTTCAGAAAATGTTGGCAACTCCAAAAAAGGCCTTAAAATGCATGTTAGGCCTTCAAAAACGTTGAAAACATTGGAGGCCCAAAAAAGGGATTTACAGGCATCCTAGACCCCCTAAAGTCCAGAAAATGTTGTTGGACCAAAAAGGGTGTCAGAGAGCTCTGAATGTCCCAAAAACATTTGCAGCCACTGAAATTCCCAAAAATATTTTTGGCACGAAAAATGCATCCTACACCCCTGAAAGTTCAGAAAATGTTGGCAGCTCAAGAAAAGGCCTTAAAATGCATGTTAGGCCTTCAAAAATGTTGAAAACTTTGGAGGCCCAAAAAAGGGGTTTACAGGCATCCTAGACCCCCTAAAGTCCAGAAAATGTTGTTGGACCAAAATCGGTGTCAGAGAGCTCTGATTGTCCCCAAAACATTTGCAGCCTGAAAGGGGCATTAACCCGCATCCTAGACCACTGAAATTACCAAAAATATTTTTGGCATGAAAAATGCATCCTACACCCCTGCAAGTTCAGAAAATGTTGGTAACTCTAAAAAAGGCCTTAAAATGCATGTTAGGCCTTCAAAAATGTTGAAAACTTTGGAGGCCCAAAAATAGGGTTTACAGGCATCCTAGACCTCCTAAAGTCCAGAAAATGTTGTTGGATCAAAAACGGTGTCAGAGAGCTTTGAATGTCCCAAAAACATTTGCAGCCTGAAAGGGGCATTAACCCACATCCTAGACCTCTGAAATTCCAAAAAATATTTTGTGCACGAAAAATTCATACTACACCCCTGAAAGTTCAGAATATGTTAGCAGCCCAAAAAAGGCATTAAAATGCATTTTAGGCCTGCAAAAATGTTGAAAACTTTGGAGGCGCAAAATAGGGGTTTACAGGCATCCTAGACCTCCTAAAGTCCAGAAAATGTTGTTGGATCAAAAACGGTGTCAGAGAGCTCTGAATGTCCCAAAAACATTTGCAGCCTGAAAGGGTCATTAACCCGCATCCTAGACCTCTAAAATTCCCAAAAATATTTTGTGCACGAAAAATTCATACTACACCCCTGAAAGTTCAGAATATGTTAGCAGCCCAAAGAAGGCCTTAAAATGCATTTTAGGCCTACAAAAATTTAGAAAACTTTGGAGGCCCAAAAAAGGCGTTTACGGGCATCCTAGACCCCCTAAAGTCCAGAAAATGTTGTGGGACCAAAAATAGTGTCAGAGAGCTCTGAATGTCCCAAAAACATTTGCAGCCTGAAAGGGGCATTAACCGGCATCCTTGACCTCTGAAATTCCCAAAAATATTTTTTGCACGAAAAATGTATACTACCCCTAAAAGTTCAGAATATGTTAGAAGCCCAAAAAATGCATTCAAATGCATTTTAGGCCTGCAAAAATTTAGAAAACTTTGGAGGCCCAAAAAAGGGGTTTACAGGCATCCTAGACCCCCTAAAGTCCAGAAAATGTTGTTGGACCAAAATCGGTGTCAGAGAGCTCCGAATGTCCCAAAAACATGTGCAACCTGAAAGGGGCATTAACCCGCATCCTAGACCACTGAAATTCCCAAAAATATATTTGCCATGAAAAATGCATCCTACACCCCTGCAAGTTCAGAAAATGTTGGCAGCTCAAGAAAAGGCCTTAAAATGCATGTTAGGCCTTCAAAAATGTTGAAAACTTTGGAGGCACAAAATAGGGGTTTACAGGCATCCTAGACCTCCTAAAGTCCAGAAAATGTTGTTGGATCAAAAACGGTGTCAGAGAGCTCTGAATGTCCCAAAAACATTTGCAGCCTGAAAGGGGCATTAACCCACATCCTAGACCTCTGAAATACCCAAAAATATTTTGTGCACGAAAAATTCATACTACACCCTTGAAAGTTCACAATATGTTAGCAGCCCAAAAAAGGCATTAAAATGCATTTTAGGCCTGCAAAAATTTAGAAAACTTTGGAGGCCCAAAAAAGGGGTTTACAGGCATCCTAGACCCCCTAAAGTCCAGAAAATGTTGTTGGACCAACAATGGTGTCAGAGAGCTCTGAATGTCCCAAAAACATTTGCAGCCTGAAAGGGGCATTAACCCGCATCCTAGACCTCTGAAATTCCCAAAAATATTTTGTGCACAAAAAATGCATCCTATACCCCTGAAAGCTCAAGAATATGTTAGCAGCCCAAAGAAGGCCTTAAAATGCATTTTAGGCATACAAAAATTTAGAAAACTTTGGAGGCCCAAAAAAGGGGTTTACAGGCACCCTAGACCCCCTAAAGTCCAGAAAATGTTGTTGGACCAAAAATGGTGTCAGAGAGCTCTGAATGTCCCAAAAACATTTGCAGCCACTGAAATTCCCAAAAATATTTTTGGCACGAAAAATGCATCCTACACCCCTGCAAGTTGAGAAAATGTTGGTAACTCTAAAAAAGGCCTTAAAATGCATGTTAGGCCTTCAAAAATGTTGAACACTTTGGAGGCCCAAAAAAGGGATTTACAGGCATCCTAGACCTCCTAAAGTCCAGAAAATGTTGTTGGATCAAAAACGGTGTCAGAGAGCTCTGAATGTCCCAAAAACATTTGCAGCCTGAAAGGGGCATTAACCCACATCCTAGACCTCTGAAATTCCAAAAAATATTTTGTGCACGAAAAATTCATACTACACCCCTGAAAGTTCAGAATATGTTAGCAGCCCAAAAAAGGCATTAAAATGCATTTTAGGCCTGCAAAAATTTAGAAAACTTTGGAGGCCCAAGAAAGGGGTTTACAGGCATCCTCGACACCCTAAAGTCCAGAAAATGTTGTTGGACCAAAAACGGTGTCAGAGAGCTCTGAATGTCCCCAAAAAATGTGCAGCCAGAAAGGGGCATTAACCCGCATCCTAGAACACTGAAATTTCCCAAAATATTTTTGGCATGAAAAATGCATGCTACACCCCTGAAAGTTCAGAAAACACCCCAGAAATGTTGGCAGCTCAAAAAAGGCCTTAAAATGCATCTTAGGCCTGCAAAAATGTTGAAAACTTTGGAGACCCAAAAAAGGGGTTTACAGGCATCCTAGACCCCCCTAAAGTCCAGAAAATGTTGTTGGACCAAAATTGGTGTCAGAGAGCTCTGAAAGGGGCATTAACCCGCATCCTAGACCACTGAAATTCCCAAAAATATTTTGGCACTAAAAATGCATCCTACACCCCTGAATGTTCATAAAATGTTGGCAGCTCAAGAAAAGGCCTTAAAATGCATGTTAGGCCTTCAAAAATGTTGAAAACTTTGGAGGCGCAAAATAGGGGTTTACAGGCATCCTAGACCTCCTAAAGTCCAGAAAATGTTGTTGGATCAAAAACGGTGTCAGAGAGCTCTGAATGTCCCAAAAACATTTGCAGCCTGAAAGGGGCATTAACCGGCATCCTAGACCTCTGAAATTCCCAAAAATATATTTGCCATGAAAAATGCATCCTACACCCCTGCAAGTTCAGAAAATGTTGGCAACTCTACAAAAGGCCTTAAAATACATGTTAGGCCTTCAAAAATGTTGAAAACTTTGGAGGCCCAAAAAAGGGATTTACAGGCATCCTAGACCCCCTGAAGTCCAGAAAATGTTGTTGGATCAAAAACGGTGTCAGAGAGCTCTGAATGTCCCAAAAACATTTGCAGCCTGAAAGGGGCATTAACCGGCATCCTAGACCTCTGAAATTCCCAAAAATATTTTGTGCACGAAAAATGTATTCTATACCCCTGAAACTCAGAATATGTTAGCAGCCCAAAGAAGGCCTTAAAATGCATGTTAGGCCTTCAAAAATGTTGAAAACTTTGGAGGCCCAAAAAAGGGATTTACAGGCATCCTAGACCCCCTGAAGTCCAGAAAATGTTGTTGGATCAAAAACGGTGTCAGAGAGCTCTGAATGTCCCAAAAACATTTGCAGCCTGAAAGGGGCATGAACCCACATCCTAGACCACTAAAATTCCCAAAAATATATTTGCCATGAAAAATGCATCCTACACCCCTGCAAGTTCAGAAAATGTTGGCAACTCTACAAAAGGCCTTAAAATACATGTTAGGCCTTCAAAAATGTTGAAAACTTTGGAGGCCCAAAAAAGGGATTTACAGGCATCCTAGACCCCCTGAAGTCCAGAAAATGTTGTTGGATCAAAAACGGTGTCAGAGAGCTCTGAATGTCCCAAAAACATTTGCAGCCTGAAAGGGGCATTAACCGGCATCCTAGACCTCTGTAATTCCCAAAAATATTTTGTGCACGAAAAATGTATACTACCCCTAAAAGTTCAGAATATGTTAGAAGCCCAAAAAATGCATTCAAATGCATTTTATGCCTGCAAAAATTTAGAAAACTTTGGAGGCCCAAAAAAGGGGTTTACAGGCATCCTAGACCCCCTAAAGTCCAGAAAATGTTGTTGGATCAAAAACAGTGTCAGAGAGCTCTGAATGTCCCAAAAACATTTGCAGCCTGAAAGGGGCATTAACCGGCATCCTAGACCTCTGAAATTCCCAAAAATATTTTGTGCACGAAAAATGTATACTACCCCTAAAAGTTCAGAATATGTTAGAAGCCCAAAAAATGCATTCAAATGCATTTTAGGCCTGCAAAAATTTAGAAAACTTTGGAGGCCCAAAAAAGGGGTTTACAGGCATCCTAGACCCCCTAAAGTCCAGAAAATGTTGTTGGACCAAAATCGGTGTCAGAGAGCTCCGAATGTCCCAAAAACATGTGCAACCTGAAAGGGGCATTAACCCGCATCCTAGACCACTGAAATTCCCAAAAATATATTTGCCATGAAAAATGCATCCTACACCCCTGCAAGTTCAGAAAATGTTGGCAGCTCAAGAAAAGGCCTTAAAATGCATGTTAGGCCTTCAAAAATGTTGAAAACTTTGGAGGCACAAAATAGGGGTTTACAGGCATCCTAGACCTCCTAAAGTCCAGAAAATGTTGTTGGATCAAAAACTGTGTCAGAGAGCTCTGAATGTCCCAAAAACATTTGCAGCCACTGAAATTCCCAAAAATATTTTTGGCACGAAAAATGCATCCTACACCCCTGAAAGTTGAGAAAATGTTGGCAGCTCAAGAAAAGGCCTTAAAACACATGTTAGGCCTTCAAAAATGTTGAAAACTTTGGAGGCCCAAAAAAGGGGTTTACAGGCATTCTAGACCCCCTAAGGTCCAGAAAATCTTGTTGGACCAAAAACGGTGTCAGAGAGCTCTGAATGTCCCAAAAACATGTGCAACCTGAAAGGGGCATTAACTCGCATCCCAGACCACTGAAATTCCCAAAAATATTTTTGGCACTAAAAATACATCCTACACCCCTGAAAGTTCAGAAAATGTTTGCAGCTCAAGAAAAGGCCTTAAAATGCATGTTCGGCCTTCAAAAATGTTGAAAACTTTGGAGGCCCAAAAAAGGGGTTTACAGGCATCCTAGACCCCCTAAAGTCCAGAAAATGTTGTTGGACCAGAATCGGTGTCAGAGAGCTCTGAATGTCCCAAAAACATTTGCAGCCTGAAAGGGGCATTAACCCACATCCTAGACCACTGAAATGCCCAAAAATATTTTTGCCCTGAAAAATGCATCCTACACCCCTGCAGGTTCAGAAAATGTTGGCAACTCCAAAAAAGGCCTTAAAATGCATGTTAGGCCTTCAAAAACGTTGAAAACATTGGAGGCCCAAAAAAGGGATTTACAGGCATCCTAGACCCCCTAAAGTCCAGAAAATGTTGTTGGACCAAAAAGGGTGTCAGAGAGCTCTGAATGTCCCAAAAACATTTGCAGCCACTGAAATTCCCAAAAATATTTTTGGCACGAAAAATGCATCCTACACCCCTGAAAGTTCAGAAAATGTTGGCAGCTCAAGAAAAGGCCTTAAAATGCATGTTAGGCCTTCAAAAATGTTGAAAACTTTGGAGGCACAAAATAGGGGTTTACAGGCATCCTAGACCTCCTAAAGTCCAGAAAATGTTGTTGTATCAAAAACGGTGTCAGAGAGCTCTGAATGTCCCAAAAACATTTGCAGCCTGAAAGGGGCATTAACACGCATCCTAGACCACTGAAATTTCCCAAAATATTTTTGCCATGAAAAATGCATGCTACACCCCTGAAAGTTCAGAAAACACCCCAGAAATGTTGCCAGGTCAAAAAAGGCCTTGAAATGCATCTTAGGCCTGCAAAAATGTTGAAAACTTTGGAGACCCAAAAAAGGGGTTTACAGGCATCCTAGACCCCCTAAAGTCCAGAAAATGTTGTTGGACCAAAAATGGTGTCAGAGAGCTCTGAATGTCCCAAAAACATTTGCAGCCTGAAAGGGGCATTAACCCGCATCCTAGACCTCTGAAATTCCCAAAAATATTTTGTGCACAAAAAATGCATCCTATACCCCTGAAAGCTCAAGAATATGTTAGCAGCCCAAAGAAGGCCTTAAAATGCATTTTAGGCCTACAAAAATTTAGAAAACTTTGGAGCCCAAAAAAGGGGTTTACAGGCATCCTAGACCCCCTAAAGTCCAGAAAATGTTGTTGGATCAAAAACGGTGTCAGAGAGCTCTGAATGTCCCAAAAACATTTGCAGCCTGAAAGGGGCATTAACCCGCATCCTAGACCACTGAAATTCCCAAAAATATTTTTGCCACTAAAAATGCGTCCTACACCCCTGAAAGTTCAGAAAATGTTGGCAGCTCAAGAAAAGGCCTTAAAATGCATGTTAGGCCTTCAAAAATGTTGAAAACTTTGGAGGCACAAAATAGGGGTTTACAGGCATCCTAGACCTCCTAAAGTCCAGAAAATGTTGTTGTATCAAAAACGGTGTCAGAGAGCTCTGAATGTCCCAAAAACATTTGCAGCCTGAAAGGGTCATTAACCCGCATCCTAGACCTCTAAAATTCCCAAAAATATTTTGTGCACGAAAAATTCATACTACACCCCTGAAAGTTCAGAATATGTTAGCAGCCCAAAGAAGGCCTTAAAATGCATTTTAGGCCTACAAAAATTTAGAAAACTTTGGAGGCCCAAAAAAGGCGTTTACGGGCATCCTAGACCCCCTAAAGTCCAGAAAATGTTGTGGGACCAAAAATAGTGTCAGAGAGCTCTGAATGTCCCAAAAACATTTGCAGCCTGAAAGGGGCATTAACCGGCATCCTTGACCTCTGAAATTCCCAAAAATATTTTTTGCACGAAAAATGTATACTACCCCTAAAAGTTCAGAATATGTTAGAAGCCCAAAAAATGCATTCAAATGCATTTTAGGCCTGCAAAAATTTAGAAAACTTTGGAGGCCCAAAAAAGGGGTTTACAGGCATCCTAGACCCCCTAAAGTCCAGAAAATGTTGTTGGACCAAAATCGGTGTCAGAGAGCTCCGAATGTCCCAAAAACATGTGCAACCTGAAAGGGGCATTAACCCGCATCCTAGACCACTGAAATTCCCAAAAATATATTTGCCATGAAAAATGCATCCTACACCCCTGCAAGTTCAGAAAATGTTGGCAGCTCAAGAAAAGGCCTTAAAATGCATGTTAGGCCTTCAAAAATGTTGAAAACTTTGGAGGCACAAAATAGGGGTTTACAGGCATCCTAGACCTCCTAAAGTCCAGAAAATGTTGTTGGATCAAAAACGGTGTCAGAGAGCTCTGAATGTCCCAAAAACATTTGCAGCCTGAAAGGGGCATTAACCCACATCCTAGACCTCTGAAATACCCAAAAATATTTTGTGCACGAAAAATTCATACTACACCCTTGAAAGTTCACAATATGTTAGCAGCCCAAAAAAGGCATTAAAATGCATTTTAGGCCTGCAAAAATTTAGAAAACTTTGGAGGCCCAAAAAAGGGGTTTACAGGCATCCTAGACCCCCTAAAGTCCAGAAAATGTTGTTGGACCAACAATGGTGTCAGAGAGCTCTGAATGTCCCAAAAACATTTGCAGCCTGAAAGGGGCATTAACCCGCATCCTAGACCTCTGAAATTCCCAAAAATATTTTGTGCACAAAAAATGCATCCTATACCCCTGAAAGCTCAAGAATATGTTAGCAGCCCAAAGAAGGCCTTAAAATGCATTTTAGGCATACAAAAATTTAGAAAACTTTGGAGGCCCAAAAAAGGGGTTTACAGGCACCCTAGACCCCATAAAGTCCAGAAAATGTTGTTGGACCAAAAATGGTGTCAGAGAGCTCTGAATGTCCCAAAAACATTTGCAGCCACTGAAATTCCCAAAAATATTTTTGGCACGAAAAATGCATCCTACACCCCTGCAAGTTGAGAAAATGTTGGTAACTCTAAAAAAGGCCTTAAAATGCATGTTAGGCCTTCAAAAATGTTTAACACTTTGGAGGCCCAAAAAAGGGATTTACAGGCATCCTAGACCTCCTAAAGTCCAGAAAATGTTGTTGGATCAAAAACGGTGTCAGAGAGCTCTGAATGTCCCAAAAACATTTGCAGCCTGAAAGGGGCATTAACCCACATCCTAGACCTCTGAAATTCCAAAAAATATTTTGTGCACGAAAAATTCATACTACATCCCTGAAAGTTCAGAATATGTTAGCAGCCCAAAAAAGGCATTAAAATGCATTTTAGGCCTGCAAAAATTTAGAAAACTTTGGAGGCCCAAGAAAGGGGTTTACAGGCATCCTCGACACCCTAAAGTCCAGAAAATGTTGTTGGACCAAAAACGGTGTCAGAGAGCTCTGAATGTCCCCAAAAAATGTGCAGCCAGAAAGGGGCATTAACCCGCATCCTAGAACACTGAAATTTCCCAAAATATTTTTGGCATGAAAAATGCATGCTACACCCCTGAAAGTTCAGAAAACACCCCAGAAATGTTGGCAGCTCAAAAAAGGCCTTAAAATGCATCTTAGGCCTGCAAAAATGTTGAAAACTTTTGAGACCCAAACAAGGGGTTTACAGGCATCCTAGACCCCCCTAAAGTCCAGAAAATGTTGTTGGACCAAAATTGGTGTCAGAGAGCTCTGAAAGGGGCATTAACCCGCATCCTAGACCACTGAAATTCCCAAAAATATTTTGGCACTAAAAATGCATCCTACACCCCTGAATGTTCATAAAATGTTGGCAGCTCAAGAAAAGGCCTTAAAATGCATGTTAGGCCTTCAAAAATGTTGAAAACTTTGGAGGCGCAAAATAGGGGTTTACAGGCATCCTAGACCTCCTAAAGTCCAGAAAATGTTGTTGGATCAAAAACGGTGTCAGAGAGCTCTGAATGTCCCAAAAACATTTGCAGCCTGAAAGGGGCATTAACCGGCATCCTAGACCTCTGAAATTCCCAAAAATATATTTGCCATGAAAAATGCATCCTACACCCCTGCAAGTTCAGAAAATGTTGGCAACTCTACAAAAGGCCTTAAAATACATGTTAGGCCTTCAAAAATGTTGAAAACTTTGGAGGCCCAAAAAAGGGATTTACAGGCATCCTAGACCCCCTGAAGTCCAGAAAATGTTGTTGGATCAAAAACGGTGTCAGAGAGCTCTGAATGTCCCAAAAACATTTGCAGCCTGAAAGGGGCATTAACCGGCATCCTAGACCTCTGAAATTCCCAAAAATATTTTGTGCACGAAAAATGTATTCTATACCCCTGAAACTCAGAATATGTTAGCAGCCCAAAGAAGGCCTTAAAATGCATGTTAGGCCTTCAAAAATGTTGAAAACTTTGGAGGCCCAAAAAAGGGATTTACAGGCATCCTAGACCCCCTGAAGTCCAGAAAATGTTGTTGGATCAAAAACGGTGTCAGAGAGCTCTGAATGTCCCAAAAACATTTGCAGCCTGAAAGGGGCATGAACCCACATCCTAGACCACTAAAATTCCCAAAAATATATTTGCCATGAAAAATGCATCCTACACCCCTGCAAGTTCAGAAAATGTTGGCAACTCTACAAAAGGCCTTAAAATACATGTTAGGCCTTCAAAAATGTTGAAAACTTTGGAGGCCCAAAAAAGGGATTTACAGGCATCCTAGACCCCCTGAAGTCCAGAAAATGTTGTTGGATCAAAAACGGTGTCAGAGAGCTCTGAATGTCCCAAAAACATTTGCAGCCTGAAAGGGGCATTAACCGGCATCCTAGACCTCTGAAATTCCCAAAAATATTTTGTGCACGAAAAATGTATACTACCCCTAAAAGTTCAGAATATGTTAGAAGCCCAAAAAATGCATTCAAATGCATTTTGTGCCTGCAAAAATTTAGAAAACTTTGGAGGCCCAAAAAAGGGGTTTACAGGCATCCTAGACCCCCTAAAGTCCAGAAAATGTTGTTGGATCAAAAACAGTGTCAGAGAGCTCTGAATGTCCCAAAAACATTTGCAGCCTGAAAGGGGCATTAACCGGCATCCTAGACCTCTGAAATTCCCAAAAATATTTTGAGCACGAAAAATGTATACTACCCCTAAAAGTTCAGAATATGTTAGAAGCCCAAAAAATGCATTCAAATGCATTTTAGGCCTGCAAAAATTTAGAAAACTTTGGAGGCCCAAAAAAGGGGTTTACAGGCATCCTAGACCCCCTAAAGTCCAGAAAATGTTGTTGGACCAAAATCGGTGTCAGAGAGCTCCGAATGTCCCAAAAACATGTGCAACCTGAAAGGGGCATTAACCCGCATCCTAGACCACTGAAATTCCCAAAAATATATTTGCCATGAAAAATGCATCCTACACCCCTGCAAGTTCAGAAAATGTTGGCAGCTCAAGAAAAGGCCTTAAAATGCATGTTAGGCCTTCAAAAATGTTGAAAACTTTGGAGGCACAAAATAGGGGTTTACAGGCATCCTAGACCTCCTAAAGTCCAGAAAATGTTGTTGGATCAAAAACGGTGTCAGAGAGCTCTGAATGTCCCAAAAACATTTGCAGCCACTGAAATTCCCAAAAATATTTTTGGCACGAAAAATGCATCCTACACCCCTGAAAGTTGAGAAAATGTTGGCAGCTCAAGAAAAGGCCTTAAAACACATGTTAGGCCTTCAAAAATGTTGAAAACTTTGGAGGCCCAAAAAAGGGGTTTACAGGCATTCTAGACCCCCTAAGGTCCAGAAAATCTTGTTGGACCAAAAACGGTGTCAGAGAGCTCTGAATGTCCCAAAAACATGTGCAACCTGAAAGGGGCATTAACTCGCATCCCAGACCACTGAAATTCCCAAAAATATTTTTGGCACTAAAAATACATCCTACACCCCTGAAAGTTCAGAAAATGTTTGCAGCTCAAGAAAAGGCCTTAAAATGCATGTTCGGCCTTCAAAAATGTTGAAAACTTTGGAGGCCCAAAAAAGGGGTTTACAGGCATCCTAGACCCCCTAAAGTCCAGAAAATGTTGTTGGACCAGAATCGGTGTCAGAGAGCTCTGAATGTCCCAAAAACATTTGCAGCCTGAAAGGGGCATTAACCCACATCCTAGACCACTGAAATGCCCAAAAATATTTTTGCCCTGAAAAATGCATCCTACACCCCTGCAGGTTCAGAAAATGTTGGCAACTCCAAAAAAGGCCTTAAAATGCATGTTAGGCCTTCAAAAACGTTGAAAACATTGGAGGCCCAAAAAAGGGATTTACAGGCATCCTAGACCCCCTAAAGTCCAGAAAATGTTGTTGGACCAGAATCGGTGTCAGAGAGCTCTGAATGTCCCAAAAACATTTGCAGCCTGAAAGGGGCATTAACCCGCATTCTAGACCTCTGAAATTCCCAAAAATATTTTGTGCACAGAAAATTCATACTACACCCCTGAAAATTCAGAATATGTTAGCAGCCCAAAAAAGGCATTAAAATGCATTTTAGGCCTGCAAAAAATTAGAAAACTTTGGAGGCCCAAAAAAGGGGTTTACAGGCATCCTAGACCCCCTAAAGTCCAGAAAATGTTGTTGGACCAAAAATGGTGTCAGAGAGCTCTGAATGTCCCAAAAACATTTGCAGCCTGAAAGGGGCATTAACCCGCATCCTAGACCTCTGAAATTCCCAAAAATATTTTGTGCACGAAAAATGCATCCTATACCCCTGAAACTCAGAATATGTTAGCAGCCCAAAGAAGGCCTTAAAATGCATTTTAGGTCTAAAAAAATTTAGAAAAATTTGGAGGCCCAAAAAAGGCGTTTACAGGCATCCTAGACCCCCTAAAGTCCAGAAAATGTTGTGGGACCAAAAATGGTGTCAGGGAGCTCTGAAAGGGGCATTAACCTGCATCCTAGACCACTGAAATTCCCAAAAATATTTTTGCCAATAAAAATGCATCCTACACCCTTAAAAGTTCAGAAAATGTTGGCAGCTCAAGAAAAGGCCTTAAAATGCATGTTAGGCCTTCAAAAATGTTGAAAACTTTGGAGGCACAAAATAGGGGTTTACAGGCATCCTAGACCTCCTAAAGTCCAGAAAATGTTGTTGGATCAAAAACGGTGTCAGAGAGCTCTGAATGTCCCAAAAACATTTGCAGCCTGAAAGGGGCATTAACCCGCATCCTAGACCACTGAAATTTCCCAAAATATTTTGTGCACGAAAAATTCATACTACACCCTTGAAAGTTCAGAATATGTTAGCAGCCCAAAAAAGGCATTAAAATGCATTTTAGGCCTGCAAAAATTTAGAAAACTTTGGAGGCCCAAAAAAGGGGTTTACAGGCATCCTAGACCCCTTCAGGTCCAGAAAATGTTGTTGGATCAAAAACGGTGTCAGAGAGCTCTGAATGTCCCAAAAACATTTGCAACCTGAAAGGGGCATTAACCCGCATCCTAGACCACTGAAATTTCCCAAAATATTTTTGCCATGAAAAATGCATGCTACACCCCTGAAAGTTCAGAAAACACCCCAGAAATGTTGGCAGCTCAAGTAAAGGCCTTAAAATGCATGTTAGGCCTTCAAAAATGTTGAAAACTTTGGAGGCCCAAAAAAGGGGTTTACAGGCATCCTAGACCCCCTAAAGTCCAGAAAATGTTGTTGGACCAAAATCGGTGTCAGAGAGCTCTGATTGTCCCCAAAACATTTGCAGCCTGAAAGGGGCATTAACCCGCATCCTAGACCACTGAAATTCCCAAAAATATTTTTGGCATGAAAAATGCATCCTACACCCCTGCAAGTTCAGAAAATGTTGGTAACTCTAAAAAAGGCCTTAAAATGCATGTTAGGCCTTCAAAAATGTTGAAAACTTTGGAGGCCCAAAAATAGGGTTTACAGGCATCCTAGACCTCCTAAAGTCCAGAAAATGTTGTTGGATCAAAAACGGTGTCAGAGAGCTTTGAATGTCCCAAAAACATTTGCAGCCTGAAAGGGGCATTAACCCACATCCTAGACCTCTGAAATTCCAAAAAATATTTTGTGCACGAAAAATTCATACTACACCCCTGAAAGTTCAGAATATGTTAGCAGCCCAAAAAAGGCATTAAAATGCATTTTAGGCCTGCAAAAATTTAGAAAACTTTGGAGGCCCAAAAAAGGGGTTTACAGGCATCCTAGACCCCCTAAAGTCCAGAAAATGTTGTTGGACCAAAAATGGTGTCAGAGAGCTCTGAATGTCCCAAAAACATTTGCAGCCTGAAAGGGGCATTAACACGCATCCTAGACCACTGAAATTTCCCAAAATATTTTTGCCATGAAAAATGCATGCTACACCCCTGAAAGTTCAGAAAACACCCCAGAAATGTTGCCAGGTCAAAAAAGGCCTTGAAATGCATCCTAGACCTCTGAAATTCCAAAAAATATTTTGTGCACGAAAAATTCATACTACACCCCTGAAAGTTCAGAATATGTTAGCAGCCCAAAAAAGGCATTAAAATGCATTTTAGGCCTGCAAAAATGTTGAAAACTTTGGAGGCGCAAAATAGGGGTTTACAGGCATCCTAGACCTCCTAAAGTCCAGAAAATGTTGTTGGATCAAAAACGGTGTCAGAGAGCTCTGAATGTCCCAAAAACATTTGCAGCCTGAAAGGGTCATTAACCCGCATCCTAGACCTCTAAAATTCCCAAAAATATTTTGTGCACGAAAAATTCATACTACACCCCTGAAAGTTCAGAATATGTTAGCAGCCCAAAGAAGGCCTTAAAATGCATTTTAGGCCTACAAAAATTTAGAAAACTTTGGAGGCCCAAAAAAGGCGTTTACGGGCATCCTAGACACCCTAAAGTCCAGAAAATGTTGTGGGACCAAAAATAGTGTCAGAGAGCTCTGAATGTCCCAAAAACATTTGCAGCCTGAAAGGGGCATTAACCCACATCCTAGACCTCTGAAATTCCCAAAAATATTTTGTGCACGAAAAATTCATACTACACCCTTGAAAGTTCAGAATATGTTAGCAGCCCAAAAAAGGCATTAAAATGCATTTTAGGCCTGCAAAAATTTAGAAATTGGATGCCCAAAAAAGGGGTTTACAGGCATCCTAGACCCCCTAAAGTCCAGAAAATGTTGTTGGACCAAAAATGGTGTCAGAGAGCTCTGAATGTCCCAAAAACATTTGCAGCCTGAAAGGGGCATTAACCCGCATCCTAGACCTCTGAAATTCCCAAAAATATTTTGTGCACAAAAAATGCATCCTATACCCCTGAAAGCTCAAGAATATGTTAGCAGCCCAAAGAAGGCCTTAAAATGCATTTTAGGCCTACAAAAATTTAGAAAACTTTGGAGCCCAAAAAAGGGGTTTACAGGCATCCTAGACCCCCTAAAGTCCAGAAAATGTTGTTGGACCAAAAAGGAAGGGTGTCAGAGAGCTCTGAATGTCCCAAAAACATTTGCAGCCTGAAAGGGGCATTAACCCGCATCCTAGACCTCTGAAATTCCCAAAAATATTTTGTGCACAAAAAATGCATCCTATACCCCTGAAAGCTCAAGAATATGTTAGCAGCCCAAAGAAGGCCTTAAAATGCATTTTAGGCCTACAAAAATTTAGAAAACTTTGGAGCCCAAAAAAGGGGTTTACAGGCATCCTAGACCCCCTAAAGTCCAGAAAATGTTGTTGGATCAAAAACGGTGTCAGAGAGCTCTGAATGTCCCAAAAACATTTGCAGCCTGAAAGGGGCATTAACCCGCATCCTAGACCACTGAAATTCCCAAAAATATTTTTGCCACTAAAAATGCATCCTACACCCCTGAAAGTTCAGAAAATGTTGGCAGCTCAAGAAAAGGCCTTAAAATGCATGTTAGGCCTTCAAAAATGTTGAAAACTTTGGAGGCACAAAATAGGGGTTTACAGGCATCCTAGACCTCCTAAAGTCCAGAAAATGTTGTTGGATCAAAAACGGTGTCAGAGAGCTCTGAATGTCCCAAAAACATTTGCAACCTGAAAGGGGCATTAACCCGCATCCTAGACCACTGAAATTTCCCAAAATATTTTTGCCATGAAAAATGCATGCTACACCCCTGAAAGTTCAGAAAACACCCCAGAAATGTTGGCAGCTCAAGTAAAGGCCTTAAAATGCATGTTAGGCCTTCAAAAATGTTGAAAACTTTGGAGGCCTAAAAAAGGGGTTTACAGGCATCCTAGACCCCGTAAAGTCCAGAAAATGTTGTTGGACCAAAATCGGTGTCAGAGAGCTCTGATTGTCCCCAAAACATTTGCAGCCTGAAAGGGGCATTAACCCGCATCCTAGACCACTGAAATTCCCAAAAATATTTTTGGCATGAAAAATGCATCCTACACCCCTGCAAGTTCAGAAAATGTTGGTAACTCTAAAAAAGGCCTTAAAATGCATGTTAGGCCTTCAAAAATGTTGAAAACTTTGGAGGCCCAAAAAAGGGATTTACAGGCATCCTAGACCTCCTAAAGTCCAGAAAATGTTGTTGGATCAAAAACGGTGTCAGAGAGCTCTGAATGTCCCAAAAACATTTGCAGCCTGAAAGGGGCATTAACCCACATCCTAGACCTCTGAAATTCCAAAAAATATTTTGTGCACGAAAAATTCATACTACACCCCTGAAACTCAGAATATGTTAGCAGCCCAAAGAAGGCCTTAAAATGCATTTTAGGCCTACAAAAATTTAGAAAACTTTGGAGGCCCAAAAAAGGCGTTTACAGGCATCCTGGACCCCCTAAAGTCCAGAAAATGTTGTGGGACTAAAAATGGTGTCAGAGAACTCCGAATGTCCCAAAAACATGTGCAACATGAAAGGGGTATTAACCCGCATCCTAGACCACTGAAATTCCCAAAAATATTTTGCCACTAAAAATGCATCCTACACCCCTGAACGTTCATAAAATGTTAGCAGCCCAAAAAAGGCATTAAAATGCATTTTAGGCCTGCAAAAATTTAGAAAACTTTGGAGGCCCAAAAAAGGGGTTTACAGGCATCCTAGACCCCCTAAAGACCAGAAAATGTTGGTGGATCAAAAACGGTGTCAGAGAGCTCCGAATGTCCCAAAAACATGTGCAACCTGAAAGGGGCATTAACCCACATCCTAGACCTCTGAAATTCCCAAAAATATTTTGTGCACGAAAAATTCATACTACACCCTTGAAAGTTCAGAATATGTTAGCAGCCCAAAAAAGGCATTAAAATGCATTTTAGGCCTGCAAAAATTTAGAAAACTTTGGAGGCCCAAAAAAGGGGTTTACAGGCATCCTAGACCCCCTGAAGTCCAGAAAATGTTGTTGGACCAAAAATGGTGTCAGAGAGCTCTGAATGTCCCAAAAACATTTGCAGCCACTGAAATTCCCAAAAATATTTTTGGCACGAAAAATGCATCCTACACCCCTGAAAGTTGAGAAAATGTTGGCAGCTCAAGAAAAGGCCTTAAAGCACATGTTAGGCCTGCAAAAATGTTGAAAACTTTGGAGGCCCAAAAAAGGGGTTTACAGGCATCCTAGACCCCCTAAAGTCCAGAAAATGTTGTTGGACCAATATCGGTGTCAGAGAGCTATGAATGTCCCAAAAACATTTGCAGCCTGAAAGGGGCATTAACCCGCATCCTAGACCACTGAAATTTCCCAAAATATTTTTGGCATGAAAAATGCATGCTATACCCCTGAAAGTTCAGAAAACACCCCAGAAATGTTGCCAGCTCAAAAAAGGCCTTAAAATGCATCTTAGACCTGCAAAAATGTTGAAAACTTTGAAGACCCAAAAAAGGGGTTTACAGGCATCCTAGACCCCCTAAAGTCAAGAAAATGTTGTTGGACCAAAAATGGTGTCAGAGAGCTCTGAATGTCCCAAAAACATTTGCAGCCTGAAAGGGGCATTAACACGCATCCTAGACCACTGAAATTTCCCAAAATATTTTTGCCATGAAAAATGCATGCTACACCCCTGAAAGTTCAGAATATGTTAGCAGCCCAAAGAAGGCCTTAAAATGCATTTTAGGCCTACAAAAATTTAGAAAACTTTGGAGGCCCAAAAAAGGCGTTTACGGGCATCCTAGACCCCCTAAAGTCCAGAAAATGTTGTGGGACCAAAAATAGTGTCAGAGAGCTCTGAATGTCCCAAAAACATTTTAGCCTGAAAGGGGCATTAACCGGCATCCTTGACCTCTGAAATTCCCAAAAATATTTTTTGCACGAAAAATGTATACTACCCCTAAAAGTTCAGAATATGTTAGAAGCCCAAAAAATGCATTCAAATGCATTTTAGGCCTGCAAAAATTTAGAAAACTTTGGAGGCCCAAAAAAGGGGTTTACAGGCATCCTAGACCCCCTAAAGTCCAGAAAATGTTGTTGGACCAAAATCGGTGTCAGAGAGCTCCGAATGTCCCAAAAACATGTGCAACCTGAAAGGGGCATTAACCCGCATCCTAGACCACTGAAATTCCCAAAAATATATTTGCCATGAAAAATGCATCCTACACCCCTGCAAGTTCAGAAAATGTTGGCAGCTCAAGAAAAGGCCTTAAAATGCATGTTAGGCCTTCAAAAATGTTGAAAACTTTGGAGGCACAAAATAGGGGTTTACAGGCATCCTAGACCTCCTAAAGTCCAGAAAATGTTGTTGGATCAAAAACGGTGTCAGAGAGCTCTGAATGTCCCAAAAACATTTGCAGCCACTGAAATTCCCAAAAATATTTTTGGCACGAAAAATGCATCCTACACCCCTGAAAGTTGAGAAAATGTTGGCAGCTCAAGAAAAGGCCTTAAAACACATGTTAGGCCTTCAAAAATGTTGAAAACTTTGGAGGCCCAAAAAAGGGGTTTACAGGCATTCTAGACCCCCTAAGGTCCAGAAAATCTTGTTGGACCAAAAACGGTGTCAGAGAGCTCTGAATGTCCCAAAAACATGTGCAACCTGAAAGGGGCATTAACTCGCATCCCAGACCACTGAAATTCACAAAAATATTTTTGGCACTAAAAATACATCCTACACCCCTGAAAGTTCAGAAAATGTTTGCAGCTCAAGAAAAGGCCTTAAAATGCATGTTCGGCCTTCAAAAATGTTGAAAACTTTGGAGGCCCAAAAAAGGGGTTTACAGGCATCCTAGACCCCCTAAAGTCCAGAAAATGTTGTTGGACCAGAATCGGTGTCAGAGAGCTCTGAATGTCCCAAAAACATTTGCAGCCTGAAAGGGGCATTAACCCACATCCTAGACCACTGAAATGCCCAAAAATATTTTTGCCCTGAAAAATGCATCCTACACCCCTGCAGGTTCAGAAAATGTTGGCAAATCCAAAAAAGGCCTTAAAATGCATGTTAGGCCTTCAAAAACGTTGAAAACTTTGGAGGCCCAAAAAAGGGATTTACAGGCATCCTAGACCCCCTAATGTCCAGAAAATGTTGTTGGATCAAAAACGGTGTCAGAAAGCTCTGAATGTCCCAAAAACATTTGCAGCCTGAAAGGGGCATTAACCCGCATTCTAGACCTCTGAAATTCCCAAAAATATTTTGTGCACAGAAAATTCATACTACACCCCTGAAAATTCAGAATATGTTAGCAGCCCAAAAAAGGCATTAAAATGCATTTTAGGCCTGCAAAAAATTAGAAAACTTTCGAGGCCCAAAAAAGGGGTTTACATGCATCCTAGACCCCCTAAAGTCCAGAAAATGTTGTTGGACCAAAAATGGTGTCAGAGAGCTCTGAATGTCCCAAAAACATTTGCAGCCTGAAAGGGGCATTAAATCGCATCCTAGACCACTGAAATTTCCCAAAATATTTTTGCCATGAAAAATGCATGCTACACCCCTGAAAGTTCAGAAAACACCCCAGAAATTTTGCCAGGTCAAAAAAGGCCTTGAAATGCATCTTAGGCCTGCAAAAATGTTGAAAACTTTGGAGACCCAAAAAAGGGGTTTACAGGCATCCTAGACCCCCTAAAGTCCAGAAAATGTTGTTGGACCAAAATCGGTGTCAGAGAGCTCTGAAAGGGGCATTAAACCGCATCCTAGACCACTGAAATTCCCAACAATATTTTTGGCACGAAAAATGCATCCTACACCCCTGAAAGTTCAGAAAATGTTGGCATCTCAAGAAAAGGCTTTAAAATGCATGTTAGGCCTAAAAAAATGTTGAAAACTTTGGAGGCCCAAAAAAGGGGTTTACAGGCATCCTAGACCCCCTAAAGTCCAGAAAATGTTGTTGGACCAAAAATGGTGTCAGAGAGCTCTGAATGTCCCAAAAACATTTGCAGCCTGAAAGGGGCATTAACCCGCATCCTAGACCACTGAAATTCCCAAAAATATTTTGGCCATGAAAAATGCATCCTACACCCCTGCAAGTTCAGAAAATGTTGGCAACTCTAAAAAAGGCCTTAAAATGCATGTTAGGATTTCAAAAATGTTGAAAACTTTGGAGGCCCAAAAAAGGGATTTACAGGCATCCTAGACCCCCTAAAGTCCAGAAAATGTTGGTGGATCAAAAATGCTGTCAGAGAGCTCTGAATGTCCCAAAAACATGTGCAACCTGAAAGGGGCATTAACTCGCATCCCAGACCACTGAAATTCCCAAAAATATTTTTGGCACTAAAAATACATCCTACACCCCTGAAAGTTCAGAAAATGTTTGCAGCTCAAGAAAAGGCCTTAAAATGCATGTTCGGCCTTCAAAAATGTTGAAAACTTTGGAGGCCCAAAAAAGGGATTTACAGGCATCCTAGACCCCCTAAAGTCCAGAAAATGTTGTTGGACCAAAAATGGTGTCAGAGAGCTCTGAATGTCCCAAAAACATTTGCAGCCTGAAAGGGGCATTAACCCGCATCCTAGACCTCTGAAATTCCCAAAAATATTTTGTGCACGAAAAAGGCATCCTATACCCCTGAAACTCAGAATATGTTAGCAGCCCAAAGAAGGCCTTAAAATGCATTTTAGGCCTAAAAAAATTTAGAAAAATTTGGAGGCCCAAAAAAGGCGTTTACAGGCATCCTAGACCCCCTAAAGTCCAGAAAATGTTGTTGGACCAAAAATGGTGTCAGAGAGCTCTGAATGTCCCAAAAACATCTGCAGCCTGAAAGGGGCATTAACCCGCATCCTAGACCACTGAAATTTCCCAAAATATTTTTGCCATGAAAAATGCATGCTACACCCCTGAAAGTTCAGAAAACACCCCAGAAATGTTGTGAGCTCAAAAAAGGCCTTAACATGCATGTTAGGCCTTCAAAAATGTTGAAAACTTTGGAGGCCCTAAAAAGGCGTTTACAGGCATCCTAGACCCCCTAAAGTCCAGAAAATGTTGTTGGACCAAAAATGGTGTCAGAGAGCTCTGAATGTCCCAAAAACATTTGCAGCCACTGAAATTCCCAAAAATATTTTTGGCACGAAAAATGCATCCTACACCCCTGAAAGTTCAGAAAATGTTGGCAGCTCAAGAAAAGGCCTTAAAATGCATGTTAGGCCTTCAAAAATGTTGAAAACTTTGGAGGCACAAAATAGGGGTTTACAGGCATCCTAGACCTCCTAAAGTCCAGAAAATGTTGTTGGATCAAAAACGGTGTCAGAGAGCTCTGAATGTCCCAAAAACATTTTCAGCCTGAAAGGGGCATTAACCCACATCCTAGACCTCTGAAATTCCCAAAAATATTTTGTGCACGAAAAATTCATACTACACCCTTGAAAGTTCAGAATATGTTAGCAGCCCAAAAAAGTCATTAAAATGCATTTTAGGCCTGCAAAAATTTAGAAATTGGATGCCCAAAAAAGGGGTTTACAGGCATCCTAGACCCCCTAAAGTCCAGAAAATGTTGTTGGACCAAAAATGGTGTCAGAGAGCTCTGAATGTCCCAAAAACATTTGCAGCCTGAAAGGGGCATTAACCCGCATCCTAGACCTCTGAAATTCCCAAAAATATTTTGTGCACAAAAAATGCATCCTATACCCCTGAAAGCTCAAGAATATGTTAGCAGCCCAAAGAAGGCCTTAAAATGCATTTTAGGCCTACAAAAATTTAGAAAACTTTGGAGCCCAAAAAAGGGGTTTACAGGCATCCTAGACCCCCTAAAGTCCAGAAAATGTTGTTGGATCAAAAACGGTGTCAGAGAGCTCTGAATGTCCCAAAAACATTTGCAGCCTGAAAGGGGCATTAACCCGCATCCTAGACCACTGAAATTCCCAAAAATATTTTTGGCACGAAAAATGCATCCTACACCCCTGAAAGTTGAGAAAATGTTGGCAGCTCAAGAAAAGGCCTTAAAATGCATGTTAGGCCTTCAAAAATGTTGAAAACTTTGGAGGCACAAAATAGGGGTTTACAGGCATCCTAGACCTCCTAAAGTCCAGAAAATGTTGTTGGATCAAAAACGGTGTCAGAGAGCTCTGAATGTCCCAAAAACATTTGCAACCTGAAAGGGGCATTAACCCGCATCCTAGACCACTGAAATTTCCCAAAATATTTTTGCCATGAAAAATGCATGCTACACCCCTGAAAGTTCAGAAAACACCCCAGAAATGTTGGCAGCTCAAGTAAAGGCCTTAAAATGCATGTTAGGCCTTCAAAAATGTTGAAAACTTTGGAGGCCCAAAAAAGGGGTTTACAGGCATCCTAGACCCCCTAAAGTCCAGAAAATGTTGTTGGACCAAAATCGGTGTCAGAGAGCTCTGATTG
Source organism: Ambystoma mexicanum (assembly GCF_040938575.1). Taxonomy (NCBI): domain Eukaryota; kingdom Metazoa; phylum Chordata; class Amphibia; order Caudata; family Ambystomatidae; genus Ambystoma; species Ambystoma mexicanum. The sequence continues at coordinate 317,770,487 of NC_090931.1, read as the reverse complement.
TCCCCAAAACATTTGCAGCCTGAAAGGGGCATTAACCCGCATCCTAGACCACTGAAATTCCCAAAAATATTTTTGGCATGAAAAATGCATCCTACACCCCTGCAAGTTCAGAAAATGTTGGTAACTCTAAAAAAGGCCTTAAAATGCATGTTAGGCCTTCAAAAATGTTGAAAACTTTGGAGGCCCAAAAATAGGGTTTACAGGCATCCTAGACCTCCTAAAGTCCAGAAAATGTTGTTGGATCAAAAACGGTGTCAGAGAGCTTTGAATGTCCCAAAAACATTTGCAGCCTGAAAGGGGCATTAACCCACATCCTAGACCTCTGAAATTCCAAAAAATATTTTGTGCACGAAAAATTCATACTACACCCCTGAAAGTTCAGAATATGTTAGCAGCCCAAAAAAGGCATTAAAATGCATTTTAGGCCTGCAAAAAATTAGAAAACTTTCGAGGCCCAAAAAAGGGGTTTACATGCATCCTAGACCCCCTAAAGTCCAGAAAATGTTGTTGGACCAAAAATGGTGTCAGAGAGCTCTGAATGTCCCAAAAACATTTGCAGCCTGAAAGGGGCATTAACTCGCATCCTAGACCACTGAAATTTCCCAAAATATTTTTGCCATGAAAAATGCATGCTACACCCCTGAAAGTTCAGAAAACACCCCAGAAATGTTGCCAGGTCAAAAAAGGCCTTGAAATGCATCTTAGGCCTGCAAAAATGTTGAAAACTTTGGAGACCCAAAAAAGGGGTTCACAGGCATCCTAGACCCCCTAAAGTCCAGAAAATGTTGTTGGACCAAAATCGGTGTCAGAGAGCTCTGAAAGGGGCATTAAACTGCATCCTAGACCACTGAAATTCCCAACAATATTTTTGGCACGAAAAATGCATCCTACACCCCTGAAAGTTCAGAAAATGTTGGCATCTCAAGAAAAGGCTTTAAAATGCATGTTAGGCCTAAAAAAATGTTGAAAACTTTGGAGGCCCAAAAAAGGGGTTTACAGGCATCCTAGACCCCCTAAAGTCCAGAAAATGTTGTTGGACCAAAAATGGTGTCAGAGAGCTCTGAATGTCCCAAAAACATTTGCAGCCTGAAAGGGGCATTAACCCGCATCCTAGACCACTGAAATTCCCAAAAATATTTTGGCCATGAAAAATGCATCCTACACCCCTGCAAGTTCAGAAAATGTTGGCAACTCTAAAAAAGGCCTTAAAATGCATGTTAGGATTTCAAAAATGTTGAAAACTTTGGAGGCCCAAAAAAGGGATTTACAGGCATCCTAGACCCCCTTAAGTCCAGAAAATGTTGGTGGATCAAAAATGCTGTCAGAGAGCTCTGAATGTCCCAAAAACATGTGCAACCTGAAAGGGGCATTAACTCGCATCCCAGACCACTGAAATTCCCAAAAATATTTTTGGCACTAAAAATACATCCTACACCCCTGAAAGTTCAGAAAATGTTTGCAGCTCAAGAAAAGGCCTTAAAATGCATGTTCGGCCTTCAAAAATGTTGAAAACTTTGGAGGCCCAAAAAAGGGGTTTACAGGCATCCTAGACCCCCTAAAGACCAGAAAATGTTGTTGGACCAAAATCGGTGTCAGAGAGCTCTGAATGTCCCAAAAACATTTGCAGCCTGAAATGAGCATTAACCCACATCCTAGACCACTGAAATGCCCAAAAATATTTTTGCCCTGAAAAATGCATCCTACACACCTGCAAGTTCAGAAAATGTTGGCAACTCTAAAAAAGGCCTTAAAATGCATGTTAGGCCTTCAAAAACGTTGAAAACTTTGGAGGCCCAAAAAAGGGATTTACAGGCATCCTAGACCCCCTAAAGTCCAGAAAATGTTGTTGGACCAAAAATGGTGTCAGAGAGCTCTGAATGTCCCAAAAACATTTGCAGCCTGAAAGGGGCATTAACCCGCATCCTAGACCTCTGAAATTCCCAAAAATATTTTGTGCACGAAAAAGGAATCCTATACCCCTGAAACTCAGAATATGTTAGCAGCCCAAAGAAGGCCTTAAAATGCATTTTAGGCCTAAAAAAATTTAGAAAAATTTGGAGGCCCAAAAAAGGCGTTTACAGGCATCCTAGACCCCCTAAAGTCCAGAAAATGTTGTTGGACCAAAAATGGTGTCAGAGAGCTCTGAATGTCCCAAAAACATCTGCAGCCTGAAAGGGGCATTAACCCGCATCCTAGACCACTGAAATTTCCCAAAATATTTTTGCCATGAAAAATGCATGCTACACCCCTGAAAGTTCAGAAAACACCCCAGAAATGTTGTGAGCTCAAAAAAGGCCTTAACATGCATGTTAGGCCTTCAAAAATGTTGAAAACTTTGGAGGCCCTAAAAAGGCGTTTACAGGCATCCTAGACCCCCTAAAGTCCAGAAAATGTTGTTGGACCAAAAATGGTGTCAGAGAGCTCTGAATGTCCCAAAAACATTTGCAGCCACTGAAATTCCCAAAAATATTTTTGGCACGAAAAATGCATCCTACACCCCTGAAAGTTCAGAAAATGTTGGCAGCTCAAGAAAAGGCCTTAAAATGCATGTTAGGCCTTCAAAAATATTGAAAACTTTGGAGGCACAAAATAGGGGTTTACAGGCATCCTAGACCTCCTAAAGTCCAGAAAATGTTGTTGGATCAAAAACGGTGTCAGAGAGCTCTGAATGTCCCAAAAACATTTTCAGCCTGAAAGGGGCATTAACCCACATCCTAGACCTCTGAAATTCCCAAAAATATTTTGTGCACGAAAAATTCATACTACACCCTTGAAAGTTCAGAATATGTTAGCAGCCCAAAAAAGTCATTAAAATGCATTTTAGGCCTGCAAAAATTTAGAAATTGGATGCCCAAAAAAGGGGTTTACAGGCATCCTAGACCCCCTAAAGTCCAGAAAATGTTGTTGGACCAAAAATGGTGTCAGAGAGCTCTGAATGTCCCAAAAACATTTGCAGCCTGAAAGGGGCATTAACCCGCATCCTAGACCTCTGAAATTCCCAAAAATATTTTGTGCACAAAAAATGCATCCTATACCCCTGAAAGCTCAAGAATATGTTAGCAGCCCAAAGAAGGCCTTAAAATGCATTTTAGGCCTACAAAAATTTAGAAAACTTTGGAGCCCAAAAAAGGGGTTTACAGGCATCCTAGACCCCCTAAAGTCCAGAAAATGTTGTTGGACCAAAAAGGGTGTCAGAGAGCTCTGAATGTCCCAAAAACATTTGCAGCCACTGAAATTCCCAAAAATATTTTTGGCACGAAAAATGCATCCTACACCCCTGAAAGTTCAGAAAATGTTGGCAGCTCAAGAAAAGGCCTTAAAATGCATGTTAGGCCTTGAAAAATGTTGAAAACTTTGGAGGCACAAAATAGGGGTTTACAGGCATCCTAGACCTCCTAAAGTCCAGAAAATGTTGTTGTATCAAAAACGGTGTCAGAGAGCTCTGAATGTCCCAAAAACATTTGCAGCCTGAAAGGGGCATTAACACGCATCCTAGACCACTGAAATTTCCCAAAATATTTTTGCCATGAAAAATGCATGCTACACCCCTGAAAGTTCAGAAAACACCCTAGAAATGTTGCCAGGTCAAAAAAGGCCTTGAAATGCATCTTAGGCCTGCAAAAATGTTGAAAACTTTGGAGACCCAAAAAAGGGGTTTACAGGCATCCTAGACCCCCTAAAGTCCAGAAAATGTTGTTGGACCAAAAATGGTGTCAGAGAGCTCTGAATGTCCCAAAAACATTTGCAGCCTGAAAGGGGCATTAACCCGCATCCTAGACCTCTGAAATTCCCAAAAATATTTTGTGCACAAAAAATGCATCCTATACCCCTGAAAGCTCAAGAATATGTTAGCAGCCCAAAGAAGGCCTTAAAATGCATTTCAGGCCTACAAAAATTTAGAAAACTTTGGAGCCCAAAAAAGGGGTTTACAGGCATCCTAGACCCCCTAAAGTCCAGAAAATGTTGTTGGATCAAAAACGGTGTCAGAGAGCTCTGAATGTCCCAAAAACATTTGCAGCCTGAAAGGGGCATTAACCCGCATCCTAGACCACTGAAATTCCCAAAAATATTTTTGGCACGAAAAATGCATCCTACACCCCTGAAAGTTGAGAAAATGTTGGCAGCTCAAGAAAAGGCCTTAAAATGCATGTTAGGCCGTCAAAAATGTTGAAAACTTTGGAGGCCCAAAAAAGGGGTTTACAGGCATCCTAGACCCCCTAAAGTCCAGAAAATGTTGTTGGACCAAAATCGGTGTCAGAGAGCTCTGATTGTCCCCAAAACATTTGCAGCCTGAAAGGGGCATTAACCCGCATCCTAGACCACTGAAATTCCCAAAAATATTTTTGGCATGAAAAATGCATCCTACACCCCTGCAAGTTCAGAAAATGTTGGTAACTCTAAAAAAGGCCTTAAAATGCATGTTAGGCCTTCAAAAATGTTGAAAACTTTGGAGGCCCAAAAATAGGGTTTACAGGCATCCTAGACCTCCTAAAGTCCAGAAAATGTTGTTGGATCAAAAACGGTGTCAGAGAGCTCTGAATGTCCCAAAAACATTTGCAGCCACTGAAATTCCCAAAAATATTTTTGGCACGAAAAATGCATCCTACACCCCTGAAAGTTGAGAAAATGTTGGCAGCTCAAGAAAAGGCCTTAAAACACATGTTAGGCCTTCAAAAATGTTGAAAACTTTGGAGGCCCAAAAAAGGGGTTTACAGGCATTCTAGACCCCCTAAGGTCCAGAAAATCTTGTTGGACCAAAAACGGTGTCAGAGAGCTCTGAATGTCCCAAAAACATGTGCAACCTGAAAGGGGCATTAACTCGCATCCCAGACCACTGAAATTCACAAAAATATTTTTGGCACTAAAAATACATCCTACACCCCTGAAAGTTCAGAAAATGTTTGCAGCTCAAGAAAAGGCCTTAAAATGCATGTTCGGCCTTCAAAAATGTTGAAAACTTTGGAGGCCCAAAAAAGGGGTTTACAGGCATCCTAGACCCCCTAAAGTCCAGAAAATGTTGTTGGACCAGAATCGGTGTCAGAGAGCTCTGAATGTCCCAAAAACATTTGCAGCCTGAAAGGGGCATTAACCCACATCCTAGACCACTGAAATGCCCAAAAATATTTTTGCCCTGAAAAATGCATCCTACACCCCTGCAGGTTCAGAAAATGTTGGCAAATCCAAAAAAGGCCTTAAAATGCATGTTAGGCCTTCAAAAACGTTGAAAACTTTGGAGGCCCAAAAAAGGGATTTACAGGCATCCTAGACCCCCTAATGTCCAGAAAATGTTGTTGGATCAAAAACGGTGTCAGAAAGCTCTGAATGTCCCAAAAACATTTGCAGCCTGAAAGGGGCATTAACCCGCATTCTAGACCTCTGAAATTCCCAAAAATATTTTGTGCACAGAAAATTCATACTACACCCCTGAAAATTCAGAATATGTTAGCAGCCCAAAAAAGGCATTAAAATGCATTTTAGGCCTGCAAAAAATTAGAAAACTTTCGAGGCCCAAAAAAGGGGTTTACATGCATCCTAGACCCCCTAAAGTCCAGAAAATGTTGTTGGACCAAAAATGGTGTCAGAGAGCTCTGAATGTCCCAAAAACATTTGCAGCCTGAAAGGGGCATTAAATCGCATCCTAGACCACTGAAATTTCCCAAAATATTTTTGCCATGAAAAATGCATGCTACACCCCTGAAAGTTCAGAAAACACCCCAGAAATTTTGCCAGGTCAAAAAAGGCCTTGAAATGCATCTTAGGCCTGCAAAAATGTTGAAAACTTTGGAGACCCAAAAAAGGTGTTTACAGGCATCCTAGACCCCCTAAAGTCCAGAAAATGTTGTTGGACCAAAATCGGTGTCAGAGAGCTCTGAAAGGGGCATTAAACCGCATCCTAGACCACTGAAATTCCCAACAATATTTTTGGCACGAAAAATGCATCCTACACCCCTGAAAGTTCAGAAAATGTTGGCATCTCAAGAAAAGGCTTTAAAATGCATGTTAGGCCTTAAAAAATGTTGAAAACTTTGGAGGCCCAAAAAAGGGGTTTACAGGCATCCTAGACCCCCTAAAGTCCAGAAAATGTTGTTGGACCAAAAATGGTGTCAGAGAGCTCTGAATGTCCCAAAAACATTTGCAGCCTGAAAGGGGCATTAACCCGCATCCTAGACCACTGAAATTCCCAAAAATATTTTGGCCATGAAAAATGCATCCTACACCCCTGCAAGTTCAGAAAATGTTGGCAACTCTAAAAAAGGCCTTAAAATGCATGTTAGGATTTCAAAAATGTTGAAAACTTTGGAGGCCCAAAAAAGGGATTTACAGGCATCCTAGACCCCCTAAAGTCCAGAAAATGTTGGTGGATCAAAAATGCTGTCAGAGAGCTCTGAATGTCCCAAAAACATGTGCAACCTGAAAGGGGCATTAACTCGCATCCCAGACCACTGAAATTCCCAAAAATATTTTTGGCACTAAAAATACATCCTACACCCCTGAAAGTTCAGAAAATGTTTGCAGCTCAAGAAAAGGCCTTAAAATGCATGTTCGGCCTTCAAAAATGTTGAAAACTTTGGAGGCCCAAAAAAGGGATTTACAGGCATCCTAGACCCCCTAAAGTCCAGAAAATGTTGTTGGACCAAAAATGGTGTCAGAGAGCTCTGAATGTCCCAAAAACATTTGCAGCCTGAAAGGGGCATTAACCCGCATCCTACACCTCTGAAATTCCCAAAAATATTTTGTGCACGAAAAAGGCATCCTATACCCCTGAAACTCAGAATATGTTAGCAGCCCAAAGAAGGCCTTAAAATGCATTTTAGGCCTAAAAAAATTTAGAAAAATTTGGAGGCCCAAAAAAGGCGTTTACAGGCATCCTAGACCCCCTAAAGTCCAGAAAATGTTGTTGGACCAAAAATGGTGTCAGAGAGCTCTGAATGTCCCAAAAACATCTGCAGCCTGAAAGGGGCATTAACCCGCATCCTAGACCACTGAAATTTCCCAAAATATTTTTGCCATGAAAAATGCATGCTACACCCCTGAAAGTTCAGAAAACACCCCAGAAATGTTGTGAGCTCAAAAAAGGCCTTAACATGCATGTTAGGCCTTCAAAAATGTTGAAAACTTTGGAGGCCCTAAAAAGGCGTTTACAGGCATCCTAGACCCCCTAAAGTCCAGAAAATGTTGTTGGACCAAAAATGGTGTCAGAGAGCTCTGAATGTCCCAAAAACATTTGCAGCCACTGAAATTCCCAAAAATATTTTTGGCACGAAAAATGCATCCTACACCCCTGAAAGTTCAGAAAATGTTGGCAGCTCAAGAAAAGGCCTTAAAATGCATGTTAGGCCTTCAAAAATGTTGAAAACTTTGGAGGCACAAAATAGGGGTTTACAGGCATCCTAGACCTCCTAAAGTCCAGAAAATGTTGTTGGATCAAAAACGGTGTCAGAGAGCTCTGAATGTCCCAAAAACATTTTCAGCCTGAAAGGGGCATTAACCCACATCCTAGACCTCTGAAATTCCCAAAAATATTTTGTGCACGAAAAATTCATACTACACCCTTGAAAGTTCAGAATATGTTAGCAGCCCAAAAAAGTCATTAATATGCATTTTAGGCCTGCAAAAATTTAGAAATTGGATGCCCAAAAAAGGGGTTTACAGGCATCCTAGACCCCCTAAAGTCCAGAAAATGTTGTTGGACCAAAAATGGTGTCAGAGAGCTCTGAATGTCCCAAAAACATTTGCAGCCTGAAAGGGGCATTAACCCGCATCCTAGACCTCTGAAATTCCCAAAAATATTTTGTGCACAAAAAATGCATCCTATACCCCTGAAAGCTCAAGAATATGTTAGCAGCCCAAAGAAGGCCTTAAAATGCATTTTAGGCCTACAAAAATTTAGAAAACTTTGGAGCCCAAAAAAGGGGTTTACAGGCATCCTAGACCCCCTAAAGTCCAGAAAATGTTGTTGGACCAAAAAGGGTGTCAGAGAGCTCTGAATGTCTCAAAAACATTTGCAGCCACTGAAATTCCCAAAAATATTTTTGGCACGAAAAATGCATCCTACACCCCTGAAAGTTCAGAAAATGTTGGCAGCTCAAGAAAAGGCCTTAAAATGCATGTTAGGCCTTCAAAAATGTTGAAAACTTTGGAGGCACAAAATAGGGGTTTACAGGCATCCTAGACCTCCTAAAGTCCAGAAAATGTTGTTGTATCAAAAACGGTGTCAGAGAGCTCTGAATGTCCCAAAAACATTTGCAGCCTGAAAGGGGCATTAACACGCATCCTAGACCACTGAAATTTCCCAAAATATTTTTGCCATGAAAAATGCATGCTACACCCCTGAAAGTTCAGAAAACACCCTAGAAATGTTGCCAGGTCAAAAAAGGCCTTGAAATGCATCTTAGGCCTGCAAAAATGTTGAAAACTTTGGAGACCCAAAAAAGGGGTTTACAGGCATCCTAGACCCCCTAAAGTCCAGAAAATGTTGTTGGACCAAAAATGGTGTCAGAGAGCTCTGAATGTCCCAAAAACATTTGCAGCCTGAAAGGGGCATTAACCCGCATCCTAGACCTCTGAAATTCCCAAAAATATTTTGTGCACAAAAAATGCATCCTATACCCCTGAAAGCTCAAGAATATGTTAGCAGCCCAAAGAAGGCCTTAAAATGCATTTTAGGCCTACAAAAATTTAGAAAACTTTGGAGCCCAAAAAAGGGGTTTACAGGCATCCTAGACCCCCTAAAGTCCAGAAAATGTTGTTGGATCAAAAACGGTGTCAGAGAGCTCTGAATGTCCCAAAAACATTTGCAGCCTGAAAGGGGCATTAACCCGCATCCTAGACCACTGAAATTCCCAAAAATATTTTTGGCACGAAAAATGCATCCTACACCCCTGAAAGTTGAGAAAATGTTGGCAGCTCAAGAAAAGGCCTTAAAATGCATGTTAGGCCTTCAAAAATGTTGAAAACTTTGGAGGCACAAAATAGGGGTTTACAGGCATCCTAGACCTCCTAAAGTCCAGAAAATGTTGTTGGATCAAAAACGGTGTCAGAGAGCTCTGAATGTCCCAAAAACATTTGCAACCTGAAAGGGGCATTAACCCGCATCCTAGACCACTGAAATTTCCCAAAATATTTTTGCCATGAAAAATGCATGCTACACCCCTGAAAGTTCAGAAAACACCCCAGAAATGTTGGCAGCTCAAGTAAAGGCCTTAAAATGCATGTTAGGCCTTCAAAAATGTTGAAAACTTTGGAGGCCCAAAAAAGGGGTTTACAGGCATCCTAGACCCCCTAAAGTCCAGAAAATGTTGTTGGACCAAAATCGGTGTCAGAGAGCTCTGATTGTCCCCAAAACATTTGCAGCCTGAAAGGGGCATTAACCCGCATCCTAGACCACTGAAATTCCCAAAAATATTTTTGGCATGAAAAATGCATCCTACACCCCTGCAAGTTCAGAAAATGTTGGTAACTCTAAAAAAGGCCTTAAAATGCATGTTAGGCCTTCAAAAATGTTGAAAACTTTGGAGGCCCAAAAATAGGGTTTACAGGCATCCTAGACCTCCTAAAGTCCAGAAAATGTTGTTGGATCAAAAACGGTGTCAGAGAGCTTTGAATGTCCCAAAAACATTTGCAGCCTGAAAGGGGCATTAACCCACATCCTAGACCTCTGAAATTCCAAAAAATATTTTGTGCACGAAAAATTCATACTACACCCCTGAAAGTTCAGAATATGTTAGCAGCCCAAAAAAGGCATTAAAATGCATTTTAGGCCTGCAAAAAATTAGAAAACTTTCGAGGCCCAAAAAAGGGGTTTACATGCATCCTAGACCCCCTAAAGTCCAGAAAATGTTGTTGGACCAAAAATGGTGTCAGAGAGCTCTGAATGTCCCAAAAACATTTGCAGCCTGAAAGGGGCATTAACTCGCATCCTAGACCACTGAAATTTCCCAAAATATTTTTGCCATGAAAAATGCATGCTACACCCCTGAAAGTTCAGAAAACACCCCAGAAATGTTGCCAGGTCAAAAAAGGCCTTGAAATGCATCTTAGGCCTGCAAAAATGTTGAAAACTTTGGAGACCCAAAAAAGGGGTTCACAGGCATCCTAGACCCCCTAAAGTCCAGAAAATGTTGTTGGACCAAAATCGGTGTCAGAGAGCTCTGAAAGGGGCATTAAACCGCATCCTAGACCACTGAAATTCCCAACAATATTTTTGGCACGAAAAATGCATCCTACACCCCTGAAAGTTCAGAAAATGTTGGCATCTCAAGAAAAGGCTTTAAAATGCATGTTAGGCCTAAAAAAATGTTGAAAACTTTGGAGGCCCAAAAAAGGGGTTTACAGGCATCCTAGACCCCCTAAAGTCCAGAAAATGTTGTTGGACCAAAAATGGTGTCAGAGAGCTCTGAATGTCCCAAAAACATTTGCAGCCTGAAAGGGGCATTAACCCGCATCCTAGACCACTGAAATTCCCAAAAATATTTTGGCCATGAAAAATGCATCCTACACCCCTGCAAGTTCAGAAAATGTTGGCAACTCTAAAAAAGGCCTTAAAATGCATGTTAGGATTTCAAAAATGTTGAAAACTTTGGAGGCCCAAAAAAGGGATTTACAGGCATCCTAGACCCCCTTAAGTCCAGAAAATGTTGGTGGATCAAAAATGCTGTCAGAGAGCTCTGAATGTCCCAAAAACATGTGCAACCTGAAAGGGGCATTAACTCGCATCCCAGACCACTGAAATTCCCAAAAATATTTTTGGCACTAAAAATACATCCTACACCCCTGAAAGTTCAGAAAATGTTTGCAGCTCAAGAAAAGGCCTTAAAATGCATGTTCGGCCTTCAAAAATGTTGAAAACTTTGGAGGCCCAAAAAAGGGGTTTACAGGCATCCTAGACCCCCTAAAGACCAGAAAATGTTGTTGGACCAAAATCGGTGTCAGAGAGCTCTGAATGTCCCAAAAACATTTGCAGCCTGAAATGAGCATTAACCCACATCCTAGACCACTGAAATGCCCAAAAATATTTTTGCCCTGAAAAATGCATCCTACACACCTGCAAGTTCAGAAAATGTTGGCAACTCTAAAAAAGGCCTTAAAATGCATGTTAGGCCTTCAAAAACGTTGAAAACTTTGGAGGCCCAAAAAAGGGATTTACAGGCATCCTAGACCCCCTAAAGTCCAGAAAATGTTGTTGGACCAAAAATGGTGTCAGGGAGCTCTGAATGTCCCAAAAACATTTGCAGCCTGAAAGGGGCATTAACCCGCATCCTAGACCGCTGAAATTCCCAAAAATATTTTGTGCACGAAAAAGGCATCCTATACCCCTGAAACTCAGAATATGTTAGCAGCCCAAAGAAGGCCTTAAAATGCATTTTAGGCCTAAAAAAATATAGAAAAATTTGGAGGCCCAAAAAAGGCGTTTACAGGCATCCTAGACCCCCTAAAGTCCAGAAAATGTTGTTGGACCAAAAATGGTGTCAGAGAGCTCTGAATGTCCCAAAAACATCTGCAGCCTGAAAGGGGCATTAACCCGCATCCTAGACCACTGAAATTTCCCAAAATATTTTTGCCATGAAAAATGCATGCTACACCCCTGAAAGTTCAGAAAACACCCCAGAAATGTTGTGAGCTCAAAAAAGGCCTTAACATGCATGTTAGGCCTTCAAAAATGTTGAAAACTTTGGAGGCCCTAAAAAGGCGTTTACAGGCATCCTAGACCCCCTAAAGTCCAGAAAATGTTGTTGGACCAAAAATGGTGTCAGAGAGCTCTGAATGTCCCAAAAACATTTGCAGCCACTGAAATTCCCAAAAATATTTTTGGCACGAAAAATGCATCCTACACCCCTGAAAGTTCAGAAAATGTTGGCAGCTCAAGAAAAGGCCTTAAAATGCATGTTAGGCCTTCAAAAATATTGAAAACTTTGGAGGCACAAAATAGGGGTTTACAGGCATCCTAGACCTCCTAAAGTCCAGAAAATGTTGTTGGATCAAAAACGGTGTCAGAGAGCTCTGAATGTCCCAAAAACATTTTCAGCCTGAAAGGGGCATTAACCCACATCCTAGACCTCTGAAATTCCCAAAAATATTTTGTGCACGAAAAATTCATACTACACCCTTGAAAGTTCAGAATATGTTAGCAGCCCAAAAAAGTCATTAAAATGCATTTTAGGCCTGCAAAAATTTAGAAATTGGATGCCCAAAAAAGGGGTTTACAGGCATCCTAGACCCCCTAAAGTCCAGAAAATGTTGTTGGACCAAAAATGGTGTCAGAGAGCTCTGAATGTCCCAAAAACATTTGCAGCCTGAAAGGGGCATTAACCCGCATCCTAGACCTCTGAAATTCCCAAAAATATTTTGTGCACAAAAAATGCATCCTATACCCCTGAAAGCTCAAGAATATGTTAGCAGCCCAAAGAAGGCCTTAAAATGCATTTTAGGCCTACAAAAATTTAGAAAACTTTGGAGCCCAAAAAAGGGGTTTACAGGCATCCTAGACCCCCTAAAGTCCAGAAAATGTTGTTGGACCAAAAAGGGTGTCAGAGAGCTCTGAATGTCCCAAAAACATTTGCAGCCACTGAAATTCCCAAAAATATTTTTGGCACGAAAAATGCATCCTACACCCCTGAAAGTTCAGAAAATGTTGGCAGCTCAAGAAAAGGCCTTAAAATGCATGTTAGGCCTTGAAAAATGTTGAAAACTTTGGAGGCACAAAATAGGGGTTTACAGGCATCCTAGACCTCCTAAAGTCCAGAAAATGTTGTTGTATCAAAAACGGTGTCAGAGAGCTCTGAATGTCCCAAAAACATTTGCAGCCTGAAAGGGGCATTAACACGCATCCTAGACCACTGAAATTTCCCAAAATATTTTTGCCATGAAAAATGCATGCTACACCCCTGAAAGTTCAGAAAACACCCTAGAAATGTTGCCAGGTCAAAAAAGGCCTTGAAATGCATCTTAGGCCTGCAAAAATGTTGAAAACTTTGGAGACCCAAAAAAGGGGTTTACAGGCATCCTAGACCCCCTAAAGTCCAGAAAATGTTGTTGGACCATAAATGGTGTCAGAGAGCTCTGAATGTCCCAAAAACATTTGCAGCCTGAAAGGGGCATTAACCCGCATCCTAGACCTCTGAAATTCCCAAAAATATTTTGTGCACAAAAAATGCATCCTATACCCCTGAAAGCTCAAGAATATGTTAGCAGCCCAAAGAAGGCCTTAAAATGCATTTCAGGCCTACAAAAATTTAGAAAACTTTGGAGCCCAAAAAAGGGGTTTACAGGCATCCTAGACCCCCTAAAGTCCAGAAAATGTTGTTGGATCAAAAACGGTGTCAGAGAGCTCTGAATGTCCCAAAAACATTTGCAGCCTGAAAGGGGCATTAACCCGCATCCTAGACCACTGAAATTCCCAAAAATATTTTTGGCACGAAAAATGCATCCTACACCCCTGAAAGTTGAGAAAATGTTGGCAGCTCAAGAAAAGGCCTTAAAATGCATGTTAGGCCGTCAAAAATGTTGAAAACTTTGGAGGCCCAAAAAAGGGGTTTACAGGCATCCTAGACCCCCTAAAGTCCAGAAAATGTTGTTGGACCAAAATCGGTGTCAGAGAGCTCTGATTGTCCCCAAAACATTTGCAGCCTGAAAGGGGCATTAACCCGCATCCTAGACCACTGAAATTCCCAAAAATATTTTTGGCATGAAAAATGCATCCTACACCCCTGCAAGTTCAGAAAATGTTGGTAACTCTAAAAAAGGCCTTAAAATGCATGTTAGGCCTTCAAAAATGTTGAAAACTTTGGAGGCCCAAAAATAGGGTTTACAGGCATCCTAGACCTCCTAAAGTCCAGAAAATGTTGTTGGATCAAAAACGGTGTCAGAGAGCTTTGAATGTCCCAAAAACATTTGCAGCCTGAAAGGGGCATTAACCCACATCCTAGACCTCTGAAATTCCAAAAAATATTTTGTGCACGAAAAATTCATACTACACCCCTGAAAGTTCAGAATATGTTAGCAGCCCAAAAAAGGCATTAAAATGCATTTTAGGCCTGCAAAAAATTAGAAAACTTTCGAGGCCCAAAAAAGGGGTTTACATGCATCCTAGACCCCCTAAAGTCCAGAAAATGTTGTTGGACCAAAAATGGTGTCAGAGAGCTCTGAATGTCCCAAAAACATTTGCAGCCTGAAAGGGGCATTAACTCGCATCCTAGACCACTGAAATTTCCCAAAATATTTTTGCCATGAAAAATGCATGCTACACCCCTGAAAGTTCAGAAAACACCCCAGAAATGTTGCCAGGTCAAAAAAGGCCTTGAAATGCATCTTAGGCCTGCAAAAATGTTGAAAACTTTGGAGACCCAAAAAAGGGGTTTACAGGCATCCTAGACCCCCTAAAGTCCAGAAAATGTTGTTGGACCAAAATCGGTGTCAGAGAGCTCTGAAAGGGGCATTAAACCGCATCCTAGACCACTGAAATTCCCAACAATATTTTTGGCATGAAAAATGCATCCTACACCCCTGAAAGTTCAGAAAATGTTGGCATCTCAAGAAAAGGCTTTAAAATGCATGTTAGGCCTAAAAAAATGTTGAAAACTTTGGAGGCCCAAAAAAGGGGTTTACAGGCATCCTAGACCCCCTAAAGTCCAGAAAATGTTGTTGGACCAAAAATGGTGTCAGAGAGCTCTGAATGTCCCAAAAACATTTGCAGCCTGAAAGGGGCATTAACCCGCATCCTAGACCACTGAAATTCCCAAAAATATTTTGGCCATGAAAAATGCATCCTACACCCCTGCAAGTTCAGAAAATGTTGGCAACTCTAAAAAAGGCCTTAAAATGCATGTTAGGATTTCAAAAATGTTGAAAACTTTGGAGGCCCAAAAAAGGGATTTACAGGCATCCTAGACCCCCTTAAGTCCAGAAAATGTTGGTGGATCAAAAATGCTGTCAGAGAGCTCTGAATGTCCCAAAAACATGTGCAACCTGAAAGGGGCATTAACTCGCATCCCAGACCACTGAAATTCCCAAAAATATTTTTGGCACTAAAAATACATCCTACACCCCTGAAAGTTCAGAAAATGTTTGCAGCTCAAGAAAAGGCCTTAAAATGCATGTTCGGCCTTCAAAAATGTTGAAAACTTTGGAGGCCCAAAAAAGGGGTTTACAGGCATCCTAGACCCCCTAAAGACCAGAAAATGTTGTTGGACCAAAATCGGTGTCAGAGAGCTCTGAATGTCCCAAAAACATTTGCAGCCTGAAATGAGCATTAACCCACATCCTAGACCACTGAAATGCCCAAAAATATTTTTGCCCTGAAAAATGCATCCTACACACCTGCAAGTTCAGAAAATGTTGGCAACTCTAAAAAAGGCCTTAAAATGCATGTTAGGCCTTCAAAAACGTTGAAAACTTTGGAGGCCCAAAAAAGGGATTTACAGGCATCCTAGACCCCCTAAAGTCCAGAAAATGTTGTTGGACCAAAAATGGTGTCAGAGAGCTCTGAATGTCCCAAAAACATTTGCAGCCTGAAAGGGGCATTAACCCGCATCCTAGACCTCTGAAATTCCCAAAAATATTTTGTGCACGAAAAAGGCATCCTATACCCCTGAAACTCAGAATATGTTAGCAGCCCAAAGAAGGCCTTAAAATGCAATTTAGGCCTAAAAAAATTTAGAAAAATTTGGAGGCCCAAAAAAGGCGTTTACAGGCATCCTAGACCCCCTAAAGTCCAGAAAATGTTGTTGGACCAAAAATGGTGTCAGAGAGCTCTGAATGTCCCAAAAACATCTGCAGCCTGAAAGGGGCATTAACCCGCATCCTAGACCACTGAAATTTCCCAAAATATTTTTGCCATGAAAAATGCATGCTACACCCCTGAAAGTTCAGAAAACACCCCAGAAATGTTGTGAGCTCAAAAAAGGCCTTAACATGCATGTTAGGCCTTCAAAAATGTTGAAAACTTTGGAGGCCCTAAAAAGGCGTTTACAGGCATCCTAGACCCCCTAAAGTCCAGAAAATGTTGTTGGACCAAAAATGGTGTCAGAGAGCTCTGAATGTCCCAAAAACATTTGCAGCCACTGAAATTCCCAAAAATATTTTTGGCACGAAAAATGCATCCTACACCCCTGAAAGTTCAGAAAATGTTGGCAGCTCAAGAAAAGGCCTTAAAATGCATGTTAGGCCTTCAAAAATGTTGAAAACTTTGGAGGCACAAAATAGGGGTTTACAGGCATCCTAGACCTCCTAAAGTCCAGAAAATGTTGTTGGATCAAAAACGGTGTCAGAGAGCTCTGAATGTCCCAAAAACATTTTCAGCCTGAAAGGGGCATTAACCCACATCCTAGACCTCTGAAATTCCCAAAAATATTTTGTGCACGAAAAATTCATACTACACCCTTGAAAGTTCAGAATATGTTAGCAGCCCAAAAAAGGCATTAAAATGCATTTTAGGCCTGCAAAAATTTAGAAATTGGATGCCCAAAAAAGGGGTTTACAGGCATCCTAGACCCCCTAAAGTCCAGAAAATGTTGTTGGACCAAAAATGGTGTCAGAGAGCTCTGAATGTCCCAAAAACATTTGCAGCCTGAAAGGGGCATTAACCCGCATCCTAGACCTCTGAAATTCCCAAAAATATTTTGTGCACAAAAAATGCATCCTATACCCCTGAAAGCTCAAGAATATGTTAGCAGCCCAAAGAAGGCCTTAAAATGCATTTTAGGCCTACAAAAATTTAGAAAACTTTGGAGCCCAAAAAAGGGGTTTACAGGCATCCTAGACCCCCTAAAGTCCAGAAAATGTTGTTGGACCAAAAAGGGTGTCAGAGAGCTCTGAATGTCCCAAAAACATTTGCAGCCACTGAAATTCCCAAAAATATTTTTGGCACGAAAAATGCATCCTACACCCCTGAAAGTTCAGAAAATGTTGGCAGCTCAAGAAAAGGCCTTAAAATGCATGTTAGGCCTTCAAAAATGTTGAAAACTTTGGAGGCACAAAATAGGGGTTTACAGGCATCCTAGACCTCCTAAAGTCCAGAAAATGTTGTTGTATCAAAAACGGTGTCAGAGAGCTCTGAATGTCCCAAAAACATTTGCAGCCTGAAAGGGGCATTAACACGCATCCTAGACCACTGAAATTTCCCAAAATATTTTTGCCATGAAAAATGCATGCTACACCCCTGAAAGTTCAGAAAACACCCCAGAAATGTTGCCAGGTCAAAAAAGGCCTTGAAATGCATCTTAGGCCTTTAAAAATGTTGAAAACTTTGGAGACCCAAAAAAGGGGTTTACAGGCATCCTAGACCCCCTAAAGTCCAGAAAATGTTGTTGGACCAAAAATGGTGTCAGAGAGCTCTGAATGTCCCAAAAACATTTGCAGCCTGAAAGGGGCATTAACCCGCATCCTAGACCTCTGAAATTCCCAAAAATATTTTGTGCACAAAAAATGCATCCTATACCCCTGAAAGCTCAAGAATATGTTAGCAGCCCAAAGAAGGCCTTAAAATGCATTTTAGGCCTACAAAAATTTAGAAAACTTTGGAGCCCAAAAAAGGGGTTTACAGGCATCCTAGACCCCCTAAAGTCCAGAAAATGTTGTTGGACCAAAAAGGGTGTCAGAGAGCTCTGAATGTCTCAAAAACATTTGCAGCCACTGAAATTCCCAAAAATATTTTTGGCACGAAAAATGCATCCTACACCCCTGAAAGTTCAGAAAATGTTGGCAGCTCAAGAAAAGGCCTTAAAATGCATGTTAGGCCTTCAAAAATGTTGAAAACTTTGGAGGCACAAAATAGGGGTTTACAGGCATCCTAGACCTCCTAAAGTCCAGAAAATGTTGTTGTATCAAAAACGGTGTCAGAGAGCTCTGAATGTCCCAAAAACATTTGCAGCCTGAAAGGGGCATTAACACGCATCCTAGACCACTGAAATTTCCCAAAATATTTTTGCCATGAAAAATGCATGCTACACCCCTGAAAGTTCAGAAAACACCCTAGAAATGTTGCCAGGTCAAAAAAGGCCTTGAAATGCATCTTAGGCCTGCAAAAATGTTGAAAACTTTGGAGACCCAAAAAAGGGGTTTACAGGCATCCTAGACCCCCTAAAGTCCAGAAAATGTTGTTGGACCAAAAATGGTGTCAGAGAGCTCTGAATGTCCCAAAAACATTTGCAGCCTGAAAGGGGCATTAACCCGCATCCTAGACCTCTGAAATTCCCAAAAATATTTTGTGCACAAAAAATGCATCCTATACCCCTGAAAGCTCAAGAATATGTTAGCAGCCCAAAGAAGGCCTTAAAATGCATTTTAGGCCTACAAAAATTTAGAAAACTTTGGAGCCCAAAAAAGGGGTTTACAGGCATCCTAGACCCCCTAAAGTCCAGAAAATGTTGTTGGATCAAAAACGGTGTCAGAGAGCTCTGAATGTCCCAAAAACATTTGCAGCCTGAAAGGGGCATTAACCCGCATCCTAGACCACTGAAATTCCCAAAAATATTTTTGGCACGAAAAATGCATCCTACACCCCTGAAAGTTGAGAAAATGTTGGCAGCTCAAGAAAAGGCCTTAAAATGCATGTTAGGCCTTCAAAAATGTTGAAAACTTTGGAGGCACAAAATAGGGGTTTACAGGCATCCTAGACCTCCTAAAGTCCAGAAAATGTTGTTGGATCAAAAACGGTGTCAGAGAGCTCTGAATGTCCCAAAAACATTTGCAACCTGAAAGGGGCATTAACCCGCATCCTAGACCACTGAAATTTCCCAAAATATTTTTGCCATGAAAAATGCATGCTACACCCCTGAAAGTTCAGAAAACACCCCAGAAATGTTGGCAGCTCAAGTAAAGGCCTTAAAATGCATGTTAGGCCTTCAAAAATGTTGAAAACTTTGGAGGCCCAAAAAAGGGGTTTACAGGCATCCTAGACCCCCTAAAGTCCAGAAAATGTTGTTGGACCAAAATCGGTGTCAGAGAGCTCTGATTGTCCCCAAAACATTTGCAGCCTGAAAGGGGCATTAACCCGCATCCTAGACCACTGAAATTCCCAAAAATATTTTTGGCATGAAAAATGCATCCTACACCCCTGCAAGTTCAGAAAATGTTGGTAACTCTAAAAAAGGCCTTAAAATGCATGTTAGGCCTTCAAAAATGTTGAAAACTTTGGAGGCCCAAAAATAGGGTTTACAGGCATCCTAGACCTCCTAAAGTCCAGAAAATGTTGTTGGATCAAAAACGGTGTCAGAGAGCTTTGAATGTCCCAAAAACATTTGCAGCCTGAAAGGGGCATTAACCCACATCCTAGACCTCTGAAATTCCAAAAAATATTTTGTGCACGAAAAATTCATACTACACCCCTGAAAGTTCAGAATATGTTAGCAGCCCAAAAAAGGCATTAAAATGCATTTTAGGCCTGCAAAAAATTAGAAAACTTTCGAGGCCCAAAAAAGGGGTTTACATGCATCCTAGACCCCCTAAAGTCCAGAAAATGTTGTTGGACCAAAAATGGTGTCAGAGAGCTCTGAATGTCCCAAAAACATTTGCAGCCTGAAAGGGGCATTAACTCGCATCCTAGACCACTGAAATTTCCCAAAATATTTTTGCCATGAAAAATGCATGCTACACCCCTGAAAGTTCAGAAAACACCCCAGAAATGTTGCCAGGTCAAAAAAGGCCTTGAAATGCATCTTAGGCCTGCAAAAATGTTGAAAACTTTGGAGACCCAAAAAAGGGGTTCACAGGCATCCTAGACCCCCTAAAGTCCAGAAAATGTTGTTGGACCAAAATCGGTGTCAGAGAGCTCTGATTGTCCCCAAAACATTTGCAGCCTGAAAGGGGCATTAAACCGCATCCTAGACCACTGAAATTCCCAACAATATTTTTGGCACGAAAAATGCATCCTACACCCCTGAAAGTTCAGAAAATGTTGGCATCTCAAGAAAAGGCTTTAAAATGCATGTTAGGCCTAAAAAAATGTTGAAAACTTTGGAGGCCCAAAAAAGGGGTTTACAGGCATCCTAGACCCCCTAAAGTCCAGAAAATGTTGTTGGACCAAAAATGGTGTCAGAGAGCTCTGAATGTCCCAAAAACATTTGCAGCCTGAAAGGGGCATTAACCCGCATCCTAGACCACTGAAATTCCCAAAAATATTTTGGCCATGAAAAATGCATCCTACACCCCTGCAAGTTCAGAAAATGTTGGCAACTCTAAAAAAGGCCTTAAAATGCATGTTAGGATTTCAAAAATGTTGAAAACTTTGGAGGCCCAAAAAAGGGATTTACAGGCATCCTAGACCCCCTTAAGTCCAGAAAATGTTGGTGGATCAAAAATGCTGTCAGAGAGCTCTGAATGTCCCAAAAACATGTGCAACCTGAAAGGGGCATTAACTCGCATCCCAGACCACTGAAATTCCCAAAAATATTTTTGGCACTAAAAATACATCCTACACCCCTGAAAGTTCAGAAAATGTTTGCAGCTCAAGAAAAGGCCTTAAAATGCATGTTCGGCCTTCAAAAATGTTGAAAACTTTGGAGGCCCAAAAAAGGGGTTTACAGGCATCCTAGACCCCCTAAAGACCAGAAAATGTTGTTGGACCAAAATCGGTGTCAGAGAGCTCTGAATGTCCCAAAAACATTTGCAGCCTGAAATGAGCATTAACCCACATCCTAGACCACTGAAATGCCCAAAAATATTTTTGCCCTGAAAAATGCATCCTACACACCTGCAAGTTCAGAAAATGTTGGCAACTCTAAAAAAGGCCTTAAAATGCATGTTAGGCCTTCAAAAACGTTGAAAACTTTGGAGGCCCAAAAAAGGGATTTACAGGCATCCTAGACCCCCTAAAGTCCAGAAAATGTTGTTGGACCAAAAATGGTGTCAGGGAGCTCTGAATGTCCCAAAAACATTTGCAGCCTGAAAGGGGCATTAACCCGCATCCTAGACCTCTGAAATTCCCAAAAATATTTTGTGCACGAAAAAGGCATCCTATACCCCTGAAACTCAGAATATGTTAGCAGCCCAAAGAAGGCCTTAAAATGCATTTTAGGCCTAAAAAAATTTAGAAAAATTTGGAGGCCCAAAAAAGGCGTTTACAGGCATCCTAGACCCCCTAAAGTCCAGAAAATGTTGTTGGACCAAAAATGGTGTCAGAGAGCTCTGAATGTCCCAAAAACATCTGCAGCCTGAAAGGGGCATTAACCCGCATCCTAGACCACTGAAATTTCCCAAAATATTTTTGCCATGAAAAATGCATGCTACACCCCTGAAAGTTCAGAAAACACCCCAGAAATGTTGTGAGCTCAAAAAAGGCCTTAACATGCATGTTAGGCCTTCAAAAATGTTGAAAACTTTGGAGGCCCTAAAAAGGCGTTTACAGGCATCCTAGACCCCCTAAAGTCCAGAAAATGTTGTTGGACCAAAAATGGTGTCAGAGAGCTCTGAATGTCCCAAAAACATTTGCAGCCACTGAAATTCCCAAAAATATTTTTGGCACGAAAAATGCATCCTACACCCCTGAAAGTTCAGAAAATGTTGGCAGCTCAAGAAAAGGCCTTAAAATGCATGTTAGGCCTTCAAAAATATTGAAAACTTTGGAGGCACAAAATAGGGGTTTACAGGCATCCTAGACCTCCTAAAGTCCAGAAAATGTTGTTGGATCAAAAACGGTGTCAGAGAGCTCTGAATGTCCCAAAAACATTTTCAGCCTGAAAGGGGCATTAACCCACATCCTAGACCTCTGAAATTCCCAAAAATATTTTGTGCACGAAAAATTCATACTACACCCTTGAAAGTTCAGAATATGTTAGCAGCCCAAAAAAGTCATTAAAATGCATTTTAGGCCTGCAAAAATTTAGAAATTGGATGCCCAAAAAAGGGGTTTACAGGCATCCTAGACCCCCTAAAGTCCAGAAAATGTTGTTGGACCAAAAATGGTGTCAGAGAGCTCTGAATGTCCCAAAAACATTTGCAGCCTGAAAGGGGCATTAACCCGCATCCTAGACCTCTGAAATTCCCAAAAATATTTTGTGCACAAAAAATGCATCCTATACCCCTGAAAGCTCAAGAATATGTTAGCAGCCCAAAGAAGGCCTTAAAATGCATTTTAGGCCTACAAAAATTTAGAAAACTTTGGAGCCCAAAAAAGGGGTTTACAGGCATCCTAGACCCCCTAAAGTCCAGAAAATGTTGTTGGACCAAAAAGGGTGTCAGAGAGCTCTGAATGTCCCAAAAACATTTGCAGCCACTGAAATTCCCAAAAATATTTTTGGCACGAAAAATGCATCCTACACCCCTGAAAGTTCAGAAAATGTTGGCAGCTCAAGAAAAGGCCTTAAAATGCATGTTAGGCCTTGAAAAATGTTGAAAACTTTGGAGGCACAAAATAGGGGTTTACAGGCATCCTAGACCTCCTAAAGTCCAGAAAATGTTGTTGTATCAAAAACGGTGTCAGAGAGCTCTGAATGTCCCAAAAACATTTGCAGCCTGAAAGGGGCATTAACACGCATCCTAGACCACTGAAATTTCCCAAAATATTTTTGCCATGAAAAATGCATGCTACACCCCTGAAAGTTCAGAAAACACCCTAGAAATGTTGCCAGGTCAAAAAAGGCCTTGAAATGCATCTTAGGCCTGCAAAAATGTTGAAAACTTTGGAGACCCAAAAAAGGGGTTTACAGGCATCCTAGACCCCCTAAAGTCCAGAAAATGTTGTTGGACCAAAAATGGTGTCAGAGAGCTCTGAATGTCCCAAAAACATTTGCAGCCTGAAAGGGGCATTAACCCGCATCCTAGACCTCTGAAATTCCCAAAAATATTTTGTGCACAAAAAATGCATCCTATACCCCTGAAAGCTCAAGAATATGTTAGCAGCCCAAAGAAGGCCTTAAAATGCATTTCAGGCCTACAAAAATTTAGAAAACTTTGGAGCCCAAAAAAGGGGTTTACAGGCATCCTAGACCCCCTAAAGTCCAGAAAATGTTGTTGGATCAAAAACGGTGTCAGAGAGCTCTGAATGTCCCAAAAACATTTGCAGCCTGAAAGGGGCATTAACCCGCATCCTAGACCACTGAAATTCCCAAAAATATTTTTGGCACGAAAAATGCATCCTACACCCCTGAAAGTTGAGAAAATGTTGGCAGCTCAAGAAAAGGCCTTAAAATGCATGTTAGGCCGTCAAAAATGTTGAAAACTTTGGAGGCCCAAAAAAGGGGTTTACAGGCATCCTAGACCCCCTAAAGTCCAGAAAATGTTGTTGGACCAAAATCGGTGTCAGAGAGCTCTGATTGTCCCCAAAACATTTGCAGCCTGAAAGGGGCATTAACCCGCATCCTAGACCACTGAAATTCCCAAAAATATTTTTGGCATGAAAAATGCATCCTACACCCCTGCAAGTTCAGAAAATGTTGGTAACTCTAAAAAAGGCCTTAAAATGCATGTTAGGCCTTCAAAAATGTTGAAAACTTTGGAGGCCCAAAAATAGGGTTTACAGGCATCCTAGACCTCCTAAAGTCCAGAAAATGTTGTTGGATCAAAAACGGTGTCAGAGAGCTTTGAATGTCCCAAAAACATTTGCAGCCTGAAAGGGGCATTAACCCACATCCTAGACCTCTGAAATTCCAAAAAATATTTTGTGCACGAAAAATTCATACTACACCCCTGAAAGTTCAGAATATGTTAGCAGCCCAAAAAAGGCATTAAAATGCATTTTAGGCCTGCAAAAAATTAGAAAACTTTCGAGGCCCAAAAAAGGGGTTTACATGCATCCTAGACCCCCTAAAGTCCAGAAAATGTTGTTGGACCAAAAATGGTGTCAGAGAGCTCTGAATGTCCCAAAAACATTTGCAGCCTGAAAGGGGCATTAACTCGCATCCTAGACCACTGAAATTTCCCAAAATATTTTTGCCATGAAAAATGCATGCTACACCCCTGAAAGTTCAGAAAACACCCCAGAAATGTTGCCAGGTCAAAAAAAGGCCTTGAAATGCATCTTAGGCCTGCAAAAATGTTGAAAACTTTGGAGACCCAAAAAAGGGGTTTACAGGCATCCTAGACCCCCTAAAGTCCAGAAAATGTTGTTGGACCAAAATCGGTGTCAGAGAGCTCTGAAAGGGGCATTAAACCGCATCCTAGACCACTGAAATTCCCAACAATATTTTTGGCACGAAAAATGCATCCTACACCCCTGAAAGTTCAGAAAATGTTGGCATCTCAAGAAAAGGCTTTAAAATGCATGTTAGGCCTAAAAAAATGTTGAAAACTTTGGAGGCCCAAAAAAGGGGTTTACAGGCATCCTAGACCCCCTAAAGTCCAGAAAATGTTGTTGGACCAAAAATGGTGTCAGAGAGCTCTGAATGTCCCAAAAACATTTGCAGCCTGAAAGGGGCATTAACCCGCATCCTAGACCACTGAAATTCCCAAAAATATTTTGGCCATGAAAAATGCATCCTACACCCCTGCAAGTTCAGAAAATGTTGGCAACTCTAAAAAAGGCCTTAAAATGCATGTTAGGATTTCAAAAATGTTGAAAACTTTGGAGGCCCAAAAAAGGGATTTACAGGCATCCTAGACCCCCTTAAGTCCAGAAAATGTTGGTGGATCAAAAATGCTGTCAGAGAGCTCTGAATGTCCCAAAAACATGTGCAACCTGAAAGGGGCATTAACTCGCATCCCAGACCACTGAAATTCCCAAAAATATTTTTGGCACTAAAAATACATCCTACACCCCTGAAAGTTCAGAAAATGTTTGCAGCTCAAGAAAAGGCCTTAAAATGCATGTTCGGCCTTCAAAAATGTTGAAAACTTTGGAGGCCCAAAAAAGGGGTTTACAGGCATCCTAGACCCCCTAAAGACCAGAAAATGTTGTTGGACCAAAATCGGTGTCAGAGAGCTCTGAATGTCCCAAAAACATTTGCAGCCTGAAATGAGCATTAACCCACATCCTAGACCACTGAAATGCCCAAAAATATTTTTGCCCTGAAAAATGCATCCTACACACCTGCAAGTTCAGAAAATGTTGGCAACTCTAAAAAAGGCCTTAAAATGCATGTTAGGCCTTCAAAAACGTTGAAAACTTTGGAGGCCCAAAAAAGGGATTTACAGGCATCCTAGACCCCCTAAAGTCCAGAAAATGTTGTTGGACCAAAAATGGTGTCAGAGAGCTCTGAATGTCCCAAAAACATCTGCAGCCTGAAAGGGGCATTAACCCGCATCCTAGACCACTGAAATTTCCCAAAATATTTTTGCCATGAAAAATGCATGCTACACCCCTGAAAGTTCAGAAAACACCCCAGAAATGTTGTGAGCTCAAAAAAGGCCTTAACATGCATGTTAGGCCTTCAAAAATGTTGAAAACTTTGGAGGCCCTAAAAAGGCGTTTACAGGCATCCTAGACCCCCTAAAGTCCAGAAAATGTTGTTGGACCAAAAATGGTGTCAGAGAGCTCTGAATGTCCCAAAAACATTTGCAGCCACTGAAATTCCCAAAAATATTTTTGGCACGAAAAATGCATCCTACACCCCTGAAAGTTCAGAAAATGTTGGCAGCTCAAGAAAAGGCCTTAAAATGCATGTTAGGCCTTCAAAAATGTTGAAAACTTTGGAGGCACAAAATAGGGGTTTACAGGCATCCTAGACCTCCTAAAGTCCAGAAAATGTTGTTGGATCAAAAACGGTGTCAGAGAGCTCTGAATGTCCCAAAAACATTTTCAGCCTGAAAGGGGCATTAACCCACATCCTAGACCTCTGAAATTCCCAAAAATATTTTGTGCACGAAAAATTCATACTACACCCTTGAAAGTTCAGAATATGTTAGCAGCCCAAAAAAGGCATTAAAATGCATTTTAGGCCTGCAAAAATTTAGAAATTGGATGCCCAAAAAAGGGGTTTACAGGCATCCTAGACCCCCTAAAGTCCAGAAAATGTTGTTGGACCAAAAATGGTGTCAGAGAGCTCTGAATGTCCCAAAAACATTTGCAGCCTGAAAGGGGCATTAACCCGCATCCTAGACCTCTGAAATTCCCAAAAATATTTTGTGCACAAAAAATGCATCCTATACCCCTGAAAGCTCAAGAATATGTTAGCAGCCCAAAGAAGGCCTTAAAATGCATTTTAGGCCTACAAAAATTTAGAAAACTTTGGAGCCCAAAAAAGGGGTTTACAGGCATCCTAGACCCCCTAAAGTCCAGAAAATGTTGTTGGACCAAAAAGGGTGTCAGAGAGCTCTGAATGTCCCAAAAACATTTGCAGCCACTGAAATTCCCAAAAATATTTTTGGCACGAAAAATGCATCCTACACCCCTGAAAGTTCAGAAAATGTTGGCAGCTCAAGAAAAGGCCTTAAAATGCATGTTAGGCCTTCAAAAATGTTGAAAACTTTGGAGGCACAAAATAGGGGTTTACAGGCATCCTAGACCTCCTAAAGTCCAGAAAATGTTGTTGTATCAAAAACGGTGTCAGAGAGCTCTGAATGTCCCAAAAACATTTGCAGCCTGAAAGGGGCATTAACACGCATCCTAGACCACTGAAATTTCCCAAAATATTTTTGCCATGAAAAATGCATGCTACACCCCTGAAAGTTCAGAAAACACCCCAGAAATGTTGCCAGGTCAAAAAAGGCCTTGAAATGCATCTTAGGCCTTTAAAAATGTTGAAAACTTTGGAGACCCAAAAAAGGGGTTTACAGGCATCCTAGACCCCCTAAAGTCCAGAAAATGTTGTTGGACCAAAAATGGTGTCAGAGAGCTCTGAATGTCCCAAAAACATTTGCAGCCTGAAAGGGGCATTAACCCGCATCCTAGACCTCTGAAATTCCCAAAAATATTTTGTGCACAAAAAATGCATCCTATACCCCTGAAAGCTCAAGAATATGTTAGCAGCCCAAAGAAGGCCTTAAAATGCATTTTAGGCCTACAAAAATTTAGAAAACTTTGGAGCCCAAAAAAGTGGTTTACAGGCATCCTAGACCCCCTAAAGTCCAGAAAATGTTGTTGGATCAAAAACGGTGTCAGAGAGCTCTGAATGTCCCAAACACATTTGCAGGCTGAAAGGGGCATTAACCCGCATCCTAGACCACTGAAATTCCCAAAAATATTTTTGCCACTAAAAATGCATCCTACACCCCTGAAAGTTCAGAAAATGTTGGCAGCTCAAGAAAAGGCCTTAAAATGCATGTTAGGCCTTCAAAAATGTTGAAAACTTTGGAGGCACAAAATAGGGGTTTACAGGCATCCTAGACCTCCTAAAGTCCAGAAAATGTTGTTGGATCAAAAACGGTGTCAGAGAGCTCTGAATGTCCCAAAAACATTTGCAACCTGAAAGGGGCATTAACCCGCATCCTAGACCACTGAAATTTCCCAAAATATTTTTGCCATGAAAAATGCATGCTACACCCCTGAAAGTTCAGAAAACACCCCAGAAATGTTGGCAGCTCAAGTAAAGGCCTTAAAACGCATATTAGGCCTTCAAAAATGTTGAAAACTTTGGAGGCCCAAAAAAGGGGTTTACAGGCATCCTAGACCCCCTAAAGTCCAGAAAATGTTGTTGGACCAAAATCGGTGTCAGAGAGCTCAGATTGTCCCCAAAACATTTGCAGCCTGAAAGGGGCATTAACCCGCATCCTAGACCACTGAAATTCCCAAAAATATTTTTGGCATGAAAAATGCATCCTACACCCCTGCAAGTTCAGAAAATGTTGGTAACTCTAAAAAAGGCCTTAAAATGCATGTTAGGCCTTCAAAAATGTTGAAAACTTTGGAGGCCCAAAAAAGGGATTTACAGGCATCCTAGACCTCCTAAAGTCCAGAAAATGTTGTTGGATCAAAAACGGTGTCAGAGAGCTCTGAATGTCCCAAAAACATTTGCAGCCTGAAAGGGGCATTAACCCACATCCTAGACCTCTGAAATTCCAAAAAATATTTTGTGCACAAAAAATTCATACTACAACCCTGAAAGTTCAGAATATGTTAGCAGCCCAAAAAAGGCATTAAAATGCATTTTAGGCCTGCAAAAATTTAGAAAACTTTGGAGGCCCAAAAAAGGGGTTTACAGGCATCCTAGACCCCCTAAAGTCCAGAAAATGTTGTTGGACCAACAATGGTGTCAGAGAGCTCTGAATGTCCCAAAAACATTTGCAGCCTGAAAGGGGCATTAACCCGCATCCTAGACCTCTGAAATTCCCAAAAATATTTTGTGCACAAAAAATGCATCCTATACCCCTGAAAGCTCAAGAATATGTTAGCAGCCCAAAGAAGGCCTTAAAATGCATTTTAGGCATACAAAAATTTAGAAAACTTTGGAGGCCCAAAAAAGGGGTTTACAGGCATCCTAGACCCCCTAAAGTCCAGAAAATGTTGTTGGACCAAAAATGGCGTCAGAGAGCTCTGAATGTCCCAAAAACATTTGCAGCCACTGAAATTCCCAAAAATATTTTTGGCACGAAAAATGCATCCTACACCCCTGCAAGTTGAGAAAATGTTGGTAACTCTAAAAAAGGCCTTAAAATGCATGTTAGGCCTTCAAAAATGTTGAAAACTTTGGAGGCCCAAAAAAGGGATTTACAGGCATCCTAGACCTCCTAAAGTCCAGAAAATGTTGTTGGATCAAAAACGGTGTCAGAGAGCTCTGAATGTCCCAAAAACATTTGCAACCTGAAAGGGGCATTAACCCGCATCCTAGACCACTGAAATTCCCAAAAATATTTTTGCCACTAAAAATGCATCCTACACCCCTGAAAGTTCAGAAAATGTTGGCAGCTCAAGAAAAGGCCTTAAAATGCATGTTAGGCCTTCAAAAATGTTGAAAACTTTGGAGGCACAAAATAGGGGTTTACAGGCATCCTAGACCTCCTAAAGTCCAGAAAATGTTGTTGGATCAAAAACGGTGTCAGAGAGCTCTGAATGTCCCAAAAACATTTGCAACCTGAAAGGGGCATTAACCCGCATCCTAGACCACTGAAATTTCCCAAAATATTTTTGCCATGAAAAATGCATGCTACACCCCTGAAATTTCAGAAAACACCCCAGAAATGTTGGCAGCTCAAGTAAAGGCCTTAAAACGCATGTTAGGCCTTCAAAAATGTTGAAAACTTTGGAGGCCCAAAAAAGGGGTTTACAGGCATCCTAGACCCCCTAAAGTCCAGAAAATGTTGTTGGACCAAAATCGGTGTCAGAGAGCTCTGATTGTCCCCAAAACATTTGCAGCCTGAAAGGGGCATTAACCCGCATCCTAGACCACTGAAATTCCCAAAAATATTTTTGGCATGAAAAATGCATCCTACACCCCTGCAAGTTCAGAAAATGTTGGTAACTCTAAAAAAGGCCTTAAAATGCATGTTAGGCCTTCAAAAATGTTGAAAACTTTGGAGGCCCAAAAAAGGGATTTACAGGCATCCTAGACCTCCTAAAGTCCAGAAAATGTTGTTGGATCAAAAACGGTGTCAGAGAGCTCTGAATGTCCCAAAAACATTTGCAGCCTGAAAGGGGCATTAACCCACATCCTAGACCTCTGAAATTCCAAAAAATATTTTGTGCACAAAAAATTCATACTACAACCCTGAAAGTTCAGAATATGTTAGCAGCCCAAAAAAGGCATTAAAATGCATTTTAGGCCTGCAAAAATTTAGAAAACTTTGGAGGCCCAAAAAAGGGGTTTACAGGCATCCTAGACCCCCTAAAGTCCAGAAAATGTTGTTGGACCAACAATGGTGTCAGAGAGCTCTGAATGTCCCAAAAACATTTGCAGCCTGAAAGGGGCATTAACCCGCATCCTAGACCTCTGAAATTCCCAAAAATATTTTGTGCACAAAAAATGCATCCTATACCCCTGAAAGCTCAAGAATATGTTAGCAGCCCAAAGAAGGCCTTAAAATGCATTTTAGGCATACAAAAATTTAGAAAACTTTGGAGGCCCAAAAAAGGGGTTTACAGGCATCCTAGACCCCCTAAAGTCCAGAAAATGTTGTTGGACCAAAAATGGCGTCAGAGAGCTCTGAATGTCCCAAAAACATTTGCAGCCACTGAAATTCCCAAAAATATTTTTGGCACGAAAAATGCATCCTACACCCCTGCAAGTTGAGAAAATGTTGGTAACTCTAAAAAAGGCCTTAAAATGCATGTTAGGCCTTCAAAAATGTTGAAAACTTTGGAGGCCCAAAAAAGGGATTTACAGGCATCCTAGACCTCCTAAAGTCCAGAAAATGTTGTTGGATCAAAAACGGTGTCAGAGAGCTCTGAATGTCCCAAAAACATTTGCAGCCTGAAAGGGGCATTAACCCACATCCTAGACTTCTGAAATTCCCAAAAATATTTTGTGCACGAAAAATGTATCCTATACCCCTGAAAGTTCAGAATATGTTAGCAGCCCAAAGAAGGCCTTAAAATGCATTTTATGCCTACAAAAATTTAGAAAACTTTGGAGGCCCAAAAAAAGGCGTTTACAGGCATCCTAGACCCCCTAAAGTCCAGAAAATGTTGTTGGACCAAAAATGGTGTCAGAGAGCTCCGAATGTCCCAAAAACATGTGCAACCTGAAAGGGGCATTAACCCACATCCTAGACCACTGAAATTCCCAGAAATATTTTTGCCACTAAAAATGCATCCTACACCCCTGAAAGTTCAGAAAATGTTGGCAGCTCAAGAAAAGGCCTTAAAATGCATGTTAGGCCTTCAAAAATGTTGAAAACTTTGGAGGCACAAAATAGGGGTTTACAGGCATCCTAGACCTCCTAAAGTCCAGAAAATGTTGTTGGATCAAAAACGGTGTCAGAGAGCTCTGAATGTCCCAAAAACATTTGCAACCTGAAAGGGGCATTAACCCGCATCCTAGACCACTGAAATTTCCCAAAATATTTTTGCCATGAAAAATGCATGCTACACCCCTGAAATTTCAGAAAACACCCCAGAAATGTTGGCAGCTCAAGTAAAGGCCTTAAAACGCATGTTAGGCCTTCAAAAATGTTGAAAACTTTGGAGGCCCAAAAAAGGGGTTTACAGGCATCCTAGACCCCCTAAAGTCCAGAAAATGTTGTTGGACCAAAATCGGTGTCAGAGAGCTCTGATTGTCCCCAAAACATTTGCAGCCTGAAAGGGGCATTAACCCGCATCCTAGACCACTGAAATTCCCAAAAATATTTTTGGCATGAAAAATGCATCCTACACCCCTGCAAGTTCAGAAAATGTTGGTAACTCTAAAAAAGGCCTTAAAATGCATGTTAGGCCTTCAAAAATGTTGAAAACTTTGGAGGCCCAAAAAAGGGATTTACAGGCATCCTAGACCTCCTAAAGTCCAGAAAATGTTGTTGGATCAAAAACGGTGTCAGAGAGCTCTGAATGTCCCAAAAACATTTGCAGCCTGAAAGGGGCATTAACCCACATCCTAGACCTCTGAAATTCCAAAAAATATTTTGTGCACAAAAAATTCATACTACAACCCTGAAAGTTCAGAATATGTTAGCAGCCCAAAAAAGGCATTAAAATGCATTTTAGGCCTGCAAAAATTTAGAAAACTTTGGAGGCCCAAAAAAGGGGTTTACAGGCATCCTAGACCCCCTAAAGTCCAGAAAATGTTGTTGGACCAACAATGGTGTCAGAGAGCTCTGAATGTCCCAAAAACATTTGCAGCCTGAAAGGGGCATTAACCCGCATCCTAGACCTCTGAAATTCCCAAAAATATTTTGTGCACAAAAAATGCATCCTATACCCCTGAAAGCTCAAGAATATGTTAGCAGCCCAAAGAAGGCCTTAAAATGCATTTTAGGCATACAAAAATTTAGAAAACTTTGGAGGCCCAAAAAAGGGGTTTACAGGCATCCTAGACCCCCTAAAGTCCAGAAAATGTTGTTGGACCAAAAATGGCGTCAGAGAGCTCTGAATGTCCCAAAAACATTTGCAGCCACTGAAATTCCCAAAAATATTTTTGGCACGAAAAATGCATCCTACACCCCTGCAAGTTGAGAAAATGTTGGTAACTCTAAAAAAGGCCTTAAAATGCATGTTAGGCCTTCAAAAATGTTGAAAACTTTGGAGGCCCAAAAAAGGGATTTACAGGCATCCTAGACCTCCTAAAGTCCAGAAAATGTTGTTGGATCAAAAACGGTGTCAGAGAGCTCTGAATGTCCCAAAAACATTTGCAGCCTGAAAGGGGCATTAACCCACATCCTAGACTTCTGAAATTCCCAAAAATATTTTGTGCACGAAAAATGTATCCTATACCCCTGAAAGTTCAGAATATGTTAGCAGCCCAAAGAAGGCCTTAAAATGCATTTTATGCCTACAAAAATTTAGAAAACTTTGGAGGCCCAAAAAAAGGCGTTTACAGGCATCCTAGACCCCCTAAAGTCCAGAAAATGTTGTTGGACCAAAAATGGTGTCAGAGAGCTCCGAATGTCCCAAAAACATGTGCAACCTGAAAGGGGCATTAACCCACATCCTAGACCACTGAAATTCCCAGAAATATTTTTGCCACTAAAAATGCATCCTACACCCCTGAAAGTTCAGAAAATGTTGGCAGCTCAAGAAAAGGCCTTAAAATGCATGTTAGGCCTTCAAAAATGTTGAAAACTTTGGAGGCACAAAATAGGGGTTTACAGGCATCCTAGACCTCCTAAAGTCCAGAAAATGTTGTTGGATCAAAAACGGTGTCAGAGAGCTCTGAATGTCCCAAAAACATTAGCAACCTGAAAGGGGCATTAACCCGCATCCTAGACCACTGAAATTTCCCAAAATATTTTTGCCATGAAAAATGCATGCTACACCCCTGAAAGTTCAGAAAACACCCCAGAAATGTTGGCAGCTCAAGTAAAGGCCTTAAAACGCATATTAGGCCTTCAAAAATGTTGAAAACTTTGGAGGCCCAAAAAAGGGGTTTACAGGCATCCTAGACCCCCTAAAGTCCAGAAAATGTTGTTGGACCAAAATCGGTGTCAGAGAGCTCAGATTGTCCCCAAAACATTTGCAGCCTGAAAGGGGCATTAACCCGCATCCTAGACCACTGAAATTCCCAAAAATATTTTTGGCATGAAAAATGCATCCTACACCCCTGCAAGTTCAGAAAATGTTGGTAACTCTAAAAAAGGCCTTAAAATGCATGTTAGGCCTTCAAAAATGTTGAAAACTTTGGAGGCCCAAAATAGGGATTTACAGGCATCCTAGACCTCCTAAAGTCCAGAAAATGTTGTTGGATCAAAAACGGTGTCAGAGAGCTCTGAATGTCCCAAAAACATTTGCAGCCTGAAAGGGGCATTAACCCACATCCTAGACCTCTGAAATTCCAAAAAATATTTTGTGCACAAAAAATTCATACTACAACCCTGAAAGTTCAGAATATGTTAGCAGCCCAAAAAAGGCATTAAAATGCATTTTAGGCCTGCAAAAATTTAGAAAACTTTGGAGGCCCAAAAAAGGGGTTTACAGGCATCCTAGACCCCCTAAAGTCCAGAAAATGTTGTTGGACCAACAATGGTGTCAGAGAGCTCTGAATGTCCCAAAAACATTTGCAGCCTGAAAGGGGCATTAACCCGCATCCTAGACCTCTGAAATTCCCAAAAATATTTTGTGCACAAAAAATGCATCCTATACCCCTGAAAGCTCAAGAATATGTTAGCAGCCCAAAGAAGGCCTTAAAATGCATTTTAGGCATACAAAAATTTAGAAAACTTTGGAGGCCCAAAAAAGGGGTTTACAGGCATCCTAGACCCCCTAAAGTCCAGAAAATGTTGTTGGACCAAAAATGGCGTCAGAGAGCTCTGAATGTCCCAAAAACATTTGCAGCCACTGAAATTCCCAAAAATATTTTTGGCACGAAAAATGCATCCTACACCCCTGCAAGTTGAGAAAATGTTGGTAACTCTAAAAAAGGCCTTAAAATGCATGTTAGGCCTTCAAAAATGTTGAAAACTTTGGAGGCCCAAAAAAGGGATTTACAGGCATCCTAGACCTCCTAAAGTCCAGAAAATGTTGTTGGATCAAAAACGGTGTCAGAGAGCTCTGAATGTCCCAAAAACATTTGCAACCTGAAAGGGGCATTAACCCGCATCCTAGACCACTGAAATTCCCAAAAATATTTTTGCCACTAAAAATGCATCCTACACCCCTGAAAGTTCAGAAAATGTTGGCAGCTCAAGAAAAGGCCTTAAAATGCATGTTAGGCCTTCAAAAATGTTGAAAACTTTGGAGGCACAAAATAGGGGTTTACAGGCATCCTAGACCTCCTAAAGTCCAGAAAATGTTGTTGGATCAAAAACGGTGTCAGAGAGCTCTGAATGTCCCAAAAACATTTGCAACCTGAAAGGGGCATTAACCCGCATCCTAGACCACTGAAATTTCCCAAAATATTTTTGCCATGAAAAATGCATGCTACACCCCTGAAAGTTCAGAAAACACCCCAGAAATGTTGGCAGCTCAAGTAAAGGCCTTAAAACGCATATTAGGCCTTCAAAAATGTTGAAAACTTTGGAGGCCCAAAAAAGGGGTTTACAGGCATCCTAGACCCCCTAAAGTCCAGAAAATGTTGTTGGACCAAAATCGGTGTCAGAGAGCTCAGATTGTCCCCAAAACATTTGCAGCCTGAAAGGGGCATTAACCCGCATCCTAGACCACTGAAATTCCCAAAAATATTTTTGGCATGAAAAATGCATCCTACACCCCTGCAAGTTCAGAAAATGTTGGTAACTCTAAAAAAGGCCTTAAAATGCATGTTAGGCCTTCAAAAATGTTGAAAACTTTGGAGGCCCAAAAAAGGGATTTACAGGCATCCTAGACCTCCTAAAGTCCAGAAAATGTTGTTGGATCAAAAACGGTGTCAGAGAGCTCTGAATGTCCCAAAAACATTTGCAGCCTGAAAGGGGCATTAACCCACATCCTAGACCTCTGAAATTCCAAAAAATATTTTGTGCACAAAAAATTCATACTACAACCCTGAAAGTTCAGAATATGTTAGCAGCCCAAAAAAGGCATTAAAATGCATTTTAGGCCTGCAAAAATTTAGAAAACTTTGGAGGCCCAAAAAAGGGGTTTACAGGCATCCTAGACCCCCTAAAGTCCAGAAAATGTTGTTGGACCAACAATGGTGTCAGAGAGCTCTGAATGTCCCAAAAACATTTGCAGCCTGAAAGGGGCATTAACCCGCATCCTAGACCTCTGAAATTCCCAAAAATATTTTGTGCACAAAAAATGCATCCTATACCCCTGAAAGCTCAAGAATATGTTAGCAGCCCAAAGAAGGCCTTAAAATGCATTTTAGGCATACAAAAATTTAGAAAACTTTGGAGGCCCAAAAAAGGGGTTTACAGGCATCCTAGACCCCCTAAAGTCCAGAAAATGTTGTTGGACCAAAAATGGCGTCAGAGAGCTCTGAATGTCCCAAAAACATTTGCAGCCACTGAAATTCCCAAAAATATTTTTGGCACGAAAAATGCATCCTACACCCCTGCAAGTTGAGAAAATGTTGGTAACTCTAAAAAAGGCCTTAAAATGCATGTTAGGCCTTCAAAAATGTTGAAAACTTTGGAGGCCCAAAAAAGGGATTTACAGGCATCCTAGACCTCCTAAAGTCCAGAAAATGTTGTTGGATCAAAAACGGTGTCAGAGAGCTCTGAATGTCCCAAAAACATTTGCAGCCTGAAAGGGGCATTAACCCACATCCTAGACTTCTGAAATTCCCAAAAATATTTTGTGCACGAAAAATGTATCCTATACCCCTGAAAGTTCAGAATATGTTAGCAGCCCAAAAAAGGCATTAAAATGCATTTTAGGCCTGCAAAAATTTAGAAAACTTTGGAGGCCCAAAAAAGGGGTTTACAGGCATCCTAGACCCCCTAAAGTCCAGAAAATGTTGTGGGACCAAAAATAGTGTCAGAGAGCTCTGAATGTCCCAAAAACATTTGCAGCCTGAAAGGGGCATTAACCCGCATCCTAGACTTCTGAAATTCCCAAAAATATTTTGTGCACGAAAAATGTATCCTATACCCCTGAAACTCAGAATATGTTAGCAGCCCAAAGAAGGCCTTAAAATGCATTTTATGCCTACAAAAATTTAGAAAACTTTGGAGGCCCAAAAAAAGGCGTTTACAGGCATCCTAGACCCCCTAAAGTCCAGAAAATGTTGTTGGACCAAAAATGGTGTCAGAGAGCTCCGAATGTCCCAAAAACATGTGCAACCTGAAAGGGGCATTAACCCACATCCTAGACCACTGAAATTCCCAGAAATATTTTTGGCAATAAAAATGCATCCTACACCCCTGAAAGTTCAGAAAATGTTGGCAGCTCAAGAAAAGGCCTTAAAATGCATGTTAGGCCTTCAAAAATGTTGAAAACTTTGGAGGCGCAAAATAGGAGTTTACAGGCATCCTAGACCTCCTAAAGTCCAGAAAATGTTGTTGGATCAAAAACGGTGTCAGAAAGCTCTGAATGTCCCAAAAACATGTGCAGCCTGAAAGGGGCATTAACCCGCATCCTAGACCTCTGAAATTCCCAAAAATATTTTGTGCACGAAAAATGCATCCTATACCCCTGAAACTCAGAATATGTTAGCAGCCCAAAGAAGGCCTTAAAATGCATTTTAGGCCTACAAAAATTTAGAAAACTTTGGAGGCCCAAAAAAGGGGTTTACAGGCATCCTAGACCCCCTAAAGTCCAGAAAATGTTGTGGGACCAAAAATGGTGTCAGAGAGCTCTGAATGTCCCAAAAACATTTGCAGCCACTGAAATTCCCAAAAATATTTTTGGCACGAAAAATGCATCCTACACCCCTGAAAGTTGAGAAAATGTTGGCAGCTCAAGAAAAGGCCTTAAAACGCATGTTAGGCCTTCAAAAATGTTGAAAACTTTGGAGGCCCAAAAAAGGGGTTTACAGGCATCCTAGACCCCCTAAAGTCCAGAAAATATTGCTGTAACAAAAATGGTGTCAGAGAGCTCTGAATGTCCCAAAAACATTTGCAGCCTGAAAGGGGCATTAACCCGCATCCTAGACCTCTGAAATTCCCAAAAATATTTTTGGCACGAAAAATGCATCCTACACCCCTGAAAGTTGAGAAAATGTTGGCAGCTCAAGTAAAGGCCTTAAAATGCATGTTAGGCCTTCAAAAATGTTGAAAACTTTGGAGGCCCAAAAAAGGGGTTTACAGGCATCCTAGACCCCCTAAAGTCCAGAAAATGTTGTTGGATCAAAATCGGTGTCAGAGAGCTCTGATTGTCCCCAAAACATTTGCAGCCTGAAAGGGGCATTAACCCGCATCCTAGACCACTGAAATTCCCAAAAATATTTTTGGCATGAAAAATGCATCCTACACCCCTGCAAGTTCAGAAAATGTTGGCAGCTCAAGAAAAGGCCTTAAAATGCATGTTAGGCCTTCAAAAATGTTGAAAACTTTGGAGGCACAAAATAGGGGTTTACAGGCATCCTAGACCTCCTAAAGTCCAGAAAATGTTGTTGGATCAAAAACGGTGTCAGAGAGCTCTGAATGTCCCAAAAACATTTGCAGCCTGAAAGGGGCATTAACCCACATCTAGACCTCTGAAATTCCAAAAAATATTTTGTGCACGAAAAATTCATACTACACCCCTGAAAGTTCAGAATATGTTAGCAGCCCAAAAAAGGCATTAAAATGCATTTTAGGCCTGCAAAAATTTAGAAAACTTTGGAGGCCCAAAAAAGGGCTTTACAGGCATCCTAGACCCCCTAAAGTCCAGAAAATATTGTTGTAACAAAAATGG
Organism: Ambystoma mexicanum; assembly: GCF_040938575.1. Taxonomy (NCBI): domain Eukaryota; kingdom Metazoa; phylum Chordata; class Amphibia; order Caudata; family Ambystomatidae; genus Ambystoma; species Ambystoma mexicanum. Next base: position 317,732,821 of record NC_090931.1, on the reverse strand, counting down.
TGTCAGAGAGCTCTGAATGTCCCAAAAACATTTGCAGCCTGAAAGGGGCATTAACCCGCATCCTAGAACTCTGAAATTCCCAAAAATATTTTTGGCACGAAAAATACATCCTACACCCCTGAAAGTTGAGAAAATGTTGGCAGCTCAAGTAAAGGCCTTAAAATGCATGTTAGGCCTTCAAAAATGTTGAAAACTTTGGAGGCCCAAAAAAGGGGTTTACAGGCATCCTAGACCCCCTAAAGTCCAGAAAATGTTGTTGGACCAAAATCGGTGTCAGAGAGCTCTGATTGTCCCCAAAACATTTGCAGCCTGAAAGGGGCATTAACCCGCATCCTAGACCACTGAAATTCCCAAAAATATTTTGTGCACGAAAAATGCATCCTATACCCCTGAAACTCAGAATATGTTAGCAGCCCAAAGAAGGCCTTAAAATGCATTTTAGGCCTATACAAATTTAGAAAACTTTGGAGGCCCAAAAAAGGGGTTTACAGGCATCCTAGACCCCCTAAAGTCCAGAAAATGTTGTGGGACCAAAAATGGTGTCAGAGAGCTCTGAATGTCCCAAAAACATTTGCAGCCACTGAAATTCCCAAAAAATATTTTTGGCACGAAAAATGCATCCTACACCCCTGAAAGTTGAGAAAATGTTGGCAGCTCAAGTAAAGGCCTTAAAATGCATGTTAGGCCTTCAAAAATGTTGAAAACTTTGGAGGCGCAAAATAGGGGTTTACAGGCATCCTAGACCCCCTAAAGTCCAGAAAATGTTGTTGGACCAAAAATGGTGTCAGAGAGCTTTGAATGTCCCAAAATCATTTGCAGCCTGAAAGGGGCATTAACCCGCATCCTATACCTCTGAAATTCCCAAAAAAAAATATTTTTTGCACGAAAAATTCATACTACACCCCTGAAAGTTCAGAATATGTTAGCAGCCCAAAAAAGGCATTAAAATGCATTTTAGGCCTGCAAAAATTTAGAAAACTTTGGAGGCCCAAAAAAGGGGTTTACAGGCATCCTAGACCCCCTAAAGTCCAGAAAATGTTGTTGGACCAAAAATGGTGTCAGAGAGCTCTGAATGTCCCAAAAACATTTGCAGCCTGAAAGGGGCATTAACACGCATCCTAGACCACTGAAATTTCCCAAAATATTTTTGCCATGAAAAATGCATGCTACACCCCTGAAAGTTCAGAAAACACCCCAGAAATGTTGCCAGGTCAAAAAAGGCCTTGAAATGCATCTTAGGCCTGCAAAAATGTTGATAACTTTGGAGACCCAAAAAAGGGGTTTACAGGCATCCTAGACCCCCTAAAGTCCAGAAAATGTTGTTGGACCAAAATCGGTGTCAGAGAGCTCCGAATGTCCCAAAAACATGTGCAACCTGAAAGGGGCATTAACCCGCATCCTAGACCACTGAAATTCCCAAAAATATTTTGGCACTAAAAATGCATCCTACACCCCTGAAAGTTCAGAATATGTTAGCAGCCCAAAGAAGGCCTTAAAATGCATTTTAGGCCTACAAAAATTTAGAAAACTTTGGAGGCCCAAAAAAGGGGTTTACAGGCATCCTAGACCCCCTAAAGTCCAGAAAATTTTCTGGGACCAAAAATGGTGTCAGAGAGCTCTGAATGTCCCAAAAACATTTGCAGCGACTGAAATTCCCAAAAATATTTTTGGCACGAAAAATGCATCCTACACCCCTGAAAGTTGAGAAAATGTTGGCAGCTCAAGTAAAGGCCTTAAAATGCATGTTAGGCCTTCAAAAATGTTGACAACTTTGGAGGCCTAAAAAAGGGGTTTACAGGCATCCTAGACCCCCTAAAGTCCAGAAAATGTTGTTGGACCAAAATCGGTGTCAGAGAGCTCTGATTGTCCCCAAAACATTTGCAGCCTGAAAGGGGCATTAACCCGCATCCTAGACCACTGAAATTCCCAAAAATATTTTTGGCATGAAAAATGCATCCTACACCCCTGCAAGTTCAGAAAATGTTGGTAACTCTAAAAAAGGCCTTAAAATGCATGTTAGGCCTTCAAAAATGTTGAAAACTTTGGAGGCCCAAAAATAGGGTTTACAGGCATCCTAGACCTCCTAAAGTCCAGAAAATGTTGTTGGATCAAAAACGGTGTCAGAGAGCTTTGAATGTCCCAAAAACATTTGCAGCCTGAAAGGGGCATTAACCCACATCCTAGACCTCTGAAATTCCAAAAAATATTTTGTGCACGAAAAATTCATACTACACCCCTGAAAGTTCAGAATATGTTAGCAGCCCAAAAAAGGCATTAAAATGCATTTTAGGCCTGCAAAAAATTAGAAAACTTTCGAGGCCCAAAAAAGGGGTTTACATGCATCCTAGACCCCCTAAAGTCCAGAAAATGTTGTTGGACCAAAAATGGTGTCAGAGAGCTCTGAATGTCCCAAAAACATTTGCAGCCTGAAAGGGGCATTAACCCGCATCCTAGACCTCTGAAATTCCCAAAAATATTTTGTGCACAAAAAATGCATCCTATACCCCTGAAAGCTCAAGAATATGTTAGCAGCCCAAAGAAGGCCTTAAAATGCATTTCAGGCCTACAAAAATTTAGAAAACTTTGGAGCCCAAAAAAGGGGTTTACAGGCATCCTAGACCCCCTAAAGTCCAGAAAATGTTGTTGGATCAAAAACGGTGTCAGAGAGCTCTGAATGTCCCAAAAACATTTGCAGCCTGAAAGGGGCATTAACCCGCATCCTAGACCACTGAAATTCCCAAAAATATTTTTGGCACGAAAAATGCATCCTACACCCCTGAAAGTTGAGAAAATGTTGGCAGCTCAAGAAAAGGCCTTAAAATGCATGTTAGGCCGTCAAAAATGTTGAAAACTTTGGAGGCCCAAAAAAGGGGTTTACAGGCATCCTAGACCCCCTAAAGTCCAGAAAATGTTGTTGGACCAAAATCGGTGTCAGAGAGCTCTGATTGTCCCCAAAACATTTGCAGCCTGAAAGGGGCATTAACCCGCATCCTAGACCACTGAAATTCCCAAAAATATTTTTGGCATGAAAAATGCATCCTACACCCCTGCAAGTTCAGAAAATGTTGGTAACTCTAAAAAAGGCCTTAAAATGCATGTTAGGCCTTCAAAAATGTTGAAAACTTTGGAGGCCCAAAAATAGGGTTTACAGGCATCCTAGACCTCCTAAAGTCCAGAAAATGTTGTTGGATCAAAAACGGTGTCAGAGAGCTTTGAATGTCCCAAAAACATTTGCAGCCTGAAAGGGGCATTAACCCACATCCTAGACCTCTGAAATTCCAAAAAATATTTTGTGCACGAAAAATTCATACTACACCCCTGAAAGTTCAGAATATGTTAGCAGCCCAAAAAAGGCATTAAAATGCATTTTAGGCCTGCAAAAAATTAGAAAACTTTCGAGGCCCAAAAAAGGGGTTTACATGCATCCTAGACCCCCTAAAGTCCAGAAAATGTTGTTGGACCAAAAATGGTGTCAGAGAGCTCTGAATGTCCCAAAAACATTTGCAGCCTGAAAGGGGCATTAACTCGCATCCTAGACCACTGAAATTTCCCAAAATATTTTTGCCATGAAAAATGCATGCTACACCCCTGAAAGTTCAGAAAACACCCCAGAAATGTTGCCAGGTCAAAAAAGGCCTTGAAATGCATCTTAGGCCTGCAAAAATGTTGAAAACTTTGGAGACCCAAAAAAGGGGTTTACAGGCATCCTAGACCCCCTAAAGTCCAGAAAATGTTGTTGGACCAAAATCGGTGTCAGAGAGCTCTGAAAGGGGCATTAAACCGCATCCTAGACCACTGAAATTCCCAACAATATTTTTGGCACGAAAAATGCATCCTACACCCCTGAAAGTTCAGAAAATGTTGGCATCTCAAGAAAAGGCTTTAAAATGCATGTTAGGCCTAAAAAAATGTTGAAAACTTTGGAGGCCCAAAAAAGGGGTTTACAGGCATCCTAGACCCCCTAAAGTCCAGAAAATGTTGTTGGACCAAAAATGGTGTCAGAGAGCTCTGAATGTCCCAAAAACATTTGCAGCCTGAAAGGGGCATTAACCCGCATCCTAGACCACTGAAATTCCCAAAAATATTTTGGCCATGAAAAATGCATCCTACACCCCTGCAAGTTCAGAAAATGTTGGCAACTCTAAAAAAGGCCTTAAAATGCATGTTAGGATTTCAAAAATGTTGAAAACTTTGGAGGCCCAAAAAAGGGATTTACAGGCATCCTAGACCCCCTTAAGTCCAGAAAATGTTGGTGGATCAAAAATGCTGTCAGAGAGCTCTGAATGTCCCAAAAACATGTGCAACCTGAAAGGGGCATTAACTCGCATCCCAGACCACTGAAATTCCCAAAAATATTTTTGGCACTAAAAATACATCCTACACCCCTGAAAGTTCAGAAAATGTTTGCAGCTCAAGAAAAGGCCTTAAAATGCATGTTCGGCCTTCAAAAATGTTGAAAACTTTGGAGGCCCAAAAAAGGGGTTTACAGGCATCCTAGACCCCCTAAAGACCAGAAAATGTTGTTGGACCAAAATCGGTGTCAGAGAGCTCTGAATGTCCCAAAAACATTTGCAGCCTGAAATGAGCATTAACCCACATCCTAGACCACTGAAATGCCCAAAAATATTTTTGCCCTGAAAAATGCATCCTACACACCTGCAAGTTCAGAAAATGTTGGCAACTCTAAAAAAGGCCTTAAAATGCATGTTAGGCCTTCAAAAACGTTGAAAACTTTGGAGGCCCAAAAAAGGGATTTACAGGCATCCTAGACCCCCTAAAGTCCAGAAAATGTTGTTGGACCAAAAATGGTGTCAGAGAGCTCTGAATGTCCCAAAAACATTTGCAGCCTGAAAGGGGCATTAACCCGCATCCTAGACCTCTGAAATTCCCAAAAATATTTTGTGCACGAAAAAGGCATCCTATACCCCTGAAACTCAGAATATGTTAGCAGCCCAAAGAAGGCCTTAAAATGCATTTTAGGCCTAAAAAAATTTAGAAAAATTTGGAGGCCCAAAAAAGGCGTTTACAGGCATCCTAGACCCCCTAATGTCCAGAAAATGTTGTTGGACCAAAAATGGTGTCAGAGAGCTCTGAATGTCCCAAAAACATCTGCAGCCTGAAAGGGGCATTAACCCGCATCCTAGACCACTGAAATTTCCCAAAATATTTTTGCCATGAAAAATGCATGCTACACCCCTGAAAGTTCAGAAAACACCCCAGAAATGTTGTGAGCTCAAAAAAGGCCTTAACATGCATGTTAGGCCTTCAAAAATGTTGAAAACTTTGGAGGCCCTAAAAAGGCGTTTACAGGCATCCTAGACCCCCTAAAGTCCAGAAAATGTTGTTGGACCAAAAATGGTGTCAGAGAGCTCTGAATGTCCCAAAAACATTTGCAGCCACTGAAATTCCCAAAAATATTTTTGGCACGAAAAATGCATCCTACACCCCTGAAAGTTCAGAAAATGTTGGCAGCTCAAGAAAAGGCCTTAAAATGCATGTTAGGCCTTCAAAAATGTTGAAAACTTTGGAGGCACAAAATAGGGGTTTACAGGCATCCTAGACCTCCTAAAGTCCAGAAAATGTTGTTGGATCAAAAACGGTGTCAGAGAGCTCTGAATGTCCCAAAAACATTTTCAGCCTGAAAGGGGCATTAACCCACATCCTAGACCTCTGAAATTCCCAAAAATATTTTGTGCACGAAAAATTCATACTACACCCTTGAAAGTTCAGAATATGTTAGCAGCCCAAAAAAGGCATTAAAATGCATTTTAGGCCTGCAAAAATTTAGAAATTGGATGCCCAAAAAAGGGGTTTACAGGCATCCTAGACCCCCTAAAGTCCAGAAAATGTTGTTGGACCAAAAATGGTGTCAGAGAGCTCTGAATGTCCCAAAAACATTTGCAGCCTGAAAGGGGCATTAACCCGCATCCTAGACCTCTGAAATTCCCAAAAATATTTTGTGCACAAAAAATGCATCCTATACCCCTGAAAGCTCAAGAATATGTTAGCAGCCCAAAGAAGGCCTTAAAATGCATTTTAGGCCTACAAAAATTTAGAAAACTTTGGAGCCCAAAAAAGGGGTTTACAGGCATCCTAGACCCCCTAAAGTCCAGAAAATGTTGTTGGACCAAAAAGGGTGTCAGAGAGCTCTGAATGTCCCAAAAACATTTGCAGCCACTGAAATTCCCAAAAATATTTTTGGCACGAAAAATGCATCCTACACCCCTGAAAGTTCAGAAAATGTTGGCAGCTCAAGAAAAGGCCTTAAAATGCATGTTAGGCCTTCAAAAATGTTGAAAACTTTGGAGGCACAAAATAGGGGTTTACAGGCATCCTAGACCTCCTAAAGTCCAGAAAATGTTGTTGTATCAAAAACGGTGTCAGAGAGCTCTGAATGTCCCAAAAACATTTGCAGCCTGAAAGGGGCATTAACACGCATCCTAGACCACTGAAATTTCCCAAAATATTTTTGCCATGAAAAATGCATGCTACACCCCTGAAAGTTCAGAAAACACCCCAGAAATGTTGCCAGGTCAAAAAAGGCCTTGAAATGCATCTTAGGCCTTTAAAAATGTTGAAAACTTTGGAGACCCAAAAAAGGGGTTTACAGGCATCCTAGACCCCCTAAAGTCCAGAAAATGTTGTTGGACCAAAAATGGTGTCAGAGAGCTCTGAATGTCCCAAAAACATTTGCAGCCTGAAAGGAGCATTAACCCGCATCCTAGACCTCTGAAATTCCCAAAAATATTTTGTGCACAAAAAATGCATCCTATACCCCTGAAAGTTCAGAAAATGTTGGCAGCTCAAGAAAAGGCCTTAAAATGCATGTTAGGCCTACAAAAATTTAAAAAACTTTGGAGCCCAAAAAAGGGGTTTACAGGCATCCTAGACCCCCTAAAGTCCAGAAAATGTTGTTGGATCAAAAACGGTGTCAGAGAGCTCTGAATGTCCCAAACACATTTGCAGGCTGAAAGGGGCATTAACCCGCATCCTAGACCACTGAAATTCCCAAAAATATTTTTGCCACTAAAAATGCATCCTACACCCCTGAAAGTTCAGAAAATGTTGGCAGCTCAAGAAAAGGCCTTAAAATGCATGTTAGGCCTTCAAAAATGTTGAAAACTTTGGAGGCACAAAATAGGGGTTTACAGGCATCCTAGACCTCCTAAAGTCCAGAAAATGTTGTTGGATCAAAAACGGTGTCAGAGAGCTCTGAATGTCCCAAAAACATTTGCAACCTGAAAGGGGCATTAACCCGCATCCTAGACCACTGAAATTTCCCAAAATATTTTTGCCATGAAAAATGCATGCTACACCCCTGAAAGTTCAGAAAACACCCCAGAAATGTTGGCAGCTCAAGTAAAGGCCTTAAAACACATATTAGGCCTTCAAAAATGTTGAAAACTTTGGAGGCCCAAAAAAGGGGTTTACAGGCATCCTAGACCCCCTAAAGTCCAGAAAATGTTGTTGGACCAAAATCGGTGTCAGAGAGCTCAGATTGTCCCCAAAACATTTGCAGCCTGAAAGGGGCATTAACCCGCATCCTAGACCACTGAAATTCCCAAAAATATTTTTGGCATGAAAAATGCATCCTACACCCCTGCAAGTTCAGAAAATGTTGGTAACTCTAAAAAAGGCCTTAAAATGCATGTTAGGCCTTCAAAAATGTTGAAAACTTTGGAGGCCCAAAAAAGGGATTTACAGGCATCCTAGACCTCCTAAAGTCCAGAAAATGTTGTTGGATCAAAAACGGTGTCAGAGAGCTCTGAATGTCCCAAAAACATTTGCAGCCTGAAAGGGGCATTAGCCCACATCCTAGACCTCTGAAATTCCAAAAAATATTTTGTGCACAAAAAATTCATACTACAACCCTGAAAGTTCAGAATATGTTAGCAGCCCAAAAAAGACATTAAAATGCATTTTAGGCCTGCAAAAATTTAGAAAACTTTGGAGGCCCAAAAAAGGGGTTTACAGGCATCCTAGACCCCCTAAAGTCCAGAAAATGTTGTTGGACCAACAATGGTGTCAGAGAGCTCTGAATGTCCCAAAAACATTTGCAGCCTGAAAGGGGCATTAACCCGCATCCTAGACCTCTGAAATTCCCAAAAATATTTTGTGCACAAAAAATGCATCCTATACCCCTGAAAGCTCAAGAATATGTTAGCAGCCCAAAGAAGGCCTTAAAATGCATTTTAGGCATACAAAAATTTAGAAAACTTTGGAGGCCCAAAAAAGGGGTTTACAGGCATCCTAGACCCCCTAAAGTCCAGAAAATGTTGTTGGACCAAAAATGGCGTCAGAGAGCTCTGAATGTCCCAAAAACATTTGCAGCCACTGAAATTCCCAAAAATATTTTTGGCACGAAAAATGCATCCTACACCCCTGCAAGTTGAGAAAATGTTGGTAACTCTAAAAAAGGCCTTAAAATGCATGTTAGGCCTTCAAAAATGTTGAAAACTTTGGAGGCCCAAAAAAGGGATTTACAGGCATCCTAGACCTCCTAAAGTCCAGAAAATGTTGTTGGATCAAAAACGGTGTCAGAGAGCTCTGAATGTCCCAAAAACATTTGCAACCTGAAAGGGGCATTAACCCGCATCCTAGACCACTGAAATTCCCAAAAATATTTTTGCCACTAAAAATGCATCCTACACCCCTGAAAGTTCAGAAAATGTTGGCAGCTCAAGAAAAGGCCTTAAAATGCATGTTAGGCCTTCAAAAATGTTGAAAACTTTGGAGGCACAAAATAGGGGTTTACAGGCATCCTAGACCTCCTAAAGTCCAGAAAATGTTGTTGGATCAAAAACGGTGTCAGAGAGCTCTGAATGTCCCAAAAACATTTGCAACCTGAAAGGGGCATTAACCCGCATCCTAGACCACTGAAATTTCCCAAAATATTTTTGCCATGAAAAATGCATGCTACACCCCTGAAAGTTCAGAAAACACCCCAGAAATGTTGGCAGCTCAAGTAAAGGCCTTAAAACGCATATTAGGCCTTCAAAAATGTTGAAAACTTTGGAGGCCCAAAAAAGGGGTTTACAGGCATCCTAGACCCCCTAAAGTCCAGAAAATGTTGTTGGACCAAAATCGGTGTCAGAGAGCTCAGATTGTCCCCAAAACATTTGCAGCCTGAAAGGGGCATTAACCCGCATCCTAGACCACTGAAATTCCCAAAAATATTTTTGGCATGAAAAATGCATCCTACACCCCTGCAAGTTCAGAAAATGTTGGTAACTCTAAAAAAGGCCTTAAAATGCATGTTAGGCCTTCAAAAATGTTGAAAACTTTGGAGGCCCAAAAAAGGGATTTACAGGCATCCTAGACCTCCTAAAGTCCAGAAAATGTTGTTGGATCAAAAACGGTGTCAGAGAGCTCTGAATGTCCCAAAAACATTTGCAGCCTGAAAGGGGCATTAACCCACATCCTAGACCTCTGAAATTCCAAAAAATATTTTGTGCACAAAAAATTCATACTACAACCCTGAAAGTTCAGAATATGTTAGCAGCCCAAAAAAGGCATTAAAATGCATTTTAGGCCTGCAAAAATTTAGAAAACTTTGGAGGCCCAAAAAAGGGGTTTACAGGCATCCTAGACCCCCTAAAGTCCAGAAAATGTTGTTGGACCAACAATGGTGTCAGAGAGCTCTGAATGTCCCAAAAACATTTGCAGCCTGAAAGGGGCATTAACCCGCATCCTAGACCTCTGAAATTCCCAAAAATATTTTGTGCACAAAAAATGCATCCTATACCCCTGAAAGCTCAAGAATATGTTAGCAGCCCAAAGAAGGCCTTAAAATGCATTTTAGGCATACAAAAATTTAGAAAACTTTGGAGGCCCAAAAAAGGGGTTTACAGGCATCCTAGACCCCCTAAAGTCCAGAAAATGTTGTTGGACCAAAAATGGCGTCAGAGAGCTCTGAATGTCCCAAAAACATTTGCAGCCACTGAAATTCCCAAAAATATTTTTGGCACGAAAAATGCATCCTACACCCCTGCAAGTTGAGAAAATGTTGGTAACTCTAAAAAAGGCCTTAAAATGCATGTTAGGCCTTCAAAAATGTTGAAAACTTTGGAGGCCCAAAAAAGGGATTTACAGGCATCCTAGACCTCCTAAAGTCCAGAAAATGTTGTTGGATCAAAAACGGTGTCAGAGAGCTCTGAATGTCCCAAAAACATTTGCAGCCTGAAAGGGGCATTAACCCACATCCTAGACTTCTGAAATTCCCAAAAATATTTTGTGCACGAAAAATGTATCCTATACCCCTGAAAGTTCAGAATATGTTAGCAGCCCAAAAAAGGCATTAAAATGCATTTTAGGCCTGCAAAAATTTAGAAAACTTTGGAGGCCCAAAAAAGGGGTTTACAGGCATCCTAGACCCCCTAAAGACCAGAAAATGTTGTGGGACCAAAAATAGTGTCAGAGAGCTCTGAATGTCCCAAAAACATTTGCAGCCTGAAAGGGGCATTAACCCGCATCCTAGACTTCTGAAATTCCCAAAAATATTTTGTGCACGAAAAATGTATCCTATACCCCTGAAACTCAGAATATGTTAGCAGCCCAAAGAAGGCCTTAAAATGCATTTTATGCCTACAAAAATTTAGAAAACTTTGGAGGCCCAAAAAAAGGCGTTTACAGGCATCCTAGACCCCCTAAAGTCCAGAAAATGTTGTTGGACCAAAAATGGTGTCAGAGAGCTCCGAATGTCCCAAAAACATGTGCAACCTGAAAGGGGCATTAACCCACATCCTAGACCACTGAAATTCCCAGAAATATTTTTGGCAATAAAAATGCATCCTACACCCCTGAAAGTTCAGAAAATGTTGGCAGCTCAAGAAAAGGCCTTAAAATGCATGTTAGGCCTTCAAAAATGTTGAAAACTTTGGAGGCGCAAAATAGGGGTTTACAGGCATCCTAGACCTCCTAAAGTCCAGAAAATGTTGTTAGATCAAAAACGGTGTCAGAAAGCTCTGAATGTCCCAAAAACATGTGCAGCCTGAAAGGGGCATTAACCCGCATCCTAGACCTCTGAAATTCCCAAAAATATTTTGTGCACGAAAAATGCATCCTATACCCCTGAAACTCAGAATATGTTAGCAGCCCAAAGAAGGCCTTAAAATGCATTTTAGGCCTACAAAAATTTAGAAAACTTTGGAGGCCCAAAAAAGGGGTTTACAGGCATCCTAGACCCCCTAAAGTCCAGAAAATGTTGTGGGACCAAAAATGGTGTCAGAGAGCTCTGAATGTCCCAAAAACATTTGCAGCCACTGAAATTCCCAAAAATATTTTTGGCACGAAAAATGCATCCTACACCCCTGAAAGTTGAGAAAATGTTGGCAGCTCAAGAAAAGGCCTTAAAACGCATGTTAGGCCTTCAAAAATGTTGAAAACTTTGGAGGCCCAAAAAAGGGGTTTACAGGCATCCTAGACCCCCTAAAGTCCAGAAAATATTGCTGTAACAAAAATGGTGTCAGAGAGCTCTGAATGTCCCAAAAACATTTGCAGCCTGAAAGAGGCATTAACCCGCATCCTAGACCTCTGAAATTCCCAAAAATATTTTTGGCACGAAAAATGCATCCTACACCCCTGAAAGTTGAGAAAATGTTGGCAGCTCAAGTAAAGGCCTTAAAATGCATGTTAGGCCTTCAAAAATGTTGAAAACTTTGGAGGCCCAAAAAAGGGGTTTACAGGCATCCTAGACCCCCTAAAGTCCAGAAAATGTTGTTGGATCAAAATCGGTGTCAGAGAGCTCTGATTGTCCCCAAAACATTTGCAGCCTGAAAGGGGCATTAACCCGCATCCTAGACCACTGAAATTCCCAAAAATATTTTTGGCATGAAAAATGCATCCTACACCCCTGCAAGTTCAGAAAATGTTGGCAGCTCAAGAAAAGGCCTTAAAATGCATGTTAGGCCTTCAAAAATGTTGAAAACTTTGGAGGCACAAAATAGGGGTTTACAGGCATCCTAGACCTCCTAAAGTCCAGAAAATGTTGTTGGATCAAAAACGGTGTCAGAGAGCTCTGAATGTCCCAAAAACATTTGCAGCCTGAAAGGGGCATTAACCCACATCTAGACCTCTGAAATTCCAAAAAATATTTTGTGCACGAAAAATTCATACTACACCCCTGAAAGTTCAGAATATGTTAGCAGCCCAAAAAAGGCATTAAAATGCATTTTAGGCCTGCAAAAATTTAGAAAACTTTGGAGGCCCAAAAAAGGGCTTTACAGGCATCCTAGACCCCCTAAAGTCCAGAAAATATTGTTGTAACAAAAATGGTGTCAGAGAGCTCTGAATGTCCCAAAAACATTTGCAGCCTGAAAGGGGCATTAACCCGCATCCTAGAACTCTGAAATTCCCAAAAATATTTTTGGCACGAAAAATGCATCCTACACCCCTGAAAGTTGAGAAAATGTTGGCAGCTCAAGTAAAGGCCTTAAAATGCATGTTAGGCCTTCAAAAATGTTGAAAACTTTGGAGGCCCAAAAAAGGGGTTTACAGGCATCCTAGACCCCCTAAAGTCCAGAAAATGTTGTTGGACCAAAATCGGTGTCAGAGAGCTCTGATTGTCCCCAAAACATTTGCAGCCTGAAAGGGGCATTAACCCGCATCCTAGACCACTGAAATTCCCAAAAATATTTTGTGCACGAAAAATGCATCCTATACCCCTGAAACTCAGAATATGTTAGCAGCCCAAAGAAGGCCTTAAAATGCATTTTAGGCCTATACAAATTTAGAAAACTTTGGAGGCCCAAAAAAGGGGTTTACAGGCATCCTAGACCCCCTAAAGTCCAGAAAATGTTGTGGGACCAAAAATGGTGTCAGAGAGCTCTGAATGTCCCAAAAACATTTGCAGCCACTGAAATTCCCAAAAAATATTTTTGGCACGAAAAATGCATCCTACACCCCTGAAAGTTGAGAAAATGTTGGCAGCTCAAGTAAAGGCCTTAAAATGCATGTTAGGCCTTCAAAAATGTTGAAAACTTTGGAGGCGCAAAATAGGGGTTTACAGGCATCCTAGACCCCCTAAAGTCCAGAAAATGTTGTTGGACCAAAAATGGTGTCAGAGAGCTTTGAATGTCCCAAAATCATTTGCAGCCTGAAAGGGGCATTAACCCGCATCCTATACCTCTGAAATTCCCAAAAAAAAATATTTTTTGCACGAAAAATTCATACTACACCCCTGAAAGTTCAGAATATGTTAGCAGCCCAAAGAAGGCCTTAAAATGCATTTTAGGCCTACAAAAATTTAGAAAACTTTGGAGGCCAAAAAAAGGCGTTTACAGGCATCCTAGACCCCCTAAAGTCCAGAAAATGTTGTGGGACCAAAAATGGTGTCAGAGAGCTCTGAATGTCCCAAAAACATTTGCAGCCTGAAAGGGGCATTACCCACATCCTAGACCTCTGAAATTCCCAAAAATATTTTGTGCACGAAAAATTCATACTACACCCCTGAAAGTTCAGAATATGTTAGCAGCCCAAAAAAGGCATTAAAATGCATTTTAGGCCTGCAAAAATTTAGAAAACTTTGGAGGCCCAAAAAAGGGGTTTACAGGCATCCTAGACCCCCTAAAGTCCAGAAAATGTTGTTGGACCAAAAATGGTGTCAGAGAGCTCTGAATGTCCCAAAAACATTTGCAGCCTGAAAGGGGCATTAACACGCATCCTAGACCACTGAAATTTCCCAAAATATTTTTGCCATGAAAAATGCATGCTACACCCCTGAAAGTTCAGAAAACACCCCAGAAATGTTGCCAGGTCAAAAAAGGCCTTGAAATGCATCTTAGGCCTGCAAAAATGTTGATAACTTTGGAGACCCAAAAAAGGGGTTTACAGGCATCCTAGACCCCCTAAAGTCCAGAAAATGTTGTTGGACCAAAATCGGTGTCAGAGAGCTCCGAATGTCCCAAAAACATGTGCAACCTGAAAGGGGCATTAACCCGCATCCTAGACCACTGAAATTCCCAAAAATATTTTGGCACTAAAAATGCATCCTACACCCCTGAAAGTTCAGAATATGCTAGCAGCCCAAAGAAGGCCTTAAAATGCATTTTAGGCCTACAAAAATTTAGAAAACTTTGGAGGCCCAAAAAAGGGGTTTACAGGCATCCTAGACCCCCTAAAGTCCAGAAAATTTTCTGGGACCAAAAATGGTGTCAGAGAGCTCTGAATGTCCCAAAAACATTTGCAGCGACTGAAATTCCCAAAAATATTTTTGGCACGAAAAATGCATCCTACACCCCTGAAAGTTGAGAAAATGTTGGCAGCTCAAGTAAAGGCCTTAAAATGCATGTTAGGCCTTCAAAAATGTTGAAAACTTTGGAGGCCTAAAAAAGGGGTTTACAGGCATCCTAGACCCCCTAAAGTCCAGAAAATGTTGTTGGACCAAAATCGGTGTCAGAGAGCTCTGATTGTCCCCAAAACATTTGCAGCCTGAAAGGGGCATTAACCCGCATCCTAGACCACTGAAATTCCCAAAAATATTTTTGGCATGAAAAATGCATCCTACACCCCTGCAAGTTCAGAAAATGTTGGTAACTCTAAAAAAGGCCTTAAAATGCATGTTAGGCCTTCAAAAATGTTGAAAACTTTGGAGGCCCAAAAATAGGGTTTACAGGCATCCTAGACCTCCTAAAGTCCAGAAAATGTTGTTGGATCAAAAACGGTGTCAGAGAGCTTTGAATGTCCCAAAAACATTTGCAGCCTGAAAGGGGCATTAACCCACATCCTAGACCTCTGAAATTCCAAAAAATATTTTGTGCACGAAAAATTCATACTACACCCCTGAAAGTTCAGAATATGTTAGCAGCCCAAAAAAGGCATTAAAATGCATTTTAGGCCTGCAAAAAATTAGAAAACTTTCGAGGCCCAAAAAAGGGGTTTACATGCATCCTAGACCCCCTAAAGTCCAGAAAATGTTGTTGGACCAAAAATGGTGTCAGAGAGCTCTGAATGTCCCAAAAACATTTGCAGCCTGAAAGGGGCATTCCCTCGCATCCTAGACCACTGAAATTTCCCAAAATATTTTTGCCATGAAAAATGCATGCTACACCCCTGAAAGTTCAGAAAACACCCCAGAAATGTTGCCAGGTCAAAAAAGGCCTTGAAATGCATCTTAGGCCTGCAAAAATGTTGAAAACTTTGGAGACCCAAAAAAGGGGTTTACAGGCATCCTAGACCCCCTAAAGTCCAGAAAATGTTGTTGGACCAAAATCGGTGTCAGAGAGCTCTGAAAGGGGCATTAAACCGCATCCTAGACCACTGAAATTCCCAACAATATTTTTGGCACGAAAAATGCATCCTACACCCCTGAAAGTTCAGAAAATGTTGGCATCTCAAGAAAAGGCTTTAAAATGCATGTTAGGCCTAAAAAAATGTTGAAAACTTTGGAGGCCCAAAAAAGGGGTTTACAGGCATCCTAGACCCCCTAAAGTCCAGAAAATGTTGTTGGACCAAAAATGGTGTCAGAGAGCTCTGAATGTCCCAAAAACATTTGCAGCCTGAAAGGGGCATTAACCCGCATCCTAGACCACTGAAATTCCCAAAAATATTTTGGCCATGAAAAATGCATCCTACACCCCTGCAAGTTCAGAAAATGTTGGCAACTCTAAAAAAGGCCTTAAAATGCATGTTAGGATTTCAAAAATGTTGAAAACTTTGGAGGCCCAAAAAAGGGATTTACAGGCATCCTAGACCCCCTTAAGTCCAGAAAATGTTGGTGGATCAAAAATGCTGTCAGAGAGCTCTGAATGTCCCAAAAACATGTGCAACCTGAAAGGGGCATTAACTCGCATCCCAGACCACTGAAATTCCCAAAAATATTTTTGGCACTAAAAATACATCCTACACCCCTGAAAGTTCAGAAAATGTTTGCAGCTCAAGAAAAGGCCTTAAAATGCATGTTCGGCCTTCAAAAATGTTGAAAACTTTGGAGGCCCAAAAAAGGGGTTTACAGGCATCCTAGACCCCCTAAAGACCAGAAAATGTTGTTGGACCAAAATCGGTGTCAGAGAGCTCTGAATGTCCCAAAAACATTTGCAGCCTGAAATGAGCATTAACCCACATCCTAGACCACTGAAATGCCCAAAAATATTTTTGCCCTGAAAAATGCATCCTACACACCTGCAAGTTCAGAAAATGTTGGCAACTCTAAAAAAGGCCTTAAAATGCATGTTAGGCCTTCAAAAACGTTGAAAACTTTGGAGGCCCAAAAAAGGGATTTACAGGCATCCTAGACCCCCTAAAGTCCAGAAAATGTTGTTGGACCAAAAATGGTGTCAGAGAGCTCTGAATGTCCCAAAAACATTTGCAGCCTGAAAGGGGCATTAACCCGCATCCTAGACCTCTGAAATTCCCAAAAATATTTTGTGCACGAAAAAGGCATCCTATACCCCTGAAACTCAGAATATGTTAGCAGCCCAAAGAAGGCCTTAAAATGCATTTTAGGCCTAAAAAAATTTAGAAAAATTTGGAGGCCCAAAAAAGGCGTTTACAGGCATCCTAGACCCCCTAAAGTCCAGAAAATGTTGTTGGACCAAAAATGGTGTCAGAGAGCTCTGAATGTCCCAAAAACATCTGCAGCCTGAAAGGGGCATTAACCCGCATCCTAGACCACTGAAATTTCCCAAAATATTTTTGCCATGAAAAATGCATGCTACACCCCTGAAAGTTCAGAAAACACCCCAGAAATGTTGTGAGCTCAAAAAAGGCCTTAACATGCATGTTAGGCCTTCAAAAATGTTGAAAACTTTGGAGGCCCTAAAAAGGCGTTTACAGGCATCCTAGACCCCCTAAAGTCCAGAAAATGTTGTTGGACCAAAAATGGTGTCAGAGAGCTCTGAATGTCCCAAAAACATTTGCAGCCACTGAAATTCCCAAAAATATTTTTGGCACGAAAAATGCATCCTACACCCCTGAAAGTTCAGAAAATGTTGGCAGCTCAAGAAAAGGCCTTAAAATGCATGTTAGGCCTTCAAAAATGTTGAAAACTTTGGAGGCACAAAATAGGGGTTTACAGGCATCCTAGACCTCCTAAAGTCCAGAAAATGTTGTTGGATCAAAAACGGTGTCAGAGAGCTCTGAATGTCCCAAAAACATTTTCAGCCTGAAAGGGGCATTAACCCACATCCTAGACCTCTGAAATTCCCAAAAATATTTTGTGCACGAAAAATTCATACTACACCCTTGAAAGTTCAGAA
This sequence comes from Ambystoma mexicanum, assembly GCF_040938575.1. Classification (NCBI taxonomy): domain Eukaryota; kingdom Metazoa; phylum Chordata; class Amphibia; order Caudata; family Ambystomatidae; genus Ambystoma; species Ambystoma mexicanum. The sequence continues at coordinate 317,715,629 of NC_090931.1, read as the reverse complement.
TATGTTAGCAGCCCAAAAAAGGCATTAAAATGCATTTTAGGCCTGCAAAAATTTAGAAATTGGATGCCCAAAAAAGGGGTTTACAGGCATCCTAGACCCCCTAAAGTCCAGAAAATGTTGTTGGACCAAAAATGGTGTCAGAGAGCTCTGAATGTCCCAAAAACATTTGCAGCCTGAAAGGGGCATTAACCCGCATCCTAGACCTCTGAAATTCCCAAAAATATTTTGTGCACAAAAAATGCATCCTATACCCCTGAAAGCTCAAGAATATGTTAGCAGCCCAAAGAAGGCCTTAAAATGCATTTTAGGCCTACAAAAATTTAGAAAACTTTGGAGCCCAAAAAAGGGGTTTACAGGCATCCTAGACCCCCTAAAGTCCAGAAAATGTTGTTGGACCAAAAAGGGTGTCAGAGAGCTCTGAATGTCCCAAAAACATTTGCAGCCACTGAAATTCCCAAAAATATTTTTGGCACGAAAAATGCATCCTACACCCCTGAAAGTTCAGAAAATGTTGGCAGCTCAAGAAAAGGCCTTAAAATGCATGTTAGGCCTTCAAAAATGTTGAAAACTTTGGAGGCACAAAATAGGGGTTTACAGGCATCCTAGACCTCCTAAAGTCCAGAAAATGTTGTTGTATCAAAAACGGTGTCAGAGAGCTCTGAATGTCCCAAAAACATTTGCAGCCTGAAAGGGGCATTAACACGCATCCTAGACCACTGAAATTTCCCAAAATATTTTTGCCATGAAAAATGCATGCTACACCCCTGAAAGTTCAGAAAACACCCCAGAAATGTTGCCAGGTCAAAAAAGGCCTTGAAATGCATCTTAGGCCTTTAAAAATGTTGAAAACTTTGGAGACCCAAAAAAGGGGTTTACAGGCATCCTAGACCCCCTAAAGTCCAGAAAATGTTGTTGGACCAAAAATGGTGTCAGAGAGCTCTGAATGTCCCAAAAACATTTGCAGCCTGAAAGGGGCATTAACCCGCATCCTAGACCTCTGAAATTCCCAAAAATATTTTGTGCACAAAAAATGCATCCTATACCCCTGAAAGCTCAAGAATATGTTAGCAGCCCAAAGAAGGCCTTAAAATGCATTTTAGGCCTACAAAAATTTAGAAAACTTTGGAGCCCAAAAAAGGGGTTTACAGGCATCCTAGACCCCCTAAAGTCCAGAAAATGTTGTTGGATCAAAAACGGTGTCAGAGAGCTCTGAATGTCCCAAACACATTTGCAGGCTGAAAGGGGCATTAACCCGCATCCTAGACCACTGAAATTCCCAAAAATATTTTTGCCACTAAAAATGCATCCTACACCCCTGAAAGTTCAGAAAATGTTGGCAGCTCAAGAAAAGGCCTTAAAATGCATGTTAGGCCTTCAAAAATGTTGAAAACTTTGGAGGCACAAAATAGGGGTTTACAGGCATCCTAGACCTCCTAAAGTCCAGAAAATGTTGTTGGATCAAAAACGGTGTCAGAGAGCTCTGAATGTCCCAAAAACATTTGCAACCTGAAAGGGGCATTAACCCGCATCCTAGACCACTGAAATTTCCCAAAATATTTTTGCCATGAAAAATGCATGCTACACCCCTGAAAGTTCAGAAAACACCCCAGAAATGTTGGCAGCTCAAGTAAAGGCCTTAAAACGCATGTTAGGCCTTCAAAAATGTTGAAAACTTTGGAGGCACAAAATAGGGATTTACAGGCATCCTAGACCTCCTAAAGTCCAGAAAATGTTGTTGGACCAAAATCGGTGTCAGAGAGCTCAGATTGTCCCCAAAACATTTGCAGCCTGAAAGGGGCATTAACCCGCATCCTAGACCACTGAAATTCCCAAAAATATTTTTGGCATGAAAAATGCATCCTATACCCCTGCAAGTTCAGAAAATGTTGGTAACTCTAAAAAAGGCCTTAAAATGCATGTTAGGCCTTCAAAAATGTTGAAAACTTTGGAGGCCCAAAAAAGGGATTTACAGGCATCCTAGACCTCCTAAAGTCCAGAAAATGTTGTTGGATCAAAAACGGTGTCAGAGAGCTCTGAATGTCCCAAAAACATTTGCAGCCTGAAAGGGGCATTAACCCACATCCTAGACCTCTGAAATTCCAAAAAATATTTTGTGCACAAAAAATTCATACTACAACCCTGAAAGTTCAGAATATGTTAGCAGCCCAAAAAAGGCATTAAAATGCATTTTAGGCCTGCAAAAATTTAGAAAACTTTGGAGGCCCAAAAAAGGGGTTTACAGGCATCCTAGACCCCCTAAAGTCCAGAAAATGTTGTTGGACCAACAATGGTGTCAGAGAGCTCTGAATGTCCCAAAAACATTTGCAGCCTGAAAGGGGCATTAACCCGCATCCTAGACCTCTGAAATTCCCAAAAATATTTTGTGCACAAAAAATGCATCCTATACCCCTGAAAGCTCAAGAATATGTTAGCAGCCCAAAGAAGGCCTTAAAATGCATTTTAGGCATACAAAAATTTAGAAAACTTTGGAGGCCCAAAAAAGGGGTTTACAGGCATCCTAGACCCCCTAAAGTCCAGAAAATGTTGTTGGACCAAAAATGGCGTCAGAGAGCTCTGAATGTCCCAAAAACATTTGCAGCCACTGAAATTCCCAAAAATATTTTTGGCACGAAAAATGCATCCTACACCCCTGCAAGTTGAGAAAATGTTGGTAACTCTAAAAAAGGCCTTAAAATGCATGTTAGGCCTTCAAAAATGTTGAAAACTTTGGAGGCCCAAAAAAGGGATTTACAGGCATCCTAGACCTCCTAAAGTCCAGAAAATGTTGTTGGATCAAAAACGGTGTCAGAGAGCTCTGAATGTCCCAAAAACATTTGCAGCCTGAAAGGGGCATTAACCCACATCCTAGACCTCTGAAATTCCCAAAAATATTTTGTGCACAAAAAATTCATACTACACCCCTGAAAGTTCAGAATATGTTAGCAGCCCAAAAAAGGCATTAAAATGCATTTTAGGCCTGCAAAAATTTAGAAAACTTTGGAGGCCCAAAAAAGGGGTTTACAGGCATCCTAGACCCCCTAAAGTCCAGAAACTTTTGTTGGACCAAAATCGGTGTCAGAGAGCTCTGAATGTCCCAAAAACATTTGCAGCCTGAAAGGGGCATTAACCCACATCCTAGACCACTGAAATTCCCAGAAATATTTTTGGCAATAAAAATGCATCCTACACCCCTGAAAGTTCAGAAAATGTTGGCAGCTCAAGAAAAGGCCTTAAAATGCATGTTAGGCCTTCAAAAATGTTGAAAACTTTGGAGGCGCAAAATAGGGGTTTACAGGCATCCTAGACCTCCTAAAGTCCAGAAAATGTTGTTGGATCAAAAACGGTGTCAGAAAGCTCTGAATGTCCCAAAAACATGTGCAGCCTGAAGGGGGCATTAACCCGCATCCTAGACCTCTGAAATTCCCAAAAATATTTTGTGCACGAAAAATGCATCCTATACCCCTGAAACTCAGAATATGTTAGCAGCCCAAAGAAGGCCTTAAAATGCATTTTAGGCCTACAAAAATTTAGAAAACTTTGGAGGCCCAAAAAAGGGGTTTACAGGCATCCTAGACCCCCTAAAGTCCAGAAAATGTTGTGGGACCAAAAATGGTGTCAGAGAGCTCTGAATGTCCCAAAAACATTTGCAGCCACTGAAATTCCCAAAAATATTTTTGGCACGAAAAATGCATCCTACACCCCTGAAAGTTGAGAAAATGTTGGCAGCTCAAGAAAAGGCCTTAAAACGCATGTTAGGCCTTCAAAAATGTTGAAAACTTTGGAGGCCCAAAAAAGGGGTTTACAGGCATCCTAGACCCCCTAAAGTCCAGAAAATGTTGTTGGACCAAAATCGGTGTCAGAGAGCTCTGATTGTCCCCAAAACATTTGCAGCCTGAAAGGGGCATTAACCCGCATCCTAGACCACTGAAATTCCCAAAAATATTTTTGGCATGAAAAATGCATCCTACACCCCTGCAAGTTCAGAAAATGTTGGCAGCTCAAGAAAAGGCCTTAAAATGCATTTTAGGCCTATACAAATTTAGAAAACTTTGGAGGCCCAAAAAAGGGGTTTACAGGCATCCTAGACCCCCTAAAGTCCAGAAAATATTGCTGTAACAAAAATGGTGTCAGAGAGCTCTGAATGTCCCAAAAACATTTGCAGCCTGAAAGGGGCATTAACCCGCATCCTAGACCTCTGAAATTCCCAAAAATATTTTTGGCACGAAAAATGCATCCTACACCCCTGAAAGTTGAGAAAATGTTGGCAGCTCAAGTAAAGGCCTTAAAATGCATGTTAGGCCTTCAAAAATGTTGAAAACTTTGGAGGCCCAAAAAAGGGGTTTACAGGCATCCTAGACCCCCTAAAGTCCAGAAAATGTTGTTGGATCAAAATCGGTGTCAGAGAGCTCTGATTGTCCCCAAAACATTTGCAGCCTGAAAGGGGCATTAACCCGCATCCTAGACCACTGAAATTCCCAAAAATATTTTTGGCATGAAAAATGCATCCTACACCCCTGCAAGTTCAGAAAATGTTGGCAGCTCAAGAAAAGGCCTTAAAATGCATGTTAGGCCTTCAAAAATGTTGAAAACTTTGGAGGCACAAAATAGGGGTTTACAGGCATCCTAGACCTCCTAAAGTCCAGAAAATGTTGTTGGATCAAAAACGGTGTCAGAGAGCTCTGAATGTCCCAAAAACATTTGCAGCCTGAAAGGGGCATTAACCCACATCTAGACCTCTGAAATTCCAAAAAATATTTTGTGCACGAAAAATTCATACTACACCCCTGAAAGTTCAGAATATGTTAGCAGCCCAAAAAAGGCATTAAAATGCATTTTAGGCCTGCAAAAATTTAGAAAACTTTGGAGGCCCAAAAAAGGGCTTTACAGGCATCCTAGACCCCCTAAAGTCCAGAAAATATTGTTGTAACAAAAATGGTGTCAGAGAGCTCTGAATGTCCCAAAAACATTTGCAGCCTGAAAGGGGCATTAACCCGCATCCTAGAACTCTGAAATTCCCAAAAATATTTTTGGCACGAAAAATGCATCCTACACCCCTGAAAGTTGAGAAAATGTTGGCAGCTCAAGTAAAGGCCTTAAAATGCATGTTAGGCCTTCAAAAATGTTGAAAACTTTGGAGGCCCAAAAAAGGGGTTTACAGGCATCCTAGACCCCCTAAAGTCCAGAAAATGTTGTTGGACCAAAATCGGTGTCAGAGAGCTCTGATTGTCCCCAAAACATTTGCAGCCTGAAAGGGGCATTAACCCGCATCCTAGACCACTGAAATTCCCAAAAATATTTTGTGCACGAAAAATGCATCCTATACCCCTGAAACTCAGAATATGTTAGCAGCCCAAAGAAGGCCTTAAAATGCATTTTAGGCCTATACAAATTTAGAAAACTTTGGAGGCCCAAAAAAGGGGTTTACAGGCATCCTAGACCCCCTAAAGTCCAGAAAATGTTGTGGGACCAAAAATGGTGTCAGAGAGCTCTGAATGTCCCAAAAACATTTGCAGCCACTGAAATTCCCAAAAAATATTTTTGGCACGAAAAATGCATCCTACACCCCTGAAAGTTGAGAAAATGTTGGCAGCTCAAGTAAAGGCCTTAAAATGCATGTTAGGCCTTCAAAAATGTTGAAAACTTTGGAGGCGCAAAATAGGGGTTTACAGGCATCCTAGACCCCCTAAAGTCCAGAAAATGTTGTTGGACCAAAAATGGTGTCAGAGAGCTTTGAATGTCCCAAAATCATTTGCAGCCTGAAAGGGGCATTAACCCGCATCCTATACCTCTGAAATTCCCAAAAAAAAATATTTTTTGCACGAAAAATTCATACTACACCCCTGAAAGTTCAGAATATGTTAGCAGCCCAAAGAAGGCCTTAAAATGCATTTTAGGCCTACAAAAATTTAGAAAACTTTGGAGGCCAAAAAAAGGCGTTTACAGGCATCCTAGACCCCCTAAAGTCCAGAAAATGTTGTGGGACCAAAAATGGTGTCAGAGAGCTCTGAATGTCCCAAAAACATTTGCAGCCTGAAAGGGGCATTACCCACATCCTAGACCTCTGAAATTCCCAAAAATATTTTGTGCACGAAAAATTCATACTACACCCCTGAAAGTTCAGAATATGTTAGCAGCCCAAAAAAGGCATTAAAATGCATTTTAGGCCTGCAAAAATTTAGAAAACTTTGGAGGCCCAAAAAAGGGGTTTACAGGCATCCTAGACCCCCTAAAGTCCAGAAAATGTTGTTGGACCAAAAATGGTGTCAGAGAGCTCTGAATGTCCCAAAAACATTTGCAGCCTGAAAGGGGCATTAACACGCATCCTAGACCACTGAAATTTCCCAAAATATTTTTGCCATGAAAAATGCATGCTACACCCCTGAAAGTTCAGAAAACACCCCAGAAATGTTGCCAGGTCAAAAAAGGCCTTGAAATGCATCTTAGGCCTGCAAAAATGTTGATAACTTTGGAGACCCAAAAAAGGGGTTTACAGGCATCCTAGACCCCCTAAAGTCCAGAAAATGTTGTTGGACCAAAATCGGTGTCAGAGAGCTCCGAATGTCCCAAAAACATGTGCAACCTGAAAGGGGCATTAACCCGCATCCTAGACCACTGAAATTCCCAAAAATATTTTGGCACTAAAAATGCATCCTACACCCCTGAAAGTTCAGAATATGTTAGCAGCTCAAGAAAAGGCCTTAAAATGCATGTTAGGCCTTCAAAAATGTTGAAAACTTTGGAGGTGCAAAATAGGGGTTTACAGGCATCCTAGACCTCCTAAAGTCCAGAAAATGTTGTTGGATCAAAAACGGTGTCAGAGAGCTCTGAATGTCCCAAAAACATTTGCAGCCTGAAAGGGGCATTAACCCGCATCCTAGACCTCTGAAATTCCCAAAAATATTTTGGCACTAAAAATGCATCCTACACCCCTGAAAGTTCAGAAAATGTTGGCAGCTCAAGAAAAGGCCTTAAAATGCATGTTAGGCCTTCAAAAATGTTGAAAAATTTGGAGGCGCAAAATAGGGGTTTACAGGCATCCTAGACCTCCTAAAGTCCAGAAAATGTTGTTGGATCAAAAACGGTGTCAGAGAGCTCTGAATGTCCCAAAAACATTTGCAGTCTGAAAGGAGCATTAACCTGCATCCTAGACCTCTGAAATTCCCAAAAATATTTTGTGCACGAAAAATGCATCCTATACCCCTGAAACTCAGAATATGTTAGCAGCCCAAAGAAGGCCTTAAAATGCATTTTAGGCCTACAAAAATTTAGAAAACTTTGGAGGCCCAAAAAAGGGGTTTACAGGCATCCTAGACCCCCTAAAGTCCAGAAAATTTTCTGGGACCAAAAATGGTGTCAGAGAGCTCTGAATGTCCCAAAAACATTTGCAGCCACTGAAATTCCCAAAAATATTTTTGGCACGAAAAATGCATCCTACACCCCTGAAAGTTGAGAAAATGTTGGCAGCTCAAGTAAAGGCCTTAAAATGCATGTTAGGCCTTCAAAAATGTTGAAAACTTTGGAGGCCTAAAAAAGGGGTTTACAGGCATCCTAGACCCCCTAAAGTCCAGAAAATGTTGTTGGACCAAAATCGGTGTCAGAGAGCTCTGATTGTCCCCAAAACATTTGCAGCCTGAAAGGGGCATTAACCCGCATCCTAGACCACTGAAATTCCCAAAAATATTTTTGGCATGAAAAATGCATCCTACACCCCTGCAAGTTCAGAAAATGTTGGTAACTCTAAAAAAGGCCTTAAAATGCATGTTAGGCCTTCAAAAATGTTGAAAACTTTGGAGGCCCAAAAAAGGGATTTACAGGCATCCTAGACCTCCTAAAGTCCAGAAAATGTTGTTGGATCAAAAACGGTGTCAGAGAGCTCTGAATGTCCCAAAAACATTTGCAGCCTGAAAGGGGCATTAACCCACATCCTAGACCTCTGAAATTCCAAAAAATATTTTGTGCACGAAAAATTCATACTACACCCCTGAAAGGTCAGAATATGTTAGAAGCCCAAAAAATGCATTCAAATGCATTTTATGCCTGCAAAACTTTAGAAAACTTTGGAGGCCCAAAAAAGGGGTTTACAGGCATCCTAGACCCCCTAAAGTCCAGAAAATGTTGGTGGATCAAAAACGGTGTCAGAGAGCTCCGAATGTCCCAAAAACATGTGCAACTTGAAAGGGGCATTAACCCGCATCCTAGACCACTGAAATTCCCAAAAATATTTTTGGCAATAAAAATGCATCCTACACCCCTGAAAGTTCAGAAAATGTTGGCAGCTCAAGAAAAGGCCTTAAAATGCATGTTAGGCCTTCAAAAATGTTGAAAACTTTGGAGGCCCAAAAAAGGGATTTACAGGCATCCTAGACCCCCTAAAGTCCAGAAAATGTTGGTGGATCAAAAACGGTGTCAGAGAGCTCCGAATGTCCCAAAAACATGTGCAACCTGAAAGGGGCATTAACCCACATCCTAGACCTCTGAAATTCCCAAAAATATTTTGTGCACGAAAAATTCATACTACACCCTTGAAAGTTCAGAATATGTTAGCAGCCCAAAAAAGGCATTAAAATGCATTTTAGGCCTGCAAAAATTTAGAAAACTTTGGAGGCCCAAAAAAGGGGTTTACAGGCATCCTAGACCCCCTAAAGTCCAGAAAATGTTGTTGGACCAACAATGGTGTCAGAGAGCTCTGAATGTCCCAAAAACATTTGCAGCCTGAAAGGGGCATTAACCCGCATCCTAGACCTCTGAAATTCCCAAAAATATTTTGTGCACAAAAAATGCATCCTATACCCCTGAAAGCTCAAGAATATGTTAGCAGCCCAAAGAAGGCCTTAAAATGCATCTTAGGCATACAACAATTTAGAAAACTTTGGAGGCCCAAAAAAGGGGTTTACAGGCATCCTAGACCCCCTAAAGTCCAGAAAATGTTGTTGGACCAAAAATGGTGTCAGAGAGCTCTGAATGTCCCAAAAACATTTGCAGCCACTGAAATTCCCAAAAATATTTTTGGCACGAAAAATGCATCCTACACCCCTGAAAGTTGAGAACATTTTGGCAGCTCTAGAAAAGGCCTGTTAGGCCTTCAAAAATGTTGAAAACTTTGGAGGCCCAAAAAAGGGGTTTACAGGCATCCTAGACCCCCTAAAGTCCAGAAAATGTTGTTGGACCAAAATCGGTGTCAGAGAGCTCTGATTGTCCCCAAAACATTTGCAGCCTGAAAGGGGCATTAACCCGCATCCTAGACCACTGAAATTCCCAAAAATATTTTTGGCATGAAAAATGCATCCTACACCCCTGCAAGTTCAGAAAATGTTGGTAACTCTAAAAAAGGCCTTAAAATGCATGTTAGGCCTTCAAAAATGTTGAAAACTTTGGAGGCCCAAAAAAGGGATTTACAGGCATCCTAGACCTCCTAAAGTCCAGAAAATGTTGTTGGATCAAAAACGGTGTCAGAGAGCTCTGAATGTCCCAAAAACATTTGCAGCCTGAAAGGGGCATTAACCCACATCCTAGACCTCTGAAATTCCAAAAAATATTTTGTGCACAAAAAATTCATACTACAACCCTGAAAGTTCAGAATATGTTAGCAGCCCAAAAAAGGCATTAAAATGCATTTTAGGCCTGCAAAAATTTAGAAAACTTTGGAGGCCCAAAAAAGGGGTTTACAGGCATCCTAGACCCCCTAAAGTCCAGAAAATGTTGTTGGACCAACAATGGTGTCAGAGAGCTCTGAATGTCCCAAAAACATTTGCAGCCTGAAAGGGGCATTAACCCGCATCCTAGACCTCTGAAATTCCCAAAAATATTTTGTGCACAAAAAATGCATCCTATACCCCTGAAAGCTCAAGAATATGTTAGCAGCCCAAAGAAGGCCTTAAAATGCATTTTAGGCATACAAAAATTTAGAAAACTTTGGAGGCCCAAAAAAGGGGTTTACAGGCATCCTAGACCCCCTAAAGTCCAGAAAATGTTGTTGGACCAAAAATGGTGTCAGAGAGCTCTGAATGTCCCAAAAACATTTGCAGCCACTGAAATTCCCAAAAATATTTTTGGCACGAAAAATGCATCCTACACCCCTGAAAGTTGAGAACATTTTGGCAGCTCTAGAAAAGGCCTGTTAGGCCTTCAAAAATGTTGAAAACTTTGGAGGCCCAAAAAAGGGGTTTACAGGCATCCTAGACCTCCTAAAGTCCAGAAAATGTTGTTGGATCAAAAACGGTGTCAGAGAGCTCTGAATGTCCCAAAAACATTTGCAGCCTGAAAGGGGCATTAACCCACATCCTAGACCTCTGAAATTCCAAAAAATATTTTGTGCACAAAAAATTCATACTACAACCCTGAAAGTTCAGAATATGTTAGCAGCCCAAAAAAGGCATTAAAATGCATTTTAGGCCTGCAAAAATTTAGAAAACTTTGGAGGCCCAAAAAAGGGGTTTACAGGCATCCTAGACCCCCTAAAGTCCAGAAAATGTTGTTGGACCAACAATGGTGTCAGAGAGCTCTGAATGTCCCAAAAACATTTGCAGCCTGAAAGGGGCATTAACCCGCATCCTAGACCTCTGAAATTCCCAAAAATATTTTGTGCACAAAAAATGCATCCTATACCCCTGAAAGCTCAAGAATATGTTAGCAGCCCAAAGAAGGCCTTAAAATGCATTTTAGGCATACAAAAATTTAGAAAACTTTGGAGGCCCAAAAAAGGGGTTTACAGGCATCCTAGACCCCCTAAAGTCCAGAAAATGTTGTTGGACCAAAAATGGCGTCAGAGAGCTCTGAATGTCCCAAAAACATTTGCAGCCACTGAAATTCCCAAAAATATTTTTGGCACGAAAAATGCATCCTACACCCCTGCAAGTTGAGAAAATGTTGGTAACTCTAAAAAAGGCCTTAAAATGCATGTTAGGCCTTCAAAAATGTTGAAAACTTTGGAGGCCCAAAAAAGGGATTTACAGGCATCCTAGACCTCCTAAAGTCCAGAAAATGTTGTTGGATCAAAAACGGTGTCAGAGAGCTCTGAATGTCCCAAAAACATTTGCAGCCTGAAAGGGGCATTAACCCACATCCTAGACCTCTGAAATTCCCAAAAATATTTTGTGCACAAAAAATTCATACTACACCCCTGAAAGTTCAGAATATGTTAGCAGCCCAAAAAAGGCATTAAAATGCATTTTAGGCCTGCAAAAATTTAGAAAACTTTGGAGGCCCAAAAAAGGGGTTTACAGGCATCCTAGACCCCCTAAAGTCCAGAAAATGTTGTTGGACCAAAAATGGTGTCAGAGAGCTCTGAATGTCCCAGAAACATTTGCAGCCTGAAAGGGGCATTAACACGCATCCTAGACCACTGAAATTTCCCAAAATAGTTTTGCCATGAAAAATGCATGCTACACCCCTGAAAGTTCAGAAAACACCCCAGAAATGTTGCCAGGTCAAAAAAGGCCTTGAAATGCATCTTAGGCCTGCAAATATGTTGAAAACTTTGGAGACCCAAAAAAGGGGTTTACAGGCATCCTAGACCCCCTAAAGTCCAGAAAATGTTGTTGGACCAAAATTGGTGTTAGAGAGCTCCGAATGTCCCAAAAACATGTGCAACCTGAAAGGGGAATTAACCCGCATCCTAGACCACTGAAATTCCCAAAAATATTTTGGCACTGAAAATGCATCCTACACCCCTGAACGTTCATAAAATGTTGGCAGCTCAAGAAAAGGCCTTAAAATGCATGTTAGGCCTTCAAAAATGTTGAAAACTTTGGAGGCGCAAAATAGGGGTTTACAGGCATCCTAGACCCCCTAAAGTCCAGAAAATGTTGTTGGACCAAAAACGGTGTCAGAGAGCTCTGAATGTCCCAAAAACATTTACAGCCTGAAAGGGGCATTCACCCGCATCCTAGACCACTGAAATTTCCAAAAATATTTTGTGCACGAAAAATGCATCCTATACCCCTGAAAGCTCAGAATATGTTAGCAGTTAAAGAAAGCCTTAAAATGCATTTTAGGCATACAAAAATGTTGAAAACTTTGGAGGCCCAAAAAAGGGGTTTACAGGCATCCTAGACCCCCTAAAGTCCAGAAATTTTTTTGGACCAAAAACGGTGTCAGAATGCTCTGAATGTTCCAAAAACATTTGCAGCCTGAAAGGGGCATTAACCCGCATCCTAGACCACTGAAATTTCCCAAAATATTTTTGGCAACAAAAATGCATCCTCTACCCCTGAAAGCTCAGAATATGTTAGCAGCCCAAAGAAGGCCTTAAAATGCAATATAGGCCTGCAAAAATGTAAAATAATACTTTGAGGCCCAAAAATAGGGGCTTACAGGCAACCTAGACCCCCTAAAGTCCAGACAATGTTGGTGGACCGAAAACTGTGTCAGAGAGCTCTGAATGTCCCAAAAACATTTGCAGCCTGAAAGGGGCATTCACTCGCATCCTAGACCACTGAAATTTCCCAAAAATATTTTTGACACGAAAAATACATCCTACACCCCTGAAAGTTCAGAAAACACCCCTGAAATGTTGGCAGCCCAAAGAAGGCCTTAAAATGCATTTTAGGCATACAAAAATGTTGAAAACTTTGGAGGCCCAAAAAAGGGGTTTACAGGCATCTGAGACCCCCTAAAGTCCAGACAATGTTGGTGGACCGAAAACTGTGTCAGAGAGCTCTGAATGTCCCAAAAACATTTGCAGCCTGAAAGGGGCATTAACTCGCATCCTAGACCACTGAAATTTCCCAAAATATTTTTGGCACGAAAAATGCATCCTATATCCCTGAAAGCTCAGAATATGTTAGCAGCCCAAAGAAGGCCTTACAATGCATTTTAGGCATACAAAAATGTTGAAAACTTTGGAGGCCCAAAAAAGGGGTTTACAGGCATCCTAGACCCCCTAAAGTCCAGAAAATGTTGGTGGACCAAAAACTGTGTCAGAGAGCTCTGAATGTCCCAAAAACATGTGCAGCCTGAAAGGGGCATTAACCTGCATCCTAGATCCCTGAAATTCCCAAAAATATTTTTGGTATGAAAAATGCATCCTACACCCCTGAAAATTCTGAAAACACCCCTGAAATGTTGGCAGCTCAAAAAAGGCCTTAAAATGCATCTTAGGCTTGCAAAAATGTTGAAAACCTTGGAGGCCAAAAAAGGGGTTTACAGGCATCCTAGACCCCCTATAGTCCAGAAAATGGTTGTGGCCCAAAAACTGTGTCAGAGAGCTCTGAATGTCCCAAAAACATTTGCAGCCTGAAAGGGCCATTAACCTGCATCCTAGACCTCTGAAATTCCCAAAAATATTTTTGGCATGGAAAATGCATCCTACACCCCTGAAAGTTCCAAAAACACCCCTGAAATGTTGGCAGCCCAAAAAAGGCCTTAAAATGCAATATATGCCTGCAGAAATGTAAAAAATACTTTGGAGGCCCAAAAAAGGGGTTTACAGGCATCCTAGACCCCCTAAGGTCCAGAAAATGTTGGTTGACCAAAAACTGTGTCAGAGAGCTCTGAATGTCCCAAAAACATTTGCAGCCTGAAAGGGGCATTAACCTGCATCCTAGACCACTAAAACTCCCAAAAATATTTTTGGCACGAAAAATACATCCTACACCCCTGAAAGTTCAGAAAACACCCCTGAAATGTTGGCAGCCCAAAAAAGGCCTTAAAATGCAATATATGCCTGCAAAAATGTAAAAAATACTTTGGAGGCCCAAAAAAGGGGTTTACAGGCAACCTAGACCCCCTAAAGTCCAGACAATGTTGGTGGACCGAAAACTGTGTCAGAGAGCTCTGAATGTCCCAAAAACATTTGCAGCCTGAAAGGGGCATTAACTCGCATCCTAGACCCCTGAAATTCCCAAAAATATTTTTGGCAGGAAAAATGCATCCTACACCCCTGAAAGATCAGAAAATGTTGGCAGCTCAAGAAAAGGCCTTAAAATGCATGTTAGGCCTTCAAAAATGTTGAAAACTTTGGAGGCCCACAAAAGGGGTTTACAGGCATCCTAGACCCCCTAATGTCCAGAAAATGTTGTTGGATCAAAAACGGTGTCAGAGAGCTCTGAATGTCCCAAAAACATTTGCAGCCTGAAAGGGGCATTAACCCGCATCCTAGACCACTGAAATTTCCCAAAATATTTTTGGCATGAAAAATGCATGCTACACCCCTGAAAGTTCAGAAAACACCCCAGAAATGTTGGCAGCTCAAAAAAGGCCTTAAAATGCATCTTAGGCCTGCAAAAATGTTGAAAACTTTGGAGACCAAAAAAAGGGGTTTACAGGCATCCTAGACCCCCTAAAGTCCAGAAAATGTTGTTGGACCAAAAATGGTGTCAGAGAGCTCTGAATGTCCCAAAAACATTTGCAGCCTGAAAGGGGCATTAACCCGCATCCCAGACCTCTGAAATTCCCAAAAATATTTTGTGCATGAAAAATTCATACTACACGCCTGAAAGTTCCGAATATGTTAGCAGCCCAAAAAGGCATTAAAATCCATTTTAGGCCTGCAAAAATTTAGAAAACTTTGGAGGCCCAAAAAAGGGGTTTACAGGCATCCTAGACCCCCTGTAGTCCAGAAAATGTTGTTGGACCAACAATGGTGTCAGAGAGCTCTGAATGTCCCAAAAACAATTGCAGCCTGAAAGGGGCATTAACCCGCATCCTAGACCTCTGAAATTCCCAAAAATATTTTGTGCACGGAAAATGCATCCTTTACACCCCTGAAACTCAGAATATGTTAGCAGCCCAAAGAAGGCCTTAAAATGCATTTTAGGCCTACAAAAATTTAGAAAACTTTGGAGGCCCAAAAAAGGGGTTTACAGGCCTCCTAGACCCCCTAAAGTCCAGAAAATGGTTGTGGCCCAAAAATGGTGTCAGAGAGCTCTGAATGTCCCAACAACATTTGCAGTCTGAAGGGGGCATTGACATGCATCCTAGACTTCTGAAATTCCCAAAAATATTTTGTGCACGAAAAATGCATCCTATACCCCTGAAAGTTCAGAATAGGTTATCAGCCCAAAAAAGGCCTTAAAATGCAATATAGGCCTGCAAAAATGTAAAAAATAGTTTGGGGGCCCAAAAAAGGGGGTTTACGGGCATCCTAGACCCCCTAAAGTCCAGACAATGTTGGTGGACCGAAAACTGTGTCAGAGAGCTCTGAATATCCCAAAAACATTTGCAGCCTGAAAGGGGCATTAACCCGCATCCTAGACCACTGAAATTTCCCAAAATATTTTTGGCACAAAAATGCATCCTATACCCCTGAAAGCTCAGAATATGTTAGCAGCCCAAAGAAGGCCTTAAAATGCATTTTAGGCATACAGAAATGTTGAAAACTTTGGAGGCCCAAGAAAGGGGTTTACAGGCATCATAGACACCCTAAAGTCCAGAAAATGTTGTTGGACCAAAAACGGTGTCAGAGAGCTCTGAATGTCCCCAGAAAATGTGCAGCCAGAAAGGGGCATTAACCCGCATCCTAGACCACTGAAATTTCCCAAAATATTTTTGGCACAAAAATGCATCCAATACCCCTGAAGGCTCAGAATATGTTAGCAGCCCAAAGAAGGCCTTAAAATGCATTTTAGGCATACAAAAATGTTGAAAACTTTGGAGGCCCAAAAAAGGGGTTTATAGGCATTCTAGACCCCCTAAAGTCCAGAAAATGTTGGTGGATCAAAAACGGTGTCAGAGAGCTCCGAATGTCCCAAAAACATGTGCAACCTGAAAGGGGCATTAACCCGCATCCTAGACCACTGAAATTCCCAAAAATATTTTTGGCAATAAAAATGCATCCTACACCCCTGAAAGTTCAGAAAATGTTGGCAGCTCAAGAAAAGGCCTTAAAATGCATGTTAGGCCTTCAAAAATGTTGAAAACTTTGGAGGCACAAAATAGGGGTTTACAGGCATCCTAGACCTCCTAAAGTCCAGAAAATGTTGTTGGATCAAAAACGGTGTCAGAGAGCTCTGAATGTCCCAAAAACATTTGCAGCCTGAAAGGGGCATTAACCCACATCCTAGACCACTGAAATTCCCAAAAATATATTTGCCATGAAAAATGCATCCTACACCTCTGCAAGTTCAGTAAATGTTGGCAACTCTACAAAAGGCCTTAAAATGCATGTTAGGCCTTCAAAAATGTTGAAAACTTTGGAGGCCCAAAAAAGGGATTTACAGGCATCCTAGACCCCCTAAAGTGCAGAAAATGTTGGTGGATCAAAAACGGTGTCAGAGAGCTCCGAATGTCCCAAAAACATGTGCAACCTGAAAGTGGCATTAACCCGCATCCTAGACCACTGAAATTCCCAAAAATATTTTTGGCAATAAAAATGCATCCTACACCCCTGAAAGTTCAGAAAATGTTGGCAGCTCAAGAAAAGGCCTTAAAATGTATGTTAGGCCTTCAAAAATGTTGAAAACTTTGGAGGCACAAAATAGGGGTTTACAGGCATCCTAGACCTCCTAAAGTCCAGAAAATGTTGTTGGATCAAAAACGGTGTCAGAGAGCTCTGAATGTCCCAAAAACATTTGCGGCCTGAAAGGGGCATTAACCCACATCCTAGACCTCTGAAATTCCAAAAAATATTTTGTGCACGAAAAATTCATACTACACCCCTGAAAGTTCAGAATATGTTAGCAGCCCAAAAAAGGCATTAAAATGCATTTTAGGCCTGCAAAAATTTAGAAAACTTTGGAGGCCCAAAAAAGGGGTTTACAGGCATCCTAGAGCCCCTAAAGTCCAGAAAATGTTGTTGGACCAAAAATGGTGTCAGAGAGCTCTGAATGTCCCAAAAACATTTGCAGCCTGAAAGGGGCATTAACACGCATCCTAGACCTCTGAAATTCCCAAAAATATTTTGTGCACGAAAAATGCATCCTATACCCCTGAAACTCAGAATATGTTAGCAGCCCAAAGAAGGCCTTAAAATGCATTTTAGGCCTACAAAAATTTAGAAAACTTTGGAGCCCCAAAAAAGGGGTTTACAGGTATCCTAAACCCCCTAAAGTCCAGAAAATGTTGTGGGACCAAAAATGGTGTCAGAGAGCTCTGAATGTCCCAAAAACATTTGCAGCCTTCAAGGGGCATTAACCCGCATCCTAGACCTCTGAAATTCCCAAAAATATTTTGTGCACGAAAAATGTATCCTATACCCCTGAAACTCAGAATATGTTAGCAGCCCAAAGAAGGCCTTAAAATGCATTTTAGGCCTACGAAAATTTAGAAAACTTTGGAGGCCCAAAAAAGGCGTTTACAGGCATCCTAGACCCCCTAAAGTCCAGAAAATGTTGTGGGACCAAAAATGGTGTCAGAGAGCTCTGAATGTCCCAAAAACATTTGCAGCCTGAAAGGGGCATTAACTCTCATCCTAGACCACTGAAATTTCCCAAAATATTTTTGGCAAGAAAAATGCATCCTATACCCCTGAAAGCTCAGAATATGTTAGCAGCCCAAAGAAGGCCTTAAAATGCATTTTAGGCATACAAAAATGTTGAAAACTTTGGAGGCCCAAAAAAGGGGTTAATAGGCATTCTAGACCCCCTAAAGTCCAGAAAATGTTGGTGGACCAAAAACTGTGTCAGGGAGCTCTGAATGTCCCAAAAACATTTGCAGCCTTAAAGGGGCATTAACCTGCATCCTAGACCACTGAAATTCCCAAAAATATTTTTGGAACGAAAAATACATCCTACACCCCTGAAAGTTCAGAAAACACCCCTGAAATGTTGGCAGCTCAAAAAAGGCCTTAAAATGCATCTTAGGCTTGCAAAAATGTTGAAAACGTTGGAGGCCAAATAAAGGGGTTTAGAGGCATCCTAGACCCCCTAAAGTCCAGAAAATGGTTGTGGCCCAAAAATGGTGTTAGAGAGCTCTGAATGTCCCAACAACATTTGCAGTCTGAAGGGGCATTAACCTGCATCCTAGACCTCTGAAATTCCCAAAAATATTTTTTGCACGAAAAAGGCATCCTATAACCCTGAAAGTTCAGAATAGGTTATCAGCCCAAAAAAGGCCCTAAAATGCAATATAGGCCTGCAAAAATGTAAAAAATACTTTGGAGGGCCAAAAAAGGGGTTTACAGGCAACCTAGACCCCCTAAAGTCCAGACAATGTTGGTGGACCGAAAACTGTGTCAGAGAGCTCTGAATGTCCCAAAAACATTTGTAGCCTGAAAGGGGCATTAACCAGCATCCTAGACCACTGAAATTTCCAAAAATATTTTTGGTACGAAAAAAGCATCCTACACCCCTGAAAGATCAGAAAATGTTGTCAGCTAAAAAAAGCCCTTAAAATGCATTTTAGGCCTATAAAAATGTTGAAAACTTTGGATGCCCAAAAAAGGGGTTTACAGGCATCCTAGACCCCCTAAAGTCCAGAAAATGTTGGTCGACCGAAAACTGTGTCAGATAGCTCTGAATGTCCCAACAACATTTGCAGTCTGAAGGGGGCATTAACCTGCTTCCTAGACCTCTGAAATTCCCAAAAATATTTTATGCACGAAAAATGCATCCTATACCCCTGAAAGCTCAGAATATGTTAGCAGCCCAAAGAAGGCCTTAAAATGCATTTTAAGCATACAAAAAATTTGAAAACTTTGGAGGCCCAAAAAAAGGGGTTTACAGGCATCCTAGACCCCCTAAAGTCCAGAAAATGTTGGTGGACCAAAAACTGTGTCAGAGAGCTCTGAATGTCCCAAAAACATGTGCAGCCTGAAAGGGGCATTAACCTGCATCCTAGACCCCTGAAATTCCCAAAAATATTTTTGGCATGAAAAATGCATCCTACACCCCTGAAAATTCTGAAAACACCCCTGAAATGTTGGCAGCTCAAAAAAGGCCTTAAAATGCATCTTAGGCTTGCAAAAATGTTAAAAAACCTTGGATGCCAAAAAAGGGGTTTACAGGCATCCTAGACCCCCTATAGTCCAGAAAATGGTTGTGGCCCAAAAACTGTGTCAGAGAGCTCTGAATGTCCCAAAAACATTTGCAGCCTGAAAGGGGCATTAACCCGCATCCCAGACCTCTGAAATTCCCAAAAATATTTTGTGCATGAAAAATTCATACTACACCCCTGAAAGTTCTGAATATGTTAGCAGCCCAAAAAGGCATTAAAATCCATTTTAGGCCTGCAAAAATTTAGAAAACTTTGGAGGCCCAAAAAAGGGGTTTACAGGCATCCTAGACCCCCTGTAGTCCAGAAAATGTTGTTACCAAAAATGGTGTCAGAGAGCTCTGAATGACCCAAAAACAATTGCAGCCTGAAAGGGGCATTAACCCGCATCCTAGACCTCTGAAATTCCCAAAAATATTTTGTGCACGGAAAATGCATCCTTTACACCCCTGAAACTCAGAATATGTAAGCAGCCCAAAGAAGGCCTTAAAATGCATTTTAGGCCTACAAAAATTTAGAAAACTTTGGAGGCCCAAAAAAGGGGTTTACAGGCCTCCTAGACCCCCTAAAGTCCAGAAAATGGTTGTGGCCCAAAAATGGTGTCAGAGAGCTCTGAATGTCCCAACAACATTTGCAGTCTGAAGGGGGCATTGACCTGCATCCTAGACTTCTGAAATTCCCAAAAATATTTTGTGCACGAAAAATGCATCCTATACCCCTGAAAGTTCAGAATAGGTTATCAGCCCAAAAAAGGCCTTAAAATGCAATATAGGCCTGCAAAAATGTAAAAAATAGTTTGGGGGCCCAAAAAAGGGGGTTTACGGGCATCCTAGACCCCCTAAAGTCCAGACAATGTTGGTGGACCGAAAACGGTGTCAGAGAGCTCTGAATGTCCCCAGAAAATGTGCGGACAGAAAGGGGCATTAACCCGCATCCTAGACCACTGAAATTTCCCAAAATATTTTTGGCACAAAAATGCATCCAATACCCCTGAAAGTTCAGAAAATGTTGGCAGCTCAAGAAAAGGCCTTAAAATGCATGTTAGGCATACAAAAATGTTGAAAACTTTGGAGGCACAAAATAGGGGTTTACAGGCATCCTAGACCTCCTAAAGTCCAGAAAATGTTGTTGGATCAAAAACGGTGTCAGAGAGCTCTGAATGTCCCAAAAACATTTGCAGCCTGAAAGGGGCATTAACCCACATCCTAGACCACTGAAATTCCCAAAAATATATTTGCCATGAAAAATGCATCCTACACCCCTGCAAGTTCAGTAAATGTTGGCAACTCTACAAAAGGCCTTAAAATGCATGTTAGGCCTTCAAAAATGTTGAAAACTTTGGAGGCCCAAAAAAGGGATTTACAGGCATCCTAGACCCCTTAAAGTGCAGAAAATGTTGGTGGATCAAAAACGGTGTCAGAGAGCTCCGAATGTCCCAAAAACATGTGTAACCTGAAAGTGGCATTAACCCGCATCCTAGACCACTGAAATTCCCAAAAATATTTTTGGCAATAAAAATGCATCCTACACCCCTGAAAGTTCAGAAAATGTTGGCAGCTCAAGAAAAGGCCTTAAAATGTATGTTAGGCCTTCAAAAATATTGAAAACTTTGGAGGCACAAAATAGGGGTTTACAGGCATCCTAGACCTCCTAAAGTCCAGAAAATGTTGTTGGATCAAAAACGGTGTCAGAGAGCTCTGAATGTCCCAAAAACATTTGCAGCCTGAAAGGGGCATTAACCCACATCCTAGACCTCTGAAATTCCAAAAAATCTTTTGTGCACGAAAAATTCATACTACACCCCTGAAAGTTCAGAATATGTTAGCAGCCCAAAAAAGGCATTAAAATGCATTTTAGGCCTGCAAAAATTTAGAAAACTTTGGAGGCCCAAAAAAGGGGTTTACAGGCATCCTAGAGCCCCTAAAGTCCAGAAAATGTTGTTGGACCAAAAATGGTGTCAGAGAGCTCTGAATGTCCCAAAAACATTTGCAGCCTGAAAGGGGCATTAACACGCATCCTAGACCTCTGAAATTCCCAAAAATATTTTGTGCACGAAAAATGCATCCTATACCCCTGAAACTCAGAATATGTTAGCAGCCGAAAGAAGGCCTTAAAATGCATTCTAGGCATACAGAAATGTTGAAAACTTTGGAGGCCCAAGAAAGGGGTTTACAGGCATCATAGACCCCCTAAAGTCCAGAAAATGTTGGTGGATCAAAAACGGTGTCAGAGAGCTCCGAATGTCCCAAAAACATGTGCAACCTGAAAGGGGCATTAACCCGCATCCTAGACCACTGAAATTCCCAAAAATATTTTTGGCAATAAAAATGCATCCTACACCCCTGAAAGTTCAGAAAATGTTGGCAGCTCAAGAAAAGGCCTTAAAATGCATGTTAGGCCTTCAAAAATGTTGAAAACTTTGGAGGCACAAAATAGGGGTTTACAGGCATCCTAGACCTCCTAAAGTCCAGAAAATGTTGTTGGATCAAAAACGGTGTCAGAGAGCTCTGAATGTCCCAAAAACATTTGCAGCCTGAAAGGGGCATTAACCCACATCCTAGACCACTGAAATTCCCAAAAATATATTTGCCATGAAAAATGCATCCTACACCCCTGCAAGTTCAGTAAATGTTGGCAACTCTACAAAAGGCCTTAAAATGCATGTTAGGCCTTCAAAAATGTTGAAAACTTTGGAGGCCCAAAAAAGGGATTTACAGGCATCCTAGACCCCCTAAAGTGCAGAAAATGTTGGTGGATCAAAAACGGTGTCAGAGAGCTCCGAATAGCCCAAAAACATGTGTAACCTGAAAGTGGCATTAACCCGCATCCTAGACCACTGAAATTCCCAAAAATATTTTTGGCAATAAAAATGCATCCTACACCCCTGAAAGTTCAGAAAATGTTGGCAGCTCAAGAAAAGGCCTTAAAATGTATGTTAGGCCTTCAAAAATGTTGAAAACTTTGGAGGCACAAAATAGGGGTTTACAGGCATCCTAGACCTCCTAAAGTCCAGAAAATGTTGTTGGATCAAAAACGGTGTCAGAGAGCTCTGAATGTCCCAAAAACATTTGCAGCCTGAAAGGGGCATTAACCCACATCCTAGACCTCTGAAATTCCAAAAAATATTTTGTGCACGAAAAATTCATACTACACCCCTGAAAGTTCAGAATATGTTAGCAGCCCAAAAAAGGCATTAAAATGCATTTTAGGCCTGCAAAAATTTAGAAAACTTTGGAGGCCCAAAAAAGGGGTTTACAGGCATCCTAGAGCCCCTAAAGTCCAGAAAATGTTGTTGGACCAAAAATGGTGTCAGAGAGCTCTGAATGTCCCAAAAACATTTGCAGCCTGAAAGGGGCATTAACACGCATCCTAGACCACTGAAATTCCCAAAAATATTTTTGGAACGAAAAATACATCCTACACCCCTGAAAGTTCAGAAAACACCCCTGAAATGTTGGCAGCTCAAAAAAGGCCTTAAAATGCATCTTAGACTTGCAAAAATGTTGAAAACGTTGGAGGCCAAATAAAGGGGTTTAGAGGCATCCTAGACCCCCTAAAGTCCAGAAAATGGTTGTGGCCCAAAAATGGTGTTAGAGAGCTCTGAATGTCCCAACAACATTTGCAGTCTGAAGGGGCATTAACCTGCATCCTAGACCTCTGAAATTCCCAAAAATATTTTTTGCACGAAAAAGGCATCCTATAACCCTGAAAGTTCAGAATAGGTTATCAGCCCAAAAAAGGCCCTAAAATGCAATATAGGCCTGCAAAAATGTAAAAAATACTTTGGAGGGCCAAAAAAGGGGTTTACAGGCAACCTAGACCCCCTAAAGTCCAGACAATGTTGGTGGACCGAAAACTGTGTCAGAGAGCTCTGAATGTCCCAAAAACATTTGTAGCCTGAAAGGGGCATTAACCAGCATCCTAGACCACTGAAATTTCCAAAAATATTTTTGGTACGAAAAAAGCATCCTACACCCCTGAAAGATCAGAAAATGTTGTCAGCTAAAAAAAGGCCTTAAAATGCATTTTAGGCCTATAAAAATGTTGAAAACTTTGGATGCCCAAAAAAGGGGTTTACAGGCATCCTAGACCCCCTAAAGTCCAGAAAATGTTGGTCGACCGAAAACTGTGTCAGAGAGCTCTGAATGTCCCAACAACATTTGCAGTCTGAAGGGGGCATTAACCTGCTTCCTAGACCTCTGAAATTCCCAAAAATATTTTATGCACGAAAAATGCATCCTATACCCCTGAAAGCTCAGAATATGTTAGCAGCCCAAAGAAGGCCTTAAAATGCATTTTAAGCATACAAAAAATTTGAAAACTTCGGAGGCCCAAAAAAAGGGGTTTACAGGCATCCTAGACCCCCTAAAGTCCAGAAAATGTTGGTGGACCAAAAACTGTGTCAGAGAGCTCTGAATGTCCCAAAAACATGTGCAGCCTGAAAGGGGCATTAACCTGCATCCTAGACCCCTGAAATTCCCAAAAATATTTTTGGCATGAAAAATGCATCCTACACCCCTGAAAATTCTGAAAACAACCCTGAAATGTTGGCAGCTCAAGAAAGGCCTTAAAATGCATCTTAGGCTTGCAAAAATGTTAAAAAACCTTGGATGCCAAAAAAGGGGTTTACAGGCATCCTGGACCCCCTATAGTGCAGAAAATGGTTGTGGCCCAAAAACTGTGTCAGAGAGCTCTGAATGTCCCAAAAACATTTGCAGCCTGAAAGGGCCATTAACCTGCATCCTAGACCTCTGAAATTCCCAAAAATATTTTTGGCATGGAAAATGCATCCTACACCCCTGAAAGTTCCAAAAACACCCCTGAAATGTTGGCAGCCCAAAGAAGGCCTTAGAATGCATTTTAGGCATACAAAAATGTTGAAAACTTTGGAGTCCCAAAAAAGGGGTTTACAGGCATCCTAGACCCCCTAAGGTCCAGAAAATGTTGGTTGACCAAAAACTGTGTCAGAGAGCTCTGAATGTCCCAAAAACATTTGCAGCCTGAAAGGGGCATTAACCTGCATCCTAGACCACTGAAATTCCCAAAAATATTTTTGGCACGAAAAATACATCCTACACCCGTGAAAGTTCAGAAAACACCCCTGAAATGTTGGCAGCCCAAAAAAGGCCTTAAAATGCAATATATGCCTGCAAAAATGTAAAAAATACTTTGGAGGCCCAAAAAAGGGGTTTACAGGCAACCTAGACCCCCTAAAGTCCAGAATATGTTGGTGGACCGAAAACTTTGTCAGAGAGCTCTGAATGTCCCAAAAACATTTGCAGCCTGAAAGGGGCATTAACTCGCATCCTAGACCCCTGAAATTCCCAAAAATATTTTTGGCAGGAAAAATGCATCCTACACCCCTGAAAGATCAGAAAATGTTGGCAGCTCAAGAAAAGGCCTTAAAATGCATGTTAGGCCTTCAAAAATATTGAAAACTTTGGAGGCCCACAAAAGGGGTTTACAGGCATCCTAGACCCCCTAAGGTCCAGAAAATGTTGTTGGATCAAAAACGGTGTCAGAGAGCTCTGAATGTCCCAAAAACATTTGCAGCCTGAAAGGGGCATTAACCCGCATCCTAGACCACTGAAATTTCCCAAAATATTTTTGGCATGAAAAATGCATGCTACACCCCTGAAAGTTCAGAAAACACCCCAGAAATGTTGGCAGCTCAAAAAAGGCCTTAAAATGCATCTTAGGCCTGCAAAAATGTTGAAAACTTTGGAGGCCCAAAAAAGGGGTTTACAGGCATCCTAGACCCCCTGTAGTCCAGAAAATGTTGTTGGACCAAAAACGGTGTCAGAGAGCTCTGAATGTCCCAAAAACATTTGCAGCCTGAATGGGGCATTAACCGGCATCCTAGACCTCTGAAATTCCCAAAAATATTTTGTGCACGGAAAATGCATCCTTTACACCCCTGAAACTCAGAATATGTTAGCAGCCCAAAGAAGGCCTTAAAATGCATTTTAGGCCTACAAAAATTTAGAAAACTTTGGAGGCCCAAAAAAGGGGTTTACAGGCCTCCTAGACCCCCTAAAGTCCAGAAAATGGTTGTGGCCCAAAAATGGTGTCAGAGAGCTCTGAATGTCCCAACAACATTTGCAGTCTGAAGGGGGCATTGACCTGCATCCTAGATTCTGAAATTCCCAAAAATATTTTGTGCACGAAAAATGCATCCTATACCCCTGAAAGTTCAGAATAGGTTATCAGCCCAAAAAAGGCCTTAAAATGCAATATAGGCCTGCAAAAATGTAAAAAATAGTTTGGGGGCCCAAAAAAGGGGGTTTACGGGCATCCTAGACCCCCTAAAGTCCAGACAATGTTGGTGGACCGAAAACTGTGTCAGAGAGCTCTGAATATCCCAAAAACATTTGCAGCCTGAAAGGGCCATTAACCCGCATCCTAGACCACTGAAATTTCCCAAAATATTTTTGGCACAAAAATGCATCCAATACCCCTGAAGGCTCAGAATATGTTAGCAGCCCAAAGAAGGCCTTAAAATGCATGTTAGGCCTTCAAAAATGTTGAAAACTTTGGAGGCACAAAATAGGGGTTTACAGGCATCCTAGACCTCCTAAAGTCCAGAAAATGTTGTTGGACCAAAAATGGTGTCAGAGAGCTCTGAATGTCCCAAAAACATTTGCAGCCTGAAAGGGGCATTAACCCGCATCCTAGACCACGGAAATTCCCAAAAATATTTTTGGCACGAAAAATGCATCCTACACCCCTGAAAGTTCAGAAAATGTTGGCAGCTCAAGAAAAGGCCTTAAAATGCATGTTAGGCCTTCAAAAATGTTGAAAACTTTGGAGGCCCAAAAAAGGGGTTTACAGGCATCCTAGACCCCCTAAAGTCCAGAAAATGTTGTTGGACCAAAAATGGTGTCAGAGAGCTCTGAATGTCCCAAAAACATTTGCAGCCTGAAAGGGGCATTAACCCACATCCTAGACCTCTGAAATTCCAAAAACTATTTTGTGCACGAAAAATTCATACTACACCCCTGAAAGTTCAGAATATGTTAGCAGCCCAAAAAAGGCATTAAAATGCATTTTAGGCCTGCAAAAATTTAGAAAACTTTGGAGGCCCAAAAAAGGGGTTTACAGGCATCCTAGAGCCCCTAAAGTCCAGAAAATGTTGTTGGACCAAAAATGGTGTCAGAGAGCTCTGAATGTCCCAAAAACATTTGCAGCCTGAAAGGGGCATTAACACGCATCCTAGACCTCTGAAATTCCCAAAAATATTTTGTGCACGAAAAATGCATCCTATACCCCTGAAACTCAGAATATGTTAGCAGCCCAAAGAAGGCCTTAAAATGCATTTTAGGCCTACAAAAATTTAGAAAACTTTGGAGCCCCAAAAAAGGGGTTTACAGGTATCCTAGACCCCCTAAAGTCCAGAAAATGTTGTGGGACCAAAAATGGTGTCAGAGAGCTCTGAATGGCCCAAAAACATTTGCAGCCTGAAAGGGGCATTAACCCGCATCCTAGACCTCTGAAATTCCCAAAAATATTTTGTGCACGAAAAATGTATCCTATACCCCTGAAACTCAGAATATGTTAGCAGCCCAAAGAAGGCATTAAAATGCATTTTAGGCCTACAAAAATTTAGAAAACTTTGGAGGCCCAAAAAAGGCGTTTACAGGCATCCTAGACCCCCTTAAGTCCAGAAAATGTTGTGGGACCAAAAATGGTGTCAGAGAGCTCTGAATGTCCCAAAAACATTTGCAGCCTGAAAGGGGCATTAACCGGCATCCTAGACCTCTGAAATTCCCAAAAATATTTTGTGCACGAAAAATGTATACTACCCCTAAAAGTTCAGAATATGTTAGAAGCCCAAAAAATGCATTCAAATGCATTTTAGGCCTGCAAAAATGTAGAAAACTTTGGAGGCCCAAAAAAGGGGTTTTCAGGCATCCTAGACCCCCTAAAGTCCAGAAAATGTTGGTGGATCAAAAACGGTGTCAGAGAGCTTCGAATGTCCCAAAAACATGTGCAACCTGAAAGGGGCATTAACCCGCATCCTAGACCACTGAAATTCCCAAAAATATTTTTGGCAATAAAAATGCATCCTACACCCCTGAAAGTTCAGAAAATGTTGGCAGCTCAAGAAAAGGCCTTAAAATGCATGTTAGGCCTTCAAAAATGTTGAAAACTTTGGAGGCACAAAATAGGGGTTTACAGGCATCCTAGACCTCCTAAAGTCCAGAAAATGTTGTTGGATCAAAAACGGTGTCAGAGAGCTCTGAATGTCCCAAAAACATTTGCAGCCTGAAAGGGGCATTAACCCACATCCTAGACCACTGAAATTCCCAAAAATATATTTGCCATGAAAAATGCATCCTACACCCCTGCAAGTTCAGAAAATGTTGGCAACTCTACAAAAGGCCTTAAAATGCATGTTAGGCCTGCAAAAATGTTGAAAACTTTGGAGGCCCAAAAAAGGGATTTACAGGCATCCTAGACCCCCTAAAGTCCAGAAAATGTTGGTGGATCAAAAACGGTGTCAGAGAGCTCCGAATGTCCCAAAAACATGTTCAACCTGAAAGGGGCATTAACCCGCATCCTAGACCACTGAAATTCCCAAAAATATTTTTGGCAATAAAAATGCATCCTACACCCCTGAAAGTTCAGAAAATGTTGGCAGCTCAAGAAAAGGCCTTAAAATGTATGTTAGGCCTTCAAAAATGTTGAAAACTTTGGAGGCACAAAATAGGGGTTTACAGGCATCCTAGACCTCCTAAAGTCCAGAAAATGTTGTTGGATCAAAAACGGTGTCAGAGAGCTCTGAATGTCCCAAAAACATTTGCAGCCTGAAAGGGGCATTAACCCACATCCTAGACCTCTGAAATTCCCAAAAATATTTTGTGCACGAAAAATTCATACTACACCCCTGAAAGTTCAGAAAACACCCCAGAAATGTTGCCAGGTCAAAAAAGGCCTTGAAATGCATCTTAGGCCTGCAAAAATGTTGAAAACTTGGAGACCCAAAAAAGAGGTTTACAGGCATCCTAGACCCCCTAAAGTCCAGAAAATGTTGTTGGACCAAAATCGGTGTCAGAGAGCTCCGAATGTCCCAAAAACATGTGCAACCTGAAAGGGGCATTAACCCGCATCCTAGACCACTGAAATTCCCAAAAATATTTTGGCACTAAAAATGCATCCTACACCCCTGAACGTTCATAAAATGTTGGCAGCTCAAGAAAAGGCCTTAAAATGCATGTTAGGCCTTCAAAAATGTTGAAAACTTTGGAGGCGCAAAATAGGGGTTTACAGGCATCCTAGACCTCCTAAAGTCCAGAAAATGTTGTTGGATCAAAAACGGTGTCAGAGAGCTCTGAATGTCCCAAAAACATTTGCAGCCACTGAAATTCCCAAAAATATTTTTGGCACGAAAAATGCATCCTACACCCCTGAAAGTTGAGAAAATGTTGGCAGCTCAAGAAAAGGCCTTAAAACACATGTTAGGCCTTCAAAAATGTTGAAAACTTTGGAGGCCCAAAAAAGGGGTTTACAGGCATTCTAGACCCCCTAAGGTCCAGAAAATGTTGTTGGACCAAAAACGGCGTCAGAGAGCTCTGAATGTCCCAAAAACATTTGCACCCTGAAAGGGGCATTAACCCGCATCCTAGACCTCTGAAATTCCCAAAAATATTTTGTGCACGAAAAATTCATACTACACCCCTGAAAGTTCAGAATATGTTAGCAGCCCAAAAAAGGCATTAAAATGCATTTTAGGCCTGCAAAAATTTAGAAAACTTTGGAGGCCCAAAAAAGGGGTTTACAGGCATCCTAGACCCCCTAAAGTCCAGAAAATGTTGTTAGACCAAAAATGGTGTCAGAGAGCTCTGAATGTCCCAAAAACATTTGCAGCCTGAAAGGGGCATTAACCCGCATCCTAGACCTCTGAAATTCCCAAAAATATTTTGTGCACAAAAAATGCATCCTATACCCCTGAAAGCTCAAGAATATGTTAGCAGCCCAAAGAAGGCCTTAAAATGCATTTTAGGCCTACAAAAATTTAGAAAACTTTGGAGGCCCAAAAAAGGGGTTTACAGGCATCCTAGACCCCCTAAAGTCCAGAAAATGTTGTTGGACCAAAAATGGTGTCAGAGAGCTCTGAATGTCCCAAAAACATTTGCAGCCACTGAAATTCCCAAAAATATTTTTGGCACGAAAAATGCATCCTACACCCCTGAAAGTTGAGAAAATGTTGGCAGCTCAAGAAAAGGCCTTAAAACGCATGTTAGGCCTTCAAAAATGTTGAAAACTTTGGAGGCCCAAAAAAGGGGTTTACAGGCATCCTAGACCCCCTAAAGTCCAGAAAATGTTGTTGGACCAAAATCGGTGTCAGAGAGCTCTGATTGTCCCCAAAACATTTGCAGCCTGAAAGGGGCATTAACCCGCATCCTAGACCACTGAAATTCCCAAAAATATTTTTGGCATGAAAAATGCATACTACACCCCTGAAAGGTCAGAATATGTTAGCAGCCCAAAAAAGGCATTAAAATGCATGTTAGGCCTTCAAAAATGTTGAAAACTTTGGAGGCCCAAGAAAGGGGTTTACAGGCATCCTCGACACCCTAAAGTCCAGAAAATGTTGTTGGACCAAAAACGGTGTCAGAGAGCTCTGAATGTCCCCAAAAAATGTGCAGCCAGAAAGGGGCATTAACCCGCATCCTAGACCACTGAAATTTCCCAAAATATTTTTGGCATGAAAAATGCATGCTACACCCCTGAAAGTTCAGAAAACACCCCAGAAATGTTGGCAGCTCAAAAAAGGCCTTAAAATGCATCTTAGGCCTGCAAAAATGTTGAAAACTTTTGAGACCCAAACAAGGGGTTTACAGGCATCCTAGACCCCCCTAAAGTCCAGAAAATGTTGTTGGACCAAAATTGGTGTCAGAGAGCTCTGAAAGGGGCATTAACCCGCATCCTAGACCACTGAAATTCCCAAAAATATTTTTGGCAATAAAAATGCATCCTACACCCCTGAAAGTTCAGAAAATGTTGGCAGCTCAAGAAAAGGCCTTAAAATGCATGTTAGGCCTTCAAAAATGTTGAAAACTTTGGAGGCCCAAAAAAGGGGTTTACAGGCATCCTAGACCCCCTAAAGTCCAGAAAATGTTGTTGGACCAAAATCGGTGTCAGAGAGCTCTGATTGTCCCCAAAACATTTGCAGCCTGAAAGGGGCATTAACCCGCATCCTAGACCACTGAAATTCCCAAAAATATTTTTGGCATGAAAAATGCATCCTACACCCCTGCAAGTTCAGAAAATGTTGGTAACTCTAAAAAAGGCCTTAAAATGCATGTTAGGCTTTCAAAAATGTTGAAAACTTTAGAGGCCCGAAAAAGGGATTTACAGGCATCCTAGACCTCCTAAAGTCCAGAAAATGTTGTTGGATCAAAAACGGTGTCAGAGAGCTCTGAATGTCCCAAAAACATTTGCAGCCTGAAAGGGGCATTAACCCACATCCTAGACCTCTGAAATTCCCAAAAATATTTTGTGCACGAAAAATTCATACTACACCCCTGAAAGGTCAGAATATGTTAGCAGCCCAAAAAAGGCATTAAAATGCATTTTAGGCCTGCAAAAATTTAGAAAACTTTGGAGGCCCAAAAAAGGGGTTTACAGGCATCCTAGACCCCCTAAAGTCCAGAAAATGTTGTTGGACCAAAAATGGTGTCAGAGAGCTCTGAATGTCCCAAAAACATTTGCAGCCTGAAAGGGGCATTAACACGCATCCTAGACCACTGAAATTTCCCAAAATATTTTTGCCATGAAAAATGCATGCTACACCCCTGAAAGTTCAGAAAACACCCCAGAAATGTTGCCAGGTCAAAAAAGGCCTTGAAATGCATCTTAGGCCTGCAAAAATGTTGAAAACTTTGGAGACCCAAAAAAGGGGTTTACAGGCATCCTAGACCCCCTAAAGTCCAGAAAATGTTGTTGGACCAAAATCGGTGTCAGAGAGCTCTGAATGTCCCAAAAACACGTGCAACCTGAAAGGGGCATTAACCCGCATCCTAGACCACTGAAATTCCCAAAAATATTTTGGCACTAAAAATGCATCCTACACCCCTGAACGTTCATAAAATGTTGGCAGCTCAAGAAAAGGCCTTAAAATGCATGTTAGGCCTTCAAAAATGTTGAAAACTTTGGAGGCGCAAAATAGGGGTTTACAGGCATCCTAGACCTCCTAAAGTCCAGAAAATGTTGTTGGATCAAAAACGGTGTCAGAGAGCTCTGAATGTCCCAAAAACATTTGCAGCCTGAAAGGGGCATTAACCGGCATCCTAGACCTCTGAAATTCCCAAAAATATTTTGTGCACGAAAAATGTATACTACCCCTAAAAGTTCAGAATATGTTAGAAGCCCAAAAAATGCATTCAAATGCATTTTATGCCTGCAAAACTTTAGAAAACTTTGGAGGCCCAAAAAAGGGGTTTACAGGCATCCTAGACCCCCTAAAGTCCAGAAAATGTTGGTGGATCAAAAACGGTGTCAGAGAGCTCCGAATGTCCCAAAAACATGTGCAACTTGAAAGGGGCATTAACCCGCATCCTAGACCACTGAAATTCCCAAAAATATTTTTGGCAATAAAAATGCATCCTACACCCCTGAAAGTTCAGAAAATGTTGGCAGCTCAAGAAAAGGCCTTAAAATGCATGTTAGGCCTTCAAAAATGTTGAAAACTTTGGAGGCCCAAAAAAGGGATTTACAGGCATCCTAGACCCCCTGAAGTCCAGAAAATGTTGTTGGATCAAAAACGCTGTCAGAGAGCTCTGAATGTCCCAAAAACATTTGCAGCCTGAAAGGGGCATTAACCCACATCCTAGACCTCTGAAATTCCCAAAAATATTTTGTGCACGAAAAATTCATACTACATCCTTGAAAGTTCAGAATATGTTAGCAGCCCAAAAAAGGCATTAAAATGCATGTTAGGCCTTCAAAAATGTTGAAAACTTTGGAGGCCCAAGAAAGGGGTTTACAGGCATCCTCGACACCCTAAAGTCCAGAAAATGTTGTTGGACCAAAAACGGTGTCAGAGAGCTCTGAATGTCCCCAAAAAATGTGCAGCCAGAAAGGGGCATTAACCCGCATCCTAGACCACTGAAATTTCCCAAAATATTTTTGGCATGAAAAATGCATGCTACACCCCTGAAAGTTCAGAAAACACCCCAGAAATGTTGGCAGCTCAAAAAAGGCCTTAAAATGCATCTTAGGCCTGCAAAAATGTTGAAAACTTTTGAGACCCAAACAAGGGGTTTACAGGCATCCTAGACCCCCCTAAAGTCCAGAAAATGTTGTTGGACCAAAATTGGTGTCAGAGAGCTCTGAAAGGGGCATTAACCCGCATCCTAGACCACTGAAATTCCCAAAAATATTTTGTGCACGAAAAATACATCCTATACCCCTGAAACTCAGAATATGTTAGCAGCCCAAAGAAGGCCTTAAAATGCATTTTAGGCCTACAAAAATTTAGAAAACTTTGGAGGCCCAAAAAAGGGGTTTACAGGCATCCTAGACCCCCTAAAGTCCAGAAAATGTTGTGGGACCAAAAATAGTGTCAGAGAGCTCTGAATGTCCCAAAAACATTTGCAGCCACTGAAATTCCCAAAAATATTTTTGGCACAAAAAATGCATCCTACACCCCTGAAAGTTGAGAAAATGTTGGCAGCTCAAGTAAAGGCCTTAAAATGCATGTTAGGCCTTCAAAAATGTTGAAAACTTTGGAGGCCCAAAAAAGGGGTTTACAGGCATCCTAGACCCCTTAAGGTCCAGAAAATGTTGTTGGATCAAAAACGGTGTCAGAGAGCTCTGAATGTCCCAAAAACATTTGCAACCTGAAAGGGGCATTAACCTGCATCCTAGACCACTGAAATTTCCCAAAATATTTTTGCCATGAAAAATGCCTGCTACACCCCTGAAAGTTCAGAAAACACCCCAGAAATGTTGCCAGCTCAAAAAAGGCCTTAAAATGCATCTTAGGCCTGCAAAAATGTTGAAAACTTTGGAGACCCAAAAAAGGGGTTTACAGGCATCCTAGACCCCCTAAAGTCCAGAAAATGTTGTTGGACCAAAATCGGTGTCAGAGAGCTCTGAAAGGGGCATTAACCCGCATCCTAGACCACGGAAATTCCCAAAAATATTTTTGGCATGAAAATGCATCTTACACCCCTGAAAGTTGAGAAAATGTTGGCAGCTCAAGAAAAGGCCTTAAAATGCATGTTAGGCCTTCAAAAATGTTGAACACTTTGGAGGCCCAAAAAAGGGGTTTACAGGCATTCTAGACCCCCTAAGGTCCAGAAAATGTTGTTGGACCAAAAACGGTGTCAGAGAGCTCTGAATGTCCCAAAAACATTTGCAGCCTGAAAGGGGCATCAACCCGCATCCTAGACCACTGAAATTCCCAAAAATATTTTTGGCATGAAAAATGCATCCTACACCCCTGCAAGTTCAGAAAATGTTGGTAACTCTAAAAAAGGCCTTAAAATGCATGTTAGGCCTTCAAAAATGTTGAAAACTTTGGAGGCCCAAAAAAGGGATTTACAGGCATGCTAGACCTCCTAAAGTCCAGAAAATGTTGTTGGATCAAAAACGGTGTCAGAGAGCTCTGAATGTCCCAAAAACATTTGCAGCCTGAAAGGGGCATTAACCCACATCCTAGACCTCTGAAATTCCAAAAAATATTTTGTGCACGAAAAATTCATACTACACCCCTGAAAGTTCAGAATATGTTAGCAGCCCAAAAAAGGCATTAAAATGCAATATAGGCCTGCAAAAATGTAAAACAATACTTTAGAGGCCCAAAATAGGGGTTTACAGGCAACCTAGACCCCCTAAAGCCCAGACAATGTTGGTCGACCGAAAACTGTGTCAGAGGGCTCTGAATGTCCCAACAACATTTGCAGTCTGAAGGGGGCATTAACCTGCTTCCTAGACCTCTGAAATTCCCAAAAATATTTTATGCACGAAAAATGCATCCTACACCCCTGAAAGTTCAGAAAATGTTGGCAGCTCAAGAAAACGCCTTAAAATGCATGTTAGGCCTTCAAAAATGTTGAAAACTTTGGAGGTGCAAAATAGGGGTTTACAGGCATCCTAGACCCCCTAAAGTCCAGAAAATGTTGTTGGACCAAAAACGGTGTCAGAGAGCTCTGAATGTCCCAAAAACATTTGCAGCCTGAAAGGGGCATTCACTCGCATCCTAGACCACTGAAATTTCCCAAAAATATTTTTGGCACGAAAAATACATCCTACACCCCTGAAAGTTCAGAAAACACCCCTGAAATGTTGGCAGTCCAAAGAAGGCCTTGAAATGCATTTTAGGCATACAAACATGTTGAAAACTTTGGAGGCCCAAAAAAGGGGTTTACAGGCATCCTAGACCCCCTAACGTCCAGAAAATGTTGGTGGACCAAAAACTGTGTCAGAGAGCTCTGAATGTCCCAAAAACATTTGCAGCCTGAAAGGGGCATTAACCTGCATCCTAGACCACTGAAATTCCCAGAAATATTTTTGGCACGAAAAAAGCATCCTATACCCCTGAAAGCTCAGAATATGTTAGCAGCTCAAAGAAGGCCTTAAAATGCAATATAGGCCTGCAAAAATGTAAAACAATACTTTAGAGGCCCAAAAATACCATTTTTGGTCCCACAACATTTTCTGCCTTTTTTGAGCTGGCAACATTTCTGGGTGTTTTCTGAACTTTCAGGGGTGTAGCATGCATTTTTCATGTCAAAAATATTTTGGGAAATTTCAGTGGTCTAGGATGCGGGTTAATGCCCCTTTCAGGTTGCAAATGTTTTTGGGACATTTTAAGGCCTTTACTTGAGCTGCCAACATTTTCTCAACTTTCAGGGGTGTAGGATGCATTTTTCGTGCCAAAAATATTTTTGGGAATTTCACTGGCTGCAAATGTTTTTGGGTCATTCAGAGCTCTCTGACACCGTTTTTGATCCAACAACATTTTCTGGACCTGAAGGGGTCTAGGATGCCTGTAAACCCCTTTTTTGGGCCTCCAAAGTTTTCAACATTTTTGAAGGCCTAACATGCATTTTAAGGCCTTTACTTGAGCTGCCAACATTTTCTCAACTTTCAGGGGTGTAGGATGCATTTTTCGTGCCAAAAATATTTTTGGGAATTTCACTGGCTGCAAATGTTTTTGGGACATTCAGAGCTCTCTGACACCATTTTTGGTCCCACAACATTTTCTGGACTTTAGGGGGTCTAGGATGCCTGTAAACCCCTTTTTTGGGCCTCCAAAGTTTTCTAAATTTTTGTAGGCCTAAAATGCATTTTAAGGCCTTCTTTGGGCTGCTAACATATTCTGAGTTTCAGGGGTATAGGATGCATTTTTCGTGCACAAAATATTTTTGGGAATTTCAGAGGTCTAGGATGCGGGTTAATGCCCCTTTCAGGGTGCAAATGTTTTTGGGACATTCAGAGCTCTCTGACACCGTTTTTGGTCCAACAACATTTTCTGGACCTTAGGGGGTCTAGAATGCCTGTAAACCCCTTTTTTGGGCCTCCAAAGTTTTCAACATTTTTGAAGGCCTAACATGCGTTTTAAGGCCTTTACTTGAGCTGCCAACATTTTCTCAACTTT
Organism: Ambystoma mexicanum; assembly: GCF_040938575.1. Taxonomy (NCBI): domain Eukaryota; kingdom Metazoa; phylum Chordata; class Amphibia; order Caudata; family Ambystomatidae; genus Ambystoma; species Ambystoma mexicanum. The sequence continues at coordinate 317,680,153 of NC_090931.1, read as the reverse complement.
CAGGGGTGTAGGATGCATTTTTCGTGCCAAAAATATTTTTGGGAATTTCAGTGGCTGCAAATGTTTTTGGGACATTCAGAGCTCTCTGACACCATTTTTGGTCCCACAACATTTTCTGGACTTTAGGGGGTCTAGGATGCCTGTAAATCCCTTTTTTGGGCCTCCAAAGTTTTCAACATTTTTGAAGGCCTAACATGCATTTTAAGGCCTTTTTTTAGAGTTACCAACATTTTCTGAACTTGCAGGGGTGTAGGATGCATTTTTCATGCCAAAAATATTTTTGGGAATTTCAGTGGTCTACGATGCGGGTTAATGCCCCTTTCAGGCTGCAAATGTTTTGGGGACATTCAGAGCTCTCTGACACCGATTTTGGTCCAACAACATTTTCTGGACTTTAGGGGGCCTAGGATGCCTGTAAACCCCTTTTTTGGGCCTCCAAAGTTTTCAACATTTTTGCAGGCCTAAGATGCATTTTAAGGCCTTTTTTGAGCTGCCAACATTTCTGTGGTGTTTTCTGAACTTTCAGGGGTGTAGCATGCATTTTTCATGGCAAAAATATTTTGGGAAATTTCAGTGGTCTACGATGCGGGTTAATGCCCCTTTCAGGCTGAAAATGTTTTTGGGACATTCAGAGCTCTCTGACACCGTTTTTGATCCAACAACATTTTCTGGACTTCAGGGGGTCTAGGATGCCTGTAAATCCATTTTTTGGGCCTCCAAAGTTTTCAACATTTTTGAAGGCCTATCATGCGTTTTAAGGCCTTTTCTTGAGCTGCCAACATTTTCTCAACTTTCAGGTGTGTAGGATGCATTTTTCGTGCCAAAAATATTTTTGGGAATTTCAGTGGCTACAAATGTTTTTGGGACATTCAGAGCTCTCTGACACCATTTTTGGTCCAACAACATTTTCTGGACTTTAGGGGGTCTAGGATGCCTGTAAACCCCTTTTTTGGGCCTCCAAAGTTTTCTAAATTTTTGCAGGCCTAAAATGCATTTTAATGCCTTTTTTGGGCTGCTAACATATTCTGAACTTTCAAGGGTGTAGTATGAATTTTTCGTGCACAAAATATTTTTGGGAATTTCAGAGGTCTAGGATGTGGGTTAATGCCCCTTTCAGGCTGCAAATGTTTTTGGGACATTCAGAGCTCTCTGACACCGTTTTTGATCCAACAACATTTTCTGGACTTTAGGAGGTCTAGGATGCCTGTAAACCCCTATTTTGTGCCTCCAAAGTTTTCAACATTTTTGAAGGCCTAACATGCATTTTAAGGCCTTTTCTTGAGCTGCCAACATTTTCTGAACTTTCAGGGGTGTAGGATGCATTTTTATTGCCAAAAATATTTTTGGGAATTTCAGTGGTCTAGGATGCGGGTTAATGCCCCTTTCAGGTTGCACATGTTTTTGGGACATTCGGAGCTCTCTGACACAGTTTTTGATCCACCAACATTTTCTGGACTTTAGGGGGTCTAGGATGCCTGTAAACCCCTTTTTTGGGCCTCCAAAGTTTTCTAAACTTTTGCAGGCCTAAAATGCATTTGAATGCATTTTTTGGGCTTCTAACATATTCTGAACTTTCAGGGGTAGTATACATTTTTCGTGCACAAAATATTTTTGGAAATTTCAGAGGTCTAGCTAGGATGCCGGTTAATGCCCCTTTCAGGCTGCAAATGTTTTTGGGACATTCAGAGCTCTCTGACACCATTTTTGGTCCCACAACTTTTTCTGGACTTTAGGGGGTCTAGGATGCCTGTAAACGCCTTTTTTGGGCCTCCAAAGTTTTCTAAATTTTTGTAGGCCTAAAATGCATTTTAAGGCCTTCTTTGGACTGCTAACATATTCTGAACTTTCAGGGGTGTAGTATGAATTTTTCGTGCACAAAATATTTTTGGGAATTTCAGAGGTCTAGGATGCGGGTTGATGCCCCTTTCAGGCTGCAAATGTTTTTGGGACATTCAGAGCTCTCTGACACCATTTTTGGTCCAACAACATTTTCTGGACTTTAGGGGGTCTAGGATGCCTGTAAACCCCTTTTTTGGGCCTCCAAAGTTTTCTAAATTTTTGCAAGCCTAAAATGCATTTTAATGCCTTTTTTGGGCTGCTAACATATTCTGAACTTTCAGGGGTGTAGTATGAATTTTTCGTGCACAAAATATTTTTGGGAATTTTAGAGGTCTAGGGTGCGGGTTAATGCCCCTTTCAGGCTGCAAATGTTTTTGGGACATTCAGAGCTCTCTGACACCGTTTTTGATCCAACAACATTTTCTGGACTTTAGGAGGTCTAGGATGCCTGTAAACCCCTATTTTGCGCCTCCAAAGTTTTCAACATTTTTGAAGGCCTGACATGCATTTTAAGGCCTTTTCTTGAGCTGCCAACATTTTATGAACGTTCAGGGGTGTAGGATGCATTTTTAGTGCCAAAATATTTTTGGGAATTTCAGTGGTCTAGGATGCGGGTTAATGCCCCTTTCAGGCTGCAAATGTTTTGGGGACAATCAGAGCTCTCTGACACCAATTTTGGTCCAACAACATTTTCTGGACTTTAGGGGGTCTAGGATGCCTGTAAACCCCTTTTTTGGGCCTCCAAAGTTTTCAACATTTTTGAAGGCCTAACATGCGTTTTAAGGCCTTTTCTTGAGCTGCCAACATTTTCTCAACTTTCAGGTGTGTAGGATGCATTTTTCGTGCCAAAAATATTTTTGGAAATTTCAGTGGCTGCAAATGTTTTTGGGACATTCAGAGCTCTCTGACACCATTTTTGGTCCAACAACATTTTCTGGACTTTAGGGGGTCTAGGATGCCTGTAAACCCCTTTTTTGGGCTCCAAAGTTTTCTAAATTTTTGTAGGCCTAAAATGCATTTTAAGGCCTTCTTTGGGCTGCTAACATATTCTTGAGCTTTCAGGGGTATAGGATGCATTTTTTGTGCACAAAATATTTTTGGGAATTTCAGAGGTCTAGGATGCGGGTTAATGCCCCTTTCAGGCTGCAAATGTTTTTGGGACATTCAGAGCTCTCTGACACCATTTTTGGTCCAACAACATTTTCTGGACTTTAGGGGGTCTAGGATGCCTGTAAACCCCTTTTTTGGGCCTCCAAAGTTTTCTAAATTTTTGCAGGCCTAAAATGCATTTTAATGCCTTTTTTGGGCTGCTAACATATTCTGAACTTTCAAGGGTGTAGTATGAATTTTTCGTGCACAAAATATTTTTGGGAATTTCAGAGGTCTAGGATGTGGGTTAATGCCCCTTTCAGGCTGCAAATGTTTTTGGGACATTCAGAGCTCTGACACCGTTTTTGATCCAACAACATTTTCTGGACTTTAGGAGGTCTAGGATGCCTGTAAACCCCTATTTTGTGCCTCCAAAGTTTTCAACATTTTTGAAGGCCTAACATGCATTTTAAGGCCTTTTCTTGAGCTGCCAACATTTTCTGAACTTTCAGGGGTGTAGGATGCATTTTTATTGCCAAAAATATTTTTGGGAATTTCAGTGGTCTAGGATGCGGGTTAATGCCCCTTTCAGGTTGCACATGTTTTTGGGACATTCGGAGCTCTCTGACACAGTTTTTGATCCACCAACATTTTCTGGACTTTAGGGGGTCTAGGATGCCTGTAAACCCCTTTTTTGGGCCTCCAAAGTTTTCTAAATTTTTGCAGGCCTAAAATGCATTTGAATGCATTTTTTGGGCTTCTAACATATTCTGAACTTTTAGGGGTAGTATACATTTTTCGTGCACAAAATATTTTTGGGAATTTCAGAGGTCTAGGATGCGGGTTAATGCCCCTTTCAGGCTGCAAATGTTTTTGGGACATTCAGAGCTCTCTGATACCATTTTTGGTCCAACAACATTTTCTGGACTTTAGGGGGTCTAGGATGCCTGTAAACCCCTTTTTTGGGCCTCCAAAGTTTTCTAAATTTTTGCAAGCCTAAAATGCATTTTAATGCCTTTTTTGGGCTGCTAACATATTCTGAACTTTCAGGGGTGTAGTATGAATTTTTCGTGCACAAAATATTTTTGGGAATTTTAGAGGTCTAGGGTGCGGGTTAATGCCCCTTTCAGGCTGCACATGTTTTTGGGACATTCAGAGCTCTCTGACACCGTTTTTGATCCAACAACATTTTCTGGACTTTAGGAGGTCTAGGATGCCTGTAAACCCCTATTTTGCGCCTCTAAAGTTTTCAACATTTTTGAAGGCCTGACATGCATTTTAAGGCCTTTTCTTGAGCTGCCAACATTTTATAAACGTTCAGGGGTGTAGGATGCATTTTTAGTGCCAAAATATTTTTGGGAATTTCAGTGGTCTAGGATGCGGGTTAATGCCCCTTTCAGGTTGCACATGTTTTTGGGACATTCGGAGCTCTCTGACACCGATTTTGGTCCAACAACATTTTCTGGACTTTAGGGGGTCTTGGATGCCTGTAAACCCCTTTTTTGGGTCTCCAAAGTTTTCAACATTTTTGCAGGCCTAAGATGCATTTCAAGGTCTTTTTTGACCTGGCAACATTTCTGGGGTGTTTTCTGAACTTTCAGGGGTGTAGTATGCATTTTTCATGGCAAAAATATTTTGGGAAATTTCAGTGGTCTAGGATGCGTGTTAATGCCCCTTTCAGGCTGCAAATGTTTTTGGGACATTCACAGCTCTCTGACACCGTTTTTGATCCAACAACATTTTCTGGACTTTAGGAGGTCTAGGATGCCTGTAAATCCTTTTTTTTGGGCCTCCAAAGTTTTCAACAATTTTGAAGGCCTAACATGCATTTTAAGGCCTTTTTTAGAGTTACCAACATTTTCTGAACTTGCAGGGGTGTAGGATGCATTTTTCATGCCAAAAATATTTTTGGGAATTTCAGTGGTCTAGGATGCGGGTTAATGCCCCTTTCAGGCTGCAAATGTTTTGGTGACAATCAGAGCTCTCTGACACCGATTTTGGTCCAACAACATTTTCTGGACTTTAGGGGGTCTAGGATGCCTGTAAACCCCTTTTTTGGGCCTCCGAAGTTTTCTAAATTTTTGTAGGCCTAAAATGCATTTTAAGGCCTTCTTTGGGCTGCTAACATATTCTGATCAGGGGTATAGGATGCATTTTTCGTGCACAAAATATTTTTGGGAATTTCAGTGGCTGCAAATTTTTTTGGGACATTCAGAGCTCTCTGACACCATTTTTGGTCCCACAACATTTTCTGGACTTTAGGGGGTCTAGGATGCCTGTAAACCCCTTTTTTGAGCCTCCAAAGTTTTCTAAATTTTTGCAGGCCTAAAATGCATTTTAATGCCTTTTTTGGGCTGCTAACATATCTTGAACTTTCAGGGGTGTAGCATGAATTTTTCATGCACAAAATATTTTTGGGAATTTCAGAGGTCTAGGATGCGGGTTAATGCCCCTTTCAGGCTGCAAATGTTTTTGGGACATTCAGAGCTCTCTGACACCATTTTTGGTCCAACAACATTTTCTGGACTTTAGGGGGTCTAGGATGCCTGTAAACCCCTTTTTTGGGCCTCCAAAGTTTTCAACATTTTTGAAGGCCTAACATGCATTTTAAGGCCTTTTCTTGAGCTGCCAACATTTTCTGAACTTTCAGGGGTGTAGGATGCATTTTTCGTGCCAAAAATATTTTTGGGAATTTCCGTGGTCTAGGATGCGGGTTAATGCCCCTTTCAGAGCTCTCTGACACCGATTTTGGTCCAACAACATTTTCTGGACTTTAGGGGGTCTAGGATGCCTGTAAACCCCTTTTTTGGGTCTCCAAAGTTTTCAACATTTTTGCAGGCCTAAAATGCATTTTAAGGCCTTTTTTGAGCTGGCAACATTTCTGGGGTGTTTTCTGAACTTTCAGGGGTGTAGCATGCATTTTTCATGTCAAAAATATTTTGGGAAATTTCAGTGGTCTAGGATGCGGGTTAATGCCCCTTTCGGGTTGCAAATGTTTTTGGGACATTCAGAGCTCTCTGACACCGTTTTTGTGCCAACAACATTTTCTGGACCTGAAGGGGTCTAGGATGCCTGTAAACCCCTTTTTTGGGCCTCCAAAGTTTTCTAAATTTTTGTAGGCCTAAAATGCATTTTAAGGCCTTCTTTGGGCTGCTAACATATTCTGAGTTTCAGGGGTATAGGATGCATTTTTCGTGCACAAAACATTTTTGGGAATTTCAGAGGTCTAGGATGCGGGTTAATGCCCCTTTCAGGGAGCAAATGTTTTTGGGACATTCAGAGCTCTCTGACACCGTTTTTGGTCCAACAACATTTTCTGGACCTTAGGGGGTCTAGAATGCCTGTAAACCCCTTTTTTGGGCCTCCAAAGTTTTCAACATTTTTGAAGGCCTAACATGCGTTTTAAGGCCTTTTCTTGAGCTGCCAACATTTTCTCAACTTTCAGGGGTGTAGGATGCATTTTCCGTGCCAAAAATATTTTTGGGAATTTCAGTGGCTGCACATTTATTTGGGACATTCAGAGCTCTCTGACACCATTTTTGGTCCCACAACATTTTCTGGACTTAAGGGGGTCTAGGATGCCTGTAAACCCCTTTTTTGGGCCTCCAAAGTTTTCTAAATTTTTGCAGGCCTAAAATGCATTTTAATGCCTTTTTTGGGCTGCTAACATATTCTGAACTTTCAGGGGTGTAGTATGAATTTTTCATGCACAAAATATTTTTGGGAATTTCAGAGGTCTAGGGTGCGGGTTAATGCCCCGTTCAGGCTGCAAATGTTTTTGGGACATTCAGAGCTCTCTGACACCATTTTTGGTCCAACAACATTTTCTGGACTTTAGGGGGTCTAGGATGCCTGTAAACCCCTTTTTTGGGCCTCCAAAGTTTTCAACATTTTTGAAGGCCTAACATGCATTTTAAGGCCTTTTCTTGAGCTGCCAACATTTTCTGAACTTTCAGGGGTGTAGGATGCATTTTTCGTGCCAAAAATATTTTTGGGAATTTCCGTGGTCTAGGATGCGGGTTAATGCCCCTTTCAGAGCTCTCTGACACCGATTTTGGTCCAACAACATTTTCTGGACTTTAGGGGGTCTAGGATGCCTGTAAACCCCTTTTTTGGGTCTCCAAAGTTTTCAACATTTTTGCAGGCCTAAAATGCATTTTAAGGCCTTTTTTGAGCTGGCAACATTTCTGGGGTGTTTTCTGAACTTTCAGGGGTGTAGCATGCATTTTTCATGTCAAAAATATTTTGGGAAATTTCAGTGGTCTAGGATGCGGGTTAATGCCCCTTTCAGGTTGCAAATGTTTTTGGGACATTCAGAGCTCTCTGACACCATTTTTGGTCCCACAACATTTTCTGGACTTTAGGGGGTCTAGGATGCCTGTAAACCCCTTTTTTGGGCCTCCAAAGTTTTCTAAATTTTTGCAGGCCTAAAATGCATTTTAATACCTTTTTTGGGCTGCTAACATATTCTGAACTTTCAGGGGTGTGGTATGAATTTTTCATGCACTAAATATTTTAGGGAATTTCAGAGGTCTAGGATGCGGGTTAATGCCCCTTTCAGGCTGCAAATGTTTTTGGGACATTCAGAGCTCTCTAACACCATTTTTGGTCCAACAACATTTTCTGGACTTTTGGGGGTCTAGGATGCCTGTAAACCTCTTTTTTGGGCCTCCAAAGTTTTCTAAATTTTTGCAGGCCTAAAATGCATTTTAATGCCTTTTTTGGGCTGCTAACATATTCTGAACTTTCAGGGGTGTAGTATGAATTTTTCATGCACAACATATTTTTGGGAATTTCAGAGGTCTAGCATGCGGGTTAATGCCCCTTTCAGGCTGCAAATTTTTTTGGGACATTCAGAGCTCTCTGACACCGTTTTTGATCCAACAACATTTTCTGGACTTTAGGAGGTCTAGGATGCCTGTAAACCCCTATTTTGCGCCTCCAAAGTTTTCAACATTTTTGAAGGCCTAACATGCATTTTAAGGCCTTTTCTTGAGCTGCCAACATTTTATGAATGTTCAGGGGTGTAGGATGCATTTTTAGTGGCAAAATATTTTTTGGAATTCAGAGGTCTAGGATGCGGGTTAATGCCCCTTTCAGGCTGCAAATGTTTTTGGGACATTCAGAGCTCTCTGACACCATTTTTGGTCCAACAACATTTTCTGGACTTTAGGGGGTCTAGGATGCCTGTAAACCCCTTTTTTGGGCCTCCAAAGTTTTCTAAATTTTTGCAGGCCTAAAATGCATTTTAAGGCCTTCTTTGGGCTGCTAACATATTCTGAGTTTCAGGGGTATAGGATGCATTTTTCGTGCACAAAATATTTTTGGGAATTTCAGAGGTCTAGGATGCGGGTTAATGCCCCTTTCAGGGTGCAAATGTTTTTGGGACATTCAGAGCTCTCTGACACCGTTTTTGGTCCAACAACATTTTCTGGACCTTAGGGGGTCTAGAATGCCTGTAAACCCCTTTTTTGGGCCTCCAAAGTTTTCAACATTTTTGAAGGCCTAACATGCGTTTTAAGGCCTTTTCTTGAGCTACCAACATTTTCTCAACTTTCAGGGGTGTAGGATGCATTTTTCGTGCCAAAAATATTTTTGGGAATTTCAGTGGCTGCAAATGTTTTTGGGACATTCAGAGCTCTCTGACACCATTTTTGGTCCCACAACATTTTCTGGACTTTAGGGGGTCTAGGATGCCTGTTAACCCCTTTTTTGGGCCTCAAAAGTTTTCTAAATTTTTGCAGGCCTAAAATGCATTTTAATACCTTTTTTGGGCTGCTAACATATTCTGAACTTTCAGGGGTGTGGTATGAATTTTTCATGCACAAAATATTTTTGGGAATTTCAGAGGTCTAGGATGCTGGTTAATGCCCCTTTCAGGTTGCACATGTTTTTGGGACATTCGGAGCTCTCTGACACCATTTTTGGTCCCACAACATTTTCTGGACTTCAGGGGGTCTAGGATGCCTGTAAACGCCTTTTTTGGGCCTCCAAAGTTTTCTAAATTTTTGTAGGCCTAAAATGCATTTTAAGGCCTTCTTTGGGCTGCTAACATATTTTGAGTTTCAGGGGTATAGGATACATTTTTCGAGCACAAAATATTTTTTGGAATTCAGAGGTCTAGGATGCGGGTTAATGCCCCTTTCAGGCTGCAAATGTTTTTGGGACATTCAGAGCTCTCTGACACCATTTTTGGTCCCACAACATTTTCTGGACTTCAGGGGGTCTAGGATGCCTGTAAACGCCTTTTTTGGGCCTCCAAAGTTTTCTAAATTTTTGTAGGCCTAAAATGCATTTTAAGGCCTTCTTTGGGCTGCTAACATATTTTGAGTTTCAGGGGTATAGGATACATTTTTCGAGCACAAAATATTTTTTGGAATTCAGAGGTCTAGGATGCGGGTTAATGCCCCTTTCAGGCTGCAAATGTTTTTGGGACATTCAGAGCTCTCTGACACCATTTTTGGTCCAACAACATTTTCTGGACTTTAGGGGGTCTAGGATGCCTGTAAACCCCTCTTTTGGGCCTCCAAAGTTTTCTAAATTTTTGCAGGCCTAAAATGCATTTTAATGCCTTTTTTGGGCTGCTAACATATTCTGAACTTTCAGGGGTGTAGTATGAATTTTTCGTGCACACAATATTTTTGGGAATTTCAGAGGTCTAGGATGTGGGTTAATGCCCCTTTCAGGCTGCAAATGTTTTTGGGACATTCAGAGCTCTCTGACACCGTTTTTGATCCAACAACATTTTCTGGACTTTAGGAGGTCTAGGATGCCTGTAAACCCCTATTTTGCGCCTCTAAAGTTTTCAACATTTTTGAAGGCCTGACATGCATTTTAAGGCCTTTTCTTGAGCTGCCAACATTTTATGAACGTTCAGGGGTGTAGGATGCATTTTTAGTGCCAAAATATTTTTGGGAATTTCAGTGGTCTAGGATGCGTGTTAATGCCCCTTTCAGGTTGCACATGTTTTTGGGACATTCGGAGCTCTCTGACACCGATTTTGGTCCAACAACATTTTCTGGACTTTAGGGGGTCTTGGATGCCTGTAAACCCCTTTTTTGGGTCTCCAAAGTTTTCAACATTTTTGCAGGCCTAAGATGCATTTCAAGGCCTTTTTTGACCTGGCAACATTTCTGGGGTGTTTTCTGAACTTTCAGGGGTGTAGCATGCATTTTTCATGGCAAAAATATTTTGGGAAATTTCAGTGGTCTAGGATGCGTGTTAATGCCCCTTTCAGGCTGCAAATGTTTTTGGGACATTCACAGCTCTCTGACACCGTTTTTGATCCAACAACATTTTCTGGACTTTAGGAGGTCTAGGATGCCTGTAAATCCTTTTTTTGGGCCTCCAAAGTTTTCAACAATTTTGAAGGCCTAACATGCATTTTAAGGCCTTTTTTAGAGTTACCAACATTTTCTGAACTTGCAGGGGTGTAGGATGCATTTTTCATGCCAAAAATATTTTTGGGAATTTCAGTGGTCTAGGATGCGGGTTAATGCCCCTTTCAGGCTGCAAATGTTTTGGTGACAATCAGATCTCTCTGACACCGATTTTGGTCCAACAACATTTTCTGGACTTTAGGGGGTCGAGGATGCCTGTAAACCCCTTTTTTGGGCCTCCGAAGTTTTCTAAATTTTTGTAGGCCTAAAATGCATTTTAAGTCCTTCTTTGGGCTGCTAACATATTCTGATCAGGGGTATAGGATGCATTTTTCGTGCCAAAAATATTTTTGGGAATTTCAGTGGCTGCAAATTTTTTTGGGACATTCAGAGCTCTCTGACACCATTTTTGGTCCCACAACATTTTCTGGACTTTAGGGGGTCTAGGATGCCTGTAAACCCCTTTTTTGAGCCTCCAAAGTTTTCTAAATTTTTGCAGGCCTAAAATGCATTTTAATGCCTTTTTTGGGCTGCTAACATATCCTGAACTTTCAGGGGTGTAGTATGAATTTTTCATGCACAAAATATTTTTGGGAATTTCAGAGGTCTAGGATGCGGGTTAATGCCCCTTTCAGGCTGCAAATGTTTTTGTACATTCAGAGCTCTCTGACACCATTTTTGGTCCAACAACATTTTCTGGACTTTAGGGGGACTAGGATGCCTGTAAACCCCTTTTTTGGGCCTCCAAAGTTTTCAACATTTTTGAAGGCCTAACATGCATTTTAAGGCCTTTTCTTGAGCTGCCAACATTTTCTGAACTTTCAGGGGTGTAGGATGCATTTTTCGTGCCAAAAATATTTTTGGGAATTTCCGTGGTCTAGGATGCGGGTTAATGCCCCTTTCAGAGCTCTCTGACACCGATTTTGTTCCAACAACATTTTCTGGACTTTAGGGGGTCTAGGATGCCTGTAAACCCCTTTTTTGGGTCTCCAAAGTTTTCAACATTTTTGCAGGCCTAAAATGCATTTTAAGGCCTTTTTTGAGCTGGCAACATTTCTGGGGTGTTTTCTGAACTTTCAGGGGTGTAGCATGCATTTTTCATGTCAAAAATATTTTGGGAAATTTCAGTGGTCTAGGATGCGGGTTAATGCCCCTTTCGGGTTGCAAATGTTTTTGGGACATTCAGAGCTCTCTGACACTGTTTTTGTGCCAACAACATTTTCTGGACCTGAAGGGGTCTAGGATGCCTGTAAACCCCTTTTTTGGGCCTCCAAAGTTTTCTAAATTTTTGTAGGCCTAAAATGCATTTTAAGGCCTTCTTTGGGCTGCTAACATATTCTGAGTTTCAGGGGTATAGGATGCATTTTTCGTGCACAAAACATTTTTTGGAATTTCAGAGGTCTAGGATGCGGGTTAATGCCCCTTTCAGGGAGCAAATGTTTTTGGGACATTCAGAGCTCTCTGACACCATTTTTGGTCCAACAACATTTTCTGGACCTTAGGGGGTCTAGAATGCCTGTAAACCCCTTTTTTGGGCCTCCAAAGTTTTCAACATTTTTGAAGGCCTAACATGCGTTTTAAGGCCTTTTCTTGAGCTGCCAACATTTTCTCAACTTTCAGGGGTGTAGGATGCATTTTTCGTGCCAAAAATATTTTTGGGAATTTCAGAGGTCTAGGGTGCGGGTTAATGCCCCTTTCAGGCTGCAAATGTTTTTGGGACATTCAGAGCTCTCTGACACCATTTTTGGTCCCACAACATTTTCTGGACTTTAGGGGGTCTAGGATGCCTGTAAACCCCTTTTTTGGGCCTCCAAAGTTTTCTAAATTTTTGCAGGCCTAAAATGCATTTTAATACCTTTTTTGGGCTGCGAACATATTCTGAACTTTCAGGGGTGTGGTATGAATTTTTCATGCACAAAATACTTTTGGGAATTTCAGAGGTCTAGGATGCGGGTTAATGCCCCTTTCAGGCTGCAAATGTTTTTGGGACATTCAGAGCTCTCTGACACCATTTTTGGTCCAACAACATTTTCTGGACTTTTGGGGGTCTAGGATGCCTGTAAACCCCTTTTTTGGGCCTCCAAAGTTTTCAACATTTTTGCAGGCCTAAAATGCATTTTAAGGCCTTTTTTGAGCTGGCAACATTTCTGGGGTGTTTTCTGAACTTTCAGGGGTGTAGCATGCATTTTTCATGTCAAAAGTATTTTGGGAAATTTCAGTGGTCTAGGATGCGGGTTAATGCCCCTTTCAGGTTGCAAATGTTTTTGGGACATTCAGAGCTCTCTGACACCATTTTTGGTCCCACAACATTTTCTGGACTTTAGGAGGTCTAGGATGCCTGTAAACCCCTATTTTGCGCCTCCAAAGTTTTCAACATTTTTGAAGGCCTAACATGCATTTTAAGGCCTTTTCTTGAGCTGCCAACATTTTATGAATGTTCAGGGGTGTAGGATGCATTTTTAGTGGCAAAATATTTTCGGGAATTTCAGTGGTCTAGGATGCGGGTTAATGCCCCTTTCAGGTTGCACATGTTTTTGGGACATTCGGAGCTCTCTGACACCATTTTTGGTCCCACAACATTTTCTGGACTTCAGGGGGTCTAGGATGCCTGTAAACGCCTTTTTTGGGCCTCCAAAGTTTTCTAAATTTTTGTAGGCCTAAAATGCATTTTAAGGCCTTCTTTGGGCTGCTAACATATTTTGAGTTTCAGGGGTATAGGATACATTTTTCGAGCACAAAATATTTTTTGGAATTCAGAGGTCTAGGATGCGGGTTAATGCCCCTTTCAGGCTGCAAATGTTTTTGGGACATTCAGAGCTCTCTGACACCATTTTTGGTCCAACAACATTTTCTGGACTTTAGGGGGTCTAGGATGCCTGTAAACCCCTTTTTTGGGCCTCCAAAGTTTTCTAAATTTTTGCAGGCCTAAAATGCATTTTAATGCCTTTTTTGGGCTGCTAACATATTCTGAACTTTCAGGGGTGTAGTATGAATTTTTCGTGCACACAATATTTTTGGGAATTTCAGAGGTCTAGGATGTGGGTTAATGCCCTTTTCAGGCTGCAAATGTTTTTGGGACAGTCAGAGCTCTCTGACACCGTTTTTGATCCAACAACATTTTCTGGACTTTAGGAGGTCTAGGATGCCTGTAAATCCCTATTTTGCGCCTCCAAAGTTTTCAACATTTTTGAAGGCCTAACATGCATTTTAAGGCGTTTTCTTGAGCTGCCAACATTTTCTGAACTTTCAGGGGTGTAGGATGCATTTTTAGTGGCAAAAATATTTTTGGGAATTTCAGTGGTCTAGGATGCGGGTTAATGCCCCTTTCAGGCTGCAAATGTTTTTGGGACATTCAGAGCTCTCTGACACCGTTTTTGATCCAACAAAATTTTCTGGACTTTAGGGGGTCTAGGATGCCTGTAAATCCCTTTTTAGGGTCTCCAAAGTTTTCAACATTTTTGAAGGCCTAACATGCATTTTAAGGCCTTTTTTAGAGTTGCCAACATTTTCTGAACTTGCAGGGGTGTAGGATGCATTTTTCATGCCAAAAATATTTTTGGGAATTTCAGTGGTCTAGGATGCGGGTTAATGCCCTTTCAGGCTGCAAATGTTTTGGGGACAATCAGAGCTCTCTGACACTGATTTTGGTCCAACAACATTTTTTGGACTTTAGGGGGTCTAGGATGCCTGTAAACCCCTTTTTTGGGCCTCCAAAGTTTTCAACATTTTTGAAGGCCTAACATGCATTTTAAGGCCTTTAACTTGAGCTGCCAACATTTTCTCAACTTTCAGGGGTGTAGGATGCATTTTTCGTGCCAAAAATATTTTTGGGAATTGCAGTGGCTGCAAATGTTTTTGGGACATTCAGAGCTCTCTGACGCCATTTTTGGTCCCACAACATTTTCTGGACTTTAGGGGGTCTAGGATGCCTGTAAATCCCTTTTTTGGGCCTCCAAAGTTTTCAACATTTTTGAAGGCCTAACATGCATTTTAAGGCCTTTTCTTGAGCTGCCAACATTTTCTGACCTTTCAGGGGTGTAGGATGCATTTTTCGTGCCAAAAATATTTTTGGGAATTTCCGTGGTCTAGGATGTGGGTTAATGCCCCTTTCAGAGCTCTCTGACACCGATTTTGGTCCAACAACATTTTCTGGACTTTAGGGCGTCTAGGATGCCTGTAAACCCCTTTTTTGGGTCTCCAAAGTTTTCAACATTTTTGCAGGCCTAAGATGCATTTTAAGGGCTTTTTTGAGCTGCCAACATTTCTGTGGTGTTTTCTGAACTTTCAGGGGTGTAACATGCATTTTTCATGGCAAAAATATTTTTGGGAATTTCAGTGGTCTAGGATGCGGGTTAATGCCCCTTTCAGGCTGCAAATGTTTTTGGGACATTCAGAGCTCTCTGACACCATTTTTGGTCCCACAACAGTTTCTGGACTTTAGGGGGTCTAGGATGCCTGTAAACCCCTTTTTTGGGTCTCTAAAGTTTTCAACATTTTTGCAGGCCTAAAATGCATTTTAAGGCCTTTTTTGAGCTGGCAACATTTCTGGGGTGTTTTCTGAACTTTCAGGGGTGTAGCATGCATTTTTCATGTCAAAAATATTTTTGGGAATTTCACTGGCTGCAAATGTTTTTGGGACATTCAGAGCTCTCTGACATAATTTTTGGTCCCACAACATTTTCTGGACTTTAGGGGGTCTAGGACGCCTGTAAACCCCTTTTTTGGGCCTCCAAAGTTTTCTAAATTTTTGTAGGCCTAAAATGCATTTTAAGGCCTTCTTTGTGCTGCTAACATATTCTGAGTTTCAGGGGTATAGGATGCATTTTTCGTGCACAAAATATTTTTGGGAATTTCAGAGGTCTAGGATGCGGGTTAATGCCCCTTTCAGGGTGCAAATGTTTTTGGGACATTCAGAGCTCTCTGACACCGTTTTTGGTCCAACAACATTTTCTGGACCTTAGGGGGTCTACAATGCCTGTAAACCCCTTTTTTGGGCCTCCAAAGTTTTCAACATTTTTGAAGGCCTAACATGCGTTTTAAGGCCTTTTCTTGAGCTGCCAACATTTTCTCAACTTTCAGGGGTGTAGGATGCATTTTTCGTGCCAAAAATATTTTTGGGTATTTCAGTGGCTGCAAATGTTTTTGGGACATTCAGAGCTCTCTGACACCATTTTTGGTCCCACAACATTTTCTGGACTTTAGGGGGTCTAGGATGCCTGTAAACCCCTTTTTTGGGCCTCCAAAGTTTTCTAAATTTTTGCAGGCCTAAAATGCATTTTAATACCTTTTTTGGGCTGCTAACATATTCTGAACTTTCAGGGTGTGGTATGAATTTTTCATGCACAAAATATTTTTGGGAATTTCAGAGGTCTAGGATGCGGGTTAATGCCCCTTTCAGGCTGCAAATGTTTTTGGGACATTCAGAGCTCTCTGACACCATTTTTGGTCCAACAACATTTTCTGGACTTTTGGGGGTCTAGGATGCCTGTAAACCCCTTTTTTGGGCCTCCAAAGTTTTCTAAATTTTTGCAGGCCTAAAATGCATTTTAATGCCTTTTTTGGGCTGCTAACATATTCTTAACTTTCAGGGGTGTAGTATGAATTTTTCATGCACAAAATATTTTTGGGAATTTCAGAGGTCTAGGATGCGGGTTAATGCCCCTTTCAGGCTGCAAATGTTTTTGGGACATTCAGAGCTCTCTGACACCGTTTTTGATCCAACAACATTTTCTGGACTTTAGGAGGTCTAGGATGCCTGTAAACCCCTATTTTGCGCCTCCAAAGTTTTCAACATTTTTGAAGGCCTAACATGCATTTTAAGGCCTTTTCTTGAGCTGCCAACATTTTATGAATGTTCAGGGGTGTAGGATGCATTTTTAGTGGCAAAATATTTTTGGGAATTTCAGTGGTCTAGGATGCTGGTTAATGCCCCTTTCAGGTTGCACATGTTTTTGGGACATTCGGAGCTCTCTGACACCATTTTTGGTCCAACAACATTTTCTGGACTTTAGGGGGTCTAGGATGCCTGTAAACCCCTTTTTTGGGCCTCCAAAGTTTTCTACATTTGTGTAGGCCTAAAATGCATTTTAAGGCCTTCTTTGGGCTGCTAACATATTCTGAGTTTCAGGGGTATAGGAGGCATTTTTCGTGCACAAAATATTTTGGGAAATGTCAGTGGTCTAGGATGCGTGTTAATGCCCCTTTCAGGCTGCAAATGTTTTTGGGACATTCACAGCTCTCTGACACCGTTTTTGATCCAACAACATTTTCTGGACTTTAGGAGGTCTAGGATGCCTGTAAATCCTTTTTTTGGGCCTCCAAAGTTTTCAACAATTTTGAAGGCCTAACATGCATTTTAAGGCCTTTTTTAGAGTTACCAACATTTTCTGAACTTGCAGGGGTGTAGGATGCATTTTTCATGCCAAAAATATTTTTGGGAATTTCAGTGGTCTAGGATGCGGGTTAATGCCCCTTTCAGGCTGCAAATGTTTTGGTGACAATCAGAGCTCTCTGACACCGATTTTGGTCCAACAACATTTTCTGGACTTTAGGGGGTCTAGGATGCCTGTAAACCCCTTTTTTGGGCCTCCGAAGTTTTCTAAATTTTTGTAGGCCTAAAATGCATTTTAAGTCCTTCTTTGGGCTGCTAACATATTCTGATCAGGGGTATAGGATGCATTTTTCGTGCCAAAAATATTTTTGGGAATTTCAGTGGCTGCAAATTTTTTTGGGACATTCAGAGCTCTCTGACACCATTTTTGGTCCCACAACATTTTCTGGACTTTAGGGGGTCTAGGATGCCTGTAAACCCCTTTTTTGAGCCTCCAAAGTTTTCTAAATTTTTGCAGGCCTAAAATGCATTTTAATGCCTTTTTTGGGCTGCTAACATATCCTGAACTTTCAGGGGTGTAGTATGAATTTTTCATGCACAAAATATTTTTGGGAATTTCAGAGGTCTAGGATGCGGGTTAATGCCCCTTTCAGGCTGCAAATGTTTTTGGGACATTCAGAGCTCTCTGACACCATTTTTGGTCCAACAACATTTTCTGGACTTTAGGGGGACTAGGATGCCTGTAAACCCCTTTTTTGGGCCTCCAAAGTTTTCAACATTTTTGAAGGCCTAACATGCATTTTAAGGCCTTTTCTTGAGCTGCCAACATTTTCTGAACTTTCAGGGGTGTAGGATGCATTTTTCGTGCCAAAAATATTTTTGGGAATTTCCGTGGTCTAGGATGCGGGTTAATGCCCCTTTCAGAGCTCTCTGACACCGATTTTGGTCCAACAACATTTTCTGGACTTTAGGGGGTCTAGGATGCCTGTAAACCCCTTTTTTGGGTCTCCAAAGTTTTCAACATTTTTGCAGGCCTAAAATGCATTTTAAGGCCTTTTCTTGAGCTGCCAACATTTTCTCAACTTTCAGGGGTGTAGGATGCATTTTTCGTGCCAAAAATATTTTTGGGAATTTCAGAGGTCTAGGGTGCGGGTTAATGCCCCTTTCAGGCTGCAAATGTTTTTGGGACATTCAGAGCTCTCTGACACCATTTTTGGTCCCACAACATTTTCTGGACTTTAGGGGGTCTAGGATGCCTGTAAACCCCTTTTTTGGGCCTCCAAAGTTTTCTAAATTTTTGCAGGCCTAAAATGCATTTTAATACCTTTTTTGGGCTGCTAACATATTCTGAACTTTCAGGGGTGTGGTATGAATTTTTCATGCACAAAATACTTTTGGGAATTTCAGAGGTCTAGGATGCGGGTTAATGCCCCTTTCAGGCTGCAAATGTTTTTGGGACATTCAGAGCTCTCTGACACCATTTTTGGTCCAACAACATTTTCTGGACTTTTGGGGGTCTAGGATGCCTGTAAACCCCTTTTTTGGGCCTCCAAAGTTTTCAACATTTTTGCAGGCCTAAAATGCATTTTAAGGCCTTTTTTGAGCTGGCAACATTTCTGGGGTGTTTTCTGAACTTTCAGGGGTGTAGCATGCATTTTTCATGTCAAAAGTATTTTGGGAAATTTCAGTGGTCTAGGATGCGTGTTAATGCCCCTTTCAGGCTGCAAATGTTTTTGGGACATTCACAGCTCTCTGACACCGTTTTTGATCCAACAACATTTTCTGGACTTTAGGAGGTCTAGGATGCCTGTAAATCCTTTTTTTGGGCCTCCAAAGTTTTCAACAATTTTGAAGGCCTAACATGCATTTTAAGGCCTTTTTTAGAGTTACCAACATTTTCTGAACTTGCAGGGGTGTAGGATGCATTTTTCATGCCAAAAATATTTTTGGGAATTTCAGTGGTCTAGGATGCGGGTTAATGCCCCTTTCAGGCTGCAAATGTTTTGGTGACAATCAGATCTCTCTGACACCGATTTTGGTCCAACAACATTTTCTGGACTTTAGGGGGTCTAGGATGCCTGTAAACCCCTTTTTTGGGCCTCCGAAGTTTTCTACATTTTTGTAGGCCTAAAATGCATTTTAAGTCCTTCTTTGGGCTGCTAACATATTCTGATCAGGGGTATAGGATGCATTTTTCGTGCCAAAAATATTTTTGGGAATTTCAGTGGCTGCAAATTTTTTTGGGACATTCAGAGCTCTCTGACACCATTTTTGGTCCCACAACATTTTCTGGACTTTAGGGGGTCTAGGATGCCTGTAAACCCCTTTTTTGAGCCTCCAAAGTTTTCTAAATTTTTGCAGGCCTAAAATGCATTTTAATGCCTTTTTTGGGCTGCTAACATATCCTGAACTTTCAGGGGTGTAGTATGAATTTTTCATGCACAAAATATTTTTGGGAATTTCAGAGGTCTAGGATGCGGGTTAATGCCCCTTTCAGGCTGCAAATGTTTTTGTACATTCAGAGCTCTCTGACACCATTTTTGGTCCAACAACATTTTCTGGACTTTAGGGGGACTAGGATGCCTGTAAACCTCTTTTTTGGGCCTCCAAAGTTTTCAACATTTTTGAAGGCCTAACATGCATTTTAAGGCCTTTTCTTGAGCTGCCAACATTTTCTGAACTTTCAGGGGTGTAGGATGCATTTTTCGTGCCAAAAATATTTTTGGGAATTTCCGTGGTCTAGGATGCGGGTTAATGCCCCTTTCAGAGCTCTCTGACACCGATTTTGGTCCAACAACATTTTCTGGACTTTAGGGGGTCTAGGATGCCTGTAAACCCCTTTTTTGGGTCTCCAAAGTTTTCAACATTTTTGCAGGCCTAAAATGCATTTTAAGGCCTTTTTTGAGCTGGCAACATTTCTGGGGTGTTTTCTGAACTTTCAGGGGTGTAGCATGCATTTTTCATGTCAAAAATATTTTGGGAAATTTCAGTGGTCTAGGATGCGGGTTAATGCCCCTTTCGGGTTGCAAATGTTTTTGGGACATTCAGAGCTCTCTGACACCGTTTTTGTGCCAACAACATTTTCTGGACCTGAAGGGGTCTAGGATGCCTGTAAACCCCTTTTTTGGGCCTCCAAAGTTTTCTAAATTTTTGTAGGCCTAAAATGCATTTTAAGGCCTTCTTTGGGCTGCTAACATATTCTGAGTTTCAGGGGTATAGGATGCATTTTTCGTGCACAAAACATTTTTTGGAATTTCAGAGGTCTAGGATGCGGGTTAATGCCCCTTTCAGGGAGCAAATGTTTTTGGGACATTCAGAGCTCTCTGACACCATTTTTGGTCCAACAACATTTTCTGGACCTTAGGGGGTCTAGAATGCCTGTAAACCCCTTTTTTGGGCCTCCAAAGTTTTCAACATTTTTGAAGGCCTAACATGCGTTTTAAGGCCTTTTCTTGAGCTGCCAACATTTTCTCAACTTTCAGGGGTGTAGGATGCATTTTTCGTGCCAAAAATATTTTTGGGAATTTCAGAGGTCTAGGGTGCGGGTTAATGCCCCTTTCAGGCTGCAAATGTTTTTGGGACATTCAGAGCTCTCTGACACCATTTTTGGTCCCACAACATTTTCTGGACTTTAGGGGGTCTAGGATGCCTGTAAACCCCTTTTTTGGGCCTCCAAAGTTTTCTAAATTTTTGCAGGCCTAAAATGCATTTTAATACCTTTTTTGGGCTGCGAACATATTCTGAACTTTCAGGGGTGTGGTATGAATTTTTCATGCACAAAATACTTTTGGGAATTTCAGAGGTCTAGGATGCGGGTTAATGCCCCTTTCAGGCTGCAAATGTTTTTGGGACATTCAGAGCTCTCTGACACCATTTTTGGTCCAACAACATTTTCTGGACTTTTGGGGGTCTAGGATGCCTGTAAACCCCTTTTTTGGGCCTCCAAAGTTTTCAACATTTTTGCAGGCCTAAAATGCATTTTAAGGCCTTTTTTGAGCTGGCAACATTTCTGGGGTGTTTTCTGAACTTTCAGGGGTGTAGCATGCATTTTTCATGTCAAAAGTATTTTGGGAAATTTCAGTGGTCTAGGATGCGGGTTAATGCCCCTTTCAGGTTGCAAATGTTTTTGGGACATTCAGAGCTCTCTGACACCATTTTTGGTCCCACAACATTTTCTGGACTTTAGGAGGTCTAGGATGCCTGTAAACCCCTATTTTGCGCCTCCAAAGTTTTCAACATTTTTGAAGGCCTAACATGCATTTTAAGGCCTTTTCTTGAGCTGCCAACATTTTATGAATGTTCAGGGGTGTAGGATGCATTTTTAGTGGCAAAATATTTTCGGGAATTTCAGTGGTCTAGGATGCGGGTTAATGCCCCTTTCAGGTTGCACATGTTTTTGGGACATTCGGAGCTCTCTGACACCATTTTTGGTCCCACAACATTTTCTGGACTTCAGGGGGTCTAGGATGCCTGTAAACGCCTTTTTTGGGTCTCCAAAGTTTTCTAAATTTTTGTAGGCCTAAAATGCATTTTAAGGCCTTCTTTGGGCTGCTAACATATTTTGAGTTTCAGGGGTATAGGATACATTTTTCGAGCACAAAATATTTTTTGGAATTCAGAGGTCTAGGATGCGGGTTAATGCCCCTTTCAGGCTGCAAATGTTTTTGGGACATTCAGAGCTCTCTGACACCATTTTTGGTCCAACAACATTTTCTGGACTTTAGGGGGTCTAGGATGCCTGTAAACCCCTTTTTTGGGCCTCCAAAGTTTTCTAAATTTTTGCAGGCCTAAAATGCATTTTAATGCCTTTTTTGGGCTGCTAACATATTCTGAACTTTCAGGGGTGTAGTATGAATTTTTCGTGCACACAATATTTTTGGGAATTTCAGAGGTCTAGGATGTGGGTTAATGCCCTTTTCAGGCTGCAAATGTTTTTGGGACAGTCAGAGCTCTCTGACACCGTTTTTGATCCAACAACATTTTCTGGACTTTAGGAGGTCTAGGATGCCTGTAAATCCCTATTTTGCGCCTCCAAAGTTTTCAACATTTTTGAAGGCCTAACATGCATTTTAAGGCGTTTTCTTGAGCTGCCAACATTTTCTGAACTTTCAGGGGTGTAGGATGCATTTTTAGTGGCAAAAATATTTTTGGGAATTTCAGTGGTCTAGGATGCGGGTTAATGCCCCTTTCAGGCTGCAAATGTTTTTGGGACATTCAGAGCTCTCTGACACCGTTTTTGATCCAACAAAATTTTCTGGACTTTAGGGGGTCTAGGATGCCTGTAAATCCCTTTTTAGGGTCTCCAAAGTTTTCAACATTTTTGAAGGCCTAACATGCATTTTAAGGCCTTTTTTAGAGTTGCCAACATTTTCTGAACTTGCAGGGGTGTAGGATGCATTTTTCATGCCAAAAATATTTTTGGGAATTTCAGTGGTCTAGGATGCGGGTTAATGCCCCTTTCAGGCTGCAAATGTTTTGGGGACAATCAGAGCTCTCTGACACTGATTTTGGTCCAACAACATTTTTTGGACTTTAGGGGGTCTAGGATGCCTGTAAACCCCTTTTTTGGGCCTCCAAAGTTTTCAACATTTTTGAAGGCCTAACATGCATTTTAAGGCCTTTAACTTGAGCTGCCAACATTTTCTCAACTTTCAGGGGTGTAGGATGCATTTTTCGTGCCAAAAATATTTTTGGGAATTGCAGTGGCTGCAAATGTTTTTGGGACATTCAGAGCTCTCTGACGCCATTTTTGGTCCCACAACATTTTCTGGACTTTAGGGGGTCTAGGATGCCTGTAAATCCCTTTTTTGGGCCTCCAAAGTTTTCAACATTTTTGAAGGCCTAACATGCATTTTAAGGCCTTTTCTTGAGCTGCCAACATTTTCTGACCTTTCAGGGGTGTAGGATGCATTTTTCGTGCCAAAAATATTTTTGGGAATTTCCGTGGTCTAGGATGTGGGTTAATGCCCCTTTCAGAGCTCTCTGACACCGATTTTGGTCCAACAACATTTTCTGGACTTTAGGGCGTCTAGGATGCCTGTAAACCCCTTTTTTGGGTCTCCAAAGTTTTCAACATTTTTGCAGGCCTAAGATGCATTTTAAGGGCTTTTTTGAGCTGCCAACATTTCTGTGGTGTTTTCTGAACTTTCAGGGGTGTAGCATGCATTTTTCATGGCAAAAATATTTTTGGGAATTTCAGTGGTCTAGGATGCGGGTTAATGCCCCTTTCAGGCTGCAAATGTTTTTGGGACATTCAGAGCTCTCTGACACCATTTTTGGTCCCACAACAGTTTCTGGACTTTAGGGGGTCTAGGATGCCTGTAAACCCCTTTTTTGGGTCTCTAAAGTTTTCAACATTTTTGCAGGCCTAAAATGCATTTTAAGGCCTTTTTTGAGCTGGCAACATTTCTGGGGTGTTTTCTGAACTTTCAGGGGTGTAGCATGCATTTTTCATGTCAAAAATATTTTCGGGAATTTCACTGGCTGCAAATGTTTTTGGGACATTCAGAGCTCTCTGACATAATTTTTGGTCCCACAACATTTTCTGGACTTTAGGGGGTCTAGGATGCCTGTAAACCCCTTTTTTGGGCCTCCAAAGTTTTCTAAATTTTTGTAGGCCTAAAATGCATTTTAAGGCCTTCTTTGTGCTGCTAACATATTCTGAGTTTCAGGGGTATAGGATGCATTTTTCGTGCACAAAATATTTTTGGGAATTTCAGAGGTCTAGGATGCGGGTTAATGCCCCTTTCAGGGTGCAAATGTTTTTGGGACATTCAGAGCTCTCTGACACCGTTTTTGGTCCAACAACATTTTCTGGACCTTAGGGGGTCTACAATGCCTGTAAACCCCTTTTTTGGGCCTCCAAAGTTTTCAACATTTTTGAAGGCCTAACATGCGTTTTAAGGCCTTTTCTTGAGCTGCCAACATTTTCTCAACTTTCAGGGGTGTAGGATGCATTTTTCGTGCCAAAAATATTTTTGGGTATTTCAGTGGCTGCAAATGTTTTTGGGACATTCAGAGCTCTCTGACACCATTTTTGGTCCCACAACATTTTCTGGACTTTAGGGGGTCTAGGATGCCTGTAAACCCCTTTTTTGGGCCTCCAAAGTTTTCTAAATTTTTGCAGGCCTAAAATGCATTTTAATACCTTTTTTGGGCTGCTAACATATTCTGAACTTTCAGGGTGTGGTATGAATTTTTCATGCACAAAATATTTTTGGGAATTTCAGAGGTCTAGGATGCGGGTTAATGCCCCTTTCAGGCTGCAAATGTTTTTGGGACATTCAGAGCTCTCTGACACCATTTTTGGTCCAACAACATTTTCTGGACTTTTGGGGGTCTAGGATGCCTGTAAACCCCTTTTTTGGGCCTCCAAAGTTTTCTAAATTTTTGCAGGCCTAAAATGCATTTTAATGCCTTTTTTGGGCTGCTAACATATTCTTAACTTTCAGGGGTGTAGTATGAATTTTTCATGCACAAAATATTTTTGGGAATTTCAGAGGTCTAGGATGCGGGTTAATGCCCCTTTCAGGCTGCAAATGTTTTTGGGACATTCAGAGCTCTCTGACACCGTTTTTGATCCAACAACATTTTCTGGACTTTAGGAGGTCTAGGATGCCTGTAAACCCCTATTTTGCGCCTCCAAAGTTTTCAACATTTTTGAAGGCCTAACATGCATTTTAAGGCCTTTTCTTGAGCTGCCAACATTTTATGAATGTTCAGGGGTGTAGGATGCATTTTTAGTGGCAAAATATTTTTGGGAATTTCAGTGGTCTAGGATGCTGGTTAATGCCCCTTTCAGGTTGCACATGTTTTTGGGACATTCGGAGCTCTCTGACACCATTTTTGGTCCCACAACATTTTCTGGACTTCAGGGGGTCTAGGATGCCTGTAAACGCCTTTTTTGGGCCTCCAAAGTTTTCTAAATTTTTGTAGGCCTAAAATGCATTTTAAGGCCTTCTTTGGGCTGCTAACATATTTTGAGTTTCAGGGGTATAGGATACATTTTTCGAGCACAAAATATTTTTTGGAATTCAGAGGTCTAGGAGGCGGGTTAATGCCCCTTTCAGGCTGCAAATGTTTTTGGGACATTCAGAGCTCTCTGACACCATTTTTGGTCCAACAACATTTTCTGGACTTTAGGGGGTCTAGGATGCCTGTAAACCCCTTTTTTGGGCCTCCAAAGTTTTCTACATTTGTGTAGTCCTAAAATGCATTTTAAGGCCTTCTTTGGGCTGCTAACATATTCTGAGTTTCAGGGGTATAGGAGGCATTTTTCGTGCACAAAATATTTTGGGAAATGTCAGTGGTCTAGGATGCGTGTTAATGCCCCTTTCAGGCTGCAAATGTTTTTGGGACATTCACAGCTCTCTGACACCGTTTTTGATCCAACAACATTTTCTGGACTTTAGGAGGTCTAGGATGCCTGTAAATCCTTTTTTTGGGCCTCCAAAGTTTTCAACAATTTTGAAGGCCTAACATGCATTTTAAGGCCTTTTTTAGAGTTACCAACATTTTCTGAACTTGCAGGGGTGTAGGATGCATTTTTCATGCCAAAAATATTTTTGGGAATTTCAGTGGTCTAGGATGCGGGTTAATGCCCCTTTCAGGCTGCAAATGTTTTGGTGACAATCAGAGCTCTCTGACACCGATTTTGGTCCAACAACATTTTCTGGACTTTAGGGGGTCTAGGATGCCTGTAAACCCCTTTTTTGGGCCTCCGAAGTTTTCTAAATTTTTGTAGGCCTAAAATGCATTTTAAGTCCTTCTTTGGGCTGCTAACATATTCTGATCAGGGGTATAGGATGCATTTTTCGTGCCAAAAATATTTTTGGGAATTTCAGTGGCTGCAAATTTTTTTGGGACATTCAGAGCTCTCTGACACCATTTTTGGTCCCACAACATTTTCTGGACTTTAGGGGGTCTAGGATGCCTGTAAACCCCTTTTTTGAGCCTCCAAAGTTTTCTAAATTTTTGCAGGCCTAAAATGCATTTTAATGCCTTTTTTGGGCTGCTAACATATCCTGAACTTTCAGGGGTGTAGTATGAATTTTTCATGCACAAAATATTTTTGGGAATTTCAGAGGTCTAGGATGCGGGTTAATGCCCCTTTCAGGCTGCAAATGTTTTTGGGACATTCAGAGCTCTCTGACACCATTTTTGGTCCAACAACATTTTCTGGACTTTAGGGGGACTAGGATGCCTGTAAACCCCTTTTTTGGGCCTCCAAAGTTTTCAACATTTTTGAAGGCCTAACATGCATTTTAAGGCCTTTTCTTGAGCTGCCAACATTTTCTGAACTTTCAGGGGTGTAGGATGCATTTTTCGTGCCAAAAATATTTTTGGGAATTTCCGTGGTCTAGGATGCGGGTTAATGCCCCTTTCAGAGCTCTCTGACACCGATTTTGGTCCAACAACATTTTCTGGACTTTAGGGGGTCTAGGATGCCTGTAAACCCCTTTTTTGGGTCTCCAAAGTTTTCAACATTTTTGCAGGCCTAAAATGCATTTTAAGGCCTTTTTTGAGCTGGCAACATTTCTGGGGTGTTTTCTGAACTTTCAGGGGTGTAGCATGCATTTTTCATGTCAAAAATATTTTGGGAAATTTCAGTGGTCTAGGATGCGGGTTAATGCCCCTTTCGGGTTGCAAATGTTTTTTGGACATTCAGAGCTCTCTGACACCATTTTTGGTCCAACAACATTTTCTGGACCTTAGGGGGTCTAGAATGCCTGTAAACCCCTTTTTTGGGCCTCCAAAGTTTTCAACATTTTTGAAGGCCTAACATGCGTTTTAAGGCCTTTTCTTGAGCTGCCAACATTTTCTCAACTTTCAGGGGTGTAGGATGCATTTTTCGTGCCAAAAATATTTTTGGGAATTTCAGAGGTCTAGGGTGCGGGTTAATGCCCCTTTCAGGCTGCAAATGTTTTTGGGACATTCAGAGCTCTCTGACACCATTTTTGGTCCCACAACATTTTCTGGACTTTAGGGGGTCTAGGATGCCTGTGAACCCCTTTTTTGGGCCTCCAAAGTTTTCTAAATTTTTGCAGGCCTAAAATGCATTTTAATACCTTTTTTGGGCTGCTAACATATTCTGAACTTTCAGGGGTGTGGTATGAATTTTTCATGCACAAAATACTTTTGGGAATTTCAGAGGTCTAGGATGCGGGTTAATGCCCCTTTCAGGCTGCAAATGTTTTTGGGACATTCAGAGCTCTCTGACACCATTTTTGGTCCAACAACATTTTCTGGACTTTTGGGGGTCTAGGATGCCTGTAAACCCCTTTTTTGGGCCTCCAAAGTTTTCAACATTTTTGCAGGCCTAAAATGCATTTTAAGGCCTTTTTTGAGCTGGCAACATTTCTGGGGTGTTTTCTGAACTTTCAGGGGTGTAGCATGCATTTTTCATGTCAAAAGTATTTTGGGAAATTTCAGTGGTCTAGGATGCGGGTTAATGCCCCTTTCAGGTTGCAAATGTTTTTGGGACATTCAGAGCTCTCTGACACCATTTTTGGTCCCACAACATTTTCTGGACTTTAGGGGGTCTAGGATGCCTGTAAACCCTTTTTTTGGGCCTCCAAAGTTTTCTAAATTTTTGCAGGCCTAACATGCATTTTAAGGCGTTTTCTTGAGCTGCCAACATTTTCTGAACTTTCAGGGGTGTAGGATGCATTTTTAGTGGCAAAAATATTTTTGGGAATTTCAGTGGTCTAGGATGCGGGTTAATGCCCCTTTCAGGCTGCAAATGTTTTTGGGACATTCGGAGCTCTCTGACACCGTTTTTGATCCAACAACATTTTCTGGACTTTAGGGGGTCTAGGATGCCTGTAAACCCCTTTTTTGGGCCTCCAAAGTTTTCTAAATTTTTGTAGGCCTAAAATGCATTTTAAGGCCTTCTTTGGGCTGCTAACATATTCTGAGTTTCAGGGGTATAGGATGCATTTTTCGTGCACAAAATATTTTTGGGAATTTCAGAGGTCTAGGATGCGGGTTAATGCCCCTTTCAGGGTGCAAATGTTTTTGGGACATTCAGAGCTCTCTGACACCGTTTTTGGTCCAACAACATTTTCTGGACCTTAGGGGGTCTAGAATGCCTGTAAACCCCTTTTTTGGGCCTCCAAAGTTTTCAACATTTTTGAAGGCCTAACATGCGTTTTAAAGCCTTTTCTTGAGCTGCCAACATTTTCTCAACTTTCAGGGGTGTAGGATGCATTTTTCGTGCCAAAAATATTTTTGGGAATTTCCGTGGTCTAGGATGCGGGTTAATGCCCCTTTCAGAGCTCTCTGACACCGATTTTGGTCCAACAACATTTTCTGGACTTTAGGGGGTCTAGGATGCCTGTAAACCCCTTTTTTGGGTCTCCAAAGTTTTCAACATTTTTGAAGGCCTAAAATGCATTTTAAGGCCTTTTTTGAGCTGGCAACATTTCTGGGGTGTTTTCTGAACTTTCAGGGGTGTAGCATGCATTTTTCATGTCAAAAATATTTTGGGAAATTTCAGTGGTCTAGGATGCGGGTTAATGCCCCTTTCAGGTTGCAAATGTTTTTGGGACATTCAGAGCTCTCTGACACCGTTTTTGATCCAACAACATTTTCTGGACCTGAAGGGGTCTAGGATGCCTGTAAACCCCTTTTTTGGGCCTCCAAAGTTTTCAACATTTTTGAAGGCCTAACATGCATTTTAAGGCCTTTACTTGAGCTGCCAACATTTTCTCAACTTTCAGGGGTGTAGGATGCATTTTTCGTGCCAAAAATATTTTTGGGAATTTCACTGGCTGCAAATGTTTTTGGGACATTCAGAGCTCTCTGACACCATTTTTGGTCCCACAACATTTTCTGGACTTTAGGGGGTCTAGGATGCCTGTAAACCCCTTTTTTGGGCCTCCAAAGTTTTCCAAATTTTTGTAGGCCTAAAATGCATTTTAATGCCTTTTTTGGGCTGCTAACATATTCTGAACTTTCAGGGGTGTAGTATGAATTTTTCATGCACAAAATATTTTTGGGAATTTCAGAGGTCTAGGATGCGGGTTAATGCCCCTTTCAGGCTGCAAATGTTTTTGGGACATTCAGAGCTCTCTGACACCATTTTTGGTCCAACAACATTTTCTGGACCTTAGGGGGTCTAGAATGCCTGTAAACCCCTTTTTTGGGCCTCCAAAGTTTTCAACATTTTTGAAGGCCTAACATGCGTTTTAAGGCCTTTTCTTGAGCTGCCAACATTTTCTCAACTTTCAGGGGTGTAGGATGCATTTTTCGTGCCAAAAATATTTTTGGGAATTTCAGTGGCTGCAAATTTTTTTGGGACATTCAGAGCTCTCTGACACCATTTTTGGTCCCACAACATTTTCTGGACTTTAGGGGGTCTAGGATGCCTGTAAACCCCTTTTTTGGGCCTCCAAAGTTTTCTAAATTTTTGCAGGCCTAAAATGCATTTTAATGCCTTTTTTGGGCTGCTAACATATTCTGAACTTTGAGGGGTGTAGTATGAATTTTTCATGCACAAAATATTTTTGGGAATTTCAGAGGTCTAGGGTGCGGGTTAATGCCCCTTTCAGGCTGCAAATGTTTTTGGGACATTCAGAGCTCTCTGACACCATTTTTGGTCCAACAACAATTTCTGGACTTTAGGGGGTCTAGGATGCCTGTAAACCCCTTTTTTGGGCCTCCAAAGTTTTCAACATTTTTGAAGGCCTAACATGCATTTTAAGGCCTTTTCTTGAGCTGCCAACATTTTCTGAACTTTCAGGGGTGTAGGATGCATTTTTCGTGCCAAAAATATTTTTGGGAATTTCACTGGCTGCAAATGTTTTTGGGACATTCAGAGCTCTCTGACACCATTTTTGGTCCCACAACATTTTCTGGACTTTAGGGGGTCTAGGATGCCTGTAAACCCCTTTTTTGGGCCTCCAAAGTTTTCTAAATTTTTGTAGGCCTAAAATGCATTTTAATGCCTTTTTTGGGCTGCTAACATATTCTGAACTTTCAGGGGTGTAGTATGAATTTTTCATGCACAAAATATTTTTGGGAATTTCAGAGGTCTAGGATGCGGGTTAATGCCCCTTTCAGGCTGCAAATGTTTTTGGGACATTCAGAGCTCTCTGACACCATTTTTGGTCCAACAACATTTTCTGGACCTTAGGGGGTCTAGAATGCCTGTAAACCCCTTTTTTGGGCCTCCAAAGTTTTCAACATTTTTGAAGGCCTAACATGCGTTTTAAGGCCTTTTCTTGAGCTGCCAACATTTTCTCAACTTTCAGGGGTGTAGGATGCATTTTTCGTGCCAAAAATATTTTTGGGAATTTCAGTGGCTGCAAATTTTTTTGGGACATTCAGAGCTCTCTGACACCATTTTTGGTCCCACAACATTTTCTGGACTTTAGGGGGTCTAGGATGCCTGTAAACCCCTTTTTTGGGCCTCCAAAGTTTTCTAAATTTTTGCAGGCCTAAAATGCATTTTAATGCCTTTTTTGGGCTGCTAACATATTCTGAACTTTCAGGGGTGTAGTATGAATTTTTCATGCACAAAATATTTTTGGGAATTTCAGAGGTCTAGGGTGCGGGTTAATGCCCCTATCAGGCTGCAAATGTTTTTGGGACATTCAGAGCTCTCTGACACCATTTTTGGTCCAACAACAATTTCTGGACTTTAGGGGGTCTAGGATGCCTGTAAACCCCTTTTTTGGGCCTCCAAAGTTTTCAACATTTTTGAAGGCCTAACATGCATTTTAAGGCCTTTTCTTGAGCTGCCAACATTTTCTGAACTTTCAGGGGTGTAGGATGCATTTTTCGTGCCAAAAATATTTTTGGGAATTTCCGTGGTCTAGGATGCGGGTTAATGCCCCTTTCAGAGCTCTCTGACACCGATTTTGGTCCAACAACATTTTCTGGACTTTAGGGGGTCTAGGATGCCTGTAAACCCCTTTTTTGGGTCTCCAAAGTTTTCAACATTTTTGCAGGCCTAAAATGCATTTTAAGGCCTTTTTTGAGCTGGCAACATTTCTAGGGTGTTTTCTGAACTTTCAGGGGTGTAGCATGCATTTTTCATGTCAAAAATATTTTGGGAAATTTCAGTGGTCTAGGATGCGGGTTAATGCCCCTTTCAGGTTGCAAATGTTTTTGGGACATTCAGAGCTCTCTGACACCGTTTTTGATCCAACAACATTTTCTGGACCTGAAGGGGTCTAGGATGCCTGTAAACCCCTTTTTTGGGCCTCCAAAGTTTTCAACATTTTTGAAGGCCTAACATGCATTTTAAGGCCTTTACTTGAGCTGCCAACATTTTCTCAACTTTCAGGGGTGTAGGATGCATTTTTCGTGCCAAAAATATTTTTGGGAATTTCACTGGCTGCAAATGTTTTTGGGACATTCAGAGCTCTCTGACCATTTTTGGTCCCACAACATTTTCTGGACTTTAGGGGGTCTAGGATGCCTGTAAACCCCTTTTTTGGGCCTCCAATGTTTTCTAAATTTTTGTAGGCCTAAAATGCATTTTAATGCCTTTTTTGGGCTGCTAACATATTCTGAACTTTCAGGGGTGTAGTATGAATTTTTCATGCACAAAATATTTTTGGGAATTTCAGAGGTCTAGGATGCGGGTTAATGCCCCTTTCAGGCTGCAAATGTTTTTGGGACATTCAGAGCTCTCTGACACCATTTTTGGTCCAACAACATTTTCTGGACCTTAGGGGGTCTAGAATGCCTGTAAACCCCTTTTTTGGGCCTC
Source organism: Ambystoma mexicanum (assembly GCF_040938575.1). Taxonomy (NCBI): domain Eukaryota; kingdom Metazoa; phylum Chordata; class Amphibia; order Caudata; family Ambystomatidae; genus Ambystoma; species Ambystoma mexicanum. The sequence continues at coordinate 317,648,796 of NC_090931.1, read as the reverse complement.
CAAAGTTTTCAACATTTTTGAAGGCCTAACATGCGTTTTAAGGCCTTTTCTTGAGCTGCCAACATTTTCTCAACTTTCAGGGGTGTAGGATGCATTTTTCGTGCCAAAAATATTTTTGGGAATTTCAGTGGCTGCAAATTTTTTTGGGACATTCAGAGCTCTCTGACACCATTTTTGGTCCCACAACATTTTCTGGACTTTAGGGGGTCTAGGATGCCTGTAAACCCCTTTTTTGGGCCTCCAAAGTTTTCTAAATTTTTGCAGGCCTAAAATGCATTTTAATGCCTTTTTTGGGCTGCTAACATATTCTGAACTTTCAGGGGTGTAGTATGAATTTTTCATGCACAAAATATTTTTGGGAATTTCAGAGGTCTAGGGTGCGGGTTAATGCCCCTTTCAGGCTGCAAATGTTTTTGGGACATTCAGAGCTCTCTGACACCATTTTTGGTCCAACAACAATTTCTGGACTTTAGGGGGTCTAGGATGCCTGTAAACCCCTTTTTTGGGCCTCCAAAGTTTTCAACATTTTTGAAGGCCTAACATGCATTTTAAGGCCTTTTCTTGAGCTGCCAACATTTTCTGAACTTTCAGGGGTGTAGGATGCATTTTTCGTGCCAAAAATATTTTTGGGAATTTCCGTGGTCTAGGATGCGGGTTAATGCCCCTTTCAGAGCTCTCTGACACCGATTTTGGTCCAACAACATTTTCTGGACTTTAGGGGGTCTAGGATGCCTGTAAACCCCTTTTTTGGGTCTCCAAAGTTTTCAACATTTTTGCAGGCCTAAAATGCATTTTAAGGCCTTTTTTGAGCTGGCAACATTTCTGGGGTGTTTTCTGAACTTTCAGGGGTGTAGCATGCATTTTTCATGTCAAAAGTATTTTGGGAAATTTCAGTGGTCTAGGATGCGGGTTAATGCCCCTTTCAGGTTGCAAATGTTTTTGGGACATTCAGAGCTCTCTGACACCGTTTTTGATCCAACAACATTTTCTGGACCTGAAGGGGTCTAGGATGCCTGTAAACCCCTTTTTTGGGCCTCCAAAGTTTTCAACATTTTTGAAGGCCTAACATGCATTTTAAGGCCTTTACTTGAGCTGCCAACATTTTCTCAACTTTCAGGGGTGTAGGATGCATTTTTCGTGCCAAAAATATTTTTGGGAATTTCACTGGCTGCAAATGTTTTTGGGACATTCAGAGCTCTCTGACACCATTTTTGGTCCCACAACATTTTCTGGACTTTAGGGGGTCTAGGATGCCTGTAAACCCCTTTTTTGGGCCTCCAAAGTTTTCTAAATTTTTGTAGGCCTAAAATGCATTTTAATGCCTTTTTTGGGCTGCTAACATATTCTGAACTTTCAGGGGTGTAGTATGAATTTTTCATGCACAAAATATTTTTGGGAATTTCAGAGGTCTAGGATGCGGGTTAATGCCCCTTTCAGACTGCAAATGTTTTTGGGACATTCAGAGCTCTCTGACACCATTTTTGGTCCAACAACATTTTCTGGACCTTAGGGGGTCTAGAATGCCTGTAAACCCCTTTTTTGGGCCTCCAAAGTTTTCAACATTTTTGAAGGCCTAACATGCGTTTTAAGGCCTTTTCTTGAGCTGCCAACATTTTCTCAACTTTCAGGGGTGTAGGATGCATTTTTCGTGCCAAAAATATTTTTGGGAATTTCAGTGGCTGCAAATTTTTTTGGGACATTCAGAGCTCTCTGACACCATTTTTGGTCCCACAACATTTTCTGGACTTTAGGGGGTCTAGGATGCCTGTAAACCCCTTTTTTGGGCCTCCAAAGTTTTCTAAATTTTTGCAGGCCTAAAATGCATTTTAATGCCTTTTTTGGGCTGCTAACATATTCTGAACTTTCAGGGGTGTAGTATGAATTTTTCATGCACAAAATATTTTTGGGAATTTCAGAGGTCTAGGGTGCGGGTTAATGCCCCTTTCAGGCTGCAAATGTTTTTGGGACATTCAGAGCTCTCTGACATCATTTTTGGTCCAACAACAATTTCTGGACTTTAGGGGGTCTAGGATGCCTGTAAACCCCTTTTTTGGGCCTCCAAAGTTTTCAACATTTTTGAAGGCCTAACATGCATTTTAAGGCCTTTTCTTGAGCTGCCAACATTTTCTGAACTTTCAGGGGTGTAGGATGCATTTTTCGTGCCAAAAATATTTTTGGGAATTTCCGTGGTCTAGGATGCGGGTTAATGCCCCTTTCAGAGCTCTCTGACACCGATTTTGGTCCAACAACATTTTCTGGACTTTAGGGGGTCTAGGATGCCTGTAAACCCCTTTTTTGGGTCTCCAAAGTTTTCAACATTTTTGCAGGCCTAAAATGCATTTTAAGGCCTTTTTTGAGCTGGCAACATTTCTGGGGTGTTTTCTGAACTTTCAGGGGTGTAGCATGCATTTTTCATGTCAAAAATATTTTGGGAAATTTCAGTGGTCTAGGATGCGGGTTAATGCCCCTTTCAGGTTGCAAATGTTTTTGGGACATTCAGAGCTCTCTGACACCGTTTTTGATCCAACAACATTTTCTGGACCTGAAGGGGTCTAGGATGCCTGTAAACCCCTTTATTGGGCCTCCAAAGTTTTCAACATTTTTGAAGGCCTAACATGCATTTTAAGGCCTTTACTTGAGCTGCCAACATTTTCTCAACTTTCAGGGGTGTAGGATGCATTTTTCGTGCCAAAAATATTTTTGGGAATTTCACTGGCTGCAAATGTTTTTGGGACATTCAGAGCCCTCTGACACCATTTTTGGTCCCACAACATTTTCTGGACTTTAGGGGGTCTAGGATGCCTGTAAACCCCTTTTTTGGGCCTCCAAAGTTTCCAACATTTTTGAAGGCCTAACATGCATTTTAAGGCCTTTTCTTGAGCTGCCAACATTTTCTGAACTTTCAGGGGTGTAGGATGCATTTTTCGTGCCAAAAATATTTTTGTGAATTTCAGTGGTCTAGGATGCAGGTTAATGCCCCTTTCAGAGCTCCCTGACACCATTTTTGGTCCCACAACATTTTCCGGACTTTAGGGGGTCTAGGATGCCTGTAAACCCCTTTTTTGGGCCTCCAAAGTTTTCTAAATTTTTGCAGGCCTAAAATGCATTTTAATGCCTTTTTTGGGCTGCTAACATTTTATGAACGTTCAGGGGTGTAGGATGCATTTTTAGTGGCAAAATATTTTTGGGAATTTCAGTGGTCTAGGATGCGGGTTAATGCCCCTTTCAGGTTGCACATGTTTTTGGGACATTCGGAGCTCTCTGACACCATTTTTAGTCCCACAACATTTTCTTGACTTTAGGGGGTCTAGGATGCCTGTAAACGCCTTTTTTGGGCCTCCAAAGTTTTCTAAATTTTTGTAGGCCTAAAATGCATTTTAAGGCCTTCTTTGGGCTGCTAACATATTCTGAGTTTCAGGGGTATAGGATACATTTTTTGTGCACAAAATATTTTTTGGAATTTCAGAGGTCTAGGATGCGGGTTGATGCCCTTTCAGGCTGCAAATGTTTTTGGGACATTCAGAGCTCTCTGACACCATTTTTGGTCCAACAACATTTTCTGGACTTTAGGGGGTCTAGGATGCCTGTAAACCCCTTTTTTGGGCCTCCAAAGTTTTCAACATTTTTGAAGGCCTAACATGCATTTTAAGGCGTTTTCTTGAGCTGCCAACATTTTCTGAACTTTCAGGGGTGTAGGATGCATTTTTCGTGCCAAAAATATTTTTGTGAATTTCAGTGGTCTAGGATGCAGGTTAATGCCCCTTTCAGAGCTCCCTGACACCATTTTTGGTCCCACAACATTTTCTGGACTTTAGGGGGTCTAGGATGCCTGTAAACCCCTTTTTTGGGCCTCCAAAGTTTTCTAAATTTTTGTAGGCCTAAAATGCATTTTAAGGCCTTCTTTGGGCTGCTAACATATTCTGAGTTTCAGGGGTATAGGATGCATTTTTCGTGCACAAAATATTTTTAGGAATTTCAGAGGTCTAGGATGCGGGTTAATGCCCCTTTCAGGCTGCAGATGTTTTTGGGACATTCAGAGCTCTCTGACACCATTTTTGGTCCAACAACATTTTCTGGACTTTAGGGGGTCTAGGATGCCTGTAAACCCCTTTTTTGGGCCTCCAAAGTTTTCAACATTTTGAAGGCCTAACATGCATTTTAAGGCCTTTTCTTGAGCTGCCAACATTTTCTGAACTTTCAGGGGTGTAGGATGCATTTTTCGTGCCAAAAATATGTTTGGGAATTTCAGTGGTCTAGGATGCGGGTTAATGCCCCTTTCAGAGCTCTCTGACACCGATTTTGGTCCAACAACATTTTCTGGACTTTAGGGGGTCTAGGATGCCTGTAAACCCCTTTTTTGGGTCTTCAAAGTTTTCAACATTTTTGCAGGTCTAAGATGCATTTTAAGGCCTTTTTTGAGCTGGCAACATTTCTGGGGTGTTTTCTGAACTTTCAGGGGTGTAGCATGCATTTTTCATGCCAAAAATATTTTGGGAAATTTCAGTGGTCTAGGATGCGGGTTAATGCCCCTTTCAGGCTGCAAATGTTTTTGGGACATTCATAGCTCTCTGACACCGATATTGGTCCAACAACATTTTCTGGACTTTAGGGGGTCTAGGATGCCTGTAAACCCCTTTTTTGGGCCTCCAAAGTTTTCAACATTTTTGAAGGCCTAACATGTGCTTTAAGGCCTTTTCTTGAGCTGCCAACATTTTCTCAACTTTCAGGGGTGTAGGATGCATTTTTCGTGCCAAAAATATTTTTGGGAATTTCAGTGGCTGCAAATGTTTTTGGGACATTCAGAGCTCTCTGACACCATTTTTGGTCCAACAACATTTTCTGGACTTTAGTGGTCTAGGATGCCTGTAAACCCCTTTTTTGGGCCTCCAAAGTTTTCTAAATTTTTGTAGGCCTAAAATGCATTTTAAGGCCTTCTTTGGGCTGCTAACATATTCTGAGCTTTCAGGGGTATAGGATGCATTTTTTGTGCACAAAATATTTTTGGGAATTTCAGAGGTCTAGGATGCGGGTTAATGCCCCTTTCAGGCTGCAAATGTTTTTGGGACATTCAGAGCTCTCTGACACCATTTTTGGTCCAACATCATTTTCTGGACTTTAGGGGGTCTAGGATGCCTGTAAACCCCTTTTTGGGCCTCCAAAGTTTTCTAAATTTTTGCAGGCTTAAAATGCATTTTAATGCCTTTTTTGGACTGCTAACATATTCTGAACTTTCAAGGGTGTAGTATGAATTTTTCGTGCACAAAATATTTTTGGGAATTTCAGAGGTCTAGGATGTGGGTTAATGCCCCTTTCAGGTTGCACATGTTTTTGGGACATTCGGAGCTCTCTGACACCGTTTTTGATCCACCAACATTTTCTGGTCTTTAGGGGGTCTAGGATGCCTGTAAACCCCTTTTTTGGGCCTCCAAAGTTTTCTAAATTTTTGCAGGCCTAAAATGCATTTTAATGCCTTTTTTGGGCTGCTAACATTTTATGAACGTTCAGGGGTGTAGGATGCATTTTTAGTGGCAAAATATTTTTGGGAATTTCAGTGGTCTAGGATGGGGGTTAATGCCCCTTTCAGGTTGCACATGTTTTTGGGACATTCGGAGTTCTCTGACACCATTTTTAGTCCCACAACATTTTCTGGACTTTAGGGGGTCTAGGATGCCTGTAAACCCCTTTTTTGGGCCTCCAAAGTTTTCAACATTTTTGAAGGCCTAACATGCATTTTAAGGCCTTTTCTTGAGCTGCCAACATTTTCTGAACTTTCAGGGGTGTAGGATGCATTTTTCGTGCCAAAAATATTTTTGTGAATTTCAGTGGTCTAGGATGCAGGTTAATGCCCCTTTCAGAGCTCCCTGACACCATTTTTGGTCCCACAACATTTTCTGGACTTTAGGGTGTCTAGGATGCCTGTAAACCCCTTTTTTGGGCCTCCAAAGTGTTCTAAATTTTTGTAGGCCTAAAATGCATTTTAAGGCCTTCTTTGGGCTACTAACATATTCTGAGTTTCAGGGGTATAGGATGCATTTTTCGTGCACAATATATTTTTAGGAATTTCAGAGGTCTAGGATGCGGGTTAATGCCCCTTTCAGGCTGCAGATGTTTTTGGGACATTCAGAGCTCTCTGACACCATTTTTGGTCCAACAACATTTTCTGGACTTTAGGGGGTCTAGGATGCCTGTAAACCCCTTTTTTGGGCCTCCAAAGTTTTCTAAATTTTTGCAGGCCTAAAATGCATTTTAATGCCTTTTTTGGGCTGCTAACATTTTATGAATGTTCAGGGGTGTAGGATGCATTTTTAGTGGCAAAATATTTTTGGGAATTTCAGAGGTCTAGGATGCGGGTTAATGCCCCTTTCAGGTTGCACATGTTTTTGGGACATTCGGAGCTCTCTGACACCGATTTTGGTCCAACAACATTTTCTGGACTTTAGGGGGTCTAGGATGCCTGTAAACCCCTTTTTTGGGCCTCCAAAGTTTTCTAAATTTTTGCAGGCCTAAAATGCATTTGAATGCATTTTTTGGGCTTCTAACATATTCTGAACTTTTAGGGGTAGTATACATTTTTCGTGCAAAAAATATTTTTGGGAATTTCAGAGGTCAAGGATGCCGGTTAATGCCCCTTTCAGGCTGCAAATGTTTTTGGGACATTCAAAGCTCTCTGACACTATTTTTGGTCCCACAACATTTTCTGGACTTTAGGGGGTCTAGGATGCCCGTAAACGCCTTTTTTGGGCCTCCAAAGTTTTCTAAATTTTTGTAGGCCTAAAATGCATTTTAAGGCCTTCTTTGGGCTGCTAACATATTCTGAGTTTCAGGGGTATAGTATACATTTTTTGTGCACAAAATATTTTTTGGAATTTCAGAGGTCTAGGATGCGGGTTAATGCCCCTTTCAGGCTGCAAATGTTTTTGGGACATTCAGAGCTCTCTGACACCATTTTTGGTCCAACAACATTTTCTGGACTTTAGGGGGTCTAGGATGCCTGTAAACCCCTTTTTGGGCCTCCAAAGTTTTCTAAATTTTTGCAGGCCTAAAATGCATTTTAATGCCTTTTTTGGGCTGCTAACATATTCTGAACTTTCAAGGGTGTAGTATGAATTTTTCGTGCACAAAATATTTTTGGGAATTTCAGAGGTCTAGGATGCGGGTTAATGCCCCTTTCAGGCTGCAGATGTTTTTGGGACATTCGGAGCTCTCTGACACCGTTTTTGATCCACCAACATTTTCTGGTCTTTAGGGGGTCTAGGATGCCTGTAAACCCCTTTTTTGGGCCTCCAAAGTTTTCTAAATTTTTGCAGGCCTAAAATGCATTTTAATGCCTTTTTTGGGCTGCTAACATTTTATGAACGTTCAGGGGTGTAGGATGCATTTTTAGTGGCAAAATATTTTTGGGAATTTCAGTGGTCTAGGATGCGGGTTAATGCCCCTTTCAGGATGCACATGTTTTTGGGACATTCGGAGCTCTCTGACACCATTTTTAGTCCCACAATATTTTCTGGACTTTAGGGGGTCTAGGATGCCTGTAAACGCCTTTTTTGGGCCTCCAAAGTTTTCTAAATTTTTGCAGGCCTAAAATGCATTTTAATGCCTTTTTTGGGCTGCTAACATTTTATGAACGTTCAGGGGTGTAGGATGCATTTTTAGTGGCAAAATAATTTTGGGAATTTCAGTGGTCTAGGATGCGGGTTAATGCCCCTTTCAGGTTGCACATGTTTTTGGGACATTCGGAGCTCTCTGACACCATTTTTAGTCCCACAACATTTTCTGGACTTTAGGGGGTCTAGGATGCCTGTAAACACCTTTTTTGGGCCTCCAAAGTTTTCTAAATTTTTGTAGGCCTAAAATGCATTTTAAGGCCTTCTTTGGGCTGCTAACATATTCTGAGTTTCAGGGGTATAGGATACATTTTTTGTGCACAAAATATTTTTTGGAATTTCAGAGGTCTAGGATGCGGGTTAATGCCCCTTTCAGGCTGCAAATGTTTTTGGGACATTCAGAGCTCTCTGACACCATTTTTGGTCCAACAACATTTTCTGGACTTTAGGGGGTCTAGGATGCCTGTAAACCCCTTTTTTGGGCCTCCAAAGTTTTCAACATTTTTGAAGGCCTAACATGCATTTTAAGGCCTTTTCTTGAGCTGCCAACATTTTCTGAACTTTCAGGGGTGTAGGATGCATTTTTCGTGCCAAAAATATTTTTGTGAATTTCAGTGGTCTAGGATGCAGGTTAATGCCCCTTTCAGAGCTCCCTGACACCATTTTTGGTCCCACAACATTTTCTGGACTTTAGGGGGTCTAGGATGCCTGTAAACCCCTTTTTTGGGCCTCCAAAGTTTTCTAAATTTTTGTAGGCCTAAAATGCATTTTAAGGCCTTCTTTGGGCTGCTAACATATTCTGAGTTTCAGGGGTATAGGATGCATTTTTCGTGCACAAAATATTTTTAGGAATTTCAGAGGTCTAGGATGCGGGTTAATGCCCCTTTCAGGCTGCAGATGTTTTTGGGACATTCAGAGCTCTCTGACACCATTTTTGGTCCAACAACATTTTCTGGACTTTAGGGGGTCTAGGATGCCTGTAAACCCCTTTTTTGGGCCTCCAAAGTTTTCTAAATTTTTGCAGGCCTAAAATGCATTTTAATGCCTTTTTTGGGCTGCTAACATTTTATGAACGTTCAGGGGTGTAGGATGCATTTTTAGTGGCAAAATAATTTTGGGAATTTCAGTGGTCTAGGATGCGGGTTAATGCCCCTTTCAGGTTGCACATGTTTTTGGGACATTCGGAGCTCTCTGACACCATTTTTAGTCCCACAACATTTTCTGGACTTTAGGGGGTCTAGGATGCCTGTAAACGCCTTTTTTGGGCCTCCAAAGTTTTCTAAATTTTTGTAGGCCTAAAATGCATTTTAAGGCCTTCTTTGGGCTGCTAACATATTCTGAGTTTCAGGGGTATAGGATACATTTTTTGTGCACAAAATATTTTTGGGAATTTCAGAGGTCTAGGATGCGGGTTAATGCCCCTTTCAGGCTGCAAATGTTTTTGGGACATTCAGAGCTCTCTGACACCATTTTTGGTCCAACAACATTTTCTGGACTTTAGGAGGTCTAGGATGCCTGTAAACCCCTATTTTGTGCCTCCAAAGTTTTCAACATTTTTGAAGGCCTAACATGCATTTTAAGGCCTTTTCTTGAGCTGCCAACATTTTCTGAACTTGCAGGGGTGTAGGATGCATTTTTCATGGCAAATATATTTTTGGGAATTTCAGTGGTCTAGGATGCGGGTTAATGCCCCTTTCAGGTTGCACATGTTTTTGGGACATTCGGAGCTCTCTGACACCGATTTTGGTCCAACAACATTTTCTGGACTTTAGGGGGTCTAGGATGCCTGTAAACCCCTTTTTTGGGCCTCCAAAGTTTTCTAAATTTTTGCAGGCCTAAAATGCATTTGAATGCATTTTTTGGGCTTCTAACATATTCTGAACTTTTAGGGGTAGTATACATTTTTCGTGCAAAAAATATTTTTGGGAATTTCAGAGGTCAAGGATGCCGGTTAATGCCCCTTTCAGGCTGCAAATGTTTTTGGGACATTCAAAGCTCTCTGACACTATTTTTGGTCCCACAACATTTTCTGGACTTTAGGGGGTCTAGGATGCCCGTAAACGCCTTTTTTGGGCCTCCAAAGTTTTCTAAATTTTTGTAGGCCTAAAATGCATTTTAAGGCCTTCTTTGGGCTGCTAACATATTCTGAGTTTCAGGGGTATAGTATACATTTTTTGTGCACAAAATATTTTTGGGAATTTCAGAGGTCTAGGATGCGGGTTAATGCCCCTTTCAGGCTGCAAATGTTTTTGGGACATTCAGAGCTCTCTGACACCATTTTTGGTCCAACAACATTTTCTGGACTTTAGGGGGTCTAGGATGCCTGTAAACCCCTTTTTGGGCCTCCAAAGTTTTCTAAATTTTTGCAGGCCTAAAATGCATTTTAATGCCTTTTTTGGGCTGCTAACATATTCTGAACTTTCAAGGGTGTAGTATGAATTTTCCGTGCACAAAATATTTTTGGGAATTTCAGAGGTCTAGGATGTGGGTTAATGCCCCTTTCAGGTTGCACATGTTTTTGGGACATTCGGAGCTCTCTGACACCGTTTTTGATCCACCAACATTTTCTGGTCTTTAGGGGGTCTAGGATGCCTGTAAACCCCTTTTTTGGGCCTCCAAAGTTTTCTAAATTTTTGCAGGCCTAAAATGCATTTTAATGCCTTTTTTGGGCTGCTAACATTTTATGAACGTTCAGGGGTGTAGGATGCATTTTTAGTGGCAAAATATTTTTGGGAATTTCAGTGGTCTAGGATGCGGGTTAATGCCCCTTTCAGGATGCACATGTTTTTGGGACATTCGGAGCTCTCTGACACCATTTTTAGTCCCACAATATTTTCTGGACTTTAGGGGGTCTAGGATGCCTGTAAACGCCTTTTTTGGGCCTTCAAAGTTTTCTAAATTTTTGTAGGCCTAAAATGCATTTTAAGGCCTTCTTTGGGCTGCTAACATATTCTGAGTTTCAGGGGTATAGGGTGCATTTTTCGTGCACAAAATATTTTTAGGAATTTCAGAGGTCTAGGATGCGGGTTAATGCCCCTTTCAGGCTGCAGATGTTTTTGGGACATTCAGAACTCTCTGACACCATTTTTGGTCCAACAATATTTTCTGGACTTTAGGGGGTCTAGGATGCCTGTAAACCCCTTTTTTGGGCCTCCAAAGTTTTCTAAATTTTTGCAGGCCTAAAATGCAATTTAATGCCTTTTTTGGGCTGCTAACATTTTATGAACGTTCAGGGGTGTAGGATGCATTTTTAGTGGCAAAATAATTTTGGGAATTTCAGTGGTCTAGGATGCGGGTTAATGCCCCTTTCAGGTTGCACATGTTTTTGGGACATTCGGAGCTCTCTGACACCATTTTTAGTCCCACAACATTTTCTGGACTTTAGGGGGTCTAGGATGCCTGTAAACGCCTTTTTTGGGCCTTCAAAGTTTTCTAAATTTTTGTAGGCCTAACATGCATTTTAAGGCCTTTTCTTGAGCTGCCAACATTTTCTGAACTTTCAGGGGTGTAGGATGCATTTTTCGTGCCAAAAATATTTTTGTGAATTTCAGAGGTCTAGGATGCAGGTTAATGCCCCTTTCAGAGCTCCCTGACACCATTTTTGGTCCCACAACATTTTCTGGACTTTAGGGGGTCTAGGATGCCTGTAAACCCCTTTTTTGGGCCTCCAAAGTTTTCTAAATTTTTGTAGGCCTAAAATGCATTTTAAGGCCTTCTTTGGGCTGCTAACATATTCTGAGTTTCAGGGGTATAGGATGCATTTTTCGTGCACAAAATATTTTTAGGAATTTCAGAGGTCTAGGATGCGGGTTAATGCCCCTTTCAGGCTGCAGATGTTTTTGGGACATTCAGAGCTCTCTGACACCATTTTTGGTCCAACAACATTTTCTGGACTTTAGGGGGTCTAGGATGCCTGTAAACCCCTTTTTTGGGCCTCCAAAGTTTTCTAAATTTTTGCAGGCCTAAAATGCATTTTAATGCCTTTTTTGGGCTGCTAACATTTTATGAACGTTCAGGGGTGTAGGATGCATTTTTAGTGGCAAAATAATTTTGGGAATTTCAGTGGTCTAGGATGCGGGTTAATGCCCCTTTCAGGTTGCACATGTTTTTGGGACATTCGGAGCTCTCTGACACCATTTTTAGTCCCACAACATTTTCTGGACTTTAGGGGGTCTAGGATGCCTGTAAACGCCTTTTTTGGGCCTCCAAAGTTTTCTAAATTTTTGTAGGCCTAAAATGCATTTTAAGGCCTTCTTTGGGCTGCTAACATATTCTGAGTTTCAGGGGTATAGGATACATTTTTTGTGCACAAAATATTTTTTGGAATTTCAGAGGTCTAGGATGCGGGTTAATGCCCCTTTCAGGCTGCAAATGTTTTTGGGACATTCAGAGCTCTCTGACACCATTTTTGGTCCAACAACATTTTCTGGACTTTAGGAGGTCTAGGATGCCTGTAAACCCCTATTTTGTGCCTCCAAAGTTTTCAACATTTTTGAAGGCCTAACCTGCATTTTAAGGCCTTTTCTTGAGCTGCCAACATTTTCTGAACTTGCAGGGGTGTAGGATGCATTTTTCATGGCAAATATATTTTTGGGAATTTCAGTGGTCTAGGATGCGGGTTAATGCCCCTTTCAGGTTGCACATGTTTTTGGGACATTCGGAGCTCTCTGACACCGATTTTGGTCCAACAACATTTTCTGGACTTTAGGGGGTCTAGGATGCCTGTAAACCCCTTTTTTGGGCCTCCAAAGTTTTCTAAATTTTTGCAGGCCTAAAATGCATTTGAATGCATTTTTTGGGCTTCTAACATATTCTGAACTTTTAGGGGTAGTATACATTTTTCGTGCAAAAAATATTTTTGGGAATTTCAGAGGTCAAGGATGCCGGTTAATGCCCCTTTCAGGCTGCAAATGTTTTTGGGACATTCAAAGCTCTCTGACACTATTTTTGGTCCCACAACATTTTCTGGACTTTAGGGGGTCTAGGATGCCCGTAAACGCCTTTTTTGGGCCTCCAAAGTTTTCTAAATTTTTGTAGGCCTAAAATGCATTTTAAGGCCTTCTTTGGGCTGCTAACATATTCTGAACTTTCAGGGGTGTAGTATGAATTTTTCATGCACAAAATATTTTTGGGAATTTTAGAGGTCTAGGATGCGGGTTAATGACCCTTCCAGGCTGCAAATGTTTTTGGGACATTCAGAGCTCTCTGACACCGTTTTTGATCCAACAACATTTTCTGGACTTTAGGAGGTCTAGGATGCCTGTAAACCCCTATTTTGTGCCTCCAAAGTTTTCAACATTTTTGCAGGCCTAAAATGCATTTTAATGCCTTTTTTGGGCTGCTAACATATTCTGAACTTTCAGGGGTGTAGTATGAATTTTTCGTGCACAAAATATTTTTGGGAATTTCAGAGGTCTAGGATGCATTTCAAGGCCTTTTTTGACCTGGCAAAATTTCTGGGGTGTTTTCTGAACTTTCAAGGGTGTAGCATGCATTTTTCATGGCAAAAATATTTTGGGAAATTTCAGTGGTCTAGGATGCGTGTTAATGCCCCTTTCAGGCTGCAAATGTTTTTGGTACATTCAGAGCTCTCTGACACCATTTTTGGTCCAACAACATTTTCTGGACTTTAGGGGGTCTAGGATGCCTGTAAACCCCTTTTTTGGGCCTCCAAAGTTTTCTAAATTTTTGCAGGCCTAAAATGCATTTTAATGCCTTTTTTGGGCTGCTAACATATTCTGAACTTTCAGGGGTGTAGTATGAATTTTTCGTGTACAAAATATTTTTTGGAATTTCAGAGGTCTAGGATGTGGGTTAATGCCCCTTTCAGGCTGCAAATGTTTTTGGGACATTCAAAGCTCTCTGACACCGTTTTTGATCCAACAACATTTTCTGGACCTGAAGGGGTCTAGGATGCCTGTAAACCCCTTTTTTGGGCCTCCAAAGTTTTCTAAATTTTTGCAGGCCTAAAATGCATTTTAATGCCTTTTTTGGGCTGCTAACATATTCTGAACTTTCAAGGGTGTAGTATGAATTTTTCGTGCACAAAATATTTTTGGGAATTTCAGAGGTCAAGGATGTGGGTTAATGCCCCTTTCAGGCTGCAAATGTTTTTGGGACATTCAGAGCTCTCTGACACCGTTTTTGATCCAACAACATTTTCTGGACTTTAGGAGGTCCAGGATGCCTGTAAACCCCTATTTTGTGCCTCCAAAGTTTTCAACATTTTTGAAGGCCTAACATGCATTTTAAGGCCTTTTCTTGAGCTGCCAACATTTTCTGAACTTTCAGGGGTGTAGGATGCATTTTTATTGCCAAAAATATTTTTGGGAATTTCAGTGGTCTAGGATGCAGGTTAATGCCCCTTTCAGAGCTCCCTGACACCATTTTTGGTCCCACAACATTTTCTGGACTTTAGGCGGTCTAGGATGCCTGTAAACCCCTTTTTTGGGCCTCCAAAGTTTTCTAAATTTTTGTAGGCCTAAAATGCATTTTAAGGCCTTCTTTGGGCTGCTAACATATTCTGAGTTTCAGGGGTATAGGATGCATTTTTCGTGCACAAAATATTTTTAGGAATTTCAGAGGTCTAGGATGCGGGTTAATGCCCCTTTCAGGCTGCAGATGTTTTTGGGACATTCAGAGCTCTCTAACACAATTTTTGGTCCAACAACATTTTCTGGACTTTAGGGGGTCTAGGATGCCTGTAAACCCCTTTTTTGGGCCTCCAAAGTTTTCAACATTTTGAAGGCCTAACATGCATTTTAAGGCCTTTTCTTGAGCTGCCAACATTTTCTGAACTTTCAGGGGTGTAGGATGCATTTTTCGTGCCAAAAATATGTTTGGGAATTTCAGTGGTCTAGGATGCGGGTTAATGCCCCTTTCAGAGCTCTCTGACACCGATTTTGGTCCAACAACATTTTCTGGACTTTAGGGGGTCTGGGATGCCTGTAAACCCCTTTTTGGGCCTCCAAAGTTTTCTAAATTTTTGCAGGCCTAAAATGCATTTTAATGCCTTTTTTGGGCTGCTAACATATTCTGAACTTTCAAGGGTGTAGTATGAATTTTTCGTGCACAAAATATTTTTGGGAATTTCAGAGGTCTAGGATGTGGGTTAATGCCCCTTTCAGGTTGCACATGTTTTTGGGACATTCGGAGCTCTCTGACACCGTTTTTGATCAACCAACATTTTCTGGTCTTTAGGGGGTCTAGGATGCCTGTAAACCCCTTTTTTGGGCCTCCAAAGTTTTCTAAATTTTTGCAGGCCTAAAATGCATTTTAATGCCTTTTTTGGGCTGCTAACATTTTATGAACGTTCAGGGGTGTAGGATGCATTTTTAGTGGCAAAATATTTTTGGGAATTTCAGTGGTCTAGGATGCGGGTTAATACCCCTTTCATGTTGCACATGTTTTTGGGACATTCGGAGTTCTCTGACACCATTTTTGGTCCAACAACATTTTCTGGACTTTAGGGGGTCTAGGATGCCTGTAAACCCCTTTTTTGGGCCTCCAAAGTTTTCAACATTTTTGAAGGCCTAACATGCATTTTAAGGCCTTTTCTTGAGCTGCCAACATTTTCTGAACTTTCAGGGGTGTAGGATGCATTTTTCGTGCCAAAAATATTTTTGTGAATTTCAGTGGTCTAGGATGCAGGTTAATGCCCCTTTCAGAGCTCCCTGACACCATTTTTGGTCCCACAACATTTTCTGGACTTTAGGGGGTCTAGGATGCCTGTAAACCCCTTTTTTGGGCCTCCAAAGTGTTCTAAATTTTTGTAGGCCTAAAATGCATTTTAAGGCCTTCTTTGGGCTACTAACATATTCTGAGTTTCAGGGGTATAGGATGCATTTTTCGTGCACAAAATATTTTTAGGAATTTCAGAGGTCTAGGATGCGGGTTAATGCCCCTTTCAGGCTGCAGATGTTTTTGGGACATTCAGAGCTCTCTGACACCATTTTTGGTCCAACAACATTTTCTGGACTTTAGGGGGTCTAGGATGCCTGTAAACCCCTTTTTTGGGCCTCCAAAGTTTTCTAAATTTTTGCAAGCCTAAAATGCATTTTAATGCCTTTTTTGGGCTGCTAACATTTTATGAACGTTCAGGGGTGTAGGATGCATTTTTAGTGGCAAAATATTTTTGGGAATTTCAGTGGTCTAGGATGCGGGTTAATGCCCCTTTCAGGTTGCACATGTTTTTGGGACATTCGGAGCTCTCTGGCACCATTTTTAGTCCCACAACATTTTCTGGACTTTAGGGGGTCTAGGATGCCTGTAAACGCCTTTTTTGGGCCTCCAAAGTTTTCTAAATTTTTGTAGGCCTAAAATGCATTTTAAGGCCTTCTTTGGGCTGCTAACATATTCTGAGTTTCAGGGGTATAGTATACATTTTTTGTGCACAAAATATTTTTTGGAATTTCAGAGGTCTAGGATGCGGGTTAATGCCCCTTTCAGGCTGCAAATGTTTTTGGGACATTCAGAGCTCTCTGACACCATTTTTGGTCCAACAACATTTTCTGGACTTTAGGGGGTCTAGGATGCCTGTAAACCCCTTTTTGGGCCTCCAAAGTTTTCTAAATTTTTGCAGGCCTAAAATGCATTTTAATGCCTTTTTTGGGCTGCTAACATATTCTGAACTTTCAAGGGTGTAGTATGAATTTTTCGTGCACAAAATATTTTTGGGAATTTCAGAGGTCTAGGATGTGGGTTAATGCCCCTTTCAGGTTGCACATGTTTTTGGGACATTCGGAGCTCTCTGACATCGTTTTTGATCCACCAACATTTTCTGGTCTTTAGGGGGTCTAGGATGCCTGTAAACCCCTTTTTTGGGCCTCCAAAGTTTTCTAAATTTTTGCAGGCCTAAAATGCATTTTAATGCCTTTTTTGGGCTGCTATCATTTTATGAACGTTCAGGGGTGTAGGATGCATTTTTAGTGGCAAAATATTTTTGGGAATTTCAGTGGTCTAGGATGCGGGTTAATGCCCCTTTCAGGTTGCACATGTTTTTGGGACATTCGGAGCTCTCTGACACCATTTTTAGTCCCACAACATTTTCTGGACTTTAAGGGGTCTAGGATGCCTGTAAACGCCTTTTTTGGGCCTCCAAAGTTTTCTAAATTTTTGCAGGCCTAAAATGCATTTTAATGCCTTTTTTGGGCTGCTAACATTTTATGAACGTTCAGGGGTGTAGGATGCATTTTTAGTGGCAAAATATTTTTGGGAATTTCAGTGGTCTAGGATGCGGGTTAATGCCCCTTTCAGGTTGCACATGTTTTTGGGACATTCGGAGCTCTCTGACACCATTTTTGATCCACCAACATTTTCTGGTCTTTAGGGGGTCTAGGATGCCCGTAAATGCCTTTTTTGGGCCTCCAAAGTTTTCTAAATTTTTGTAGGCCTAAAATGCATTTTAAGGCCTTCTTTGGGCTGCTAACATATTCTGAACTTTCAGGGGTGTAGTATGAATTTTTCGTGCACAAAATATTTTTGGGAATTTTAGAGGTCTAGGATGCGGGTTAATGCCCCTTTCAGGCTGCAAATGTTTTTGGGACATTCAGAGCTCTCTGACACCATTTTTGGTCGAACAACATTTTCTGGACTTTAGGGG
Source organism: Ambystoma mexicanum (assembly GCF_040938575.1). Taxonomy (NCBI): domain Eukaryota; kingdom Metazoa; phylum Chordata; class Amphibia; order Caudata; family Ambystomatidae; genus Ambystoma; species Ambystoma mexicanum. The sequence goes on along the minus strand of NC_090931.1, from coordinate 317,631,591 downwards.
TTCTAGGATGCCTGTAAACCCCTTTTTTGGGCATCCAAAGTTTTCTAAATTTTTGCAGGCCTAAAATGCATTTTAATGCCTTTTTTGGGCTGCTAACATATTCTGAACTTTCAAGGGTGTAGTATGAATTTTTCGTGCACAAAATATTTTTGGGAATTTCAGAGGTCTAGGATGCGGGTTAATGCCCCTTTCAGAGCTCTCTGACACCAATTTTGGTCCAACAACATTTTCTGGACTTTAGGGGGGTCTAGGATGCCTGTAAACCCCTTTTTTGGGCCTCCAATGTTTTCTAAATTTTTGCAGGCCTAAAATGCATTTGAATGCATTTTTTGGGCTTCTAACATATTCTGAACTTTTAGGGGTAGTATACATTTTTCGTGCAAAAAAATATTTTTGGGAATTTCAGAGGTCAAGGATGCCGGTTAATGCCCCTTTCAGGCTGCAAATGTTTTTGGGACATTCAGAGCTCTCTGACACTATTTTTGGTCCCACAACATTTTCTGGACTTTAGGGGGTCTAGGATGCCCGTAAACGCCTTTTTTGGGCCTCCAAAGTTTTCTAAATTTTTGTAGGCCTAAAATGCATTTTAAGGCCTTCTTTGGGCTGCTAACATATTCTGAGCTTTCAGGGGTATAGGATGCATTTTTTGTGCACAAAATATTTTTGGGAATTTCAGAGGTCTAGGATGCGGGTTAATGCCCCTTTCAGGCTGCAAATGTTTTTGGGACATTCAGAGCTCTCTGACACCATTTTTGGTCCAACATCATTTTCTGGACTTTAGGGGGTCTAGGATGCCTGTAAACCCCTTTTTGGGCCTCCAAAGTTTTCTAAATTTTTGCAGGCTTAAAATGCATTTTAATGCCTTTTTTGGACTGCTAACATATTCTGTACTTTCAAGGGTGTAGTATGAATTTTTCGTGCACAAAATATTTTTGGGAATTTCAGAGGTCTAGGATGTGGGTTAATGCCCCTTTCAGGTTGCACATGTTTTTGGGACATTCGGAGCTCTCTGACACCGTTTTTGATCCACCAACATTTTCTGGTCTTTAGGGGGTCTAGGATGCCTGTAAACCCCTTTTTTGGGCCTCCAAAGTTTTCTAAATTTTTGCAGGCCTAAAATGCATTTTAATGCCTTTTTTGGGCTGCTAACATTTTATGAACGTTCAGGGGTGTAGGATGCATTTTTAGTGGCAAAATATTTTTGGGAATTTCAGTGGTCTAGGATGCGGGTTAATGCCCCTTTCAGGTTGCACATGTTTTTGGGACATTCGGAGTTCTCTGACACCATTTTTAGTCCCACAACATTTTCTGGACTTTAGGGGGTCTAGGATGCCTGTAAACCCCTTTTTTGGGCCTCCAAAGTTTTCAACATTTTTGAAGGCCTAACATGCATTTTAAGGCCTTTTCTTGAGCTGCCAACATTTTCTGAACTTTCAGGGGTGTAGGATGCATTTTTCGTGCCAAAAATATTTTTGTGAATTTCAGTGGTCTAGGATGCAGGTTAATGCCCCTTTCAGAGCTCCCTGACACCATTTTTGGTCCCACAACATTTTCTGGACTTTAGGGTGTCTAGGATGCCTGTAAACCCCTTTTTTGGGCCTCCAAAGTGTTCTAAATTTTTGTAGGCCTAAAATGCATTTTAAGGCCTTCTTTGGGCTACTAACATATTCTGAGTTTCAGGGGTATAGGATGCATTTTTCGTGCACAATATATTTTTAGGAATTTCAGAGGTCTAGGATGCGGGTTAATGCCCCTTTCAGGCTGCAGATGTTTTTGGGACATTCAGAGCTCTCTGACACCATTTTTGGTCCAACAACATTTTCTGGACTTTAGGGGGTCTAGGATGCCTGTAAACCCCTTTTTTGGGCCTCCAAAGTTTTCTAAATTTTTGCAGGCCTAAAATGCATTTTAATGCCTTTTTTGGGCTGCTAACATTTTATGAATGTTCAGGGGTGTAGGATGCATTTTTAGTGGCAAAATATTTTTGGGAATTTCAGAGGTCTAGGATGCGGGTTAATGCCCCTTTCAGGTTGCACATGTTTTTGGGACATTCGGAGCTCTCTGACACCGATTTTGGTCCAACAACATTTTCTGGACTTTAGGGGGTCTAGGATGCCTGTAAACCCCTTTTTTGGGCCTCCAAAGTTTTCTAAATTTTTGCAGGCCTAAAATGCATTTGAATGCATTTTTTGGGCTTCTAACATATTCTGAACTTTTAGGGGTAGTATACATTTTTCGTGCAAAAAATATTTTTGGGAATTTCAGAGGTCAAGGATGCCGGTTAATGCCCCTTTCAGGCTGCAAATGTTTTTGGGACATTCAAAGCTCTCTGACACTATTTTTGGTCCCACAACATTTTCTGGACTTTAGGGGGTCTAGGATGCCCGTAAACGCCTTTTTTGGGCCTCCAAAGTTTTCTAAATTTTTGTAGGCCTAAAATGCATTTTAAGGCCTTCTTTGGGCTGCTAACATATTCTGAGTTTCAGGGGTATAGTATACATTTTTTGTGCACAAAATATTTTTTGGAATTTCAGAGGTCTAGGATGCGGGTTAATGCCCCTTTCAGGCTGCAAATGTTTTTGGGACATTCAGAGCTCTCTGACACCATTTTTGGTCCAACAACATTTTCTGGACTTTAGGGGGTCTAGGATGCCTGTAAACCCCTTTTTGGGCCTCCAAAGTTTTCTAAATTTTTGCAGGCCTAAAATGCATTTTAATGCCTTTTTTGGGCTGCTAACATATTCTGAACTTTCAAGGGTGTAGTATGAATTTTTCGTGCACAAAATATTTTTGGGAATTTCAGAGGTCTAGGATGCGGGTTAATGCCCCTTTCAGGCTGCAGATGTTTTTGGGACATTCGGAGCTCTCTGACACCGTTTTTGATCCACCAACATTTTCTGGTCTTTAGGGGGTCTAGGATGCCTGTAAACCCCTTTTTTGGGCCTCCAAAGTTTTCTAAATTTTTGCAGGCCTAAAATGCATTTTAATGCCTTTTTTGGGCTGCTAACATTTTATGAACGTTCAGGGGTGTAGGATGCATTTTTAGTGGCAAAATATTTTTGGGAATTTCAGTGGTCTAGGATGCGGGTTAATGCCCCTTTCAGGATGCACATGTTTTTGGGACATTCGGAGCTCTCTGACACCATTTTTAGTCCCACAATATTTTCTGGACTTTAGGGGGTCTAGGATGCCTGTAAACGCCTTTTTTGGGCCTCCAAAGTTTTCTAAATTTTTGCAGGCCTAAAATGCATTTTAATGCCTTTTTTGGGCTGCTAACATTTTATGAACGTTCAGGGGTGTAGGATGCATTTTTAGTGGCAAAATAATTTTGGGAATTTCAGTGGTCTAGGATGCGGGTTAATGCCCCTTTCAGGTTGCACATGTTTTTGGGACATTCGGAGCTCTCTGACACCATTTTTAGTCCCACAACATTTTCTGGACTTTAGGGGGTCTAGGATGCCTGTAAACGCCTTTTTTGGGCCTCCAAAGTTTTCTAAATTTTTGTAGGCCTAAAATGCATTTTAAGGCCTTCTTTGGGCTGCTAACATATTCTGAGTTTCAGGGGTATAGGATACATTTTTTGTGCACAAAATATTTTTTGGAATTTCAGAGGTCTAGGATGCGGGTTAATGCCCCTTTCAGGCTGCAAATGTTTTTGGGACATTCAGAGCTCTCTGACACCATTTTTGGTCCAACAACATTTTCTGGACTTTAGGGGGTCTAGGATGCCTGTAAACCCCTTTTTTGGGCCTCCAAAGTTTTCAACATTTTTGAAGGCCTAACATGCATTTTAAGGCCTTTTCTTGAGCTGCCAACATTTTCTGAACTTTCAGGGGTGTAGGATGCATTTTTCGTGCCAAAAATATTTTTGTGAATTTCAGTGGTCTAGGATGCAGGTTAATGCCCCTTTCAGAGCTCCCTGACACCATTTTTGGTCCCACAACATTTTCTGGACTTTAGGGGGTCTAGGATGCCTGTAAACCCCTTTTTTGGGCCTCCAAAGTTTTCTAAATTTTTGTAGGCCTAAAATGCATTTTAAGGCCTTCTTTGGGCTGCTAACATATTCTGAGTTTTAGGGGTATAGGATACATTTTTTGTGCACAAAATATTTTTGGGAATTTCAGAGGTCTAGGATGCGGGTTAATGCCCCTTTCAGGCTGCAAATGTTTTTGGGACATTCAGAGCTCTCTGACACCATTTTTGGTCCAACAACATTTTCTGGACTTTAGGAGGTCTAGGATGCCTGTAAACCCCTATTTTGTGCCTCCAAAGTTTTCAACATTTTTGAAGGCCTAACATGCATTTTAAGGCCTTTTCTTGAGCTGCCAACATTTTCTGAACTTGCAGGGGTGTAGGATGCATTTTTCATGGCAAATATATTTTTGGGAATTTCAGTGGTCTAGGATGCGGGTTAATGCCCCTTTCAGGTTGCACATGTTTTTGGGACATTCGGAGCTCTCTGACACCGATTTTGGTCCAACAACATTTTCTGGACTTTAGGGGGTCTAGGATGCCTGTAAACCCCTTTTTTGGGCCTCCAAAGTTTTCTAAATTTTTGCAGGCCTAAAATGCATTTGAATGCATTTTTTGGGCTTCTAACATATTCTGAACTTTTAGGGGTAGTATACATTTTTCGTGCAAAAAATATTTTTGGGAATTTCAGAGGTCAAGGATGCCGGTTAATGCCCCTTTCAGGCTGCAAATGTTTTTGGGACATTCAAAGCTCTCTGACACTATTTTTGGTCCCACAACATTTTCTGGACTTTAGGGGGTCTAGGATGCCCGTAAACGCCTTTTTTGGGCCTCCAAAGTTTTCTAAATTTTTGTAGGCCTAAAATGCATTTTAAGGCCTTCTTTGGGCTGCTAACATATTCTGAGTTTCAGGGGTATAGTATACATTTTTTGTGCACAAAATATTTTTGGGAATTTCAGAGGTCTAGGATGCGGGTTAATGCCCCTTTCAGGCTGCAAATGTTTTTGGGACATTCAGAGCTCTCTGACACCATTTTTGGTCCAACAACATTTTCTGGACTTTAGGGGGTCTAGGATGCCTGTAAACCCCTTTTTGGGCCTCCAAAGTTTTCTAAATTTTTGCAGGCCTAAAATGCATTTTAATGCCTTTTTTGGGCTGCTAACATATTCTGAACTTTCAAGGGTGTAGTATGAATTTTCCGTGCACAAAATATTTTTGGGAATTTCAGAGGTCTAGGATGTGGGTTAATGCCCCTTTCAGGTTGCACATGTTTTTGGGACATTCGGAGCTCTCTGACACCGTTTTTGATCCACCAACATTTTCTGGTCTTTAGGGGGTCTAGGATGCCTGTAAACCCCTTTTTTGGGCCTCCAAAGTTTTCTAAATTTTTGCAGGCCTAAAATGCATTTTAATGCCTTTTTTGGGCTGCTAACATTTTATGAACGTTCAGGGGTGTAGGATGCATTTTTAGTGGCAAAATATTTTTGGGAATTTCAGTGGTCTAGGATGCGGGTTAATGCCCCTTTCAGGATGCACATGTTTTTGGGACATTCGGAGCTCTCTGACACCATTTTTAGTCCCACAATATTTTCTGGACTTTAGGGGGTCTAGGATGCCTGTAAACGCCTTTTTTGGGCCTTCAAAGTTTTCTAAATTTTTGTAGGCCTAAAATGCATTTTAAGGCCTTCTTTGGGCTGCTAACATATTCTGAGTTTCAGGGGTATAGGGTGCATTTTTCGTGCACAAAATATTTTTAGGAATTTCAGAGGTCTAGGATGCGGGTTAATGCCCCTTTCAGGCTGCAGATGTTTTTGGGACATTCAGAACTCTCTGACACCATTTTTGGTCCAACAATATTTTCTGGACTTTAGGGGGTCTAGGATGCCTGTAAACCCCTTTTTTGGGCCTCCAAAGTTTTCTAAATTTTTGCAGGCCTAAAATGCAATTTAATGCCTTTTTTGGGCTGCTAACATTTTAGGAACGTTCAGGGGTGTAGGATGCATTTTTAGTGGCAAAATAATTTTGGGAATTTCAGTGGTCTAGGATGCGGGTTAATGCCCCTTTCAGGTTGCACATGTTTTTGGGACATTCGGAGCTCTCTGACACCATTTTTAGTCCCACAACATTTTCTGGACTTTAGGGGGTCTAGGATGCCTGTAAACGCCTTTTTTGGGCCTTCAAAGTTTTCTAAATTTTTGTAGGCCTAAAATGCATTTTAAGGCCTTCTTTGGGCTGCTAACATATTCTGAGTTTCAGGGGTATAGGATACATTTTTTGTGCACAAAATATTTTTTGGAATTTCAGAGGTCTAGGATGCGGGTTAATGCCCCTTTCAGGCTGCAAATGTTTTTGGGACATTCAGAGCTCTCTGACACCATTTTTGGTCCAACAACACTTTCTGGACTTTAGGGGGTCTAGGATGCCTGTAAACCCCTTTTTTGGGCCTCCAAAGTTTTCAACATTTTTGAAGGCCTAACATGCATTTTAAGGCCTTTTCTTGAGCTGCCAACATTTTCTGAACTTTCAGGGGTGTAGGATGCATTTTTCGTGCCAAAAATATTTTTGTGAATTTCAGTGGTCTAGGATGCAGGTTAATGCCCCTTTCAGAGCTCCCTGACACCATTTTTGGTCCCACAACATTTTCTGGACTTTAGGGGGTCTAGGATGCCTGTAAACCCCTTTTTTGGGCCTCCAAAGTTTTCTAAATTTTTGTAGGCCTAAAATGCATTTTAAGGCCTTCTTTGGGCTGCTAACATATTCTGAGTTTCAGGGGTATAGGATGCATTTTTCGTGCACAAAATATTTTTAGGAATTTCAGAGGTCTAGGATGCGGGTTAATGCCCCTTTCAGGCTGCAGATGTTTTTGGGACATTCAGAGCTCTCTGACACCATTTTTGGTCCAACAACATTTTCTGGACTTTAGGGGGTCTAGGATGCCTGTAAACCCCTTTTTTGGGCCTCCAAAGTTTTCTAAATTTTTGCAGGCCTAAAATGCATTTTAATGCCTTTTTTGGGCTGCTAACATTTTATGAACGTTCAGGGGTGTAGGATGCATTTTTAGTGGCAAAATAATTTTGGGAATTTCAGTGGTCTAGGATGCGGGTTAATGCCCCTTTCAGGTTGCACATGTTTTTGGGACATTCGGAGCTCTCTGACACCATTTTTAGTCCCACAACATTTTCTGGACTTTAGGGGGTCTAGGATGCCTGTAAACGCCTTTTTTGGGCCTCCAAAGTTTTCTAAATTTTTGTAGGCCTAAAATGCATTTTAAGGCCTTCTTTGGGCTGCTAACATATTCTGAGTTTCAGGGGTATAGTATACATTTTTCGTGCAAAAAATATTTTTGGGAATTTCAGAGGTCAAGGATGCCGGTTAATGCCCCTTTCAGGCTGCAAATGTTTTTGGGACATTCAAAGCTCTCTGACACTATTTTTGGTCCCACAACATTTTCTGGACTTTAGGGGGTCTAGGATGCCCGTAAACGCCTTTTTTGGGCCTCCAAAGTTTTCTAAATTTTTGTAGGCCTAAAATGCATTTTAAGGCCTTCTTTGGGCTGCTAACATATTCTGAGTTTCAGGGGTATAGTATACATTTTTTGTGCACAAAATATTTTTGGGAATTTCAGAGGTCTAGGATGCGGGTTAATGCCCCTTTCAGGCTGCAAATGTTTTTGGGACATTCAGAGCTCTCTGACACCATTTTTGGTCCAACAACATTTTCTGGACTTTAGGGGGTCTAGGATGCCTGTAAACCCCTTTTTGGGCCTCCAAAGTTTTCTAAATTTTTGCAGGCCTAAAATGCATTTTAATGCCTTTTTTGGGCTGCTAACATATTCTGAACTTTCAAGGGTGTAGTATGAATTTTCCGTGCACAAAATATTTTTGGGAATTTCAGAGGTCTAGGATGTGGGTTAATGCCCCTTTCAGGTTGCACATGTTTTTGGGACATTCGGAGCTCTCTGACACCGTTTTTGATCCACCAACATTTTCTGGTCTTTAGGGGGTCTAGGATGCCTGTAAACCCCTTTTTTGGGCCTCCAAAGTTTTCTAAATTTTTGCAGGCCTAAAATGCATTTTAATGCCTTTTTTGGGCTGCTAACATTTTATGAACGTTCAGGGGTGTAGGATGCATTTTTAGTGGCAAAATAATTTTGGGAATTTCAGTGGTCTAGGATGCGGGTTAATGCCCCTTTCAGGTTGCACATGTTTTTGGGACATTCGGAGCTCTCTGACACCATTTTTAGTCCCACAACATTTTCTGGACTTTAGGGGGTCTAGGATGCCTGTAAACGCCTTTTTTGGGCCTTCAAAGTTTTCTAAATTTTTGTAGGCCTAAAATGCATTTTAAGGCCTTCTTTGGGCTGCTAACATATTCTGAGTTTCAGGGGTATAGGATACATTTTTTGTGCACAAAATATTTTTTGGAATTTCAGAGGTCTAGGATGCGGGTTAATGCCCCTTTCAGGCTGCAAATGTTTTTGGGACATTCAGAGCTCTCTGACACCATTTTTGGTCCAACAACATTTTCTGGACTTTAGGGGGTCTAGGATGCCTGTAAACCCCTTTTTTGGGCCTCCAAAGTTTTCAACATTTTTGAAGGCCTAACATGCATTTTAAGGCCTTTTCTTGAGCTGCCAACATTTTCTGAACTTTCAGGGGTGTAGGATGCATTTTTCGTGCCAAAAATATTTTTGTGAATTTCAGTGGTCTAGGATGCAGGTTAATGCCCCTTTCAGAGCTCCCTGACACCATTTTTGGTCCCACAACATTTTCTGGACTTTAGGGGGTCTAGGATGCCTGTAAACCCCTTTTTTGGGCCTCCAAAGTTTTCTAAATTTTTGTAGGCCTAAAATGCATTTTAAGGCCTTCTTTGGGCTGCTAACATATTCTGAGTTTCAGGGGTATAGGATGCATTTTTCGTGCACAAAATATTTTTAGGAATTTCAGAGGTCTAGGATGCGGGTTAATGCCCCTTTCAGGCTGCAGATGTTTTTGGGACATTCAGAGCTCTCTGACACCATTTTTGGTCCAACAACATTTTCTGGACTTTAGGGGGTCTAGGATGCCTGTAAACCCCTTTTTTGGGCCTCCAAAGTTTTCTAAATTTTTGCAGGCCTAAAATGCATTTTAATGCCTTTTTTGGGCTGCTAACATTATGAACGTTCAGGGGTGTAGGATGCATTTTTAGTGGCAAAATAATTTTGGGAATTTCAGTGGTCTAGGATGCGGGTTAATGCCCCTTTCAGGTTGCACATGTTTTTGGGACATTCGGAGCTCTCTGACACCATTTTTAGTCCCACAACATTTTCTGGACTTTAGGGGGTCTAGGATGCCTGTAAACGCCTTTTTTGGGCCTCCAAAGTTTTCTAAATTTTTGTAGGCCTAAAATGCATTTTAAGGCCTTCTTTGGGCTGCTAACATATTCTGAGTTTCAGGGGTATAGGATACATTTTTTGTGCACAAAATATTTTTTGGAATTTCAGAGGTCTAGGATGCGGGTTAATGCCCCTTTCAGGCTGCAAATGTTTTTGGGACATTCAGAGCTCTCTGACACCATTTTTGGTCCAACAACATTTTCTGGACTTTAGGAGGTCTAGGATGCCTGTAAACCCCTATTTTGTGCCTCCAAAGTTTTCAACATTTTTGAAGGCCTAACCTGCATTTTAAGGCCTTTTCTTGAGCTGCCAACATTTTCTGAACTTGCAGGGGTGTAGGATGCATTTTTCATGGCAAATATATTTTTGGGAATTTCAGTGGTCTAGGATGCGGGTTAATGCCCCTTTCAGGTTGCACATGTTTTTGGGACATTCGGAGCTCTCTGACACCGATTTTGGTCCAACAACATTTTCTGGACTTTAGGGGGTCTAGGATGCCTGTAAACCCCTTTTTTGGGCCTCCAAAGTTTTCTAAATTTTTGCAGGCCTAAAATGCATTTGAATGCATTTTTTGGGCTTCTAACATATTCTGAACTTTTAGGGGTAGTATACATTTTTCGTGCAAAAAATATTTTTGGGAATTTCAGAGGTCAAGGATGCCGGTTAATGCCCCTTTCAGGCTGCAAATGTTTTTGGGACATTCAAAGCTCTCTGACACTATTTTTGGTCCCACAACATTTTCTGGACTTTAGGGGGTCTAGGATGCCCGTAAACGCCTTTTTTGGGCCTCCAAAGTTTTCTAAATTTTTGTAGGCCTAAAATGCATTTTAAGGCCTTCTTTGGGCTGCTAACATATTCTGAACTTTCAGGGGTGTAGTATGAATTTTTCATGCACAAAATATTTTTGGGAATTTTAGAGGTCTAGGATGCGGGTTAATGACCCTTCCAGGCTGCAAATGTTTTTGGGACATTCAGAGCTCTCTGACACCGTTTTTGATCCAACAACATTTTCTGGACTTTAGGAGGTCTAGGATGCCTGTAAACCCCTATTTTGTGCCTCCAAAGTTTTCAACATTTTTGCAGGCCTAAAATGCATTTTAATGCCTTTTTTGGGCTGCTAACATATTCTGAACTTTCAGGGGTGTAGTATGAATTTTTCGTGCACAAAATATTTTTTGGAATTTCAGAGGTCTAGGATGCATTTCAAGGCCTTTTTTGACCTGGCAAAATTTCTGGGGTGTTTTCTGAACTTTCAGGGGTGTAGCATGCATTTTTCATGGCAAAAATATTTTGGGAAATTTCAGTGGTCTAGGATGCGTGTTAATGCCCCTTTCAGGCTGCAAATGTTTTTGGTACATTCAGAGCTCTCTGACACCATTTTTGGTCCAACAACATTTTCTGGACTTTAGGGGGTCTAGGATGCCTGTAAACCCCTTTTTTGGGCCTCCAAAGTTTTCTAAATTTTTGCAGGCCTAAAATGCATTTTAATGCCTTTTTTGGGCTGCTAACATATTCTGAACTTTCAGGGGTGTAGTATGAATTTTTCGTGTACAAAATATTTTTTGGAATTTCAGAGGTCTAGGATGTGGGTTAATGCCCCTTTCAGGCTGCAAATGTTTTTGGGACATTCAAAGCTCTCTGACACCGTTTTTGATCCAACAACATTTTCTGGACCTGAAGGGGTCTAGGATGCCTGTAAACCCCTTTTTTGGGCCTCCAAAGTTTTCTAAATTTTTGCAGGCCTAAAATGCATTTTAATGCCTTTTTTGGGCTGCTAACATATTCTGAACTTTCAAGGGTGTAGTATGAATTTTTCGTGCACAAAATATTTTTGGGAATTTCAGAGGTCTAGAATGTGGGTTAATGCCCCTTTCAGGCTGCAAATGTTTTTGGGACATTCAGAGCTCTCTGACACCGTTTTTGATCCAACAACATTTTCTGGACTTTAGGAGGTCTAGGATGCCTGTAAACCCCTATTTTGTGCCTCCAAAGTTTTCAACATTTTTGAAGGCCTAACATGCATTTTAAGGCCTTTTCTTGAGATGCCAACATTTTCTGAACTTTCAGGGGTGTAGGATGCATTTTTATTGCCAAAAATATTTTTGGGAATTTCAGTGGTCTAGGATGCAGGTTAATGCCCCTTTCAGAGCTCCCTGACACCATTTTTGGTCCCACAACATTTTCTGGACTTTAGGGGGTCTAGGATGCCTGTAAACCCCTTTTTTGGGCCTCCAAAATTTTCTAAATTTTTGTAGGCCTAAAATGCATTTTAAGGCCTTCTTTGGGCTGCTAACATATTCTGAGTTTCAGGGGTATAGGATGCATTTTTCGTGCACAAAATATTTTTAGGAATTTCAGAGGTCTAGGATGCGGGTTAATGCCCCTTTCAGGCTGCAGATGTTTTTGGGACATTCAGAGCTCTCTGACACCATTTTTGGTCCAACAACATTTTCTGGACTTTAGGGGGTCTAGGATGCCTGTAAACCCCTTTTTTGGGCCTCCAAAGTTTTCAACATTTTGAAGGCCTAACATGCATTTTAAGGCCTTCTCTTGAGCTGCCAACATTTTCTGAACTTTCAGGGGTGTAGGATGCATTTTTCGTGCCAAAAATATGTTTGGGAATTTCAGTGGTCTAGGATGCGGGTTAATGCCCCTTTCAGAGCTCTCTGACACCGATTTTGGTCCAACAACATTTTCTGGACTTTAGGGGGTCTAGGATGCCTGTAAACCCCTTTTTTGGGTCTTCAAAGTTTTCAACATTTTTGCAGGTCTAAGATGCATTTTAAGGCCTTTTTTGAGCTGGCAACATTTCTGGGGTGTTTTCTGAACTTTCAGGGGTGTAGCATGCATTTTTCATGCCAAAAATATTTTGGGAAATTTCAGTGGTCTAGGATGCGGGTTAATGCCCCTTTCAGGCTGCAAATGTTTTTGGGACATTCATAGCTCTCTGACACCGATATTGGTCCAACAACATTTTCTGGACTTTAGGGGGTCTAGGATGCCTGTAAACCCCTTTTTTGGGCCTCCAAAGTTTTCAACATTTTTGAAGGCCTAACATGTGCTTTAAGGCCTTTTCTTGAGCTGCCAACATTTTCTCAACTTTCAGGGGTGTAGTATGAATTTTTCGTGCACAAAATATTTTTGGGAATTTTAGAGGTCTAGGATGCGGGTTAATGCCCCTTTCAGGCTGCAAATGTTTTTGGGACATTCAGAGCTCTCTGACACCATTTTTGGTCCAACAACATTTTCTGGACTTTAGGGGTTCTAGGATGCCTGTAAACCCCTTTTGTGGGCATCCAAAGTTTTCTAAATTTTTGCAGGCCTAAAATGCATTTTAATGCCTTTTTTGGGCTGCTAACATATTCTGAACTTTCAAGGGTGTGGTATGAATTTTTCGTGCACAAAATATTTTTGGGAATTTCAGAGGTCTAGGATGTGGGTTAATGGCCCTTTCAGGCTGCAAATGTTTTTGGGACATTCAGAGCTCTCTGACACCGTTTTTGATCCAACAACATTTTCTGGACTTTAGGAGGTCTAGGATGCCTGTAAACCCCTATTTTGTGCCTCCAAAGTTTTCAACATTTTTGAAGGCCTAACATGCATTTTAAGGCCTTTTCTTGAGCTGCCAACATTTTCTGAACTTTCAGGGGTGTAGGATGCATTTTTATTACCAAAAATATTTTTGGGAATTTCAGTGGTCTAGGATGCGGGTTAATGCCCCTTTCAGGTTGCACATGTTTTTGGGACATTCGGAGCTCTCTGACACCGTTTTTGATCCACCAACATTTTCTGGACTTTAGGGGGTCTAGGATGCCTGTAAACCCCTTTTTTGGGTCTCCAAAGTTTTCAACATTTTTGCAGACCTAAGATGCATGTTAAGGCCTTTTTTGAGCTCACAACATTTCTTGGGTGTTTTCTGAACTTTCAGGGGTGTAGCATGCATTTTTCATGGTAAAAATATTTTGGGAAATTTCAGTGGTCTAGGATGCGGGTTAATGCCCCTTTCAGGCTGCAGATGTTTTTGGGACATTCAGAGCTCTCTGACACCATTTTTGGTCCAACAACATTTTCTGGACTTTAGGGGGTCTAGGATGCCTGTAAACGCCTTTTTTGGGCCTCCAAATTTTTCTAAATTTTTTTAGACCTAAAATGCATTTTAAGGCCTTCTTTGGGCTGCTAACATATTCTGAGTTTCAGGGGTATAGGATGCATTTTTCGTGCACAAAATATTTTTGGGAATTTCAGAGGTCTAGGATGCGGGTTAATGCCCCTTTCAGGCTGCAAATGTTTTTGGGACATTCAGAGCTCTCTGACACCATTTTTGGTCCAACAACATTTTCTGGACTTTAGGGGGTCTAGGATGCCTGTAAACCCCTTTTTTGGGCCTCCAAAGTTTTCTAATTTTTTGCTGGGCTAAAATGCATTTTAATGCCTTTTTTGGGCTGCTAACATATTCTGAATTTTCAGGGGTGTAGTATGAATTTTCTGTGCACAAAATATTTTTGGGAATTTCAGAGGTCTAGAATGCGGGTTAATGCCCCTTTCAGGCTGCAAATGTTTTTGGGACATTCAGAGCTTTCTGACACCGTTTTTGATCCAACAACATTTTCTGGACGTTAGGGGGTCTAGGATGCCTGTAAATCCCTTTTTTGGGCCTCCAAAGTTTTCAACGTTTTTGAAGGCCTAACATGTATTTTAAGGCCTTTTTTGGAGTTGCCAACATTTTCTGAACCTGCAGGGGTGTAGGATGCATTTTTCAGGGCAAAAATATTTTTGGGCATTTCAGTGGTCTAGGATGTGGGTTAATGCCCCTTTCAGGCTGCAAATGTTTTTGGGACATTCAGAGCTCTCTGACACCGATTCTGGTCCAACAACATTTTCTGGACTTTAGGGGGTCTAGGATGCCTGTAAACCCCTTTTTTGGGCCTCCAAAGTTTTCAACATTTTTGAAGGCCGAACATGCATTTTAAGGCCTTTTCTTGAGCTGCAAACATTTTCTGAACTTTCAGGGGTGTAGGATGTATTTTTAGTGCCAAAAATATTTTTGGGAATTTCAGTGGTCTGGGATGCGAGTTAATGCCCCTTTCAGGTTGCACATGTTTTTGGGACATTCAGAGCTCTCTGACACCATTTTGGTCCAACAAGATTTTCTGGACCTTAGGGGGTCTAGAATGCCTGTAAACCCCTTTTTTGGGCCTCCAAAGTTTTCAGCATTTTTGAAGGCCTAACATGTGTTTTATGGCCTTTTCTTGAGCTGCCAACATTTTCTCAACTTTCAGGGGTGTAGGATGCATTTTTCGTGCCAAAAATATTTTTGGGAATTTCAGTGGCTGCAAATGTTTTTGGGACATTCAGAGCTCTCTGACACCGTTTTTGATCCAACAACATTTTCTGGACTTTAGGAGGTCTAGGATGCCTGTAAACCCCTATTTTGTGCCTCCAAAGTTTTCAACATTTTTGAAGGCCTAACATGCATTTTAAGGCCTTTTCTTGAGCTGCCAACATTTTCTGAACTTGCAGGGGTGTAGGATGCATTTTTCATGGCAAATATATTTTTGGGAATTTCAGTGGTCTAGGATGCGGGTTAATGCCCCTTTCAGGTTGCACATGTTTTTGGGACATTCGGAGCTCTCTGACACCGATTTTGGTCCAACAACATTTTCTGGACTTTAGGGGGTCTAGGATGCCTGTAAACCCCTTTTTTGGGCCTCCAAAGTTTTCTAAATTTTTGCAGGCCTAAAATGCATTTGAATGCATTTTTTGGGCTGCTAACATATTCTGAACTTTCAGGGGTGTAGTATGAATTTTTCGTGCACAAAATATTTTTGGGAATTTTAGAGGTCTAGGATGCGGGTTAATGACCCTTTCAGGCTGCAAATGTTTTTGGGACATTCAGAGCTCTCTGACACCGTTTTTGATCCAACAACATTTTCTGGACTTTAGGAGGTCTAGGATGCCTGTAAACCCCTATTTTGCGCCTCCAAAGTTTTCAACATTTTTGCAGGCCTAAAATGCATTTTAATGCCTTTTTTGGGCTGCTAACATATTCTGAACTTTCAGGGGTGTAGTATGAATTTTTCGTGCACAAAATATTTTTTGGAATTTCAGAGGTCTAGGATGCATTTCAAGGCCTTTTTTGACCTGGCAACATTTCTGGGGTGTTTTCTGAACTTTCAGGGGTGTAGCATGCATTTTTCATGGCAAAAATATTTTGGGAAATTTCAGTGGTCTAGGATGCGTGTTAATGCCCCTTTCAGGCTGCAAATGTTTTTGGGACATTCAGAGCTCTCTGACACCGTTTTTGATCCAACAACATTTTCTGGACTTTAGGAGGTCTAGGATGCCTGTAAACCCCTATTTTGCGCCTCCAAAGTTTTCAACATTTTTGCAGGCCTAAAATGCATTTTAATGCCTTTTTTGGGCTGCTAACATATTCTGAACTTTCAGGGGTGTAGTATGAATTTTTCGTGCACAAAATATTTTTTGGAATTTAAGAGGTCTAGGATGCATTTCAAGGCCTTTTTTGACCTGGCAACATTTCTGGGGTGTTTTCTGAACTTTCAGGGGTGTAGCATGCATTTTTCATGGCAAAAATATTTTGGGAAATTTCAGTGGTCTAGGATGCGTGTTAATGCCCCTTTCAGGCTGCAAATGTTTTTGGGACATTCAGAGCTCTCTGACACCGTTTTTGATCCAACAACATTTTCTGGACTTTAGGAGGTCTAGGATGCCTGTAAACCCCTATTTTGCGCCTCCAAAGTTTTCAACATTTTTGCAGGCCTAAAATGCATTTTAATGCCTTTTTTGGGCTGCTAACATATTCTGAACTTTCAGGGGTGTAGTATGAATTTTTCGTGCACAAAATATTTTTTGGAATTTCAGAGGTCTAGGATGCATTTCAAGGCCTTTTTTGACCTGGCAACATTTCTGGGGTGTTTTCTGAACTTTCAGGGGTGTAGCATGCATTTTTCATGGCAAAAATATTTTGGGAAATTTCAGTGGTCTAGGATGCGTGTTAATGCCCCTTTCAGGCTGCAAATGTTTTTGGGACATTCAAAGCTCTCTGACACCGTTTTTGATCCAACAACATTTTCTGGACTTTAGGAGGTCTAGGATGCCTGTAAACCCTATTTTTGGGCCTCCAAAGTTTTCAACATTTTTGAAGGCCTAACATGCATTTTAAGGCCTTTTTTACAGTTACCAACATTTTCTTAACTTGCAGGGGTGTAGGATGCATTTTTCATGCCAAAAATATTTTTGGGAATTTCAGTGGTCTAGGATGCGGGTTAATGCCCCTTTCAGGCTGCAAATGTTTTGGGGACAATCAGAGCTCTCTGACACCGATTTTGGTCCAACAACATTTTCTGGACTTTAGGGGGTCTAGGATGCCTGTAAACCCCTTTTTTGGGCCTCCAAAGTTTTCAACATTTTTGAAGGCCTAACATGCATTTTAAGGCCTTTACTTGAGCTGCCAACATTTCTGGGGTGTTTTCTGAACTTTCAGGGGTGTAGCATGCATTTTTCATGGCAAAAATATTTTGGGAAATTTCAGTGGTCTAGGATGCGGGTTAATGCCCCTTTCAGGTTGCAAATGTTTTTAGGACATTCATAGCTCTCTGACACCAATATTGGTCCAACAACATTTTCTGGACTTTAGGGGGTCTAGGATGCCTGTAAACCCCTTTTTTGGGCCTCCAAAGTTTTCAACATTTTTGAAGGCCTAACATGTGCTTTAAGGCCTTTTCTTGAGCTGCCAACATTTTCTCAACTTTCAGGGGTGTAGGATGCATTTTTCGTGCCAAAAATATTTTTGGGAATTTCAGTGGCTGCAAATGTTTTTGAGACATTCAGAGCTCTCTGACACCATTTTTGATCCAACAACATTTTCTGGACTTTAGGAGGTCTAGGATGCCTGTAAATCCCTTTTTTGGGCCTCCAAAGTTTTCAACATTTTTGAAGGCCTAACATGCATTTTAAGGCCTTTTTTAGACTTACCAACATTTTCTGAACTTGCAGGGGTGTAGGATGCATTTTTCATGCCAAAAATATTTTTGGGAATTTCAGTGGTCTAGGATGTGGGTTAATGCCCCTTTCAGGCTGCAAATGTTTTTGGGACATTCAGAGCTCTCTGACACCGTTTTTGATCCAACAACATTTTCTGGACTTTAGGAGGTCTAGGATGCCTGTAAATCCCTTTTTTGGGCCTCCAAAGTTTTCAACATTTTTGAAGGCCTAACATGCATTTTAAGGCCTTTTTTAGACTTACCAACATTTTCTGAACTTGCAGGGGTGTAGGATGCATTTTTCATGCCAAAAATATTTTTGGGAATTTCAGTGGTCTAGGATGCGGGTTAATGCCCCTTTCAGGCTGCAAATGTTTTGAAGACAATCAGAGCTCTCTGACACCGATTTTGGTCCAACAACATTTTCTGGACTTTAGGGGGTCTAGGATGCCTGTAATCCCCTTTTTTGGGCCTCCAAAGTTTTCAACATTTTTGAAGGCCTAACATGCATTTTAAGGCCTTTACTTGAGCTGCCAACATTTTCTCAACTTTCAGGGGTGTAGGATGCATTTTTCGTGCCAAAAATATTTTTGGGAATTTCAGTGGCTGCAAATGTTTTTGGGACATTCAGAGCTCTCTGACACCATTTTTGGTCCCACAACATTTTCTGGACTTTAGGGGGTCTAGGATGCCTGTAAACCCCTTTTTTGGGCCTCCAAAGTTTTCTAAATTTTTGTAGGCCTAAAATGCATTTTAAGGCCTTCTTTGGGCTGCTAACATATTCTGAGTTTCAGGGGTATAGGATGCATTTTTCGTGCACAAAATATTTTTGGGAATTTCAGAGGTCTAGGATGCGGGTTAATGCCCCTTTCAGGCTGCACATGTTTTTGGGACATTCAGAGCTTTCTGACACCGTTTTTGATCCAACAACATTTTCTGGACTTTAGGAGGTCTAGGATGCCTGTAAACCCCTATTTTGCGCCTCCAAAGTTTTCAACATTTTTGAAGGCCTAACATGCATTTTAAGGCCTTTTCTAGAGCTGCCAACATTTTCTGAACTTTCAGGGGTGTAGGATGCATTTTTATTGCCAAAAATATTTCTGGGAATTTCAGTGGTCTAGGATGTGGGTTAATGCCCCTTTCAGGTTGCACATGTTTTTGGGACATTCGGAGCTCTCTGACACCGTTTTTGATCCACCAACATTTTCTGGACTTTAGGGGGTCTAGGATGCCTGTAAATCCCTTTTTTGGGCCTCCAAAGTTTTCAACATTTTTGAAGGCCGAACATGCATTTTAAGGCCTTTTGTAGAGTTGCCAACATTTTCTGAACTTGCAAGGGTGTAGGATGCATTTTTCATGGCAAAAATATTTTTGGGAATTTCAGTGGTCTAGGATGTGGGTTAATGCCCCTTTCAGGCTGCAAATGTTTTTGGGACATTCAGAGCTCTCTGACACCGATTTTGGTCCAACAAAAGTTTCTGGACTTTAGGGGGTCTAGGATGCATGTAAACCCCTTTTTTGGGCCGCCAAAGTTTTCAACATTTTTGAAGGCCTAACATGCATTTTAAGGCCTTTTTTAGAGTTACCAACATTTTCTGAACTTGCAGGGGTGTAGGATGCATTTTTCGTGCCAAAAATATTTTTGGGAATTTCAGTGGCTGCAAATGTTTTTGGGACATTCAGAGCTCTCTGACACCGTTTTTGGTCCAACAACATTTTCTGGACCTTAGGGGGTCTAGAATGCCTGTAAACCCCTTTTTTGGGCCTCCAAAGTGTTCAACATTTTTGAAGGCCTAACATGCATTTTAAGGCCTTTTCTTGAGCTGCCAACATTTTCTCAACTTTCAGGGGTGTAGGATGCATTTTTCGTGCCAAAAATATTTTTGGGAATTTCAGTGGCTGCAAATGTTTTTGGGACATTCAGAGCTCTCTGACACCATTTTTGGTCCCACAACATTTTCTGGACTTTAGGGGGTCTAGGATGCCTGTAAATCCCTTTTTTGGGCCTCCAAAGTTTTCAACATTTTTGAAGGCCTAACATGCATTTTAAGGCCTTTTTTAGAGCTGCCAACATTTTCTGAACTTTCAGGGGTGTAGGATGCATTTTTATTGCCAAAAATATTTTTGGGAATTTCAGTGGTCTAGGATGCGGGTTAATGCCCCTTTCAGGTTGCACATGTTTTTGGGACATTCGGAGCTCTCTGACACCGTTTTTGATCCACCAACATTTTCTGGACTTTAGGGGGTCTAGGATGCCTGTAAACCCCTTTTTTGGGCCTCCAAAGTTTTCTAAATTTTTGCAGGCCTAAAATGCATTTGAATGCATTTTTTGGGCTTCTAACATATTCTGAACTTTTAGGGGTAGTAAACATTTTTCGTGCACAAAATATTTTTGGGAATTTCAGAGGTCTAGGATGCCGGTTAATGCCCCTTTCAGGCTGCAAATGTTTTTGGGACATTCAGAGCTCTCTGACACCGTTTTTGATCCAACAACATTTTCTGGACTTCAGGGGGTCTAGGGTGCCTGTAAATCCCTTTTTTGGGCCTCCAAAGTTTTCAACATTTTTGAAGGCCTAACATGCATTTTAAGGCCTTTTCTTGAGCTGCCAACATTTTCTGAACTTTCAGGGGTGTAGGATGCATTTTTATTGCCAAAAATATTTTTGGGAATTTCAGTGGTCTAGGATGCGGGTTAATGCCCCTTTCAGGTTGCACATGTTTTTGGGACATTCGGAGCTCTCTGACACCATTTTTAGTCCCACAACATTTTCTGGACTTTAGGGGGTCTAGGATGCCTGTAAACGCCTTTTTTGGGCCTCCAAAGTTTTCTAAATTTTTGTAGGCCTAAAATGCATTTTAAGGCCTTCTTTGGGCTGCTAACATATTCTGAGTTTCAGGGGTATAGGATACATTTTTTGTGCACAAAATATTTTTTGGAATTTCAGAGGTCTAGGATGCGGGTTAATGCCCCTTTCAGGCTGCAAATGTTTTTGGGACATTCAGAGCTCTCTGACACCATTTTTGGTCCAACAACATTTTCTGGACTTTAGGGGGTCTAGGATGCCTGTAAACCCCTTTTTTGGGCCTCCAAAGTTTTCAACATTTTTGAAGGCCTAACATGCATTTTAAGGCCTTTTCTTGAGCTGCCAACATTTTCTGAACTTTCAGGGGTGTAGGATGCATTTTTCGTGCCAAAAATATTTTTGTGAATTTCAGTGGCTGCAAATGTTTTTGGGACATTCAGAGCTCTCTGACACCATTTTTGGTCCCACAACATTTTCTGGACTTTAGGGGGTCTAGGATGCCTGTAAATCCCTTTTTTGGGCCTCCAAAGTTTTCAACATTTTTGAAGGCCTAACATGCATTTTAAGGCCTTTTTTAGAGTTACCAACATTTTCTGAACTTGCAGGGGTGTAGGATGCATTTTTCGTGCCAAAAATATTTTTGGGAATTTCAGTGGCTGCAAATGTTTTTGGGACATTCAGAGCTCTCTGACACCGTTTTTGGTCCAACAACATTTTCTGGACCTTAGGGGGTCTAGAATGCCTGTAAACCCCTTTTTTGGGCCTCCAAAGTGTTCAACATTTTTGAAGGCCTAACATGCATTTTAAGGCCTTTTCTTGAGCTGCCAACATTTTCTCAACTTTCAGGGGTGTAGGATGCATTTTTCGTGCCAAAAATATTTTTGGGAATTTCAGTGGCTGCAAATGTTTTTGGGACATTCAGAGCTCTCTGACACCATTTTTGGTCCCACAACATTTTCTGGACTTTAGGGGGTCTAGGATGCCTGTAAATCCCTTTTTTGGGCCTCCAAAGTTTTCAACATTTTTGAAGGCCTAACATGCATTTTAAGGCCTTTTTTAGAGCTGCCAACATTTTCTGAACTTTCAGGGGTGTAGGATGCATTTTTATTGCCAAAAATATTTTTGGGAATTTCAGTGGTCTAGGATGCGGGTTAATGCCCCTTTCAGGTTGCACATGTTTTTGGGACATTCGGAGCTCTCTGACACCGTTTTTGATCCACCAACATTTTCTGGACTTTAGGGGGTCTAGGATGCCTGTAAACCCCTTTTTTGGGCCTCCAAAGTTTTCTAAATTTTTGCAGGCCTAAAATGCATTTGAATGCATTTTTTGGGCTTCTAACATATTCTGAACTTTTAGGGGTAGTAAACATTTTTCGTGCACAAAATATTTTTGGGAAT
The DNA here is from genome assembly GCF_040938575.1 of Ambystoma mexicanum. Taxonomy (NCBI): domain Eukaryota; kingdom Metazoa; phylum Chordata; class Amphibia; order Caudata; family Ambystomatidae; genus Ambystoma; species Ambystoma mexicanum. The sequence goes on along the minus strand of NC_090931.1, from coordinate 317,610,039 downwards.
TTCAGAGGTCTAGGATGCCGGTTAATGCCCCTTTCAGGCTGCAAATGTTTTTGGGACATTCAGAGCTCTCTGACACCGTTTTTGATCCAACAACATTTTCTGGACTTCAGGGGGTCTAGGGTGCCTGTAAATCCCTTTTTTGGGCCTCCAAAGTTTTCAACATTTTTGAAGGCCTAACATGCATTTTAAGGCCTTTTCTTGAGCTGCCAACATTTTCTGAACTTTCAGGGGTGTAGGATGCATTTTTATTGCCAAAAATATTTTTGGGAATTTCAGTGGTCTAGGATGCGGGTTAATGCCCCTTTCAGGTTGCACATGTTTTTGGGACATTCGGAGCTCTCTGACACCATTTTTAGTCCCACAACATTTTCTGGACTTTAGGGGGTCTAGGATGCCTGTAAACGCCTTTTTTGGGCCTCCAAAGTTTTCTAAATTTTTGTAGGCCTAAAATGCATTTTAAGGCCTTCTTTGGGCTGCTAACATATTCTGAGTTTCAGGGGTATAGGATACATTTTTTGTGCACAAAATATTTTTTGGAATTTCAGAGGTCTAGGATGCGGGTTAATGCCCCTTTCAGGCTGCAAATGTTTTTGGGACATTCAGAGCTCTCTGACACCATTTTTGGTCCAACAACATTTTCTGGACTTTAGGGGGTCTAGGATGCCTGTAAACCCCTTTTTTGGGCCTCCAAAGTTTTCAACATTTTTGAAGGCCTAACATGCATTTTAAGGCCTTTTCTTGAGCTGCCAACATTTTCTGAACTTTCAGGGGTGTAGGATGCATTTTTCGTGCCAAAAATATTTTTGTGAATTTCAGTGGTCTAGGATGCAGGTTAATGCCCCTTTCAGAGCTCCCTGACACCATTTTTGGTCCCACAACATTTTCTGGACTTTAGGGGGTCTAGGATGCCTGTAAACCCCTTTTTTGGGCCTCCAAAGTGTTCTAAATTTTTGTAGGCCTAAAATGCATTTTAAGGCCTTCTTTGGGCTACTAACATATTCTGAGTTTCAGGGGTATAGGATGCATTTTTCGTGCACAAAATATTTTTAGGAATTTCAGAGGTCTAGGATGCGGGTTAATGCCCCTTTCAGGCTGCAGATGTTTTTGGGACATTCAGAGCTCTCTGACACCATTTTTGGTCCAACAACATTTTCTGGACTTTAGGGGGTCTAGGATGCCTGTAAACCCCTTTTTTGGGCCTCCAAAGTTTTCTAAATTTTTGCAGGCCTAAAATGCATTTTAATGCCTTTTTTGGGCTGCTAACATTTAATGAACGTTCAGGGGTGTAGGATGCATTTTTAGTGGCAAAATATTTTTGGGAATTTCAGTGGTCTAGGATGCGGGTTAATGCCCCTTTCAGGTTGCACATGTTTTTGGGACATTCAGAGCTCTCTGACACCATTTTTAGTCCCACAACATTTTCTGGACTTTAGGGGGTCTAGGATGCCTGTAAACGCCTTTTTTGGGCCTCCAAAGTTTTCTAAATTTTTGTAGGCCTAAAATGCATTTTAAGGCCTTCTTTGGGCTGCTAACATATTCTGAGTTTCAGGGGTATAGTATACATTTTTTGTGCACAAAATATTTTTTGGAATTTCAGAGGTCTAGGATGCGGGTTAATGCCCCTTTCAGGCTGCAAATGTTTTTGGGACATTCAGAGCTCTCTGACACCATTTTTGGTCCAACAACATTTTCTGGACTTTAGGGGGTCTAGGATGCCTGTAAACCCCTTTTTGGGCCTCCAAAGTTTTCTAAATTTTTGCAGGCCTAAAATGCATTTTAATGCCTTTTTTGGGCTGCTAACATATTCTGAACTTTCAAGGGTGTAGTATGAATTTTTCGTGCACAAAATATTTTTGGGAATTTCAGAGGTCTAGGATGTGGGTTAATGCCCCTTTCAGGTTGCACATGGTTTTGGGACATTCGGAGCTCTCTGACACCGTTTTTGATCCACCAACATTTTCTGGTCTTTAGGGGGTCTAGGATGCCTGTAAACCCCTTTTTTGGGCCTCCAAAGTTTTCTAAATTTTTGCAGGCCTAAAATGCATTTTAATGCCTTTTTTGGGCTGCTATCATTTTATGAACGTTCAGGGGTGTAGGATGCATTTTTAGTGGCAAAATATTTTTGGGAATTTCAGTGGTCTAGGATGCGGGTTAATGCCCCTTTCAGGTTGCACATGTTTTTGGGACATTCGGAGCTCTCTGACACCATTTTTAGTCCCACAACATTTTCTGGACTTTAGGGGGTCTAGGATGCCTGTAAACGCCTTTTTTGGGCCTCCAAAGTTTTCTAAATTTTTGCAGGCCTAAAATGCATTTTAATGCCTTTTTTGGGCTGCTAACATTTTATGAACGTTCAGGGGTGTAGGATGCATTTTTAGTGGCAAAATATTTTTGGGAATTTCAGTGGTCTAGGATGCGGGTTAATGCCCCTTTCAGGTTGCACATGTTTTTGGGACATTCGGAGCTCTCTGACACCATTTTTGATCCACCAACATTTTCTGGTCTTTAGGGGGTCTAGGATGCCCGTAAACGCCTTTTTTGGGCCTCCAAAGTTTTCTAAATTTTTGTAGGCCTAAAATGCATTTTAAGGCCTTCTTTGGGCTACTAACATATTCTGAACTTTCAGGGGTGTAGTATGAATTTTTCGTGCACAAAATATTTTTGGGAATTTTAGAGGTCTAGGATGCGGGTTAATGCCCCTTTCAGGCTGCAAATGTTTTTGGGACATTCAGAGCTCTCTGACACCATTTTTGGTCCAACAACATTTTCTGGACTTTAGGGGTTCTAGGATGCCTGTAAACCCCTTTTTTGGGCATCCAAAGTTTTCTAAATTTTTGCAGGCCTAAAATGCATTTTAATGCCTTTTTTGGGCTGCTAACATATTCTGAACTTTCAAGGGTGTAGTATGAATTTTTCGTGCACAAAATAATTTTGGGAATTTCAGAGGTCTAGGATGTGGGTTAATGCCCCTTTCAGGCTGCAAATGTTTTTGGGACATTCAGAGCTCTCTGACACCGTTTTTGATCCAACAACATTTTCTGGACTTTAGGAGGTCTAGGATGCCTGTAAACCCCTATTTTGTGCCTCCAAAGTTTTCAACATTTTTGAAGGCCTAACATGCATTTTAAGGCCTTTTCTTGAGCTGCCAACATTTTCTGAACTTTCAGGGGTGTAGGATGCATTTTTATTGCCAAAAATATTTTTGGGAATTTCAGTGGTCTAGGATGCGGGTTAATGCCCCTTTCAGGTTGCACATGTTTTTGGGACATTCGGAGCTCTCTGACACCGTTTTTGATCCACCAACATTTTCTGGACTTTAGGGGGTCTAGGATGCCTGTAAACCCCTTTTTTGGGTCTCCAAAGTTTTCAACATTTTTGCAGACCTAAGATGCATGTTAAGGCCTTTTTTGAGCTCACAACATTTCTTGGGTGTTTTCTGAACTTTCAGGGGTGTAGCATGCATTTTTCATGGTAAAAATATTTTGGGAAATTTCAGTGGTCTAGGATGCGGGTTAATGCCCCTTTCAGGCTGCAGATGTTTTTGGGACATTCAGAGCTCTCTGACACCATTTTTGGTCCAACAACATTTTCTGGACTTTAGGGGGTCTAGGATGCCTGTAAACGCCTTTTTTGGGCCTCCAAATTTTTCTAAATTTTTTTAGACCTAAAATGCATTTTAAGGCCTTCTTTGGGCTGCTAACATATTCTGAGTTTCAGGGGTATAGGATGCATTTTTCGTGCACAAAATATTTTTGGGAATTTCAGAGGTCTAGGATGCGGGTTAATGCCCCTTTCAGGCTGCAAATGTTTTTGGGACATTCAGAGCTCTCTGACACCATTTTTGGTCCAACAACATTTTCTGGACTTTAGGGGGTCTAGGATGCCTGTAAACCCCTTTTTTGGGCCTCCAAAGTTTTCTAATTTTTTGCTGGGCTAAAATGCATTTTAATGCCTTTTTTGGGCTGCTAACATATTCTGAATTTTCAGGGGTGTAGTATGAATTTTCTGTGCACAAAATATTTTTGGGAATTTCAGAGGTCTAGAATGCGGGTTAATGCCCCTTTCAGGCTGCAAATGTTTTTGGGACATTCAGAGCTTTCTGACACCGTTTTTGATCCAACAACATTTTCTGGACGTTAGGGGGTCTAGGATGCCTGTAAATCCCTTTTTGGGCCTCCAAAGTTTTCAACGTTTTTGAAGGCCTAACATGCATTTTAAGGCCTTTTTTGGAGTTGCCAACATTTTCTGAACCTGCAGGGGTGTAGGATGCATTTTTCAGGGCAAAAATATTTTTGGGCATTTCAGTGGTCTAGGATGTGGGTTAATGCCCCTTTCAGGCTGCAAATGTTTTTGGGACATTCAGAGCTCTCTGACACCGATTCTGGTCCAACAACATTTTCTGGACTTTAGGGGGTCTAGGATGCCTGTAAACCCCTTTTTTGGGCCTCCAAAGTTTTCAACATTTTTGAAGGCCGAACATGCATTTTAAGGCCTTTTCTTGAGCTGCAAACATTTTCTGAACTTTCAGGGGTGTAGGATGTATTTTTAGTGCCAAAAATATTTTTGGGAATTTCAGTGGTCTGGGATGCGAGTTAATGCCCCTTTCAGGTTGCACATGTTTTTGGGACATTCAGAGCTCTCTGACACCATTTTTGGTCCAACAAGATTTTCTGGACCTTAGGGGGTCTAGAATGCCTGTAAACCCCTTTTTTGGGCCTCCAAAGTTTTCAGCCTTTTTGAAGGCCTAACATGTGTTTTAAGGCCTTTTCTTGAGCTGCCAACATTTTCTCAACTTTCAGGGGTGTAGGATGCATTTTTCGTGCCAAAAATATTTTTGGGAATTTCAGTGGCTGCAAATGTTTTTGGGACATTCAGAGCTCTCTGACACCGTTTTTGATCCAACAACATTTTCTGGACTTTAGGAGGTCTAGGATGCCTGTAAACCCCTATTTTGTGCCTCCAAAGTTTTCAACATTTTTGAAGGCCTAACATGCATTTTAAGGCCTTTTCTTGAGCTGCCAACATTTTCTGAACTTGCAGGGGTGTAGGATGCATTTTTCATGGCAAATATATTTTTGGGAATTTCAGTGGTCTAGGATGCGGGTTAATGCCCCTTTCAGGTTGCACATGTTTTTGGGACATTCGGAGCTCTCTGACACCGATTTTGGTCCAACAACATTTTCTGGACTTTAGGGGGTCTAGGATGCCTGTAAACCCCTTTTTTGGGCCTCCAAAGTTTTCTAAATTTTTGCAGGCCTAAAATGCATTTGAATGCATTTTTTGGGCTGCTAACATATTCTGAACTTTCAGGGGTGTAGTATGAATTTTTCGTGCACAAAATATTTTTGGGAATTTTAGAGGTCTAGGATGCGGGTTAATGACCCTTTCAGGCTGCAAATGTTTTTGGGACATTCAGAGCTCTCTGACACCGTTTTTGATCCAACAACATTTTCTGGACTTTAGGATGTCTAGGATGCCTGTAAACCCCTATTTTGCGCCTCCAAAGTTTTCAACATTTTTGCAGGCCTAAAATGCATTTTAATGCCTTTTTTGGGCTGCTAACATATTCTGAACTTTCAGGGGTGTAGTATGAATTTTTCGTGCACAAAATATTTTTTGGAATTTCAGAGGTCTAGGATGCATTTCAAGGCCTTTTTTGACCTGGCAACATTTCTGGGGTGTTTTCTGAACTTTCAGGGGTGTAGCATGCATTTTTCATGGCAAAAATATTTTGGGAAATTTCAGTGGTCTAGGATGCGTGTTAATGCCCCTTTCAGGCTGCAAATGTTTTTGGGACATTCAGAGCTCTCTGACACCGTTTTTGATCCAACAACATTTTCTGGACTTTAGGAGGTCTAGGATGCCTGTAAACCCCTATTTTGCGCCTCCAAAGTTTTCAACATTTTTGCAGGCCTAAAATGCATTTTAATGCCTTTTTTGGGCTGCTAACATATTCTGAACTTTCAGGGGTGTAGTATGAATTTTTCGTGCACAAAATATTTTTTGGAATTTCAGAGGTCTAGGATGCATTTCAAGGCCTTTTTTGACCTGGCAACATTTCTGGGGTGTTTTCTGAACTTTCAGGGGTGTAGCATGCATTTTTCATGGCAAAAATATTTTGGGAAATTTCAGTGGTCTAGGATGCGTGTTAATGCCCCTTTCAGGCTGCAAATGTTTTTGGGACATTCAAAGCTCTCTGACACCGTTTTTGATCCAACAACATTTTCTGGACTTTAGGAGGTCTAGGATGCCTGTAAACCCTATTTTTGGGCCTCCAAAGTTTTCAACATTTTTGAAGGCCTAACATGCATTTTAAGGCCTTTTTTACAGTTACCAACATTTTCTTAACTTGCAGGGGTGTAGGATGCATTTTTCATGCCAAAAATATTTTTGGGAATTTCAGTGGTCTAGGATGCGGGTTAATGCCCCTTTCAGGCTGCAAATGTTTTGGGGACAATCAGAGCTCTCTGACACCGATTTTGGTCCAACAACATTTTCTGGACTTTAGGGGGTCTAGGATGCCTGTAAACCCCTTTTTTGGGCCTCCAAAGTTTTCAACATTTTTGAAGGCCTAACATGCATTTTAAGGCCTTTACTTGAGCTGCCAACATTTCTGGGGTGTTTTCTGAACTTTCAGGGGTGTAGCATGCATTTTTCATGGCAAAAATATTTTGGGAAATTTCAGTGGTCTAGGATGCGGGTTAATGCCCCTTTCAGGTTGCAAATGTTTTTAGGACATTCATAGCTCTCTGACACCAATATTGGTCCAACAACATTTTCTGGACTTTAGGGGGTCTAGGATGCCTGTAAACCCCTTTTTTGGGCCTCCAAAGTTTTCAACATTTTTGAAGGCCTAACATGTGCTTTAAGGTCTTTTCTTGAGCTGCCAACATTTTCTCAACTTTCAGGGGTGTAGGATGCATTTTTCGTGCCAAAAATATTTTTGGGAATTTCAGTGGCTGCAAATGTTTTTGAGACATTCAGAGCTCTCTGACACCATTTTTGGTCCAACAACATTTTCTGGACTTTAGGGGGTCTAGGATGCCTGTAAACCCCTTTTTGGGCCTCCAAAGTTTTCTAAATTTTTGCAGGCCTAAAATGCATTTTAATGCCTTTTTTGGGCTGCTAACATTTTATGAACGTTCAGGGGTGTAGGATGCATTTTTAGTGGCAAAATATTTTTGGGAATTTCAGTGGTCTAGGATGCGGGTTAACGCCCCTTTCAGGTTGCACATGTTTTTGGGACATTCGGAGCTCTCTGACACCATTTTTAGTCCCACAACATTTTCTGGACTTTAGGGGGTCTAGGATGCCTGTAACGCCTTTTTTGGGCCTCCAAAGTTTTCTAAATTTTTGTAGGCCTAAAATGCATTTTAAGGCCTTCTTTGGGCTGCTAACATATTCTGAGTTTCAGGGGTATAGGATACATTTTTTGTGCACAAAATATTTTTTGGAATTTCAGAGGTCTAGGATGCGGGTTAATGCCCTTTCAGGCTGCAAATGTTTTTGGGACATTCAGAGCTCTCTGACACCATTTTTGGTCCAACAACATTTTCTGGACTTTAGGGGGTCTAGGATGCCTGTAAACCCCTTTTTTGGGCCTCCAAAGTTTTCAACATTTTTGGAGGCCTAACATGCATTTTAAGGCCTTTTCTTGAGCTGCCAACATTTTCTGAACTTTCAGGGGTGTAGGATGCATTTTTCGTGCCAAAAATATTTTTGTGAATTTCAGTGGTCTAGGATGCAGGTTAATGCCCCTTTCAGAGCTCCCTGACACCAATTTTGGTCCCACAACATTTTCTGGACTTTAGGGGGTCTAGGATGCCTGTAAACCCCTTTTTTGGGCCTCCAAAGTTTTCTAAATTTTTGTAGGCCTAAAATGCATTTTAAGGCCTTCTTTGGGCTGCTAACATATTCTGAGTTTCAGGGGTATAGGATGCATTTTTCGTGCGCAAAATATTTTTAGCAATTTCAGAGGTCTAGGATGCGGGTTAATGCCCCTTTCAGGCTGCAGATATTTTTGGGACATTCAGAGCTCTCTGACACCATTTTTGGTCCAACAACATTTTCTGGACTTTAGGGGGTCTAGGATGCCTGTAAACCCCTTTTTTGGGCCTCCAAAGTTTTCAACATTTTGAAGGCCTAACATGCATTTTAAGGCCTTTTCTTGAGCTGCCAACATTTTCTGAACTTTCAGGGGTGTAGGATGCATTTTTCGTGCCAAAAATATGTTTGGGAATTTCAGTGGTCTAGGATGCGGGTTAATGCCCCTTTCAGAGCTCTCTGACACCGATTTTGGTCCAACAACATTTTCTGGACTTTAGGGGGTCTAGGATACCTGTAAACCCCTTTTTTGGGTCTTCAAAGTTTTCAACATTTTTGCAGGTCTAAGATGCATTTTAAGGCCTTTTTGAGCTGGCAACATTTCTGGGGTGTTTTCTGAACTTTCAGGGGTGTAGCATGTATTTTTCATGCCAAAAATATTTTGGGAAATTTCAGTGGTCTAGGATGCGGGTTAATGCCCCTTTCAGGCTGCAAATGTTTTTGGGACATTCATAGCTCTCTGACACCGATATTGGTCCAACAACATTTTCTGGACTTTAGGGGGTCTAGGATGCCTGTAAACCCCTTTTTTGGGCCTCCAAAGTTTTCAACATTTTTGAAGGCCTAACATGTGCTTTAAGGCCTTTTCTTGAGCTGCCAACATTTTCTCAACTTTCAGGGGTGTAGGATGCATTTTTCGTGCCAAAAATATTTTTGGGAATTTCAGTGGCTGCAAATGTTTTTGGGACATTCAGAGCTCTCTGACACCATTTTTGGTCCAACAACATTTTCTGGACTTTAGGGGGTCTAGGATGCCTGTCAACCCCTTTTTGGGCCTCCAAAGTTTTCTAAATTTTTCCAGGCCTAAAATGCATTTTAATGCCTTTTTTGGGATGCTAACATATTCTGAACTTTCAAGGGTGTAGTATGAATTTTTCGTGCACAAAATATTTTTGGGAATTTCAGAGGTCTAGGATGTGGGTTAATGCCCCTTTCAGGTTGCACATGTTTTTGGGACATTCGGAGCTCTCTGACACCGTTTTTGATCCACCAACATTTTCTGGTCTTTAGGGGGTCTAGGATGCCTGTAAACCCCTTTTTTGGGCCTCCAAAGTTTTCTAAATTTTTGAAGGCCTAAAATGCATTTTAATGCCTTTTTTGGGCTGCTAACATTTTATGAACGTTCAGGGGTGTAGGATGCATTTTTAGTGGCAAAATATTTTTGGGAATTTCAGTGGTCTAGGATGCGGGTTAATACCCCTTTCAGGTTGCACATGTTTTTGGGACATTCGGAGTTCTCTGACACCATTTTTAGTCCCACAACATTTTCTGGACTTTAGGGGGTCCAGGATGCCTGTAAACGCCTTTTTTGGGCCTCCAAAGTTTTCTACATTTTTGTAGGCCTAAAATGCATTTTAAGGCCTTCTTTGGGCTGCTAACATATTCTGAGTTTCAGGGGTATAGGATACATTTTTTGTGCACAAAATATTTTTTGGAATTTCAGAGGTCTAGGATGCGGGTTAATGCCCTTTCAGGCTGCAAATGTTTTTGGGACATTCAGAGCTCTCTGACACCATTTTTGGTCCAACAACATTTTCTGGACTTTAGGGGGTCTAGGATGCCTGTAAACCCCTTTTTTGGGCCTCCAAAGTTTTCAACATTTTTGAAGGCCTAACATGCATTTTAAGGCCTTTTCTTGAGCTGCCAACATTTTCTGAACTTTCAGGGGTGTAGGATGCATTTTTCGTGCCAAAAATATTTTTGTGAATTTCAGTGGTCTAGGATGCAGGTTAATGCCCCTTTCAGAGCTCCCTGACACCATTTTTGGTCCCACAACATTTTCTGGACTTTAGGGGGTCTAGGATGCCTGTAAACCCCTTTTTTGGGCCTCCAAAGTTTTCTAAATTTTTGTAGGCCTAAAATGCATTTTAAGGCCTTCTTTGGGCTGCTAACATATTCTGAGTTTCAGGGGTATAGGATGCATTTTCGTGCACAAAATATTTTTAGGAATTTCAGAGGTCTAGGATGCGGGTTAATGCCCCTTTCAGGCTGCAGATATTTTTGGGACATTCAGAGCTCTCTGACACCATTTTTGGTCCAACAACATTTTCTGGACTTTAGGAGGTCTAGGATGCCTGTAAACCCCTTTTTTGGGCCTCCAAAGTTTTCAACATTTTGAAGGCCTAACATGCATTTTAAGGCCTTTTCTTGAGCTGCCAACATTTTCTGAACTTTCAGGGGTGTAGGATGCATTTTTCGTGCCAAAAATATGTTTGGGAATTTCAGTGGTCTAGGATGCGGGTTAATGCCCCTTTCAGAGCTCTCTGACACCGATTTTGGTCCAACAACATTTTCTGGACTTTAGGGGGTCTAGGATACCTGTAAACCCCTTTTTTGGGTCTTCAAAGTTTTCAACATTTTTGCAGGTCTAAGATGCATTTTAAGGCCTTTTTGAGCTGGCAACATTTCTGGGGTGTTTTCTGAACTTTCAGGGGTGTAGCATGTATTTTTCATGCCAAAAATATTTTGGGAAATTTCAGTGGTCTAGGATGCGGGTTAATGCCCCTTTCAGGCTGCACATGTTTTTGGGACATTCGGAGCTCTCTGACACCGTTTTTGATCCACCAACATTTTCTGGTCTTTAGGGGGTCTAGGATGCCTGTAAACCCCTTTTTTGGGCCTCCAAAGTTTTCTAAATTTTTGAAGGCCTAAAATGCATTTTAATGCCTTTTTTGGGCTGCTAACATTTTATGAACGTTCAGGGGTGTAGGATGCATTTTTAGTGGCAAAATATTTTTGGGAATTTCAGTGGTCTAGGATGCGGGTTAATACCCCTTTCAGGTTGCACATGTTTTTGGGACATTCGGAGTTCTCTGACACCATTTTTAGTCCCACAACATTTTCTGGACTTTAGGGGGTCCAGGATGCCTGTAAACGCCTTTTTTGGGCCTCCAAAGTTTTCTACATTTTTGTAGGCCTAAAATGCATTTTAAGGCCTTCTTTGGGCTGCTAACATATTCTGAGTTTCAGGGGTATAGGATGCATTTTTCGTGCACAAAATATTTTTAGGAATTTCAGAGGTCTAGGATGCGGGTTAATGCCCCTTTCAGGCTGCAGATGTTTTTGGGACATTCAGAGCTCTCTGACACCGATATTGGTCCAACAACATTTTCTGGACTTTAGGGGGTCTAGGATGCCTGTAAACCCCTTTTTTGGGCCTCCAAAGTTTTCAACATTTTTGAAGGCCTAACATGTGCTTTAAGGCCTTTTCTTGAGCTGCCAACATTTTCTCAACTTTCAGGGGTGTAGGATGCATTTTTCGTGCCAAAAATATTTTTGGGAATTTCAGTGGCTGCAAATGTTTTTGGGACATTCAGAGCTCTCTGACACCATTTTTGGTCCAACAACATTTTCTGGACTTTAGGGGGTCTAGGATGCCTGTCAACCCCTTTTTGGGCCTCCAAAGTTTTCTAAATTTTTCCAGGCCTAAAATGCATTTTAATGCCTTTTTTGGGCTGCTAACATATTCTGAACTTTCAAGGGTGTAGTATGAATTTTTCGTGCACAAAATATTTTTGGGAATTTCAGAGGTCTAGGATGTGGGTTAATGCCCCTTTCAGGTTGCACATGTTTTTGGGACATTCGGAGCTCTCTGACACCGTTTTTGATCCACCAACATTTTCTGGTCTTTAGGGGGTCTAGGATGCCTGTAAACCCCTTTTTTGGGCCTCCAAAGTTTTCTAAATTTTTGAAGGCCTAAAATGCATTTTAATGCCTTTTTTGGGCTGCTAACATTTTATGAACGTTCAGGGGTGTAGGATGCATTTTTAGTGGCAAAATATTTTTGGGAATTTCAGTGGTCTAGGATGCGGGTTAATACCCCTTTCAGGTTGCACATGTTTTTGGGACATTCGGAGTTCTCTGACACCATTTTTAGTCCCACAACATTTTCTGGACTTTAGGGGGTCCAGGATGCCTGTAAACGCCTTTTTTGGGCCTCCAAAGTTTTCTACATTTTTGTAGGCCTAAAATGCATTTTAAGGCCTTCTTTGGGCTGCTAACATATTCTGAGTTTCAGGGGTATAGGATACATTTTTTGTGCACAAAATATTTTTTGGAATTTCAGAGGTCTAGGATGCGGGTTAATGCCCCTTTCAGGCTGCAAATGTTTTTGGGACATTCAGAGCTCTCTGACACCATTTTTGGTCCAACAACATTTTCTGGACTTTAGGGGGTCTAGGATGCCTGTAAACCCCTTTTTTGGGCCTCCAAAGTTTTCAACATTTTTGAAGGCCTAACATGCATTTTAAGGCCTTTTCTTGAGCTGCCAACATTTTCTGAACTTTCAGGGGTGTAGGATGCATTTTTCGTGCCAAAAATATTTTTGTGAATTTCAGTGGTCTAGGATGCAGGTTAATGCCCCTTTCAGAGCTCCCTGACACCATTTTTGGTCCCACAACATTTTCTGGACTTTAGGGGGTCTAGGATGCCTGTAAACCCCTTTTTTGGGCCTCCAAAGTGTTCTAAATTTTTGTAGGCCTAAAATGCATTTTAAGGCCTTCTTTGGGCTACTAACATATTCTGAGTTTCAGGGGTATAGGATGCATTTTTCGTGCACAAAATATTTTTAGGAATTTCAGAGGTCTAGGATGCGGGTTAATGCCCCTTTCAGGCTGCAGATGTTTTTGGGACATTCAGAGCTCTCTGACACCATTTTTGGTCCAGCAACATTTTCTGGACTTTAGGGGGTCTAGGATGCCTGTAAACCCCTTTTTTGGGCCTCCAAAATTTTCTAAATTTTTGCAGGCCTAAAATGCATTTTAATGCCTTTTTTGGGCTGCTAACATTTTATGAACGTTCAGGGGTGTAGGATGCATTTTTAGTGGCAAAATATTTTTGGGAATTTCAGTGGTCTAGGATGCGGGTTAATGCCCCTTTCAGGCTGCAAATGTTTTTGGGACATTCAGAGCTCTCTGACACCATTCTTGGTCCAACAACATTTTCTGGACTTTAGGGGGTCTAGGATGCCTGTAAACCCCTTTTTGGGCCTCCAAAGTTTTCTAAATTTTTGCAGGCCTAAAATGCATTTTAATGCCTTTTTTGGGCTGCTAACATATTCTGAACTTTCAAGGGTGTAGTATGAATTTTTCGTGCACAAAATATTTTTGGGAATTTCAGAGGTCTAGGATGTGGGTTAATGCCCCTTTCAGGTTGCACATGTTTTTGGGACATTCGGAGCTCTCTGACACCGTTTTTGATCCACCAACATTTTCTGGTCTTTAGGGGGTCTAGGATGCCTGTAAACCCCTTTTTTGGGCCTCCAAAGTTTTCTAAATTTTTGCAGGCCTAAAATGAATTTTAATGCCTTTTTTGGGCTGCTAACATTTTATGAACGTTCAGGGGTGTAGGATGCATTTTTAGTGGCAAAATATTTTTGGGAATTTCAGTGGTCTAGGATGCGGGTTAATGCCCCTTTCAGGTTGCACATGTTTTTGGGACATTCGGAGCTCTCTGACACCATTTTTAGTCCCACAACATTTTCTGGACTTTAGGGGGTCTAGGATGCCTGTAAACGCCTTTTTTGGGCCTCCAAAGTTTTCTAAATTTTTGCAGGCCTAAAATGCATTTTAATGCCTTTTTTGGGCTGCTAACATTTTATGAACGTTCAGGGGTGTAGGATGCATTTTCAGTGGCAAAATATATTTGGGAATTTCAGTGGTCTAGGATGCGGGTTAATGCCCCTTTCAGGTTGCACATGTTTTTGGGACATTCGGAGCTCTCTGACACCATTTTTGATCCACCAACATTTTCTGGTCTTTAGGGGGTCTAGGATGCCCGTAAACGCCTTTTTTGGGCCTCCAAAGTTTTCTAAATTTTTGTAGGCCTAAAATGCATTTTAAGGCCTTCTTTGGGCTGCTAACATATTCTGAACTTTCAGGGGTGTAGTATGAATTTTTCGTGCACAAAATATTTTTGGGAATTTTAGAGGTCTAGGATGCGGGTTATACCCCTTTCAGGCTGCAAATGTTTTTGGGACATTCAGAGCTCGCTGACACCATTTTTGGTCCAACAACATTTTCTGGACTTTAGGAGGTCTAGGATGCCTGCAAACCCTATTTTTGGGCCTCCAAAGTTTTCAACATTTTTGAAGGCCTAACATGCATTTTAAGGCCTTTTTTAGAGTTACCAACATTTTCTGAACTTGCAGGGGTGTAGGATGCATTTTTCATGCGAAAAATATTTTTGGGAATTTCAGTGGTCTAGGATGCGGGTTAATGCCCCTTTCAGGCTGCAAATGTTTTGGGGACAATCAGAGCTCTCTGACACCGATTTTGGTCCAACAACATTTTCTGGATTTTAGGGGGTCTAGGATGCCTGTAAACCCCTTTTTTGGGCCTCCAAAGTTTTCAACATTTTTGAAGGCCTAACATGCATTTTAAGGCCTTTACTTGAGCTGCCAACATTTCTGGGGTGTTTTCTGAACTTTCAGGGGTGTAGCATGCATTTTTCATGGCAAAAATATTTTGGGAAATTTCAGTGGTCTAGGATGCGGGTTAATGCCCCGTCTAGGATGCCTGTAAACCCCTTTTTTGGGCCTCCAAAGTTTTCTAAATTTTTGCAGGCCTAAAATGCATTTTAATGCCTTTTTTTGGCTGCTAACATATTCTGAACTTTCAAGGGTGTAGTATGAATTTTTCGTGCACAAAATATTTTTGGGAATTTCAGAGGTCTAGGATGTGGGTTAATGCCCCTTTCAGGCTGCAAATGTTTTTGGGACATTCAGAGCTCTCTGACACCGTTTTTGATCCAACAACATTTTCTGGACTTTAGGAGGTCTAGGATGCCTGTAAACCCCTATTTTGTGCCTCCAAAGTTTTCAACATTTTTTAAGGCCTAACATGCATTTTAAGGCCTTTTCTTGAGCTACCAACATTTTCTGAACTTTCAGGGGTGTAGGATGCATTTTTATTGCCAAAAATATTTTTGGGAATTTCAGTGGTCTAGGATGCAGGTTAATGCCCCTTTCAGAGCTCCCTGACACCATTTTTGGTCCCACAACATTTTCTGGACTTTAGGGGGTCTAGGATGCCTGTAAACCCCTTTTTTGGGCCTCCAAAGTTTTCTAAATTTTTGTAGGCCTAAAATGCATTTTAAGGCCTTCTTTGGGCTGCTAACATATTCTGAGTTTCAGGGGTATAGGATGCATTTTTCGTGCACAAAATATTTTTAGGAATTTCAGAGGTCTAGGATGCGGGTTAATGCCCCTTTCAGGCTGCAGATGTTTTTGGGACATTCAGAGCTCTCTGACACCATTTTTGGTCCAACAACATTTTCTGGACTTTAGGGGGTCTAGGATGCCTGTAAACCCCTTTTTTGGGCCTCCAAAGTTTTCAACATTTTGAAGGCCTAACATGCATTTTAAGGCCTTTTCTTGAGCTGCCAACATTTTCTGAACTTTCAGGGGTGTAGGATGCATTTTTCGTGCCAAAAATATGTTTGGGAATTTCAGTGGTCTAGGATGCGGGTTAATGCCCCTTTCAGAGCTCTCTGACACCGATTTTGGTCCAACAACATTTTCTGGACTTTAGGGGGTCTAGGATGCCTGTAAACCCCTTTTTTGGGTCTTCAAAGTTTTCAACATTTTTGCAGGTCTAAGATGCATTTTAAGGCCTTTTTTGAGCTGGCAACATTTCTGGGGTGTTTTCTGAACTTTCAGGGGTGTAGCATGCATTTTTCATGCCAAAAATGTTTTGGGAAATTTCAGTGGTCTAGGATGCGGGTTAATGCCCCTTTCAGGCTGCAAATGTTTTTGGGACATTCATAGCTCTCTGACACCGATATTGGTCCAACAACATTTTCTGGACTTTAGGGGGTCTAGGATGCCTGTAAACCCCTTTTTTGGGCCTCCAAAGTTTTCAACATTTTTGAAGGCCTAACATGTGCTTTAAGGCCTTTTCTTGAGCTGCCAACATTTTCTCAACTTTCAGGGGTGTAGTATGAATTTTTCGTGCACAAAATATTTTTGGGAATTTTAGAGGTCTAGGATGCGGGTTAATGCCCCTTTCAGGCTGCAAATGTTTTTGGGACATTCAGAGCTCTCTGACACCATTTTTGGTCCAACAACATTTTCTGGACTTTAGGGGTTCTAGGATTCCTGTAAACCCCTTTTTTGGGCATCCAAAGTTTTCTAAATTTTTGCAGGCCTAAAATGCATTTTAATGCCTTTTTTGGGCTGCTAACATATTCTGAACTTTCAAGGGTGTAGTATGAATTTTTCGTGCACAAAATATTTTTGGGAATTTCAGAGGTCTAGGATGTGGGTTAATGCCCCTTTCAGGCTGCAAATGTTTTTGGGACATTCAGAGCTCTCTGACACCGTTTTTGATCCAACAACATTTTCTGGACTTTAGGAGGTCTAGGATGCCTGTAAACCCCTATTTTGTGCCTCCAAAGTTTTCAACATTTTTGAAGGCCTAACATGCATTTTAAGGCCTTTTCTTGAGCTGCCAACATTTTCTGAACTTTCAGGGGTGTAGGATGCATTTTTATTACCAAAAATATTTTTGGGAATTTCAGTGGTCTAGGATGCGGGTTAATGCCCCTTTCAGGTTGCACATGTTTTTGGGACATTCGGAGCTCTCTGACACCGTTTTTGATCCACCAACATTTTCTGGACTTTAGGGGGTCTAGGATGCCTGTAAACCCCTTTTTTGGGTCTCCAAAGTTTTCAACATTTTTGCAGACCTAAGATGCATGTTAAGGCCTTTTTTGAGCTCACAACATTTCTTGGGTGTTTTCTGAACTTTCAGGGGTGTAGCATGCATTTTTCATGGTAAAAATATTTTGGGAAATTTCAGTGGTCTAGGATGCGGGTTAATGCCCCTTTCAGGCTGCAGATGTTTTTGGGACATTCAGAGCTCTCTGACACCATTTTTGGTCCAACAACATTTTCTGGACTTTAGGGGGTCTAGGATGCCTGTAAACGCCTTTTTTGGGCCTCCAAATTTTTCTAAATTTTTTTAGACCTAAAATGCATTTTAAGGCCTTCTTTGGGCTGCTAACATATTCTGAGTTTCAGGGGTATAGGATGCATTTTTCGTGCACAAAATATTTTTGGGAATTTCAGAGGTCTAGGATGCGGGTTAATGCCCCTTTCAGGCTGCAAATGTTTTTGGGACATTCAGAGCTCTCTGACACCATTTTTGGTCCAACAACATTTTCTGGACTTTAGGGGGTCTAGGATGCCTGTAAACCCCTTTTTTGGGCCTCCAAAGTTTTCTAATTTTTTGCAGGGCTAAAATGCATTTTAATGCCTTTTTTGGGCTGCTAACATATTCTGAATTTTCAGGGGTGTAGTATGAATTTTCTGTGCACAAAATATTTTTGGGAATTTCAGAGGTCTAGAATGCGGGTTAATGCCCCTTTCAGGCTGCAAATGTTTTTGGGACATTCAGAGCTTTCTGACACCGTTTTTGATCCAACAACATTTTCTGGACGTTAGGGGGTCTAGGATGCCTGTAAATCCCTTTTTTGGGCCTCCAAAGTTTTCAACGTTTTTGAAGGCCTAACATGCATTTTAAGGCCTTTTTTGGAGTTGCCAACATTTTCTGAACCTGCAGGGGTGTAGGATGCATTTTTCAGGGCAAAAATATTTTTGGGCATTTCAGTGGTCTAGGATGTGGGTTAATGCCCCTTTCAGGCTGCAAATGTTTTTGGGACATTCAGAGCTCTCTGACACCGATTCTGGTCCAACAACATTTTCTGGACTTTAGGGGGTCTAGGATGCCTGTAAACCCCTTTTTTGGGCCTCCAAAGTTTTCAACATTTTTGAAGGCCGAACATGCATTTTAAGGCCTTTTCTTGAGCTGCAAACATTTTCTGAACTTTCAGGGGTGTAGGATGTATTTTTAGTGTCAAAAATATTTTTGGGAATTTCAGTGGTCTGGGATGCGAGTTAATGCCCCTTTCAGGTTGCACATGTTTTTGGGACATTCAGAGCTCTCTGACACCATTTTTGGTCCAACAAGATTTTCTGGACCTTAGGGGGTCTAGAATGCCTGTAAACCCCTTTTTTGGGCCTCCAAAGTTTTCAGCATTTTTGAAGGCCTAACATGTGTTTTAAGGCCTTTTCTTGAGCTGCCAACATTTTCTCAACTTTCAGGGGTGTAGGATGCATTTTTCGTGCCAAAAATATTTTTGGGAATTTCAGTGGCTGCAAATGTTTTTGGGACATTCAGAGCTCTCTGACACCGTTTTTGATCCAACAACATTTTCTGGACTTTAGGAGGTCTAGGATGCCTGTAAACCCCTATTTTGTGCCTCCAAAGTTTTCAACATTTTTGAAGGCCTAACATGCATTTTAAGGCCTTTTCTTGAGCTGCCAACATTTTCTGAACTTGCAGGGGTGTAGGATGCATTTTTCATGGCAAATATATTTTTGGGAATTTCAGTGGTCTAGGATGCGGGTTAATGCCCCTTTCAGGTTGCACATGTTTTTGGGACATTCGGAGCTCTCTGACACCGATTTTGGTCCAACAACATTTTCTGGACTTTAGGGGGTCTAGGATGCCTGTAAACCCCTTTTTTGGGCCTCCAAAGTTTTCTAAATTTTTGCAGGCCTAAAATGCATTTGAATGCATTTTTTGGGCTGCTAACATATTCTGAACTTTCAGGGGTGTAGTATGAATTTTTCGTGCACAAAATATTTTTGGGAATTTTAGAGGTCTAGGATGCGGGTTAATGACCCTTTCAGGCTGCAAATGTTTTTGGGACATTCAGAGCTCTCTGACACCGTTTTTGATCCAACAACATTTTCTGGACTTTAGGAGGTCTAGGATGCCTGTAAACCCCTATTTTGCGCCTCCAAAGTTTTCAACATTTTTGCAGGCCTAAAATGCATTTTAATGCCTTTTTTGGGCTGCTAACATATTCTGAACTTTCAGGGGTGTAGTATGAATTTTTCGTGCACAAAATATTTTTTGGAATTTCAGAGGTCTAGGATGCATTTCAAGGCCTTTTTTGACCTGGCAACATTTCTGGGGTGTTTTCTGAACTTTCAGGGGTGTAGCATGCATTTTTCATGGCAAAAATATTTTGGGAAATTTCAGTGGTCTAGGATGCGTGTTAATGCCCCTTTCAGGCTGCAAATGTTTTTGGGACATTCAGAGCTCTCTGACACCATTTTTGGTCCAACAACATTTTCTGGACTTTAGGGGGTCTAGGATGCCTGTAAACCCCTTTTTTGGGCCTCCAAAGTTTTCTAAATTTTTGCAGGCCTAAAATGCATTTTAATGCCTTTTTTGGGCTGCTAACATATTCTGAACTTTCAGGGGTGTAGTATGAATTTTTCGTGCACAAAATATTTTTGGGAATTTTAGAGGTCTAGGATGCGGGTTAATGACCCTTTCAGGCTGCAAATGTTTTTGGGACATTCAGAGCTCTCTGACACCGTTTTTGATCCAACAACATTTTCTGGACTTTAGGAGGTCTAGGATGCTTGTAAACCCTATTTTTGGGCCTCCAAAGTTTTCAACATTTTTGAAGGCCTAACATGCATTTTAAGGCCTTTTTTACAGTTACCAACATTTTCTTAACTTGCAGGGGTGTAGGATGCATTTTTCATGCCAAAAATATTTTTGGGAATTTCAGTGGTCTAGGATGCGGGTTAATGCCCCTTTCAGGCTGCAAATGTTTTGGGGACAATCAGAGCTCTCTGACACCGTTTTTGGTCCAACAACATTTTCTGGACCTTACGGGGTCTAGAATGCCTGTAAACCCCTTTTTTGGGCCTCCAAAGTTTTCAACATTTTTGAAGGCCTAACATGCATTTTAAGGCCTTTTCTTGAGCTGCCAACATTTTCTCAACTTTCAGGGGTGTAGGATGCATTTTTCGTGCCAAAAATATTTTTGGGAATTTCAGTGGCTGCAAATGTTTTTGGGACATTCAGAGCTCTCTGACACCATTTTTGGTCCAACAACATTTTCTGGACTTGAGGGGGTCTAGGATGCCCGTAAACGCCTTTTTTGGGCCTCCAAAGTTTTCTAAATTTTTGTAGGCCTAAAATGCATTTTAAGGCCTTCTTTGGGGTGCTAACATATTCTGAACTTTCAGGGGTGTAGTATGAATTTTTCGTGCACAAAATATTTTTGGGAATTTTAGAGGTCTAGGATGCGGGTTAATGCCCCTTTCAGGCTGCAAATGTTTTTGGGACATTCAGAGCTCGCTGACACCATTTTTGGTCCAACAACATTTTCTGGACTTTAGGAGGTCTAGGATGCCTGTAAACCCTATTTTTGGGCCTCCAAAGTTTTCAACATTTTTGAAGGCCTAACATGCATTTTAAGGCCTTTTTTACAGTTACCAACATTTTCTTAACTTGCAGGGGTGTAGGATGCATTTTTCATGCCAAAAATATTTTTGGGAATTTCAGTGGTCTAGGATGCGGGTTAATGCCCCTTTCAGGCTGCAAATGTTTTGGGGACAATCAGAGCTCTCTGACACCGATTTTGGTCCAACAACATTTGCTGGACTTTAGGGGGTCTAGGATGCCTGTAAACCCCTTTTTTGGGCCTCCAAAGTTTTCAACATTTTTGAAGGCCTAACATGCATTTTAAGGCCTTTACTTGAGCTGCCAACATTTCTGGGGTGTTTTCTGAACTTTCAGGGGTGTAGCATGCATTTTTCATGGCAAAAATATTTTGGAAAATTTCAGTGGTCTAGGATGCGGGTTAATGCCCCTTTCAGGTTGCAAATGTTTTTAGGACATTCATAGCTCTCTGACACCAATATTGGTCCAACAACATTTTCTGGACTTAAGGGGGTCTAGGATGCCTGTAAACCCCTTTTTTGGGCCTCCAACGTTTTCAACATTTTTGAAGGCCTAACATGTGCTTTAAGGCCTTTTCTTGAGCTGCCAACATTTTCTCAACTTTCAGGGGTGTAGGATGCATTTTTCGTGCCAAAAATATTTTTGGGAATTTCAGTGGCTGCAAATGTTTTTGAGACATTCAGAGCTCTCTGACACCATTTTTGGTCCAACAACATTTTCTGGACTTTAGGGGGTCTAGGATGCCTGTAAACCCCTTTTTGGGCCTCCAAAGTTTTCTAAATTTTTGCAGGCCTAAAATGCATTTTAATGCCTTTTTTGGGCTGCTAACATATTCTGAACTTTCAAGGGTGTAGTATGAATTTTTCGTGCACAAAATATTTTTGGGAATTTCAGAGGTCTAGGATGTGGGTTAATGCCCCTTTCAGGTTGCACATGTTTTTGGGACATTCGGAGCTCTCTGACACCATTATTAGTCCCACAACATTTTCTGGACTTTAGGGGGTCTAGGATGCCTGTAAACGCCTTTTTTGGGCCTCCAAAGTTTTCTAAATTTTTGCAGGCCTAAAATGCATTTTAATGCCTTTTTTGGGCTGCTAACATTTTATGAACGTTCAGGGGTGTAGGATGCATTTTTAGTGGCAAAATATTTTTGGGAATTTCAGTGGTCTAGGATGCGGGTTAATGCCCCTTTCAGGTTGCACATGTTTTTGGGACATTCGGAGCTCTCTGACACCATTTTTGATCCACCAACATTTTCTGGTCTTTAGGGGGTCTAGGATGCCCGTAAACGCCTTTTTCCGGCCTCCAAAGTTTTCTAAATTTTTGTAGGCCTAAAATGCATTTTAAGGCCTTCTTTGGGCTGCTAACATATTCTGAACTTTCAGGGGTGTAGTATGAATTTTTCGTGCACAAAATATTTTTGGGAATTTTAGAGGTCTAGGATGCGGGTTAATGCCCCTTTCAGGCTGCAAATGTTTTTGGGACATTCAGAGCTCTCTGACACCGTTTTTGATCCAACAACATTTTCTAGACCTGAAGGGGTCTAGGATGCCTGTAAACCCCTTTTTTGGGCCTCCAAAGTTTTCTAAATTTTTGCAGGCCTAAAATGCATTTTAATGCCTTTTTTGGGCTGCTAACATATTCTGAACTTTCAAGGGTGTAGTATGAATTTTTCGTGCACAAAATATTTTTGGGAATTTCAGAGGTCTAGGATGTGGGTTAATGCCCCTTTCAGGCTGCAAATGTTTTTGGGACATTCAGAGCTCTCTGACATCGTTTTTGATCCAACAACATTTTCTGGACTTTAGGAGGTCTAGGATGCCTGTAAACCCCTATTTTGCGCCTCCAAAGTTTTCAACATTTTTGAAGGCCTAACATGCATTTTAAGGCCTTTTCTTGAGCTGCCAACATTTTCTGAACTTTCAGGGGTGTAGGATGCATTTTTATTGCCAAAAATATTTTTGGGAATTTCAGTGGTCTAGGATGCAGGTTAATGCCCCTTTCAGAGCTCCCTGACACCATTTTTGGTCCCACAACATTTTCTGGACTTTAGGGGGTCTAGGATGCCTGTAAACCCCTTTTTTGGGCCTCCAAAGTTTTCTAAATTTTTGTAGGCCTAAAATGCATTTTAAGGCCTTCTTTGGGCTGCTAACATATTCTGAGTTTCAGGGGTATAGGATGCATTTTTCGTGCACAAAATATTTTTAGGAATTTCAGAGGTCTAGGATGCGGGTTAATGCCCCTTTCAGGCTGCAGATGTTTTTGGGACATTCAGAGCTCTCTGACACCATTTGTGGTCCAACAACATTTTCTGGACTTTAGGGGGTCTAGGATGCCTGTAAACCCCTTTTTTGGGCTTCCAAAGTTTTCAACATTTTGAAGGCCTAACATGCATTTTAAGGCCTTTTCTTGAGCTGCCAACATTTTCTGAACTTTCAGGGGTGTAGGATGCATTTTTCGTGCCAAAAATATGTTTGGGAATTTCAGTGGTCTAGGATGCTGGTTAATGCCCCTTTCAGAGCTCTCTGACACCGATTTTGGTCCAACAACATTTTCTGGACTTTAGGGGGTCTAGGATGCCTGTAAACCCCTTTTTTGGGTCTTCAAAGTTTTCAACATTTTTGCAGGTCTAAGATGCATTTTAAGGCCTTTTTTGAGCTGGCAACATTTCTGGGGTGTTTTCTGAACTTTCAGGGGTGTAGCATGCATTTTTCATGCCAAAAATATTTTGGGAAATTTCAGTGGTCTAGGATGCGGGTTAATGCCCCTTTCAGGCTGCAAATGTTTTTGGGACATTCATAGCTCTCTGACACCGATATTGGTCCAACAACATTTTCTGGACTTTAGGGGGTCTAGGATGCCTGTAAACCCCTTTTTTGGGCCTCCAAAGTTTTCAACATTTTTGAAGGCCTAACATGTGCTTTAAGGCCTTTTCTTGAGCTGCCAACATTTTCTCAACTTTCAGGGGTGTAGGATGCATTTTTCGTGCCAAAAATATTTTTGGGAATTTCAGTGGCTGCAAATGTTTTGGGACATTCAGAGCTCTCTGACACCATTTTTGGTCCAACAACATTTTCTGGACTTTAGGGGGTCTAGGATGCCTGTAAACCCCTTTTTGGGCCTCCAAAGTTTTCTAAATTTTTGCAGGCCTAAAATGCATTTTAATGCCTTTTTTGGGCTGCTAACATATTCTGAACTTTCAAGGGTGTAGTATGAATTTTTCGTGCACAAAATATTTTTGGGAATTTCAGAGGTCTAGGATGTGGGTTAATGCCCCTTTCAGGTTGCACATGTTTTTGGGACATTCGGAGCTCTCTGACACCGTTTTTGATCCACCAACATTTTCTGGTCTTTAGGGGGTCTAGAATGCCTGTAAACCCCTTTTTTGGGCCTCCAAAGTTTTCTAAATTTTTGCAGGCCTAAAATGCATTTTAATGCCTTTTTTGGGCTGCTAACATTTTATGAACGTTCAGGGGTGTAGGATGCATTTTTAGTGGCAAAATATTTTTGGGAATTTCAGTGGTCTAGGATGCGGGTTAATGCCCCTTTCAGGTTGCACATGTTTTTGGGACATTCGGAGTTCTCTGACACCATTTTTAGTCCCACAACATTTTCTGGACTTTAGGCGGTCCAGGATGCCTGTAAACGCCTTTTTTGGGCCTCCAAAGTTTTCTACATTTTTGTAGGCCTAAAATGCATTTTAAGGCCTTCTTTGGGCTGCTAACATATTCTGAGTTTCAGGGGTATAGGATACATTTTTTGTGCACAAAATATTTTTTGGAATTTCAGAGGTCTAGGATGCGGGTTAATGCCCCTTTCAGGCTGCAAATGTTTTTGGGACATTCAGAGCTCTCTGACACCATTTTTGGTCCAACAACATTTTCTGGACTTTAGGGGGTCTAGGATGCCTGTAAACCCCTTTTTTGGGCCTCCAAAGTTTTCAACATTTTTGAAGGCCTAACATGCATTTTAAGGCCTTTTCTTGAGCTGCCAACATTTTCTGAACTTTCAGGGGTGTAGGATGCATTTTTCGTGCCAAAAATATTTTTGTGAATTTCAGTGGTCTAGGATGCAGGTTAATGCCCCTTTCAGAGCTCCCTGACACCATTTTTGGTCCCACAACATTTTCTGGACTTTAGGGGGTCTAGGATGCCTGTAAACCCCTTTTTTGGGCCTCCAAAGTGTTCTAAATTTTTGTAGGCCTAAAATGCATTTTAAGGCCTTCTTTGGGCTACTAACATATTCTGAGTTTCAGGGGTATAGGATGCATTTTTCGTGCACAAAATATTTTTAGGAATTTCAGAGGTCTAGGATGCGGGTTAATGCCCCTTTCAGGCTGCAGATGTTTTTGGGACATTCAGAGCTCTCTGACACCATTTTTAGTCCCACAACATTTTCTGGACTTTAGGGGGTCCAGGATGCCTGTAAACGCCTTTTTTGGGCCTCCAAAGTTTTCTACATTTTTGTAGGCCTAAAATGCATTTTACGGCCTTCTTTGGGCTGCTAACATATTCTGAGTTTCAGGGGTATAGGATACATTTTTTGTGCACAAAATATTTTTTGGAATTTCAGAGGTCTAGGATGCGGGTTAATGCCCCTTTCAGGTTGCACATGTTTTTGGGACATTCGGAGTTCTCTGACACCATTTTTAGTCCCACAACATTTTCTGGACTTTAGGGGGTCCAGGATGCCTGTAAACGCCTTTTTTGGGCCTCCAAAGTTTTCTACATTTTTGTAGGCCTAAAATGCATTTTACGGCCTTCTTTGGGCTGCTAACATATTCTGAGTTTCAGGGGTATAGGATACATTTTTTGTGCACAAAATATTTTTTGGAATTTCAGAGGTCTAGGATGCGGGTTAATGCCCCTTTCAGGCTGCAAATGTTTTTGGGACATTCAGAGCTCTCTGACACCATTTTTGGTCCAACAACATTTTCTGGACTTTAGGGGGTCTAGGATGCCTGTAAACCCCTTTTTTGGGCCTCCAAAGTTTTCAACATTTTTGAAGGCCTAACATGCATTTTAAGGCCTTTTCTTGAGCTGCCAACATTTTCTGAACTTTCAGGGGTGTAGGATGCATTTTTCGTGCCAAAAATATTTTTGTGAATTTCAGTGGTCTAGGATGCAGGTTAATGCCCCTTTCAGGCTGCAAATGTTTTTGGGACATTCAGAGCTCTCTGACACTATTTTTGGTCCCACAACATTTTCTGGACTTTAGGGGGTCTAGGATGCCCGTAAACGCCTTTTTTGGGCCTCCAAAGTTTTCTAAATTTTTGTAGGCCTAAAATGCATTTTAAGGCCTTCTTTGGGCTGCTAACATATTCTTGAGCTTTCAGGGGTATAGGATGCATTTTTTGTGCACAAAATATTTTTGGGAATTTCAGAGGTCTAGGATGCGGGTTAATGCCCCTTTCAGGCTGCAAATGTTTTTGGGACATTCAGAGCTCTCTGACACCATTTTTGGTCCAACAACATTTTCTGGACTTTAGGGGGTCTAGGATGCCTGTAAACCCCTTTTTTGGGCATCCAATTTCTAAATTTTTGCAGGCCTAAAATGCATTTTAATGCCTTTTTTGGGCTGCTAACATATTCTGAACTTTCAAGGGTGTAGTATGAATTTTTCGTGCACAAAATATTTTTGGGAATTTCAGAGGTCTAGGATGTGGGTTAATGCCCCTTTCAGGCTGCAAATGTTTTTGGGACATTCAGAGCTCTCTGACACTATTTTTGGTCCCACAACATTTTCTGGACTTTAGGGGGTCTAGGATGCCCGTAAACGCCTTTTTTGGGCCTCCAAAGTTTTCTAAATTTTTGTAGGCCTAAAATGCATTTTAAGGCCTTCTTTGGGCTGCTAACATATTCTGAACTTTCAGGGGTGTAGTATGAATTTTTCGTGCACAAAATATTTTTGGGAATGTTAGAGGTCTAGGATGCGGGTTAATGACCCTTTCAGGCTGCAAATGTTTTTGGGACATTCAGAGCTCTCTGACACCGTTTTTGATCCAACAACATTTTCTGGACTTTAGGAGGTCTAGGATGCCTGTAAACCCCTATTTTGCGCCTCCAAAGTTTTCAACATTTTTGCAGGCCTAAAATGCATTTTAATGCCTTTTTTGGGCTGCTAACATATTCTGAACTTTCAGGGGTGTAGTATGAATTTTTCGTGCACAAAATATTTTTTGGAATTTCAGAGGTCTAGGATGCATTTCAAGGCCTTTTTTGACCTGGCAACATTTCTGGGGTGTTTTCTGAACTTTCAGGGGTGTAGCATGCATTTTTCATGGCAAAAATATTTTGGGAAATTTCAGTGGTCTAGGATGCGTGTTAATGCCCCTTTCAGGCTGCAAATGTTTTTGGGACATTCAGAGCTCTCTGACACCATTTTTGGTCCAACAACATTTTCTGGACTTTAGGGGGTCTAGGATGCCTGTAAACCCCTTTTTTGGGCCTCCAAAGTTTTCTAAATTTTTGCAGGCCTAAAATGCATTTTAATGCCTTTTTTGGGCTGCTAACATATTCTGAACTTTCAGGGGTGTAGTATGAATTTTTCGTGCACAAAATATTTTTTGGAATTTCAGAGGTCTAGGATGTGGGTTAATGCCCCTTTCAGGCTGCAAATGTTTTGGGACATTCAAAGCTCTCTGACACCGTTTTTGATCCAACAACATTTTCTGGACTTTAGGAGGTCTAGGATGCCTGTAAACCCTATTTTTGGGCCTCCAAAGTTTTCAACATTTTTGAAGGCCTAACATGCATTTTAAGGCCTTTTTTAGAGTTACCAACATTTTCTGAACTTGCAGGGGTGTAGGATGCATTTTTCATGCCAAAAATATTTTTGGGAATTTCAGTGGTCTAGGATGCGGGTTAATGCCCCTTTCAGGCTGCAAATGTTTTGGGGACAATCAGAGCTCTCTGACACCGATTTTGGTCCAACAACATTTTCTGGACTTTAGGGGGTCTAGGATGCCTGTAAACCCCTTTTTTAGGCCTCCAAAGTTTTCAAAATTTTTGAAGGCCTAACATGCATTTTAAGGCCTTTACTTGAGCTGCCAACATTTCTGGGGTGTTTTCTGAACTTTCAGGGGTGTAGCATGCATTTTTCATGGCAAAAATATTTTGGGAAATTTCAGTGGTCTAGGATGCGGGTTAATGCCCCTTTCAGGTTGCAAATGTTTTTGGGACATTCAGAGCTCTCTGACACCGTTTTTGATCCAACAACATTTTCTGGACCTGAAGGGGTCTAGGATGCCTGTAAACCCCTTTTTTGGGCCTCCAAAGTTTTCTAAATTTTTGCAGGCCTAAAAGGCATTTTAATGCCTTTTTTGGGCTGCTAACATATTCTGAACTTTCAAGGGTGTAGTATGAATTTTTCGTGCACAAAATAATTTTGGGAATTTCAGAGGTCTAGGATGCGGGTTAATGCCCCTTTCAGGCTGCAAATATTTTTGGGACATTCAGAGCTCTCTGACACCATTTCTGGTCCAACAACATTTTCTGGACTTTTGGGGGTCTAGGATGCCTGTAAACCCCTTTTTTGGGCCTCCAAAGTTTTCTAAATTTTTGCAGACCTAAAATGCATTTTAATGCCTTTTTTGGGCTGCTAACATATTCTGAACTTTCAGGGGTGTAGTATGAATTTTTCATGCACAAAATATTTTTGGGAATTTCAGAGGTCTAGGATGCGGGTTAATGCCCCTTTCAGGCTGCAAATGTTTTTGGGACATTCAGAGCTCTCTGACACCGTTTTTGATCCAACAACATTTTCTGGACTTTAGGAGGTCTAGGATGCCTGTAAACCCCTATTTTGCGCCTCCAAAGTTTTCAACATTTTTGAAGGCCTAACATGCATTTTAAGGCCTTTTCTTGAGCTGCCAACATTTTATGAATGTTCAGGGGTGTAGGATGCATTTTTAGTGGCAAAATATTTTTGGGAATTTCAGTGGTCTAGGATGCTGGTTAATGCCCCTTTCAGGTTGCACATGTTTTTGGGACATTCGGAGCTCTCTGACACCATTTTTGGTCCCACAACATTTTCTGGACTTCAGGGGGTCTAGGATGCCTGTACGCCTTTTTTGGGCCTCCAAAGTTTTCTAAATTTTTGTAGGCCTAAAATGCATTTTAAGGCCTTCTTTGGGCTGCTAACATATTTTGAGTTTCAGGGGTATAGGATACATTTTTCGAGCACAAAATATTTTTTGGAATTTTAGAGGTCTAGGATGCGGGTTAATGACCCTTTCAGGCTGCAAATGTTTTTGGGACATTCAGAGCTCTCTGACACCGTTTTTGATCCAACAACATTTTCTGGACTTTAGGAGGTCTAGGATGCCTGTAAACCCCTATTTTGCGCCTCCAAAGTTTTCAACATTTTTGCAGGCCTAAAATGCATTTTAATGCCTTTTTTGGGCTGCTAACATATTCTGAACTTTCAGGGGTGTAGTATGAATTTTTCGTGCACAAAATATTTTTTGGAATTTCAGAGGTCTAGGATGCATTTCAAGGCCTTTTTTGACCTGGCAACATTTCTGGGGTGTTTTCTGAACTTTCAGGGGTGTAGCATGCATTTTTCATGGCAAAAATATTTTGGGAAATTTCAGTGGTC
Organism: Ambystoma mexicanum; assembly: GCF_040938575.1. NCBI lineage: Eukaryota > Metazoa > Chordata > Amphibia > Caudata > Ambystomatidae > Ambystoma > Ambystoma mexicanum. The sequence continues at coordinate 317,581,069 of NC_090931.1, read as the reverse complement.
TAGGATGCGTGTTAATGCCCCTTTCAGGCTGCAAATGTTTTTGGGACATTCAGAGCTCTCTGACACCATTTTTGGTCCAACAACATTTTCTGGACTTTAGGGGGTCTAGGATGCCTGTAAACCCCTTTTTTGGGCCTCCAAAGTTTTCTAAATTTTTGCAGGCCTAAAATGCATTTTAATGCCTTTTTTGGGCTGCTAACATATTCTGAACTTTCAGGGGTGTAGTATGAATTTTTCGTGCACAAAATATTTTTTGGAATTTCAGAGGTCTAGGATGTGGGTTAATGCCCCTTTCAGGCTGCAAATGTTTTTGGGACATTCAAAGCTCTCTGACACCGTTTTTGATCCAACAACATTTTCTGGACTTTAGGAGGTCTAGGATGCCTGTAAACCCTATTTTTGGGCCTCCAAAGTTTTCAACATTTTTGAAGGCCTAACATGCATTTTAAGGCCTTTTTTAGAGTTACCAACATTTTCTGAACTTGCAGGGGTGTAGGATGCATTTTTCATGCCAAAAATATTTTTGGGAATTTCAGTGGTCTAGGATGCAGGTTAATGCCCCTTTCAGGCTGCAAATGTTTTGGGGACAATCAGAGCTCTCTGACACCGATTTTGGTCCAACAACATTTTCTGGACTTTAGGGGGTCTAGGATGCCTGTAAACCCCTTTTTTGGGCCTCCAAAGTTTTCAACATTTTTGAAGGCCTAACATGCATTTTAAGGCCTTTACTTGAGCTGCCAACATTTCTGGGGTGTTTTCTGAACTTTCAGGGGTGTAGCATGCATTTTTCATGGCAAAAATATTTTGGGAAATTTCAGTGGTCTAGGATGCGGGTTAATGCCCCTTTCAGGTTGCAAATGTTTTTGGGACATTCAGAGCTCTCTGACACCGTTTTTGATCCAACAACATTTTCTGGACCTGAAGGGGTCTAGGATGCCTGTAAACCCCTTTTTTGGGCCTCCAAAGTTTTCTAAATTTTTGCAGGCCTAAAATGCATTTTAATGCCTTTTTTGGGCTGCTAACATATTCTGAACTTTCAAGGGTGTAGTATGAATTTTTCGTGCACAAAATATTTTTGGGAATTTCAGAGGTCTAGGATGCGGGTTAATGCCCCTTTCAGGCTGCAAATAATTTTGGGACATTCAGAGCTCTCTGACACCATTTTTGGTCCAACAACATTTTCTGGACTTTTGGGGGTCTAGGATGCCTGTAAACCCCTTTTTTGGGCCTCCAAAGTTTTCTAAATTTTTGCAGACCTAAAATGCATTTTAATGCCTTTTTTGGGCTGCTAACATATTCTGAACTTTCAGGGGTGTAGTATGAATTTTTCATGCACAAAATATTTTTGGGAATTTCAGAGGTCTAGGATGCGGGTTAATGCCCCTTTCAGGCTGCAAATGTTTTTGGGACATTCAGAGCTCTCTGACACCGTTTTTGATCCAACAACATTTTCTGGACTTTAGGAGGTCTAGGATGCCTGTAAACCCCTATTTTGCGCCTCCAAAGTTTTCAACATTTTTGAAGGCCTAACATGCATTTTAAGGCCTTTTCTTGAGCTGCCAACATTTTATGAATGTTCAGGGGTGTAGGATGCATTTTTAGTGGCAAAATATTTTTGGGAATTTCAGTGGTCTAGGATGCGGGTTAATGCCCCTTTCAGGTTGCACATGTTTTTGGGACATTCGGAGCTCTCTGACACCATTTTTGGTCCCACAACATTTTCTGGACTTCAGGGGGTCTAGGATGCCTGTAAACGCCTTTTTTGGGCCTCCAAAGTTTTCTAAATTTTTGTAGGCCTAAAATGCATTTTAAGGCCTTCTTTGGGCTGCTAACATATTTTGAGTTTCAGGGGTATAGGATACATTTTTCGAGCACAAAATATTTTTTGGAATTTTAGAGGTCTAGGATGCGGGTTAATGACCCTTTCAGGCTGCAAATGTTTTTGGGACATTCAGAGCTCTCTGACACCGTTTTTGATCCAACAACATTTTCTGGACTTTAGGAGGTCTAGGATGCCTGTGAACCCCTATTTTGCGCCTCCAAAGTTTTCAACATTTTTGCAGGCCTAAAATGCATTTTAATGCCTTTTTTGGGCTGCTAACATATTCTGAACTTTCAGGGGTGTAGTATGAATTTTTCGTGCACAAAATATTTTTTGGAATTTCAGAGGTCTAGGATGCATTTCAAGGCCTTTTTTGACCTGGCAACATTTCTGGGGTGTTTTCTGAACTTTCAGGGGTGTAGCATGCATTTTTCATGGCAAAAATATTTTGGGAAATTTCAGTGGTCTAGGATGCGTGTTAATGCCCCTTTCAGGCTGCAAATGTTTTTGGGACATTCAGAGCTCTCTGACACCATTTTTGGTCCAACAACATTTTCTGGACTTTAGGGGGTCTAGGATGCCTGTAAACCCCTTTTTTGGGCCTCCAAAGTTTTCTAAATTTTTGCAGGCCTAAAATGCATTTTAATGCCTTTTTTGGGCTGCTAACATATTCTGAACTTTCAGGGGTGTAGTATGAATTTTTCGTGCACAAAATATTTTTTGGAATTTCAGAGGTCTAGGATGTGGGTTAATGCCCCTTTCAGGCTGCAAATGTTTTTGGGACATTCAAAGCTCTCTGACACCGTTTTTGATCCAACAACATTTTCTGGACTTTAGGAGGTCTAGGATGCCTGTAAACCCTATTTTTGGGCCTCCAAAGTTTTCAACATTTTTGAAGGCCTAACATGCATTTTAAGGCCTTTTTTAGAGTTACCAACATTTTCTGAACTTGCAGGGGTGTAGGATGCATTTTTCATGCCAAAAATATTTTTGGGAATTTCAGTGGTCTAGGATGCGGGTTAATGCCCCTTTCAGGGTGCAAATGTTTTGGGGACAATCAGAGCTCTCTGACACCGATTTTGGTCCAACAACATTTTCTGGACTTTAGGGGGTCTAGGATGCCTGTAAACCCCTTTTTTGGGCCTCCAAAGTTTTCAACATTTTTGAAGGCCTAACATGCATTTTAAGGCCTTTACTTGAGCTGCCAACATTTCTGGGGTGTTTTCTGAACTTTCAGGGGTGTAGCATGCATTTTTCATGGCAAAAATATTTTGGGAAATTTCAGTGGTCTAGGATGCGGGTTAATGCCCCTTTCAGGTTGCAAATGTTTTTGGGACATTCAGAGCTCTCTGACACCGTTTTTGATCCAACAACATTTTCTGGACCTGAAGGGGTCTAGGATGCCTGTAAACCCCTTTTTTGGGCCTCCAAAGTTTTCTAAATTTTTGCAGGCCTAAAATGCATTTTAATGCCTTTTTTGGGTTGCTAACATATTCTGAACTTTCAAGGGTGTAGTATGAATTTTTCGTGCACAAAATATTTTTTGGAATTTCAGAGGTCTAGGATGTGGGTTAATGCCCCTTTCAGGCTGCAAATGTTTTTGGGACATTCAAAGCTCTCTGACACCGTTTTTGATCCAACAACATTTTCTGGACTTTAGGAGGTCTAGGATGCCTGTAAACCCTATTTTTGGGCCTCCAAAGTTTTCAACATTTTTGAAGGCCTAACATGCATTTTAAGGCCTTTTTTAGAGTTACCAACATTTTCTGAACTTGCAGGGGTGTAGGATGCATTTTTCATGCCAAAAATATTTTTGGGAATTTCAGTGGTCTAGGATGCGGGTTAATGCCCCTTTCAGGCTGCAAATGTTTTGGGGACAATCAGAGCTCTCTGACACCGATTTTGGTCCAACAACATTTTCTGGACTTTAGGGGGTCTAGGATGCCTGTAAACCCCTTTTTTGGGCCTCCAAAGTTTTCAACATTTTTGAAGGCCTAACATGCATTTTAAGGCCTTTACTTGAGCTGCCAACATTTCTGGGGTGTTTTCTGAACTTTCAGGGGTGTAGCATGCATTTTTCATGGCAAAAATATTTTGGTAAATTTCAGTGGTCTAGGATGCGGGTTAATGCCCCTTTCAGGTTGCAAATGTTTTTGGGACATTCAGAGCTCTCTGACACCGTTTTTGATCCAACAACATTTTCTGGACCTGAAGGGGTCTAGGATGCCTGTAAACCCCTTTTTTGGGCCTCCAAAGTTTTCTAAATTTTTGCAGGCCTAAAATGCATTTTAATGCCTTTTTTGGGCTGCTAACATATTCTGAACTTTCAAGGGTGTAGTATGAATTTTTCGTGCACAAAATATTTTTGGGAATTTCAGAGGTCTAGGATGCGGGTTAATGCCCCTTTCAGGCTGCAAATATTTTTGGGACATTCAGAGCTCTCTGACACCATTTTTGGTCCAACAACATTTTCTGGACTTTTGGGGGTCTAGGATGCCTGTAAACCCCTTTTTTGGGCCTCCAAAGTTTTCTAAATTTTTGCAGACCTAAAATGCATTTTAATGCCTTTTTTGGGCTGCTAACATATTCTGAACTTTCAGGGGTGTAGTATGAATTTTTCATGCACAAAATATTTTTGGGAATTTCAGAGGTCTAGGATGCGGGTTAATGCCCCTTTCAGGCTGCAAATGTTTTTGGGACATTCAGAGCTCTCTGACACCGTTTTTGATCCAACAACATTTTCTGGACTTTAGGAGGTCTAGGATGCCTGTAAACCCCTTTTTTGGGCCTCCAAAGTTTTCTAAATTTTTGCAGGCCTAAAATGCATTTTAATGCCTTTTTTGGGTTGCTAACATATTCTGAACTTTCAAGGGTGTAGTATGAATTTTTCGTGCACAAAATATTTTTTGGAATTTCAGAGGTCTAGGATGTGGGTTAATGCCCCTTTCAGGCTGCAAATGTTTTTGGGACATTCAAAGCTCTCTGACACCGTTTTTGATCCAACAACATTTTCTGGACTTTAGGAGGTCTAGGATGCCTGTAAACCCTATTTTTGGGCCTCCAAAGTTTTCAACATTTTTGAAGGCCTAACATGCATTTTAAGGCCTTTTTTAGAGTTACCAACATTTTCTGAACTTGCAGGGGTGTAGGATGCATTTTTCATGCCAAAAATATTTTTGGGAATTTCAGTGGTCTAGGATGCGGGTTAATGCCCCTTTCAGGCTGCAAATGTTTTGGGGACAATCAGAGCTCTCTGACACCGATTTTGGTCCAACAACATTTTCTGGACTTTAGGGGGTCTAGGATGCCTGTAAACCCCTTTTTTGGGCCTCCAAAGTTTTCAACATTTTTGAAGGCCTAACATGCATTTTAAGGCCTTTACTTGAGCTGCCAACATTTCTGGGGTGTTTTCTGAACTTTCAGGGGTGTAGCATGCATTTTTCATGGCAAAAATATTTTGGGAAATTTCAGTGGTCTAGGATGCGGGTTAATGCCCCTTTCAGGTTGCAAATGTTTTTGGGACATTCAGAGCTCTCTGACACCGTTTTTGATCCAACAACATTTTCTGGACCTGAAGGGGTCTAGGATGCCTGTAAACCCCTTTTTTGGGCCTCCAAAGTTTTCTAAATTTTTGCAGGCCTAAAATGCATTTTAATGCCTTTTTTGGGCTGCTAACATATTCTGAACTTTCAAGGGTGTAGTATGAATTTTTCGTGCACAAAATATTTTTGGGAATTTCAGAGGTCTAGGATGCGGGTTAATGCCCCTTTCAGGCTGCAAATATTTTTGGGACATTCAGAGCTCTCTGACACCATTTTTGGTCCAACAACATTTTCTGGACTTTTGGGGGTCTAGGATGCCTGTAAACCCCTTTTTTGGGCCTCCAAAGTTTTCTAAATTTTTGCAGACCTAAAATGCATTTTAATGCCTTTTTTGGGCTGCTAACATATTCTGAACTTTCAGGGGTGTAGTATGAATTTTTCATGCACAAAATATTTTTGGGAATTTCAGAGGTCTAGGATGCGGGTTAATGCCCCTTTCAGGCTGCAAATGTTTTTGGGACATTCAGAGCTCTCTGACACCGTTTTTGATCCAACAACATTTTCTGGACTTTAGGAGGTCTAGGATGCCTGTAAACCCCTATTTTGCGCCTCCAAAGTTTTCAACATTTTTGAAGGCCTAACATGCATTTTAAGGCCTTTTCTTGAGCTGCCAACATTTTATGAATGTTCAGGGGTGTAGGATGCATTTTTAGTGGCAAAATATTTTTGGGAATTTCAGTGGTCTAGGATGCTGGTTAATGCCCCTTTCAGGTTGCACATGTTTTTGGGACATTCGGAGCTCTCTGACACCATTTTTGGTCCCACAACATTTTCTGGACTTCAGGGGGTCTAGGATGCCTGTAAACGCCTTTTTTGGGCCTCCAAAGTTTTCTAAATTTTTGTAGGCCTAAAATGCATTTTAAGGCCTTCTTTGGGCTGCTAACATATTTTGAGTTTCAGGGGTATAGGATACATTTTTCGAGCACAAAATATTTTATGGAATTTTAGAGGTCTAGGATGCGGGTTAATGACCCTTTCAGGCTGCAAATGTTTTTGGGACATTCAGAGCTCTCTGACACCGTTTTTGATCCAACAACATTTTCTGGACTTTAGGAGGTCTAGGATGCCTGTGAACCCCTATTTTGCGCCTCCAAAGTTTTCAACATTTTTGCAGGCCTAAAATGCATTTTAATGCCTTTTTTGGGCTGCTAACATATTCTGAACTTTCAGGGGTGTAGTATGAATTTTTCGTGCACAAAATATTTTTTGGAATTTCAGAGGTCTAGGATGCATTTCAAGGCCTTTTTTGACCTGGCAACATTTCTGGGGTGTTTTCTGAACTTTCAGGGGTGTAGCATGCATTTTTCATGGCAAAAATATTTTGGGAAATTTCAGTGGTCTAGGATGCGTGTTAATGCCCCTTTCAGGCTGCAAATGTTTTTGGGACATTCAGAGCTCTCTGACACCATTTTTGGTCCAACAACATTTTCTGGACTTTAGGGGGTCTAGGATGCCTGTAAACCCCTTTTTTGGGCCTCCAAAGTTTTCTAAATTTTTGCAGGCCTAAAATGCATTTTAATGCCTTTTTTGGGCTGCTAACATATTCTGAACTTTCAGGGGTGTAGTATGAATTTTTCGTGCACAAAATATTTTTTGGAATTTCAGAGGTCTAGGATGTGGGTTAATGCCCCTTTCAGGCTGTAAATGTTTTTGGGACATTCAAAGCTCTCTGACACCGTTTTTGATCCAACAACATTTTCTGGACTTTAGGAGGTCTAGGATGCCTGTAAACCCTATTTTTGGGCCTCCAAAGTTTTCAACATTTTTGAAGGCCTAACATGCATTTTAAGGCCTTTTTTAGAGTTACCAACATTTTCTGAACTTGCAGGGGTGTAGGATGCATTTTTCATGCCAAAAATATTTTTGGGAATTTCAGTGGTCTAGGATGCGGGTTAATGCCCCTTTCAGGCTGCAAATGTTTTGGGGACAATCAGAGCTCTCTGACACCGATTTTGGTCCAACAACATTTTCTGGACTTTAGGGGGTCTAGGATGCCTGTAAACCCCTTTTTTGGGCCTCCAAAGTTTTCAACATTTTTGAAGGCCTAACATGCATTTTAAGGCCTTTACTTGAGCTGCCAACATTTCTGGGGTGTTTTCTGAACTTTCAGGGGTGTAGCATGCATTTTTCATGGCAGAAATATTTTGGGAAATTTCAGTGGTCTAGGATGCGGGTTAATGCCCCTTTCAGGTTGCAAATGTTTTTGGGACATTCAGAGCTCTCTGACACCGTTTTTGATCCAACAACATTTTCTGGACCCGAAGGGGTCTAGGATGCCTGTAAACCCCTTTTTTGGGCCTCCAAAGTTTTCTAAATTTTTGCAGGCCTAAAATGCATTTTAATGCCTTTTTTGGGCTGCTAACATATTCTGAACTTTCAAGGGTGTAGTATGAATTTTTCGTGCACAAAATATTTTTGGGAATTTCAGAGGTCTAGGATGCGGGTTAATGCCCCTTTCAGGCTGCAAATATTTTTGGGACATTCAGAGCTCTCTGACACCATTTTTGGTCCAACAACATTTTCTGGACTTTTGGGGGTCTAGGATGCCTGTAAACCCCTTTTTTGGGCCTCCAAAGTTTTCTAAATTTTTGCAGACCTAAAATGCATTTTAATGCCTTTTTTGGGCTGCTAACATATTCTGAACTTTCAGGGGTGTAGTATGAATTTTTCATGCACAAAATATTTTTGGGAATTTCAGAGGTCTAGGATGCGGGTTAATGCCCCTTTCAGGCTGCAAATGTTTTTGGGACATTCAGAGCTCTCTGACACCGTTTTTGATCCAACAACATTTTCTGGACTTTAGGAGGTCTAGGATGCCTGTAAACCCCTATTTTGCGCCTCCAAAGTTTTCAACATTTTTGAAGGCCTAACATGCATTTTAAGGCCTTTTCTTGAGCTGCCAACATTTTATGAATGTTCAGGGGTGTAGGATGCATTTTTAGTGGCAAAATATTTTTGGGAATTTCAGTGGTCTAGGATGCTGGTTAATGCCCCTTTCAGGTTGCACATGTTTTTGGGACATTCGGAGCTCTCTGACACCATTTTTGGTCCCACAACATTTTCTGGACTTCAGGGGGTCTAGGATGCCTGTAAACGCCTTTTTTGGGCCTCCAAAGTTTTCTAAATTTTTGTAGGCCTAAAATGCATTTTAAGGCCTTCTTTGGGCTGCTAACATATTTTGAGTTTCAGGGGTATAGGATACATTTTTCGAGCACAAAATATTTTTTGGAATTTTAGAGGTCTAGGATGCGGGTTAATGACCCTTTCAGGCTGCAAATGTTTTTGGGACATTCAGAGCTCTCTGACACCGTTTTTGATCCAACAACATTTTCTGGACTTTAGGAGGTCTAGGATGCCTGTGAACCCCTATTTTGCGCCTCCAAAGTTTTCAACATTTTTGCAGGCCTAAAATGCATTTTAATGCCTTTTTTGGGCTGCTAACATATTCTGAACTTTCAGGGGTGTAGTATGAATTTTTCGTGCACAAAATATTTTTTGGAATTTCAGAGGTCTAGGATGCATTTCAAGGCCTTTTTTGACCTGGCAACATTTCTGGGGTGTTTTCTGAACTTTCAGGGGTGTAGCATGCATTTTTCATGGCAAAAATATTTTGGGAAATTTCAGTGGTCTAGGATGCGTGTTAATGCCCCTTTCAGGCTGCAAATGTTTTTGGGACATTCAGAGCTCTCTGACACCATTTTTGGTCCAACAACATTTTCTGGACTTTAGGGGGTCTAGGATGCCTGTAAACCCCTTTTTTGGGCCTCCAAAGTTTTCTAAATTTTTGCAGGCCTAAAATGCATTTTAATGCCTTTTTTGGGCTGCTAACATATTCTGAACTTTCAGGGGTGTAGTATGAATTTTTCGTGCACAAAATATTTTTTGGAATTTCAGAGGTCTAGGATGTGGGTTAATGCCCCTTTCAGGCTGCAAATGTTTTTGGGACATTCAAAGCTCTCTGACACCGTTTTTGATCCAACAACATTTTCTGGACTTTAGGAGGTCTAGGATGCCTGTAAACCCTATTTTTGGGCCTCCAAAGTTTTCAACATTTTTGAAGGCCTAACATGCATTTTAAGGCCTTTTTTAGAGTTACCAACATTTTCTGAACTTGCAGGGGTGTAGGATGCATTTTTCATGCCAAAAATATTTTTGGGAATTTCAGTGGTCTAGGATGCGGGTTAATGCCCCTTTCAGGCTGCAAATGTTTTGGGGACAATCAGAGCTCTCTGACACCGATTTTGGTCCAACAACATTTTCTGGACTTTAGGGGGTCTAGGATGCCTGTAAACCCCTTTTTTGGGCCTCCAAAGTTTTCAACATTTTTGAAGGCCTAACATGCATTTTAAGGCCTTTACTTGAGCTGCCAACATTTCTGGGGTGTTTTCTGAACTTTCAGGGGTGTAGCATGCATTTTTCATGGCAAAAATATTTTGGGAAATTTCAGTGGTCTAGTATGCGGGTTAATGCCCCTTTCAGGTTGCAAATGTTTTTGGGACATTCAGAGCTCTCTGACACTGTTTTTGATCCAACAACATTTTCTGGACCTGAAGGGGTCTAGGATGCCTGTAAACCCCTTTTTTGGGCCTCCAAAGTTTTCTAAATTTTTGCAGGCCTAAAATGCATTTTAATGCCTTTTTTGGGCTGCTAACATATTCTGAACTTTCAAGGGTGTAGTATGAATTTTTCGTGCACAAAATATTTTTGGGAATTTCAGAGGTCTAGGATGCGGGTTAATGCCCCTTTCAGGCTGCAAATAATTTTGGGACATTCAGAGCTCTCTGACACCATTTTTGGTCCAACAACATTTTCTGGACTTTTGGGGGTCTAGGATGCCTGTAAACCCCTTTTTTGGGCCTCCAAAGTTTTCTAAATTTTTGCAGACCTAAAATGCATTTTAATGCCTTTTTTGGGCTGCTAACATATTCTGAACTTTCAGGGGTGTAGTATGAATTTTTCATGCACAAAATATTTTTGGGAATTTCAGAGGTCTAGGATGCGGGTTAATGCCCCTTTCAGGCTGCAAATGTTTTTGGGACATTCAGAGCTCTCTGACACCGTTTTTGATCCAACAACATTTTCTGGACTTTAGGAGGTCTAGGATGCCTGTAAACCCCTATTTTGCGCCTCCAAAGTTTTCAACATTTTTGAAGGCCTAACATGCATTGTAAGGCCTTTTCTTGAGCTGCCAACATTTTATGAATGTTCAGGGGTGTAGGATGCATTTTTAGTGGCAAAATATTTTTGGGAATTTCAGTGGTCTAGGATGCGGGTTAATGCCCCTTTCAGGTTGCACATGTTTTTGGGACATTCGGAGCTCTCTGACACCATTTTTGGTCCCACAACATTTTCTGGACTTCAGGGGGTCTAGGATGCCTGTAAACGCCTTTTTTGGGCCTCCAAAGTTTTCTAAATTTTTGTAGGCCTAAAATGCATTTTAAGGCCTTCTTTGGGCTGCTAACATATTTTGAGTTTCAGGGGTATAGGATACATTTTTCGAGCACAAAATATTTTTTGGAATTTTAGAGGTCTAGGATGCGGGTTAATGACCCTTTCAGGCTGCAAATGTTTTTGGGACATTCAGAGCTCTCTGACACCGTTTTTGATCCAACAACATTTTCTGGACTTTAGGAGGTCTAGGATGCCTGTGAACCCCTATTTTGCGCCTCCAAAGTTTTCAACATTTTTGCAGGCCTAAAATGCATTTTAATGCCTTTTTTGGGCTGCTAACATATTCTGAACTTTCAGGGGTGTAGTATGAATTTTTCGTGCACAAAATATTTTTTGGAATTTCAGAGGTCTAGGATGCATTTCAAGGCCTTTTTTGACCTGGCAACATTTCTGGGGTGTTTTCTGAACTTTCAGGGGTGTAGCATGCATTTTTCATGGCAAAAATATTTTGGGAAATTTCAGTGGTCTAGGATGCGTGTTAATGCCCCTTTCAGGCTGCAAATGTTTTTGGGACATTCAGAGCTCTCTGACACCATTTTTGGTCCAACAACATTTTCTGGACTTTAGGGGGTCTAGGATGCCTGTAAACCCCTTTTTTGGGCCTCCAAAGTTTTCTAAATTTTTGCAGGCCTAAAATGCATTTTAATGCCTTTTTTGGGCTGCTAACATATTCTGAACTTTCAGGGGTGTAGTATGAATTTTTCGTGCACAAAATATTTTTTGGAATTTCAGAGGTCTAGGATGTGGGTTAATGCCCCTTTCAGGCTGCAAATGTTTTTGGGACATTCAAAGCTCTCTGACACCGTTTTTGATCCAACAACATTTTCTGGACTTTAGGAGGTCTAGGATGCCTGTAAACCCTATTTTTGGGCCTCCAAAGTTTTCAACATTTTTGAAGGCCTAACATGCATTTTAAGGCCTTTTTTAGAGTTACCAACATTTTCTGAACTTGCAGGGGTGTAGGATGCATTTTTCATGCCAAAAATATTTTTGGGAATTTCAGTGGTCTAGGATGCGGGTTAATGCCCCTTTCAGGCTGCAAATGTTTTGGGGACAATCAGAGCTCTCTGACACCGATTTTGGTCCAACAACATTTTCTGGACTTTAGGGGGTCTAGGATGCCTGTAAACTCCTTTTTTGGGCCTCCAAAGTTTTCAACATTTTTGAAGGCCTAACATGCATTTTAAGGCCTTTACTTGAGCTGCCAACATTTCTGGGGTGTTTTCTGAACTTTCAGGGGTGTAGCATGCATTTTTCATGGCAAAAATATTTTGGGAAATTTCAGTGGTCTAGGATGTGGGTTAATGCCCCTTTCAGGTTGCAAATGTTTTTGGGACATTCAGAGCTCTCTGACACCGTTTTTGATCCAACAACATTTTCTGGACCTGAAGGGGTCTAGGATGCCTGTAAACCCCTTTTTTGGGCCTCCAAAGTTTTCTAAATTTTTGCAGGCCTAAAATGCATTTTAATGCCTTTTTTGGGCTGCTAACATATTCTGAACTTTCAAGGGTGTAGTATGAATTTTTCGTGCACAAAATATTTTTGGGAATTTCAGAGGTCTAGGATGCGGGTTAATGCCCCTTTCAGGCTGCAAATATTTTTGGGACATTCAGAGCTCTCTGACACCATTTTTGATCCAACAACATTTTCTGGACTTTAGGAGGTCTAGGATGCCTGTAAACCCCTATTTTGCGCCTCCAAAGTTTTCAACATTTTTGAAGGCCTAACATGCATTTTAAGGCCTTTTTTAGAGTTACCAACATTTTCTGAACTTGCAGGGGTGTAGGATGCATTTTTCATGCCAAAAATATTTTTGGGAATTTCAGTGGTCTAGGATGCGGGTTAATGCCCCTTTCAGGCTGCAAATGTTTTGGGGACAATCAGAGCTCTCTGACACCGATTTTGGTCCAACAACATTTTCTGGACTTTTGGGGGTCTAGGATGCCTGTAAACCCCTTTTTTGGGCCTCCAAAGTTTTCTAAATTTTTGCAGACCTAAAATGCATTTTAATGCCTTTTTTGGGCTGCTAACATATTCTGAACTTTCAGGGGTGTAGTATGAATTTTTCATGCACAAAATATTTTTGGGAATTTCAGAGGTCTAGGATGCGGGTTAATGCCCCTTTCAGGCTGCAAATGTTTTTGGGACATTCAGAGCTCTCTGACACCGTTTTTGATCCAACAACATTTTCTGGACTTTAGGAGGTCTAGGATGCCTGTAAACCCCTATTTTGCGCCTCCAAAGTTTTCAACATTTTTGAAGGCCTAACATGCATTTTAAGGCCTTTTTTAGAGTTACCAACATTTTCTGAACTTGCAGGGGTGTAGGATGCATTTTTCATGCCAAAAATATTTTTGGGAATTTCAGTGGTCTAGGATGCGGGTTAATGCCCCTTTCAGGCTGCAAATGTTTTGGGGACAATCAGAGCTCTCTGACACCGATTTTGGTCCAACAACATTTTCTGGACTTTAGGGGGTCTAGGATGCCTGTAAAACCCTTTTTTGGGCCTCCAAAGTTTTCAACATTTTTGAAGGCCTAACATGCATTTTAAGGCCTTTACTTGAGCTGCCAACATTTCTGGGGTGTTTTCTGAACTTTCAGGGGTGTAGCATGCATTTTTCATGGCAAAAATATTTTGGGAAATTTCAGTGGTCTAGGATGCGGGTTAATGCCCCTTTCAGGTTGCAAATGTTTTTGGGACATTCAGAGCTCTCTGACACCGTTTTTGATCCAACAACATTTTCTGGACCCGAAGGGGTCTAGGATGCCTGTAAACCCCTTTTTTGGGCCTCCAAAGTTTTCTAAATTTTTGCAGGCCTAAAATGCATTTTAATGCCTTTTTTGGGCTGCTAACATATTCTGAACTTTCAAGGGTGTAGTATGAATTGTTCATGCACAAAATATTTTTGGGAATTTCAGAGGTCTAGGATACGGGTTAATGCCCCTTTCAGGCTGCAAATATTTTTGGGACATTCAGAGCTCTCTGACACCATTTTTGGTCCAACAACATTTTCTGGACTTTTGGGGGTCTAGGATGCCTGTAAACCCCTTTTTTGGGCCTCCAAAGTTTTCTAAATTTTTGCAGACCTAAAATGCATTTTAATGCCTTTTTTGGGCTGCTAACATATTCTGAACTTTCAGGGGTGTAGTATGAATTTTTCATGCACAAAATATTTTTGGGAATTTCAGAGGTCTAGCATGCGGGTTAATGCCCCTTTCAGGCTGCAAATGTTTTTGGGACATTCAGAGCTCTCTGACACCGTTTTTGATCCAACAACATTTTCTGGACTTTAGGAGGTCTAGGATGCCTGTAAACCCCTATTTTGCGCCTCCAAAGTTTTCAACATTTTTGAAGGCCTAACATGCATTTTAAGGCCTTTTCTTGAGCTGCCAACATTTTATGAATGTTCAGGGGTGTAGGATGCATTTTTAGTGGCAAAATATTTTTGGGAATTTCAGTGGTCTAGGATGCTGGTTAATGCCCCTTTCAGGTTGCACATGTTTTTGGGACATTCGGAGCTCTCTGACACCATTTTTGGTCCCACAACATTTTCTGGACTTCAGGGGGTCTAGGATGCCTGTAAACGCCTTTTTTGGGCCTCCAAAGTTTTCTAAATTTTTGTAGGCCTAAAATGCATTTTAAGGCCTTCTTTGGGCTGCTAACATATTTTGAGTTTCAGGGGTATAGGATACATTTTTCGAGCACAAAATATTTTTTGGAATTTTAGAGGTCTAGGATGCGGGTTAATGACCCTTTCAGGCTGCAAATGTTTTTGGGACATTCAGAGCTCTCTGACACCGTTTTTGATCCAACAACATTTTCTGGACTTTAGGAGGTCTAGGATGCCTGTGAACCCCTATTTTGCGCCTCCAAAGTTTTCAACATTTTTGCAGGCCTAAAATGCATTTTAATGCCTTTTTTGGGCTGCTAACATATTCTGAACTTTCAGGGGTGTAGTATGAATTTTTCGTGCACAAAATATTTTTTGGAATTTCAGAGGTCTAGGATGCATTTCAAGGCCTTTTTTGACCTGGCAACATTTCTGGGGTGTTTTCTGAACTTTCAGGGGTGTAGCATGCATTTTTCATGGCAAAAATATTTTGGGAAATTTCAGTGGTCTAGGATGCGTGTTAATGCCCCTTTCAGGCTGCAAATGTTTTTGGGACATTCAGAGCTCTCTGACACCATTTTTGGTCCAACAACATTTTCTGGACTTTAGGGGGTCTAGGATGCCTGTAAACCCCTTTTTTGGGCCTCCAAAGTTTTCTAAATTTTTGCAGGCCTAAAATGCATTTTAATGCCTTTTTTGGGCTGCTAACATATTCTGAACTTTCAGGGGTGTAGTATGAATTTTTCGTGCACAAAATATTTTTTGGAATTTCAGAGGTCTAGGATGTGGGTTAATGCCCCTTTCAGGCTGCAAATGTTTTTGGGACATTCAAAGCTCTCTGACATCGTTTTTGATCCAACAACATTTTCTGGACTTTAGGAGGTCTAGGATGCCTGTAAACCCTATTTTTGGGCCTCCAAAGTTTTCAACATTTTTGAAGGCCTAACATGCATTTTAAGGCCTTTTTTAGAGTTACCAACATTTTCTGAACTTGCAGGGGTGTAGGATGCATTTTTCATGCCAAAAATATTTTTGGGAATTTCAGTGGTCTAGGATGCGGGTTAATGCCCCTTTCAGGCTGCAAATGTTTTGGGGACAATCAGAGCTCTCTGACACCGATTTTGGTCCAACAACATTTTCTGGACTTTAGGGGGTCTAGGATGCCTGTAAACCCCTTTTTTGGGCCTCCAAAGTTTTCAACATTTTTGAAGGCCTAACATGCATTTTAAGGCCTTTACTTGAGCTGCCAACATTTCTGGGGTGTTTTCTGAACTTTCAGGGGTGTAGCATGCATTTTTCATGGCAAAAATATTTTGGGAAATTTCAGTGGTCTAGGATGCGGGTTAATGCCCCTTTCAGGTTGCAAATGTTTTTGGGACATTCAGAGCTCTCTGACACCGTTTTTGATCCAACAACATTTTCTGGACCTGAAGGGGTCTAGGATGCCTGTAAACCCCTTTTTTGGGCCTCCAAAGTTTTCTAAATTTTTGCTGGCCTAAAATGCATTTTAATGCCTTTTTTGGGCTGCTAACATATTCTGAACTTTCAAGGGTGTAGTATGAATTTTTCGTGCACAAAATATTTTTGGGAATTTCAGAGGTCTAGGATGCGGGTTAATGCCCCTTTCAGGCTGCAAATATTTTTGGGACATTCAGAGCTCTCTGACACCATTTTTGGTCCAACAACATTTTCTGGACTTTTGGGGGTCTAGGATGCCTGTAAACCCCTTTTTTGGGCCTCCAAAGTTTTCTAAATTTTTGCAGACCTAAAATGCATTTTAATGCCTTTTTTGGGCTGCTAACATATTCTGAACTTTCAGGGGTGTAGTATGAATTTTTCATGCACAAAATATTTTTGGGAATTTCAGAGGTCTAGGATGCGGGTTAATGCCCCTTTCAGGCTGCAAATGTTTTTGGGACATTCAGAGCTCTCTGACACCGTTTTTGATCCAACAACATTTTCTGGACTTTAGGAGGTCTAGGATGCCTGTAAACCCCTATTTTGCGCCTCCAAAGTTTTCAACATTTTTGAAGGCCTAACATGCATTTTAAGGCCTTTTCTTGAGCTGCCAACATTTTATGAATGTTCAGGGGTGTAGGATGCATTTTTAGTGGCAAAATATTTTTGGGAATTTCAGTGGTCTAGGATGCTGGTTAATGCCCCTTTCAGGTTGCACATGTTTTTGGGACATTCGGAGCTCTCTGACACCATTTTTGGTCCCACAACATTTTCTGGACTTCAGGGGGTCTAGGATGCCTGTAAACGCCTTTTTTGGGCCTCCAAAGTTTTCTAAATTTTTGTAGGCCTAAAATGCATTTTAAGGCCTTCTTTGGGCTGCTAACATATTTTGAGTTTCAGGGGTATAGGATACATTTTTCGAGCACAAAATATTTTTTGGAATTTTAGAGGTCTAGGATGCGGGTTAATGACCCTTTCAGGCTGCAAATGTTTTTGGGACATTCAGAGCTCTCTGACACCGTTTTTGATCCAACAACATTTTCTGGACTTTAGGAGGTCTAGGATGCCTGTAAACCCCTATTTTGCGCCTCCAAAGTTTTCAACATTTTTGCAGGCCTAAAATGCATTTTAATGCCTTTTTTGGGCTGCTAACATATTCTGAACTTTCAGGGGTGTAGTATGAATTTTTCGTGCACAAAATATTTTTTGGAATTTCAGAGGTCTAGGATGCATTTCAAGGCCTTTTTTGACCTGGCAACATTTCTGGGGTGTTTTCTGAACTTTCAGGGGTGTAGCATGCATTGTTCATGGCAAAAATATTTTGGGAAATTTCAGTGGTCTAGGATGCGTGTTAATGCCCCTTTCAGGCTGCAAATGTTTTTGGGACATTCAGAGCTCTCTGACACCATTTTTGGTCCAACAACATTTTCTGGACTTTAGGGGGTCTAGGATGCCTGTAAACCCCTTTTTTGGGCCTCCAAAGTTTTCTAAATTTTTGCAGGCCTAAAATGCATTTTAATGCCTTTTTTGGGCTGCTAACATATTCTGAACTTTCAGGGGTGTAGTATGAATTTTTCGTGCACAAAATATTTTTTGGAATTTCAGAGGTCTAGGATGTGGGTTAATGCCCCTTTCAGGCTGCAAATGTTTTTGGGACATTCAAAGCTCTCTGACACCGTTTTTGATCCAACAACATTTTCTGGACTTTAGGAGGTCTAGGATGCCTGTAAACCCTATTTTTGGGCCTCCAAAGTTTTCAACATTTTTGAAGGCCTAACATGCATTTTAAGGCCTTTTTTTTTAGAGTTACCAACATTTTCTGAACTTGCAGGGGTGTAGGATGCATTTTTCATGCCAAAAATATTTTTGGGAATTTCAGTGGTCTAGGATGCGGGTTAATGCCCCTTTCAGGCTGCAAATGTTTTGGGGACAATCAGAGCTCTCTGACACCGATTTTGGTCCAACAACATTTTCTGGACTTTAGGGGGTCTAGGATGCCTGTAAACCCCTTTTTTGGGCCTCCAAAGTTTTCAACATTTTTGAAGGCCTAACATGCATTTTAAGGCCTTTACTTGAGCTGCCAACATTTCTGGGGTGTTTTCTGAACTTTCAGGGGTGTAGCATGCATTTTTCATGGCAAAAATATTTTGGGAAATTTCAGTGGTCTAGGATGCGGGTTAATGCCCCTTTCAGGTTGCAAATGTTTTTGGGACATTCAGAGCTCTCTGACACCGTTTTTGATCCAACAACATTTTCTGGACCTGAAGGGGTCTAGGATGCCTGTAAACCCCTTTTTTGGGCCTCCAAAGTTTTCTAAATTTTTGCAGGCCTAAAATGCATTTTAATGCCTTTTTTGGGCTGCTAACATATTCTGAACTTTCAAGGGTGTAGTATGAATTTTTCGTGCACAAAATATTTTTGGGAATTTCAGAGGTCTAGGATGCGGGTTAATGCCCCTTTCAGGCTGCAAATATTTTTGGGACATTCAGAGCTCTCTGACACCATTTTTGGTCCAACAACATTTTCTGGACTTTTGGGGGTCTAGGATGCCTGTAAACCCCTTTTTTGGGCCTCCAAAGTTTTCTAAATTTTTGCAGACCTAAAATGCATTTTAATGCCTTTTTTGGGCTGCTAACATATTCTGAACTTTCAGGGGTGTAGTATGAATTTTTCATGCACAAAATATTTTTGGGAATTTCAGAGGTCTAGGATGCGGGTTAATGCCCCTTTCAGGCTGCAAATGTTTTTGGGACATTCAGAGCTCTCTGACACCGTTTTTGATCCAACAACATTTTCTGGACTTTAGGAGGTCTAGGATGCCTGTAAACCCCTATTTTGCGCCTCCAAAGTTTTCAACATTTTTGAAGGCCTAACATGCATTTTAAGGCCTTTTCTTGAGCTGCCAACATTTTATGAATGTTCAGGGGTGTAGGATGCATTTTTAGTGGCAAAATATTTTTGGGAATTTCAGTGGTCTAGGATGCGGGTTAATGCCCCTTTCAGGTTGCACATGTTTTTGGGACATTCGGAGCTCTCTGACACCATTTTTGGTCCCACAACATTTTCTGGACTTCAGGGGGTCTAGGATGCCTGTAAACGCCTTTTTTGGGCCTCCAAAGTTTTCTAAATTTTTGTAGGCCTAAAATGCATTTTAAGGCCTTCTTTGGGCTGCTAACATATTTTGAGTTTCAGGGGTATAGGATACATTTTTCGAGCACAAAATATTTTTTGGAATTTTAGAGGTCTAGGATGCGGGTTAATGACCCTTTCAGGCTGCAAATGTTTTTGGGACATTCAGAGCTCTCTGACACCGTTTTTGATCCAACAACATTTTCTGGACTTTAGGAGGTCTAGGATGCCTGTGAACCCCTATTTTGCGCCTCCAAAGTTTTCAACATTTTTGCAGGCCTAAAATGCATTTTAATGCCTTTTTTGGGCTGCTAACATATTCTGAACTTTCAGGGGTGTAGTATGAATTTTTCGTGCACAAAATATTTTTTGGAATTTCAGAGGTCTAGGATGCATTTCAAGGCCTTTTTTGACCTGGCAACATTTCTGGGGTGTTTTCTGAACTTTCAGGGGTGTAGCATGCATTTTTCATGGCAAAAATATTTTGGGAAATTTCAGTGGTCTAGGATGCGTGTTAATGCCCCTTTCAGGCTGCAAATGTTTTTGGGACATTCAGAGCTCTCTGACACCATTTTTGGTCCAACAACATTTTCTGGACTTTAGGGGGTCTAGGATGCCTGTAAACCCCTTTTTTGGGCCTCCAAAGTTTTCTAAATTTTTGCAGGCCTAAAATGCATTTTAATGCCTTTTTTGGGCTGCTAACATATTCTGAACTTTCAGGGGTGTAGTATGAATTTTTCGTGCACAAAATATTTTTTGGAATTTCAGAGGTCTAGGATGTGGGTTAATGCCCCTTTCAGGCTGCACATGTTTTTGGGACATTCAAAGCTCTCTGACACCGTTTTTGATCCAACAACATTTTCTGGACTTTAGGAGGTCTAGGATGCCTGTAAACCCTATTTTTGGGCCTCCAAAGTTTTCAACATTTTTGAAGGCCTAACATGCATTTTAAGGCCTTTTTTAGAGTTACCAACATTTTCTGAACTTGCAGGGGTGTAGGATGCATTTTTCATGCCAAAAATATTTTTGGGAATTTCAGTGGTCTAGGATGCGGGTTAATGCCCCTTTCAGGCTGCAAATGTTTTGGGGACAATCAGAGCTCTCTGACACCGATTTTGGTCCAACAACATTTTCTGGACTTTAGGGGGTCTAGGATGCCTGTAAACTCCTTTTTTGGGCCTCCAAAGTTTTCAACATTTTTGAAGGCCTAACATGCATTTTAAGGCCTTTACTTGAGCTGCCAACATTTCTGGGGTGTTTTCTGAACTTTCAGGGGTGTAGCATGCATTTTTCATGGCAAAAATATTTTGGGAAATTTCAGTGGTCTAGGATGCGGGTTAATGCCCCTTTCAGGTTGCAAATGTTTTTGGGACATTCAGAGCTCTCTGACACCGTTTTTGATCCAACAACATTTTCTGGACCTGAAGGGGTCTAGGATGCCTGTAAACCCCTTTTTTGGGCCTCCAAAGTTTTCTAAATTTTTGCAGGCCTAAAATGCATTTTAATGCCTTTTTTGGGTTGCTAACATATTCTGAACTTTCAAGGGTGTAGTATGAATTTTTCGTGCACAAAATATTTTTTGGAATTTCAGAGGTCTAGGATGTGGGTTAATGCCCCTTTCAGGCTGCAAATGTTTTTGGGACATTCAAAGCTCTCTGACACCGTTTTTGATCCAACAACATTTTCTGGACTTTAGGAGGTCTAGGATGCCTGTAAACCCTATTTTTGGGCCTCCAAAGTTTTCAACATTTTTGAAGGCCTAACATGCATTTTAAGGCCTTTTTTTAGAGTTACCAACATTTTCTGAACTTGCAGGGGTGTAGGATGCCTTTTTCATGCCAAAAATATTTTTGGGAATTTCAGTGGTCTAGGATGCGGGTTAATGCCCCTTTCAGGCTGCAAATGTTTTGGGGACAATCAGAGCTCTCTGACACCGATTTTGGTCCAACAACATTTTCTGGACTTTAGGGGGTCTAGGATGCCTGTAAACCCCTTTTTTGGGCCTCCAAAGTTTTCAACATTTTTGAAGGCCTAACATGCATTTTAAGGCCTTTACTTGAGCTGCCAACATTTCTGGGGTGTTTTCTGAACTTTCAGGGGTGTAGCATGCATTTTTCATGGCAAAAATATTTTGGGAAATTTCAGTGGTCTAGGATGCGGGTTAATGCCCCTTTCAGGTTGCAAATGTTTTTGGGACATTCAGAGCTCTCTGACACCGTTTTTGATCCAACAACATTTTCTGGACCTGAAGGGGTCTAGGATGCCTGTAAACCCCTTTTTTGGGCCTCCAAAGTTTTCTAAATTTTTGCAGGCCTAAAATGCATTTTAATGCCTTTTTTGGGCTGCTAACATATTCTGAACTTTCAAGGGTGTAGTATGAATTTTTCGTGCACAAAATATTTTTGGGAATTTCAGAGGTCTAGGATGCGGGTTAATGCCCCTTTCAGGCTGCAAATATTTTTGGGACATTCAGAGCTCTCTGACACCATTTTTGGTCCAACAACATTTTCTGGACTTTTGGGGGTCTAGGATGCCTGTAAACCCCTTTTTTGGGCCTCCAAAGTTTTCTAAATTTTTGCAGACCTAAAATGCATTTTAATGCCTTTTTGGGCTGCTAACATATTCTGAACTTTCAGGGGTGTAGTATGAATTTTTCATGCACAAAATATTTTTGGGAATTTCAGAGGTCTAGGATGCGGGTTAATGCCCCTTTCAGGCTGCAAATGTTTTTGGGACATTCAGAGCTCTCTGACACCGTTTTTGATCCAACAACATTTTCTGGACTTTAGGAGGTCTAGGATGCCTGTAAACCCCTATTTTGCGCCTCCAAAGTTTTCAACATTTTTGAAGGCCTAACATGCATTTTAAGGCCTTTTCTTGAGCTGCCAACATTTTATGAATGTTCAGGGGTGTAGGATGCATTTTTAGTGGCAAAATATTTTTGGGAATTTCAGTGGTCTAGGATGCTGGTTAATGCCCCTTTCAGGTTGCACATGTTTTTGGGACATTCGGAGCTCTCTGACACCATTTTTGGTCCCACAACATTTTCTGGACTTCAGGGGGTCTAGGATGCCTGTAAACGCCTTTTTTGGGCCTCCAAAGTTTTCTAAATTTTTGTAGGCCTAAAATGCATTTTAAGGCCTTCTTTGGGCTGCTAACATATTTTGAGTTTCAGGGGTATAGGATACATTTTTCGAGCACAAAATATTTTATGGAATTTTAGAGGTCTAGGATGCGGGTTAATGACCCTTTCAGGCTGCAAATGTTTTTGGGACATTCAGAGCTCTCTGACACCGTTTTTGATCCAACAACATTTTCTGGACTTTAGGAGGTCTAGGATGCCTGTGAACCCCTATTTTGCGCCTCCAAAGTTTTCAACATTTTTGCAGGCCTAAAATGCATTTTAATGCCTTTTTTGGGCTGCTAACATATTCTGAACTTTCAGGGGTGTAGTATGAATTTTTCGTGCACAAAATATTTTTTGGAACTTCAGAGGTCTAGGATGCATTTCAAGGCCTTTTTTGACCTGGCAACATTTCTGGGGTGTTTTCTGAACTTTCAGGGGTGTAGCATGCATTTTTCATGGCAAAAATATTTTGGGAAATTTCAGTGGTCTAGGATGCGTGTTAATGCCCCTTTCAGGCTGCAAATGTTTTTGGGACATTCAGAGCTCTCTGACACCATTTTTGGTCCAACAACATTTTCTGGACTTTAGGGGGTCTAGGATGCCTGTAAACCCCTTTTTTGGGCCTCCAAAGTTTTCTAAATTTTTGCAGGCCTAAAATGCATTTTAATGCCTTTTTTGGGCTGCTAACATATTCTGAACTTTCAGGGGTGTAGTATGAATTTTTCGTGCACAAAATATTTTTTGGAATTTCAGAGGTCTAGGATGTGGGTTAATGCCCCTTTCAGGCTGCAAATGTTTTTGGGACATTCAAAGCTCTCTGACACCGTTTTTGATCCAACAACATTTTCTGGACTTTAGGAGGTCTAGGATGCCTGTAAACCCTATTTTTGGGCCTCCAAAGTTTTCAACATTTTTGAAGGCCTAACATGCATTTTAAGGCCTTTTTTAGAGTTACCAACATTTTCTGAACTTGCAGGGGTGTAGGATGCATTTTTCATGCCAAAAATATTTTTGGGAATTTCAGTGGTCTAGGATGCGGGTTAATGCCCCTTTCAGGCTGCAAATGTTTTGGGGACAATCAGAGCTCTCTGACACCGATTTTGGTCCAACAACATTTTCTGGACTTTAGGGGGTCTAGGATGCCTGTAAACCCCTTTTTTGGGCCTCCAAAGTTTTCAACATTTTTGAAGGCCTAACATGCATTTTAAGGCCTTTACTTGAGCTGCCAACATTTCTGGGGTGTTTTCTGAACTTTCAGGGGTGTAGCATGCATTTTTCATGGCAAAAATATTTTGGGAAATTTCAGTGGTCTAGGATGCGGGTTAATGCCCCTTTCAGGTTGCAAATGTTTTTGGGACATTCAGAGCTCTCTGACACCGTTTTTGATCCAACAACATTTTCTGGACCTGAAGGGGTCTAGGATGCCTGTAAACCCCTTTTTTGGGCCTCCAAAGTTTTCTAAATTTTTGCAGGCCTAAAATGCATTTTAATGCCTTTTTTGGGCTGCTAACATATTCTGAACTTTCAAGGGTGTAGTATGAATTTTTCGTGCACAAAATATTTTTGGGAATTTCAGAGGTCTAGGATGCGGGTTAATGCCCCTTTCAGGCTGCAAATATTTTTGGGACATTCAGAGCTCTCTGACACCATTTTTGATCCAACAACATTTTCTGGACTTTAGGAGGTCTAGGATGCCTGTAAACCCCTATTTTGCGCCTCCAAAGTTTTCAACATTTTTGAAGGCCTAACATGCATTTTAAGGCCTTTTTTAGAGTTACCAACATTTTCTGAACTTGCAGGGGTGTAGGATGCATTTTTCATGCCAAAAATATTTTTGGGAATTTCAGTGGTCTAGGATGCGGGTTAATGCCCCTTTCAGGCTGCAAATGTTTTGGGGACAATCAGAGCTCTCTGACACCGATTTTGGTCCAACAACATTTTCTGGACTTTTGGGGGTCTAGGATGCCTGTAAACCCCTTTTTTGGGCCTCCAAAGTTTTCTAAATTTTTGCAGACCTAAAATGCATTTTAATGCCTTTTTTGGGCTGCTAACATATTCTGAACTTTCAGGGGTGTAGTATGAATTTTTCATGCACAAAATATTTTTGGGAATTTCAGAGGTCTAGGATGCGGGTTAATGCCCCTTTCAGGCTGCAAATGTTTTTGGGACATTCAGAGCTCTCTGACACCGTTTTTGATCCAACAACATTTTCTGGACTTTAGGAGGTCTAGGATGCCTGTAAACCCCTATTTTGCGCCTCCAAAGTTTTCAACATTTTTGAAGGCCTAACATGCATTTTAAGGCCTTTTTTAGAGTTACCAACATTTTCTGAACTTGCAGGGGTGTAGGATGCATTTTTCATGCCAAAAATATTTTTGGGAATTTCAGTGGTCTAGGATGCGGGTTAATGCCCCTTTCAGGCTGCAAATGTTTTGGGGACAATCAGAGCTCTCTGACACCGATTTTGGTCCAACAACATTTTCTGGACTTTAGGGGGTCTAGGATGCCTGTAAAACCCTTTTTTGGGCCTCCAAAGTTTTCAACATTTTTGAAGGCCTAACATGCATTTTAAGGCCTTTACTTGAGCTGCCAACATTTCTGGGGTGTTTTCTGAACTTTCAGGGGTGTAGCATGCATTTTTCATGGCAAAAATATTTTGGGAAATTTCAGTGGTCTAGGATGCGGGTTAATGCCCCTTTCAGGTTGCAAATGTTTTTGGGACATTCAGAGCTCTCTGACACCGTTTTTGATCCAACAACATTTTCTGGACCCGAAGGGGTCTAGGATGCCTGTAAACCCCTTTTTTGGGCCTCCAAAGTTTTCTAAATTTTTGCAGGCCTAAAATGCATTTTAATGCCTTTTTTGGGCTGCTAACATATTCTGAACTTTCAAGGGTGTAGTATGAATTTTTCATGCACAAAATATTTTTGGGAATTTCAGAGGTCTAGGATACGGGTTAATGCCCCTTTCAGGCTGCAAATATTTTTGGGACATTCAGAGCTCTCTGACACCATTTTTGGTCCAACAACATTTTCTGGACTTTTGGGGGTCTAGGATGCCTGTAAACCCCTTTTTTGGGCCTCCAAAGTTTTCTAAATTTTTGCAGACCTAAAATGCATTTTAATGCCTTTTTTGGGCTGCTAACATATTCTGAACTTTCAGGGGTGTAGTATGAATTTTTCATGCACAAAATATTTTTGGGAATTTCAGAGGTCTAGCATGCGGGTTAATGCCCCTTTCAGGCTGCAAATGTTTTTGGGACATTCAGAGCTCTCTGACACCGTTTTTGATCCAACAACATTTTCTGGACTTTAGGAGGTCTAGGATGCCTGTAAACCCCTATTTTGCGCCTCCAAAGTTTTCAACATTTTTGAAGGCCTAACATGCATTTTAAGGCCTTTTCTTGAGCTGCCAACATTTTATGAATGTTCAGGGGTGTAGGATGCATTTTTAGTGGCAAAATATTTTTGGGAATTTCAGTGGTCTAGGATGCTGGTTAATGCCCCTTTCAGGTTGCACATGTTTTTGGGACATTCGGAGCTCTCTGACACCATTTTTGGTCCCACAACATTTTCTGGACTTCAGGGGGTCTAGGATGCCTGTAAACGCCTTTTTTGGGCCTCCAAAGTTTTCTAAATTTTTGTAGGCCTAAAATGCATTTTAAGGCCTTCTTTGGGCTGCTAACATATTTTGAGTTTCAGGGGTATAGGATACATTTTTCGAGCACAAAATATTTTTTGGAATTTTAGAGGTCTAGGATGCGGGTTAATGACCCTTTCAGGCTGCAAATGTTTTTGGGACATTCAGAGCTCTCTGACACCGTTTTTGATCCAACAACATTTTCTGGACTTTAGGAGGTCTAGGATGCCTGTGAACCCCTATTTTGCGCCTCCAAAGTTTTCAACATTTTTGCAGGCCTAAAATGCATTTTAATGCCTTTTTTGGGCTGCTAACATATTCTGAACTTTCAGGGGTGTAGTATGAATTTTTCGTGCACAAAATATTTTTTGGAATTTCAGAGGTCTAGGATGCATTTCAAGGCCTTTTTTGACCTGGCAACATTTCTGGGGTGTTTTCTGAACTTTCAGGGGTGTAGCATGCATTTTTCATGGCAAAAATATTTTGGGAAATTTCAGTGGTCTAGGATGCGTGTTAATGCCCCTTTCAGGCTGCAAATGTTTTTGGGACATTCAGAGCTCTCTGACACCATTTTTGGTCCAACAACATTTTCTGGACTTTAGGGGGTCTAGGATGCCTGTAAACCCCTTTTTTGGGCCTCCAAAGTTTTCTAAATTTTTGCAGGCCTAAAATGCATTTTAATGCCTTTTTTGGGCTGCTAACATATTCTGAACTTTCAGGGGTGTAGTATGAATTTTTCGTGCACAAAATATTTTTTGGAATTTCAGAGGTCTAGGATGTGGGTTAATGCCCCTTTCAGGCTGCAAATGTTTTTGGGACATTCAAAGCTCTCTGACATCGTTTTTGATCCAACAACATTTTCTGGACTTTAGGAGGTCTAGGATGCCTGTAAACCCTATTTTTGGGCCTCCAAAGTTTTCAACATTTTTGAAGGCCTAACATGCATTTTAAGGCCTTTTTTAGAGTTACCAACATTTTCTGAACTTGCAGGGGTGTAGGATGCATTTTTCATGCCAAAAATATTTTTGGGAATTTCAGTGGTCTAGGATGCGGGTTAATGCCCCTTTCAGGCTGCAAATGTTTTGGGGACAATCAGAGCTCTCTGACACCGATTTTGGTCCAACAACATTTTCTGGACTTTAGGGGGTCTAGGATGCCTGTAAACCCCTTTTTTGGGCCTCCAAAGTTTTCAACATTTTTGAAGGCCTAACATGCATTTTAAGGCCTTTACTTGAGCTGCCAACATTTCTGGGGTGTTTTCTGAACTTTCAGGGGTGTAGCATGCATTTTTCATGGCAAAAATATTTTGGGAAATTTCAGTGGTCTAGGATGCGGGTTAATGCCCCTTTCAGGTTGCAAATGTTTTTGGGACATTCAGAGCTCTCTGACACCGTTTTTGATCCAACAACATTTTCTGGACCTGAAGGGGTCTAGGATGCCTGTAAACCCCTTTTTTGGGCCTCCAAAGTTTTCTAAATTTTTGCTGGCCTAAAATGCATTTTAATGCCTTTTTTGGGCTGCTAACATATTCTGAACTTTCAAGGGTGTAGTATGAATTTTTCGTGCACAAAATATTTTTGGGAATTTCAGAGGTCTAGGATGCGGGTTAATGCCCCTTTCAGGCTGCAAATATTTTTGGGACATTCAGAGCTCTCTGACACCATTTTTGGTCCAACAACATTTTCTGGACTTTTGGGGGTCTAGGATGCCTGTAAACCCCTTTTTTGGGCCTCCAAAGTTTTCTAAATTTTTGCAGACCTAAAATGCATTTTAATGCCTTTTTTGGGCTGCTAACATATTCTGAACTTTCAGGGGTGTAGTATGAATTTTTCATGCACAAAATATTTTTGGGAATTTCAGAGGTCTAGGATGCGGGTTAATGCCCCTTTCAGGCTGCAAATGTTTTTGGGACATTCAGAGCTCTCTGACACCGTTTTTGATCCAACAACATTTTCTGGACTTTAGGAGGTCTAGGATGCCTGTAAACCCCTATTTTGCGCCTCCAAAGTTTTCAACATTTTTGAAGGCCTAACATGCATTTTAAGGCCTTTTCTTGAGCTGCCAACATTTTATGAATGTTCAGGGGTGTAGGATGCATTTTTAGTGGCAAAATATTTTTGGGAATTTCAGTGGTCTAGGATGCTGGTTAATGCCCCTTTCAGGTTGCACATGTTTTTGGGACATTCGGAGCTCTCTGACACCATTTTTGGTCCCACAACATTTTCTGGACTTCAGGGGGTCTAGGATGCCTGTAAACGCCTTTTTTGGGCCTCCAAAGTTTTCTAAATTTTTGTAGGCCTAAAATGCATTTTAAGGCCTTCTTTGGGCTGCTAACATATTTTGAGTTTCAGGGGTATAGGATACATTTTTCGAGCACAAAATATTTTTTGGAATTTTAGAGGTCTAGGATGCGGGTTAATGACCCTTTCAGGCTGCAAATGTTTTTGGGACATTCAGAGCTCTCTGACACCGTTTTTGATCCAACAACATTTTCTGGACTTTAGGAGGTCTAGGATGCCTGTAAACCCCTATTTTGCGCCTCCAAAGTTTTCAACATTTTTGCAGGCCTAAAATGCATTTTAATGCCTTTTTTGGGCTGCTAACATATTCTGAACTTTCAGGGGTGTAGTATGAATTTTTCGTGCACAAAATATTTTTTGGAATTTCAGAGGTCTAGGATGCATTTCAAGGCCTTTTTTGACCTGGCAACATTTCTGGGGTGTTTTCTGAACTTTCAGGGGTGTAGCATGCATTGTTCATGGCAAAAATATTTTGGGAAATTTCAGTGGTCTAGGATGCGTGTTAATGCCCCTTTCAGGCTGCAAATGTTTTTGGGACATTCAGAGCTCTCTGACACCATTTTTGGTCCAACAACATTTTCTGGACTTTAGGGGGTCTAGGATGCCTGTAAACCCCTTTTTTGGGCCTCCAAAGTTTTCTAAATTTTTGCAGGCCTAAAATGCATTTTAATGCCTTTTTTGGGCTGCTAACATATTCTGAACTTTCAGGGGTGTAGTATGAATTTTTCGTGCACAAAATATTTTTTGGAATTTCAGAGGTCTAGGATGTGGGTTAATGCCCCTTTCAGGCTGCAAATGTTTTTGGGACATTCAAAGCTCTCTGACACCGTTTTTGATCCAACAACATTTTCTGGACTTTAGGAGGTCTAGGATGCCTGTAAACCCTATTTTTGGGCCTCCAAAGTTTTCAACATTTTTGAAGGCCTAACATGCATTTTAAGGCCTTTTTTTTTAGAGTTACCAACATTTTCTGAACTTGCAGGGGTGTAGGATGCATTTTTCATGCCAAAAATATTTTTGGGAATTTCAGTGGTCTAGGATGCGGGTTAATGCCCCTTTCAGGCTGCAAATGTTTTGGGGACAATCAGAGCTCTCTGACACCGATTTTGGTCCAACAACATTTTCTGGACTTTAGGGGGTCTAGGATGCCTGTAAACCCCTTTTTTGGGCCTCCAAAGTTTTCAACATTTTTGAAGGCCTAACATGCATTTTAAGGCCTTTACTTGAGCTGCCAACATTTCTGGGGTGTTTTCTGAACTTTCAGGGGTGTAGCATGCATTTTTCATGGCAAAAATATTTTGGGAAATTTCAGTGGTCTAGGATGCGGGTTAATGCCCCTTTCAGGTTGCAAATGTTTTTGGGACATTCAGAGCTCTCTGACACCGTTTTTGATCCAACAACATTTTCTGGACCTGAAGGGGTCTAGGATGCCTGTAAACCCCTTTTTTGGGCCTCCAAAGTTTTCTAAATTTTTGCAGGCCTAAAATGCATTTTAATGCCTTTTTTGGGCTGCTAACATATTCTGAACTTTCAAGGGTGTAGTATGAATTTTTCGTGCACAAAATATTTTTGGGAATTTCAGAGGTCTAGGATGCGGGTTAATGCCCCTTTCAGGCTGCAAATATTTTTGGGACATTCAGAGCTCTCTGACACCATTTTTGGTCCAACAACATTTTCTGGACTTTTGGGGGTCTAGGATGCCTGTAAACCCCTTTTTTGGGCCTCCAAAGTTTTCTAAATTTTTGCAGACCTAAAATGCATTTTAATGCCTTTTTTGGGCTGCTAACATATTCTGAACTTTCAGGGGTGTAGTATGAATTTTTCATGCACAAAATATTTTTGGGAATTTCAGAGGTCTAGGATGCGGGTTAATGCCCCTTTCAGGCTGCAAATGTTTTTGGGACATTCAGAGCTCTCTGACACCGTTTTTGATCCAACAACATTTTCTGGACTTTAGGAGGTCTAGGATGCCTGTAAACCCCTATTTTGCGCCTCCAAAGTTTTCAACATTTTTGAAGGCCTAACATGCATTTTAAGGCCTTTTCTTGAGCTGCCAACATTTTATGAATGTTCAGGGGTGTAGGATGCATTTTTAGTGGCAAAATATTTTTGGGAATTTCAGTGGTCTAGGATGCTGGTTAATGCCCCTTTCAGGTTGCACATGTTTTTGGGACATTCGGAGCTCTCTGACACCATTTTTGGTCCCACAACATTTTCTGGACTTCAGGGGGTCTAGGATGCCTGTAAACGCCTTTTTTGGGCCTCCAAAGTTTTCTAAATTTTTGTAGGCCTAAAATGCATTTTAAGGCCTTCTTTGGGCTGCTAACATATTTTGAGTTTCAGGGGTATAGGATACATTTTTCGAGCACAAAATATTTTTTGGAATTTTAGAGGTCTAGGATGCGGGTTAATGACCCTTTCAGGCTGCAAATGTTTTTGGGACATTCAGAGCTCTCTGACACCGTTTTTGATCCAACAACATTTTCTGGACTTTAGGAGGTCTAGGATGCCTGTGAACCCCTATTTTGCGCTTCCAAAGTTTTCAACATTTTTGCAGGCCTAAAATGCATTTTAATGCCTTTTTTGGGCTGCTAACATATTCTGAACTTTCAGGGGTGTAGTATGAATTTTTCGTGCACAAAATATTTTTTGGAATTTCAGAGGTCTAGGATGCATTTCAAGGCCTTTTTTGACCTGGCAACATTTCTGGGGTGTTTTCTGAACTTTCAGGGGTGTAGCATGCATTTTTCATGGCAAAAATATTTTGGGAAATTTCAGTGGTCTAGGATGCGTGTTAATGCCCCTTTCAGGCTGCAAATGTTTTTGGGACATTCAGAGCTCTCTGACACCATTTTTGGTCCAACAACATTTTCTGGACTTTAGGGGGTCTAGGATGCCTGTAAACCCCTTTTTTGGGCCTCCAAAGTTTTCTAAATTTTTGCAGGCCTAAAATGCATTTTAATGCCTTTTTTGGGCTGCTAACATATTCTGAACTTTCAGGGGTGTAGTATGAATTTTTCGTGCACAAAATATTTTTTGGAATTTCAGAGGTCTAGGATGTGGGTTAATGCCCCTTTCAGGCTGCACATGTTTTTGGGACATTCAAAGCTCTCTGACACCGTTTTTGATCCAACAACATTTTCTGGACTTTAGGAGGTCTAGGATGCCTGTAAACCCTATTTTTGGGCCTCCAAAGTTTTCAACATTTTTGAAGGCCTAACATGCATTTTAAGGCCTTTTTTAGAGTTACCAACATTTTCTGAACTTGCAGGGGTGTAGGATGCATTTTTCATGCCAAAAATATTTTTGGGAATTTCAGTGGTCTAGGATGCGGGTTAATGCCCCTTTCAGGCTGCAAATGTTTTGGGGACAATCAGAGCTCTCTGACACCGATTTTGGTCCAACAACATTTTCTGGACTTTAGGGGGTCTAGGATGCCTGTAAACCCCTTTTTTGGGCCTCCAAAGTTTTCAACATTTTTGAAGGCCTAACATGCATTTTAAGGCCTTTACTTGAGCTGCCAACATTTCTGGGGTGTTTTCTGAACTTTCAGGGGTGTAGCATGCATTTTTCATGGCAAAAATATTTTGGGAAATTTCAGTGGTCTAGGATGCGGGTTAATGCCCCTTTCAGGTTGCAAATGTTTTTGGGACATTCAGAGCTCTCTGACACCGTTTTTGATCCAACAACATTTTCTGGACCTGAAGGGGTCTAGGATGCCTGTAAACCCCTTTTTTGGGCCTCCAAAGTTTTCTAAATTTTTGCAGGCCTAAAATGCATTTTAATGCCTTTTTTGGGCTGCTAACATATTCTGAACTTTCAAGGGTGTAGTATGAATTTTTCGTGCACAAAATATTTTTGGGAATTTCAGAGGTCTAGGATGCGGGTTAATGCCCCTTTCAGGCTGCAAATATTTTTGGGACATTCAGAGCTCTCTGACACCATTTTTGGTCCAACAACATTTTCTGGACTTTTGGGGGTCTAGGATGCCTGTAAACCCCTTTTTTGGGCCTCCAAAGTTTTCTAAATTTTTGCAGACCTAAAATGCATTTTAATGCCTTTTTTGGGCTGCTAACATATTCTGAACTTTCAGGGGTGTAGTATGAATTTTTCATGCACAAAATATTTTTGGGAATTTCAGAGGTCTAGGATGCGGGTTAATGCCCCTTTCAGGCTGCAAATGTTTTTGGGACATTCAGAGCTCTCTGACACCGTTTTTGATCCAACAACATTTTCTGGACTTTAGGAGGTCTAGGATGCCTGTAAACCCCTATTTTGCGCCTCCAAAGTTTTCAACATTTTTGAAGGCCTAACATGCATTTTAAGGCCTTTTCTTGAGCTGCCAACATTTTATGAATGTTCAGGGGTGTAGGATGCATTTTTAGTGGCAAAATATTTTTGGGAATTTCAGTGGTCTAGGATGCTGGTTAATGCCCCTTTCAGGTTGCACATGTTTTTGGGACATTCGGAGCTCTCTGACACCATTTTTGGTCCCACAACATTTTCTGGACTTCAGGGGGTCTAGGATGCCTGTAAACGCCTTTTTTGGGCCTCCAAAGTTTTCTAAATTTTTGTAGGCCTAAAATGCATTTTAAGGCCTTCTTTGGGCTGCTAACATATTTTGAGTTTCAGGGGTATAGGATACATTTTTCGAGCACAAAATATTTTTTGGAATTTTAGAGGTCTAGGATGCGGGTTAATGACCCTTTCAGGCTGCAAATGTTTTTGGGACATTCAGAGCTCTCTGACACCGTTTTTGATCCAACAACATTTTCTGGACTTTAGGAGGTCTAGGATGCCTGTAAACCCCTATTTTGCGCCTCCAAAGTTTTCAACATTTTTGCAGGCCTAAAATGCATTTTAATGCCTTTTTTGGGCTGCTAACATATTCTGAACTTTCAGGGGTGTAGTATGAATTTTTCGTGCACAAAATATTTTTTGGAATTTCAGAGGTCTAGGATGCATTTCAAGGCCTTTTTTGACCTGGCAACATTTCTGGGGTGTTTTCTGAACTTTCAGGGGTGTAGCATGCATTTTTCATGGCAAAAATATTTTGGGAAATTTCAGTGGTCTAGGATGCGTGTTAATGCCCCTTTCAGGCTGCAAATGTTTTTGGGACATTCAGAGCTCTCTGACACCATTTTTGGTCCAAAAACATTTTCTGGACTTTAGGGGGTCTAGGATGCCTGTAAACCCCTTTTTTGGGCCTCCAAAGTTTTCTAAATTTTTGCAGGCCTAAAATGCATTTTAATGCCTTTTTTGGGCTGCTAACATATTCTGAACTTTCAGGGGTGTAGTATGAATTTTTCGTGCACAAAATATTTTTTGGAATTTCAGAGGTCTAGGATGTGGGTTAATGCCCCTTTCAGGCTGCAAATGTTTTTGGGACATTCAAAGCTCTCTGACACTGTTTTTGATCCAACAACATTTTCTGGACTTTAGGAGGTCTAGGATGCCTGTAAACCCTATTTTTGGGCCTCCAAAGTTTTCAACATTTTTGAAGGCCTAACATGCATTTTAAGGCCTTTTTTAGAGTTACCAACATTTTCTGAACTTGCAGGGGTGTAGGATGCATTTTTCATGCCAAAAATATTTTTGGGAATTTCAGTGGTCTAGGATGCGGGTTAATGCCCCTTTCAGGCTGCAAATGTTTTGGGGACAATCAGAGCTCTCTGACACCGATTTTGGTCCAACAACATTTTCTGGACTTTAGGGGGTCTAGGATGCCTGTAAACCCCTTTTTTGGGCCTCCAAAGTTTTCAACATTTTTGAAGGCCTAACATGCATTTTAAGGCCTTTACTTGAGCTGCCAACATTTCTGGGGTGTTTTCTGAACTTTCAGGGGTGTAGCATGCATTTTTCATGGCAAAAATATTTTGGGAAATTTCAGTGGTCTAGGATGCGGGTTAATGCCCCTTTCAGGTTGCAAATGTTTTTGGGACATTCAGAGCTCTCTGACACCGTTTTTGATCCAACAACATTTTCTGGACCTGAAGGGGTCTAGGATGCCTGTAAACCCCTTTTTTGGGCCTCCAAAGTTTTCTAAATTTTTGCAGGCCTAAAATGCATTTTAATGCCTTTTTTGGGCTGCTAACATATTCTGAACTTTCAAGGGTGTAGTATGAATTTTTCGTGCACAAAATATTTTTGGGAATTTCAGAGGTCTAGGATGCGGGTTAATGCCCCTTTCAGGCTGCAAATATTTTTGGGACATTCAGAGATCTCTGACACCATTTTTGGTCCAACAACATTTTCTGGACTTTTGGGGGTCTAGGATGCCTGTAAACCCCTTTTTTGGGCCTCCAAAGTTTTCTAAATTTTTGCAGACCTAAAATGCATTTTAATGCCTTTTTTGGGCTGCTAACATATTCTGAACTTTCAGGGGTGTAGTATGAATTTTTCATGCACAAAATATTTTTGGGAATTTCAGAGGTCTAGGATGCGGGTTAATGCCCCTTTCAGGCTGCAAATGTTTTTGGGACATTCAGAGCTCTCTGACACCGTTTTTGATCCAACAACATTTTCTGGACTTTAGGAGGTCTAGGATGCCTGTAAACCCCTATTTTGCGCCTCCAAAGTTTTCAACATTTTTGAAGGCCTAACATGCATTTTAAGGCCTTTTCTTGAGCTGCCAACATTTTATGAATGTTCAGGGGTGTAGGATGCATTTTTAGTGGCAAAATATTTTTGGGAATTTCAGTGGTCTAGGATGCTGGTTAATGCCCCTTTCAGGTTGCACATGTTTTTGGGACATTCGGAGCTCTCTGACACCATTTTTGGTCCCACAACATTTTCTGGACTTCAGGGGGTCTAGGATGCCTGTAAACGCCTTTTTTGGGCCTCCAAAGTTTTCTAAATTTTTGTAGGCCTAAAATGCATTTTAAGGCCTTCTTTGGGCTGCTAACATATTTTGAGTTTCAGGGGTATAGGATACATTTTTCGAGCACAAAATATTTTTTGGAATTTTAGAGGTCTAGGATGCGGGTTAATGACCCTTTCAGGCTGCAAATGTTTTTGGGACATTCAGAGCTCTCTGACACCGTTTTTGATCCAACAACATTTTCTGGACTTTAGGAGGTCTAGGATGCCTGTAAACCCCTATTTTGCGCCTCCAAAGTTTTCAACATTTTTGCAGGCCTAAAATGCATTTTAATGCCTTTTTTGGGCTGCTAACATATTCTGAACTTTCAGGGGTGTAGTATGAATTTTTCGTGCACAAAATATTTTTTGGAATTTCAGAGGTCTAGGAGGCATTTCAAGGCCTTTTTTGACCTGGCAACATTTCTGGGGTGTTTTCTGAACTTTCAGGGGTGTAGCATGCATTTTTCATGGCAAAAATATTTTGGGAAATTTCAGTGGTCTAGGATGCGTGTTAATGCCCCTTTCAGGCTGCAAATGTTTTTGGGACATTCAGAGCTCTCTGACACCATTTTTGGTCCAACAACATTTTCTGGACTTTAGGGGGTCTAGGATGCCTGTAAACCCCTTTTTTGGGCCTCCAAAGTTTTCTAAATTTTTGCAGGCCTAAAATGCATTTTAATGCCTTTTTTGGGCTGCTAACATATTCTGAACTTTCAGGGGTGTAGTATGAATTTTTCGTGCACAAAATATTTTTTGGAATTTCAGAGGTCTAGGATGTGGGTTAATGCCCCTTTCAGGCTGCAAATGTTTTTGGGACATTCAAAGCTCTCTGACACCGTTTTTGATCCAACAACATTTTCTGGACTTTAGGAGGTCTAGGATGCCTGTAAACCCTATTTTTGGGCCTCCAAAGTTTTCAACATTTTTGAAGGCCTAACATGCATTTTAAGGCCTTTTTTAGAGTTACCAACATTTTCTGAACTTGCAGGGGTGTAGGATGCATTTTTCATGCCAAAAATATTTTTGGGAATTTCAGTGGTCTAGGATGCGGGTTAATGCCCCTTTCAGGCTGCAAATGTTTTGGGGACAATCAGAGCTCTCTGACACCGATTTTGGTCCAACAACATTTTCTGGACTTTAGGGGGTCTAGGATGCCTGTAAACCCCTTTTTTGGGCCTCCAAAGTTTTCAACATTTTTGAAGGCCTAACATGCATTTTAAGGCCTTTACTTGAGCTGCCAACATTTCTGGGGTGTTTTCTGAACTTTCAGGGGTGTAGCATGCATTTTTCATGGCAAAAATATTTTGGGAAATTTCAGTGGTCTAGGATGCGGGTTAATGCCCCTTTCAGGTTGCAAATGTTTTTGGGACATTCAGAGCTCTCTGACACCGTTTTTGATCCAACAACATTTTCTGGACCTGAAGGGGTCTAGGATGCCTGTAAACCCCTTTTTTGGGCCTCCAAAGTTTTCTAAATTTTTGCAGGCCTAAAATGCATTTTAATGCCTTTTTTGGGCTGCTAACATATTCTGAACTTTCAAGGGTGTAGTATGAATTTTTCGTGCACAAAATATTTTTGGGAATTTCAGAGGTCTAGGATGCGGGTTAATGACCCTTTCAGGCTGCAAATGTTTTTGGGACATTCAGAGCTCTCTGACACCGTTTTTGATCCAACAACATTTTCTGGACTTTAGGAGGTCTAGGATGCCTGTAAACCCCTATTTTGCGCCTCCAAAGTTTTCAACATTTTTGAAGGCCTAACATGCATTTTAAGGCCTTTTCTTGAGATGCCAACATTTTATGAATGTTCAGGGGTGTAGCATGCATTTTTAGTGGCAAAATATTTCTGGGAATTTCAGTGGTCTAGGATGCTGGTTAATGCCCCTTTCAGGTTGCACATGTTTTTGGGACATTCGGAGCTCTCTGACACCATTTTTGGTCCCACAACATTTTCTGTACTTCAGGGGTTCTAGGATGCCTGTAAACGCCTTTTTTGGGCCTCCAAAGTTTTCTAAATTTTTGTAGGCCTAAAATGCATTTTAAGGCCTTCTTTGGGCTGCTAACATATTTTGAGTTTCAGGGGTATAGGATACATTTTTCGAGCACAAAATATTTTTTGGAATTTTAGAGGTCTAGGATGCGGGTTAATGACCCTTTCAGGCTGCAAATGTTTTTGGGACATTCAGAGCTCTCTGACACCGTTTTTGATCCAACAACATTTTCTGGACTTTAGGAGGTCTAGGATGCCTGTAAACCCCTATTTTGCGCCTCCAAAGTTTTCAACATTTTTGCAGGCCTAAAATGCATTTTAATGCCTTTTTTGGGCTGCTAGCATATTCTGAACATTCAGGGGTGTAGTATGAATTTTTCGTGCACAAAATATTTTTTGGAATTTCAGAGGTCTAGGATGCATTTCAAGGCCTTTTTTGACCTGGCAACATTTCTGGGGTGTTTTCTGAACTTTCAGGGGTGTAGCATGCATTTTTCATGGCAAAAATATTTTGGGAAATTTCAGTGGTCTAGGATGCGTGTTAATGCCCCTTTCAGGCTGCAAATGTTTTTGGGACATTCAGAGCTCTCTGACACCATTTTTGGTCCAACAACATTTTCTGGACTTTAGGGGGTCTAGGATGCCTGTAAACCCCTTTTTTGGGCCTCCAAAGTTTTCTAAATTTTTGCAGACCTAAAATGCATTTTAATGCCTTTTTTGGGCTGCTAACATATTCTGAACTTTCAGGGGTGTAGTATGAATTTTTCATGCACAAAATATTTTTGGGAATTTCAGAGGTCTAGGATGCGGGTTAATGCCCCTTTCAGGCTGCAAATGTTTTTGGGACATTCAGAGCTCTCTGACACCGTTTTTGATCCAACAACATTTTCTGGACTTTAGGAGGTCTAGGATGCCTGTAAACCCCTATTTTGCGCCTCCAAAGTTTTCAACATTTTTGAAGGCCTAACATGCATTTTAAGGCCTTTTCTTGAGCTGCCAACATTTTATGAATGTTCAGGGGTGTAGGATGCATTTTTAGTGGCAAAATATTTTTGGGAATTTCAGTGGTCTAGGATGCTGGTTAATGCCCCTTTCAGGTTGCACATGTTTTTGGGACATTCGGAGCTCTCTGACACCATTTTTGGTCCCACAACATTTTCTGGACTTCAGGGGGTCTAGGATGCCTGTAAACGCCTTTTTTGGGCCTCCAAAGTTTTCTAAATTTTTGTAGGCCTAAAATGCATTTTAAGGCCTTCTTTGGGCTGCTAACATATTTTGAGTTTCAGGGGTATAGGATACATTTTTCGAGCACAAAATATTTTTTG
Source organism: Ambystoma mexicanum (assembly GCF_040938575.1). Classification (NCBI taxonomy): domain Eukaryota; kingdom Metazoa; phylum Chordata; class Amphibia; order Caudata; family Ambystomatidae; genus Ambystoma; species Ambystoma mexicanum. Next base: position 317,542,755 of record NC_090931.1, on the reverse strand, counting down.
GAATTTTAGAGGTCTAGGATGCGGGTTAATGACCCTTTCAGGCTGCAAATGTTTTTGGGACATTCAGAGCTCTCTGACACCGTTTTTGATCCAACAACATTTTCTGGACTTTAGGAGGTCTAGGATGCCTGTAAACCCCTATTTTGCGCCTCCAAAGTTTTCAACATTTTTGCAGGCCTAAAATGCATTTTAATGCCTTTTTTGGGCTGCTAACATATTCTGAACTTTCAGGGGTGTAGTATGAATTTTTCGTGCACAAAATATTTTTTGGAATTTCAGAGGTCTAGGATGCATTTCAAGGCCTTTTTTGACCTGGCAACATTTCTGGGGTGTTTTCTGAACTTTCAGGGGTGTAGCATGCATTTTTCATGGCAAAAATATTTTGGGAAATTTCAGTGGTCTAGGATGCGTGTTAATGCCCCTTTCAGGCTGCAAATGTTTTTGGGACATTCAGAGCTCTCTGACACCATTTTTGGTCCAACAACATTTTCTGGACTTTAGGGGGTCTAGGATGCCTGTAAACCCCTTTTTTGGGCCTCCAAAGTTTTCTAAATTTTTGCAGGCCTAAAATGCATTTTAATGCCTTTTTTGGGCTGCTAACATATTCTGAACTTTCAGGGGTGTAGTATGAATTTTTCGTGCACAAAATATTTTTTGGAATTTCAGAGGTCTAGGATGTGGGTTAATGCCCCTTTCAGGCTGCAAATGTTTTTGGGACATTCAAAGCTCTCTGACACCGTTTTTGATCCAACAACATTTTCTGGACTTTAGGAGGTCTAGGATGCCTGTAAACCCTATTTTTGGGCCTCCAAAGTTTTCAACATTTTTGAAGGCCTAACATGCATTTTAAGGCCTTTTTTAGAGTTACCAACATTTTCTGAACTTGCAGGGGTGTAGGATGCATTTTTCATGCCAAAAATATTTTTGGGAATTTCAGTGGTCTAGGATGCGGGTTAATGCCCCTTTCAGGCTGCAAATGTTTTGGGGACAATCAGAGCTCTCTGACACCGATTTTGGTCCAACAACATTTTCTGGACTTTAGGGGGTCTAGGATGCCTGTAAACCCCTTTTTTGGGCCTCCAAAGTTTTCAACATTTTTGAAGGCCTAACATGCATTTTAAGGCCTTTACTTGAGCTGCCAACATTTCTGGGGTGTTTTCTGAACTTTCAGGGGTGTAGCATGCATTTTTCATGGCAAAAATATTTTGGGAAATTTCAGTGGTCTAGGATGCGGGTTAATGCCCCTTTCAGGTTGCAAATGTTTTTGGGACATTCAGAGCTCTCTGACACCGTTTTTGATCCAACAACATTTTCTGGCCCTGAAGGGGTCTAGGATGCCTGTAAACCCCTTTTTTGGGCCTCCAAAGTTTTCTAAATTTTTGCAGGCCTAAAATGCATTTTAATGCCTTTTTTGGGCTGCTAACATATTCTGAACTTTCAAGGGTGTAGTATGAATTTTTCGTGCACAAAATATTTTTGGGAATTTCAGAGGTCTAGGATGCGGGTTAATGCCCCTTTCAGGCTGCAAATATTTTTGGGACATTCAGAGCTCTCTGACACCATTTTTGGTCCAACAACATTTTCTGGACTTTTGGGGGTCTAGGATGCCTGTAAACCCCTTTTTTGGGCCTCCAAAGTTTTCTAAATTTTTGCAGACCTAAAATGCATTTTAATGCCTTTTTTGGGCTGCTAACATATTCTGAACTTTCAGGGGTGTAGTATGAATTTTTCATGCACAAAATATTTTTGGGAATTTCAGAGGTCTAGGATGCGGGTTAATGCCCCTTTCAGGCTGCAAATGTTTTTGGGACATTCAGAGCTCTCTGACACCGTTTTTGATCCAACAACATTTTCTGGACTTTAGGAGGTCTAGGATGCCTGTAAACCCCTATTTTGCGCCTCCAAAGTTTTCAACATTTTTGAAGGCCTAACATGCATTTTAAGGCCTTTTCTTGAGCTGCCAACATTTTATGAATGTTCAGGGGTGTAGGATGCATTTTTAGTGGCAAAATATTTTTGGGAATTTCAGTGGTCTAGGATGCTGGTTAATGCCCCTTTCAGGTTGCACATGTTTTTGGGACATTCGGAGCTCTCTGACACCATTTTTGGTCCCACAACATTTTCTGGACTTCAGGGGGTCTAGGATGCCTGTAAACGCCTTTTTTGGGCCTCCAAAGTTTTCTAAATTTTTGTAGGCCTAAAATGCATTTTAAGGCCTTCTTTGGGCTGCTAACATATTTTGAGTTTCAGGGGTATAGGATACATTTTTCGAGCACAAAATATTTTTTGGAATTTTAGAGGTCTAGGATGCGGGTTAATGACCCTTTCAGGCTGCAAATGTTTTTGGGACATTCAGAGCTCTCTGACACCGTTTTTGATCCAACAACATTTTCTGGACTTTAGGAGGTCTAGGATGCCTGTAAACCCCTATTTTGCGCCTCCAAAGTTTTCAACATTTTTGCAGGCCTAAAATGCATTTTAATGCCTTTTTTGGGCTGCTAACATATTCTGAACTTTCAGGGGTGTAGTATGAATTTTTCGTGCACAAAATATTTTTGGGAATTTCAGAGGTCTAGGATGCATTTCAAGGCCTTTTTTGACCTGGCAACATTTCTGGGGTGTTTTCTGAACTTTCAGGGGTGTAGCATGCATTTTTCATGGCAAAAATATTTTGGGAAATTTCAGTGGTCTAGGATGCGTGTTAATGCCCCTTTCAGGCTGCAAATGTTTTTGGGACATTCAGAGCTCTCTGACACCATTTTTGGTCCAACAACATTTTCTGGACTTTAGGGGGTCTAGGATGCCTGTAAACCCCTTTTTTGGGCCTCCAAAGTTTTCTAAATTTTTGCAGGCCTAAAATGCATTTTAATGCCTTTTTTGGGCTGCTAACATATTCTGAACTTTCAGGGGTGTAGTATGAATTTTTCGTGCACAAAATATTTTTTGGAATTTCAGAGGTCTAGGATGTGGGTTAATGCCCCTTTCAGGCTGCAAATGTTTTTGGGACATTCAAAGCTCTCTGACACCGTTTTTGATCCAACAACATTTTCTGGACTATAGGAGGTCTAGGATGCCTGTAAACCCTATTTTTGGGCCTCCAAAGTTTTCAACATTTTTGAAGGCCTAACATGCATTTTAAGGCCTTTTTTAGAGTTACCAACATTTTCTGAACTTGCAGGGGTGTAGGATGCATTTTTCATGCCAAAAATATTTTTGGGAATTTCAGTGGTCTAGGATGCGGGTTAATGCCCCTTTCAGGCTGCAAATGTTTTGGGGACAATCAGAGCTCTCTGACACCGATTTTGGTCCAACAACATTTTCTGGACTTTAGGGGGTCTAGGATGCCTGTAAACCCCTTTTTTGGGCCTCCAAAGTTTTCAACATTTTTGAAGGCCTAACATGCATTTTAAGGCCTTTACTTGAGCTGCCAACATTTCTGGGGTGTTTTCTGAACTTTCAGGGGTGTAGCATGCATTTTTCATGGCAAAAATATTTTGGGAAATTTCAGTGGTCTAGGATGCGGGTTAATGCCCCTTTCAGGTTGCAAATGTTTTTGGGACATTCAGAGCTCTCTGACACCGTTTTTGATCCAACAACATTTTCTGGACCTGAAGGGGTCTAGGATGCCTGTAAACCCCTTTTTTGGGCCTCCAAAGTTTTCTAAATTTTTGCAGGCCTAAAATGCATTTTAATGCCTTTTTTGGGCTGCTAACATATTCTGAACTTTCAAGGGTGTAGTATGAATTTTTCGTGCACAAAATATTTTTGGGAATTTCAGAGGTCTAGGATGCGGGTTAATGCCCCTTTCAGGCTGCAAATATTTTTGGGACATTCAGAGCTCTCTGACACCATTTTTGGTCCAACAACATTTTCTGGACTTTTGGGGGTCTAGGATGCCTGTAAACCCCTTTTTTGGGCCTCCAAAGTTTTCTAAATTTTTGCAGACCTAAAATGCATTTTAATGCCTTTTTTGGGCTGCTAACATATTCTGAACTTTCAGGGGTGTAGTATGAATTTTTCATGCACAAAATATTTTTGGGAATTTCAGAGGTCTAGGATGCGGGTTAATGCCCCTTTCAGGCTGCAAATGTTTTTGGGACATTCAGAGCTCTCTGACACCGTTTTTGATCCAACAACATTTTCTGGACTTTAGGAGGTCTAGGATGCCTGTAAACCCCTATTTTGCGCCTCCAAAGTTTTCAACATTTTTGAAGGCCTAACATGCATTTTAAGGCCTTTTCTTGAGCTGCCAACATTTTATGAATGTTCAGGGGTGTAGGATGCATTTTTAGTGGCAAAATATTTTTGGGAATTTCAGTGGTCTAGGATGCTGGTTAATGCCCCTTTCAGGTTGCACATGTTTTTGGGACATTCGGAGCTCTCTGACACCATTTTTGGTCCCACAACATTTTCTGGACTTCAGGGGGTCTAGGATGCCTGTAAACGCCTTTTTTGGGCCTCCAAAGTTTTCTAAATTTTTGTAGGCCTAAAATGCATTTTAAGGCCTTCTTTGGGCTGCTAACATATTTTGAGTTTCAGGGGTATAGGATACATTTTTCGAGCACAAAATATTTTTTGGAATTTTAGAGGTCTAGGATGCGGGTTAATGACCCTTTCAGGCTGCAAATGTTTTTGGGACATTCAGAGCTCTCTGACACCGTTTTTGATCCAACAACATTTTCTGGACTTTAGGAGGTCTAGGATGCCTGTAAACCCCTATTTTGCGCCTCCAAAGTTTTCAACATTTTTGCAGGCCTAAAATGCATTTTAATGCCTTTTTTGGGCTGCTAACATATTCTGAACTTTCAGGGGTGTAGTATGAATTTTTCGTGCACAAAATATTTTTTGGAATTTCAGAGGTCTAGGATGCATTTCAAGGCCTTTTTTGACCTGGCAACATTTCTGGGGTGTTTTCTGAACTTTCAGGGGTGTAGCATGCATTTTTCATGGCAAAAATATTTTGGGAAATTTCAGTGGTCTAGGATGCGTGTTAATGCCCCTTTCAGGCTGCAAATGTTTTTGGGACATTCAGAGCTCTCTGACACCATTTTTGGTCCAACAACATTTTCTGGACTTTAGGGGGTCTAGGATGCCTGTAAACCCCTTTTTTGGGCCTCCAAAGTTTTCTAAATTTTTGCAGGCCTAAAATGCATTTTAATGCCTTTTTTGGGCTGCTAACATATTCTGAACTTTCAGGGGTGTAGTATGAATTTTTCGTGCACAAAATATTTTTTGGAATTTCAGAGGTCTAGGATGTGGGTTAATGCCCCTTTCAGGCTGCAAATGTTTTTGGGACATTCAAAGCTCTCTGACACCGTTTTTGATCCAACAACATTTTCTGGACTTTAGGAGGTCTAGGATGCCTGTAAACCCTATTTTTGGGCCTCCAAAGTTTTCAACATTTTTGAAGGCCTAACATGCATTTTAAGGCCTTTTTTAGAGTTACCAACATTTTCTGAACTTGCAGGGGTGTAGGATGCATTTTTCATGCCAAAAATATTTTTGGGAATTTCAGTGGTCTAGGATGCGGGTTAATGCCCCTTTCAGGCTGCAAATGTTTTGGGGACAATCAGAGCTCTCTGACACCGATTTTGGTCCAACAACATTTTCTGGACTTTAGGGGGTCTAGGATGCCTGTAAACCCCTTTTTTGGGCCTCCAAAGTTTTCAACATTTTTGAAGGCCTAACATGCATTTTAAGGCCTTTACTTGAGCTGCCAACATTTCTGGGGTGTTTTCTGAACTTTCAGGGGTGTAGCATGCATTTTTCATGGCAAAAATATTTTGGGAAATTTCAGTGGTCTAGGATGCGGGTTAATGCCCCTTTCAGGTTGCAAATGTTTTTGGGACATTCAGAGCTCTCTGACACCGTTTTTGATCCAACAACATTTTCTGGCCCTGAAGGGGTCTAGGATGCCTGTAAACCCCTTTTTTGGGCCTCCAAAGTTTTCTAAATTTTTGCAGGCCTAAAATGCATTTTAATGCCTTTTTTGGGCTGCTAACATATTCTGAACTTTCAAGGGTGTAGTATGAATTTTTCGTGCACAAAATATTTTTGGGAATTTCAGAGGTCTAGGATGCGGGTTAATGCCCCTTTCAGGCTGCAAATATTTTTGGGACATTCAGAGCTCTCTGACACCATTTTTGGTCCAACAACATTTTCTGGACTTTTGGGGGTCTAGGATGCCTGTAAACCCCTTTTTTGGGCCTCCAAAGTTTTCTAAATTTTTGCAGACCTAAAATGCATTTTAATGCCTTTTTTGGGCTGCTAACATATTCTGAACTTTCAGGGGTGTAGTATGAATTTTTCATGCACAAAATATTTTTGGGAATTTCAGAGGTCTAGGATGCGGGTTAATGCCCCTTTCAGGCTGCAAATGTTTTTGGGACATTCAGAGCTCTCTGACACCGTTTTTGATCCAACAACATTTTCTGGACTTTAGGAGGTCTAGGATGCCTGTAAACCCCTATTTTGCGCCTCCAAAGTTTTCAACATTTTTGAAGGCCTAACATGCATTTTAAGGCCTTTTCTTGAGCTGCCAACATTTTATGAATGTTCAGGGGTGTAGGATGCATTTTTAGTGGCAAAATATTTTTGGGAATTTCAGTGGTCTAGGATGCTGGTTAATGCCCCTTTCAGGTTGCACATGTTTTTGGGACATTCGGAGCTCTCTGACACCATTTTTGGTCCCACAACATTTTCTGGACTTCAGGGGGTCTAGGATGCCTGTAAACGCCTTTTTTGGGCCTCCAAAGTTTTCTAAATTTTTGTAGGCCTAAAATGCATTTTAAGGCCTTCTTTGGGCTGCTAACATATTTTGAGTTTCAGGGGTATAGGATACATTTTTCGAGCACAAAATATTTTTTGGAATTTTAGAGGTCTAGGATGCGGGTTAATGACCCTTTCAGGCTGCAAATGTTTTTGGGACATTCAGAGCTCTCTGACACCGTTTTTGATCCAACAACATTTTCTGGACTTTAGGAGGTCTAGGATGCCTGTAAACCCCTATTTTGCGCCTCCAAAGTTTTCAACATTTTTGCAGGCCTAAAATGCATTTTAATGCCTTTTTTGGGCTGCTAACATATTCTGAACTTTCAGGGGTGTAGTATGAATTTTTCGTGCACAAAATATTTTTTGGAATTTCAGAGGTCTAGGATGCATTTCAAGGCCTTTTTTGACCTGGCAACATTTCTGGGGTGTTTTCTGAACTTTCAGGGGTGTAGCATGCATTTTTCATGGCAAAAATATTTTGGGAAATTTCAGTGGTCTAGGATGCGTGTTAATGCCCCTTTCAGGCTGCAAATGTTTTTGGGACATTCAGAGCTCTCTGACACCATTTTTGGTCCAACAACATTTTCTGGACTTTAGGGGGTCTAGGATGCCTGTAAACCCCTTTTTTGGGCCTCCAAAGTTTTCTAAATTTTTGCAGGCCTAAAATGCATTTTAATGCCTTTTTTGGGCTGCTAACATATTCTGAACTTTCAGGGGTGTAGTATGAATTTTTCGTGCACAAAATATTTTTTGGAATTTCAGAGGTCTAGGATGTGGGTTAATGCCCCTTTCAGGCTGCAAATGTTTTTGGGACATTCAAAGCTCTCTGACACCGTTTTTGATCCAACAACATTTTCTGGACTTTAGGAGGTCTAGGATGCCTGTAAACCCTATTTTTGGGCCTCCAAAGTTTTCAACATTTTTGAAGGCCTAACATGCATTTTAAGGTCTTTTTTAGAGTTACCAACATTTTCTGAACTTGCAGGGGTGTAGGATGCATTTTTCATGCCAAAAATATTTTTGGGAATTTCAGTGGTCTAGGATGCGGGTTAATGCCCCTTTCAGGCTGCAAATGTTTTGGGGACAATCAGAGCTCTCTGACACCGATTTTGGTCCAACAACATTTTCTGGACTTTAGGGGGTCTAGGATGCCTGTAAACCCCTTTTTTGGGCCTCCAAAGTTTTCAACATTTTTGAAGGCCTAACATGCATTTTAAGGCCTTTACTTGAGCTGCCAACATTTCTGGGGTGTTTTCTGAACTTTCAGGGGTGTAGCATGCATTTTTCATGGCAAAAATATTTTGGGAAATTTCAGTGGTCTAGGATGCGGGTTAATGCCCCTTTCAGGTTGCAAATGTTTTTGGGACATTCAGAGCTCTCTGACACCGTTTTTGATCCAACAACATTTTCTGGACCTGAAGGGGTCTAGGATGCCTGTAAACCCCTTTTTTGGGCCTCCAAAGTTTTCTAAATTTTTGCAGGCCTAAAATGCATTTTAATGCCTTTTTTGGGCTGCTAACATATTCTGAACTTTCAAGGGTGTAGTATGAATTTTTCGTGCACAAAATATTTTTGGGAATTTCAGAGGTCTAGGATGCGGGTTAATGCCCCTTTCAGGCTGCAAATATTTTTGGGACATTCAGAGCTCTCTGACACCATTTTTGGTCCAACAACATTTTCTGGACTTTTGGGGGTCTAGGATGCCTGTAAACCCCTTTTTTGGGCCTCCAAAGTTTTCTAAATTTTTGCAGACCTAAAATGCATTTTAATGCCTTTTTTGGGCTGCTAACATATTCTGAACTTTCAGGGGTGTAGTATGAATTTTTCATGCACAAAATATTTTTGGGAATTTCAGAGGTCTAGGATGCGGGTTAATGCCCCTTTCAGGCTGCAAATGTTTTTGGGACATTCAGAGCTCTCTGACACCGTTTTTGATCCAACAACATTTTCTGGACTTTAGGAGGTCTAGGATGCCTGTAAACCCCTATTTTGCGCCTCCAAAGTTTTCAACATTTTTGAAGGCCTAACATGCATTTTAAGGCCTTTTCTTGAGCTGCCAACATTTTATGAATGTTCAGGGGTGTAGGATGCATTTTTAGTGGCAAAATATTTTTGGGAATTTCAGTGGTCTAGGATGCTGGTTAATGCCCCTTTCAGGTTGCACATGTTTTTGGGACATTCGGAGCTCTCTGACACCATTTTTGGTCCCACAACATTTTCTGGACTTCAGGGGGTCTAGGATGCCTGTAAACGCCTTTTTTGGGCCTCCAAAGTTTTCTAAATTTTTGTAGGCCTAAAATGCATTTTAAGGCCTTCTTTGGGCTGCTAACATATTTTGAGTTTCAGGGGTATAGGATACATTTTTCGAGCACAAAATATTTTTGGGAATTTTAGAGGTCTAGGATGCGGGTTAATGACCCTTTCAGGCTGCAAATGTTTTTGGGACATTCAGAGCTCTCTGACACCGTTTTTGATCCAACAACATTTTCTGGAATTTAGGAGGTCTAGGATGCCTGTAAACCCCTATTTTGCGCCTCCAAAGTTTTCAACATTTTTGCAGGCCTAAAATGCATTTTAATGCCTTTTTTGGGCTGCTAACATATTCTGAACTTTCAGGGGTGTAGTATGAATTTTTCGTGCACAAAATATTTTTGGGAATTTCAGAGGTCTAGGATGCATTTCAAGGCCTTTTTTGACCTGGCAACATTTCTGGGGTGTTTTCTGAACTTTCAGGGGTGTAGCATGCATTTTTCATGGCAAAAATATTTTGGGAAATTTCAGTGGTCTAGGATGCGTGTTAATGCCCCTTTCAGGCTGCAAATGTTTTTGGGACATTCAGAGCTCTCTGACACCATTTTTGGTCCAACAACATTTTCTGGACTTTAGGGGGTCTAGGATGCCTGTAAACCCCTTTTTTGGGCCTCCAAAGTTTTCTAAATTTTTGCAGGCCTAAAATGCATTTTAATGCCTTTTTTGGGCTGCTAACATATTCTGAACTTTCAGGGGTGTAGTATGAATTTTTCGTGCACAAAATATTTTTTGGAATTTCAGAGGTCTAGGATGTGGGTTAATGCCCCTTTCAGGCTGCAAATGTTTTTGGGACATTCAAAGCTCTCTGACACCGTTTTTGATCCAACAACATTTTCTGGACTTTAGGAGGTCTAGGATGCCTGTAAACCCTATTTTTGGGCCTCCAAAGTTTTCAACATTTTTGAAGGCCTAACATGCATTTTAAGGCCTTTTTTAGAGTTACCAACATTTTCTGAACTTGCAGGGGTGTAGGATGCATTTTTCATGCCAAAAATATTTTTGGGAATTTCAGTGGTCTAGGATGCGGGTTAATGCCCCTTTCAGGCTGCAAATGTTTTGGGGACAATCAGAGCTCTCTGACACCGATTTTGGTCCAACAACATTTTCTGGACTTTAGGGGGTCTAGGATGCCTGTAAACCCCTTTTTTGGGCCTCCAAAGTTTTCAACATTTTTGAAGGCCTAACATGCATTTTAAGGCCTTTACTTGAGCTGCCAACATTTCTGGGGTGTTTTCTGAACTTTCAGGGGTGTAGCATGCATTTTTCATGGCAAAAATATTTTGGGAAATTTCAGTGGTCTAGGATGCGGGTTAATGCCCCTTTCAGGTTGCAAATGTTTTTGGGACATTCAGAGCTCTCTGACACCGTTTTTGATCCAACAACATTTTCTGGACCTGAAGGGGTCTAGGATGCCTGTAAACCCCTTTTTTGGGCCTCCAAAGTTTTCTAAATTTTTGCAGGCCTAAAATGCATTTTAATGCCTTTTTTGGGCTGCTAACATATTCTGAACTTTCAAGGGTGTAGTATGAATTTTTCGTGCACAAAATATTTTTGGGAATTTCAGAGGTCTAGGATGCGGGTTAATGCCCCTTTCAGGCTGCAAATATTTTTGGGACATTCAGAGCTCTCTGACACCATTTTTGGTCCAACAACATTTTCTGGACTTTTGGGGGTCTAGGATGCCTGTAAACCCCTTTCTTGGGCCTCCAAAGTTTTCTAAATTTTTGCAGACCTAAAATGCATTTTAATGCCTTTTTTGGGCTGCTAACATATTCTGAACTTTAAGGGGTGTAGTATGAATTTTTCATGCACAAAATATTTTTGGGAATTTCAGAGGTCTAGGATGCGGGTTAATGCCCCTTTCAGGCTGCAAATGTTTTTGGGACATTCAGAGCTCTCTGACACCGTTTTTGATCCAACAACATTTTCTGGACTTTAGGAGGTCTAGGATGCCTGTAAACCCCTATTTTGCGCCTCCAAAGTTTTCAACATTTATGAAGGCCTAACATGCATTTTAAGGCCTTTTCTTGAGCTGCCAACATTTTATGAATGTTCAGGGGTGTAGGATGCATTTTTAGTGGCAAAATATTTTTGGGAATTTCAGTGGTCTAGGATGCTGGTTAATGCCCCTTTCAGGTTGCACATGTTTTTGGGACATTCGGAGCTCTCTGACACCATTTTTGGTCCCACAACATTTTCTGGACTTCAGGGGGTCTAGGATGCCTGTAAACGCCTTTTTTGGGCCTCCAAAGTTTTCTAAATTTTTGTAGGCCTAAAATGCATTTTAAGGCCTTCTTTGGGCTGCTAACATATTTTGAGTTTCAGGGGTATAGGATACATTTTTCGAGCACAAAATATTTTTTGGAATTTTAGAGGTCTAGGATGCGGGTTAATGACCCTTTCAGGCTGCAAATGTTTTTGGGACATTCAGAGCTCTCTGACACCGTTTTTGATCCAACAACATTTTCTGGACTTTAGGAGGTCTAGGATGCCTGTAAACCCCTATTTTGCGCCTCCAAAGTTTTCAACATTTTTGCAGGCCTAAAATGCATTTTAATGCCTTTTTTGGGCTGCTAACATATTCTGAACTTTCAGGGGTGTAGTATGAATTTTTCGTGCACAAAATATTTTTTGGAATTTCAGAGGTCTAGGATGCATTTCAAGGCCTTTTTTGACCTGGCAACATTTCTGGGGTGTTTTCTGAACTTTCAGGGGTGTAGCATGCATTTTTCATGGCAAAAATATTTTGGGAAATTTCAGTGGTCTAGGATGCGTGTTAATGCCCCTTTCAGGCTGCAAATGTTTTTGGGACATTCAGAGCTCTCTGACACCATTTTTGGTCCAACAACATTTTCTGGACTTTAGGGGGTCTAGGATGCCTGTAAACCCCTTTTTTGGGCCTCCAAAGTTTTCTAAATTTTTGCAGGCCTAAAATGCATTTTAATGCCTTTTTTGGGCTGCTAACATATTCTGAACTTTCAGGGGTGTAGTATGAATTTTTCGTGCACAAAATATTTTTTGGAATTTCAGAGGTCTAGGATGTGGGTTAATGCCCCTTTCAGGCTGCAAATGTTTTTGGGACATTCAAAGCTCTCTGACACCGTTTTTGATCCAACAACATTTTCTGGACTTTAGGAGGTCTAGGATGCCTGTAAACCCTATTTTTGGGCCTCCAAAGTTTTCAACATTTTTGAAGGCCTAACATGCATTTTAAGGCCTTTTTTAGAGTTACCAACATTTTCTGAACTTGCAGGGGTGTAGGATGCATTTTTCATGCCAAAAATATTTTTGGGAATTTCAGTGGTCTAGGATGCGGGTTAATGCCCCTTTCAGGCTGCAAATGTTTTGGGGACAATCAGAGCTCTCTGACACCGATTTTGGTCCAACAACATTTTCTGGACTTTAGGGGGTCTAGGATGCCTGTAAACCCCTTTTTTGGGCCTCCAAAGTTTTCAACATTTTTGAAGGCCTAACATGCATTTTAAGGCCTTTACTTGAGCTGCCAACATTTCTGGGGTGTTTTCTGAACTTTCAGGGGTGTAGCATGCATTTTTCATGGCAAAAATATTTTGGGAAATTTCAGTGGTCTAGGATGCGGGTTAATGCCCCTTTCAGGTTGCAAATGTTTTTGGGACATTCAGAGCTCTCTGACACCGTTTTTGATCCAACAACATTTTCTGGACCTGAAGGGGTCTAGGATGCCTGTAAACCCCTTTTTTGGGAATCCAAAGTTTTCTAAATTTTTGCAGGCCTAAAATGCATTTTAATGCCTTTTTTGGGCTGCTAACATATTCTGAACTTTCAAGGGTGTAGTATGAATTTTTCGTGCACAAAATATTTTTGGGAATTTCAGAGGTCTAGGATGCGGGTTAATGCCCCTTTCAGGCTGCAAATATTTTTGGGACATTCAGAGCTCTCTGACACCATTTTTGGTCCAACAACATTTTCTGGACTTTTGGGGGTCTAGGATGCCTGTAAACCCCTTTTTTGGGCCTCCAAAGTTTTCTAAATTTTTGCAGACCTAAAATGCATTTTAATGCCTTTTTTGGGCTGCTAACATATTCTGAACTTTCAGGGGTGTAGTATGAATTTTTCATGCACAAAATATTTTTGGGAATTTCAGAGGTCTAGGATGCGGGTTAATGCCCCTTTCAGGCTGCAAATGTTTTTGGGACATTCAGAGCTCTCTGACACCGTTTTTGATCCAACAACATTTTCTGGACTTTAGGAGGTCTAGGATGCCTGTAAACCCCTATTTTGCGCCTCCAAAGTTTTCAACATTTTTGAAGGCCTAACATGCATTTTAAGGCCTTTTCTTGAGCTGCCAACATTTTATGAATGTTCAGGGGTGTAGGATGCATTTTTAGTGGCAAAATATTTTTGGGAATTTCAGTGGTCTAGGATGCTGGTTAATGCCCCTTTCAGGTTGCACATGTTTTTGGGACATTCGGAGCTCTCTGACACCATTTTTGGTCCCACAACATTTTCTGGACTTCAGGGGGTCTAGGATGCCTGTAAACGCCTTTTTTGGGCCTCCAAAGTTTTCTAAATTTTTGTAGGCCTAAAATGCATTTTAAGGCCTTCTTTGGGCTGCTAACATATTTTGAGTTTCAGGGGTATAGGATACATTTTTCGAGCACAAAATATTTTTTGGAATTTTAGAGGTCTAGGATGCGGGTTAATGACCCTTTCAGGCTGCAAATGTTTTTGGGACATTCAGAGCTCTCTGACACCGTTTTTGATCCAACAACATTTTCTGGACTTTAGGAGGTCTAGGATGCCTGTAAACCCCTATTTTGCGCCTCCAAAGTTTTCAACATTTTTGCAGGCCTAAAATGCATTTTAATGCCTTTTTTGGGCTGCTAACATATTCTGAACTTTCAGGGGTGTAGTATGAATTTTTCGTGCACAAAATATTTTTTGGAATTTCAGAGGTCTAGGATGTGGGTTAATGCCCCTTTCAGGCTGCAAATGTTTTTGGGACATTCAAAGCTCTCTGACACCGTTTTTGATCCAACAACATTTTCTGGACTTTAGGAGGTCTAGGATGCCTGTAAACCCTATTTTTGGGCCTCCAAAGTTTTCAACATTTTTGAAGGCCTAACATGCATTTTAAGGCCTTTTTTAGAGTTACCAACATTTTCTGAACTTGCAGGGGTGTAGGATGCATTTTTCATGCCAAAAATATTTTTGGGAATTTCAGTGGTCTAGGATGCGGGTTAATGCCCCTTTCAGGCTGCAAATGTTTTGGGGACAATCAGAGCTCTCTGACACCGATTTTGGTCCAACAACATTTTCTGGACTTTAGGGGGTCTAGGATGCCTGTAAACCCCTTTTTTGGGCCTCCAATGTTTTCAACATTTTTGAAGGCCTAACATGCATTTTAAGGCCTTTACTTGAGCTGCCAACATTTCTGGGGTGTTTTCTGAACTTTCAGGGGTGTAGCATGCATTTTTCATGGCAAAAATATTTTGGGAAATTTCAGTGGTCTAGGATGCGGGTTAATGCCCCTTTCAGGTTGCAAATGTTTTTGGGACATTCAGAGCTCTCTGACACCGTTTTTGATCCAACAACATTTTCTGGACCTGAAGGGGTCTAGGATGCCTGTAAACCCCTTTTTTGGGCCTCCAAAGTTTTCTAAATTTTTGCAGGCCTAAAATGCATTTTAATGCCTTTTTTGGGCTGCTAACATATTCTGAACTTTCAAGGGTGTAGTATGAATTTTTCGTGCACAAAATATTTTTGGGAATTTCAGAGGTCTAGGATGCGGGTTAATGCCCCTTTCAGGCTGCAAATATTTTTGGGACATTCAGAGCTCTCTGACACCATTTTTGGTCCAACAACATTTTCTGGACTTTTGGGGGTCTAGGATGCCTGTAAACCCCTTTTTTGGGCCTCCAAAGTTTTCTAAATTTTTGCAGACCTAAAATGCATTTTAATGCCTTTTTTGGGCTGCTAACATATTCTGAACTTTCAGGGGTGTAGTATGAATTTTTCATGCACAAAATATTTTTGGGAATTTCAGAGGTCTAGGATGCGGGTTAATGCCCCTTTCAGGCTGCAAATGTTTTTGGGACATTCAGAGCTCTCTGACACCGTTTTTGATCCAACAACATTTTCTGGACTTTAGGAGGTCTAGGATGCCTGTAAACCCCTATTTTGCGCCTCCAAAGTTTTCAACATTTTTGAAGGCCTAACATGCATTTTAAGGCCTTTTCTTGAGCTGCCAACATTTTATGAATGTTCAGGGGTGTAGGATGCATTTTTAGTGGCAAAATATTTTTGGGAATTTCAGTGGTCTAGGACGCTGGTTAATGCCCCTTTCAGGTTGCACATGTTTTTGGGACATTCGGAGCTCTCTGACACCATTTTTGGTCCCACAACATTTTCTGGACTTCAGGGGGTCTAGGATGCCTGTAAACGCCTTTTTTGGGCCTCCAAAGTTTTCTAAATTTTTGTAGGCCTAAAATGCATTTTAAGGCCTTCTTTGGGCTGCTAACATATTTTGAGTTTCAGGGGTATAGGATAAATTTTTCGAGCACAAAATATTTTTTGGAATTTTAGAGGTCTAGGATGCGGGTTAATGACCCTTTCAGGCTGCAAATGTTTTTGGGACATTCAGAGCTCTCTGACACCGTTTTTGATCCAACAACATTTTCTGGACTTTAGGAGGTCTAGGATGCCTGTAAACCCCTATTTTGCGCCTCCAAAGTTTTCAACATTTTTGCAGGCCTAAAATGCATTTTAATGCCTTTTTTGGGCTGCTAACATATTCTGAACTTTCAGGGGTGTAGTATGAATTTTTCGTGCACAAAATATTTTTTGGAATTTCAGAGGTCTAGGATGCATTTCAAGGCCTTTTTTGACCTGGCAACATTTCTGGGGTGTTTTCTGAACTTTCAGGGGTGTAGCATGCATTTTTCATGGCAAAAATATTTTGGGAAATTTCAGTGGTCTAGGATGCGTGTTAATGCCCCTTTCAGGCTGCAAATGTTTTTGGGACATTCTGAGCTCTCTGACACCATTTTTGGTCCAACAACATTTTCTGGACTTTAGGGGGTCTAGGATGCCTGTAAACCCCTTTTTTGGGCCTCCAAAGTTTTCTAAATTTTTGCAGGCCTAAAATGCATTTTAATGCCTTTTTTGGGCTGCTAACATATTCTGAACTTTCAGGGGTGTAGTATGAATTTTTCGTGCACAAAATATTTTTTGGAATTTCAGAGGTCTAGGATGTGGGTTAATGCCCCTTTCAGGCTGCAAATGTTTTTGGGACATTCAAAGCTCTCTGACACCGTTTTTGATCCAACAACATTTTCTGGACTTTAGGAGGTCTAGGATGCCTGTAAACCCTATTTTTGGGCCTTCAAAGTTTTCAACATTTTTGAAGGCCTAACATGCATTTTAAGGCCTTTTTTAGAGTTACCAACATTTTCTGAACTTGCAGGGGTGTAGGATGCATTTTTCATGCCAAAAATATTTTTGGGAATTTCAGTGGTCTAGGATGCGGGTTAATGCCCCTTTCAGGCTGCAAATGTTTTGGGGACAATCAGAGCTCTCTGACACCGATTTTGGTCCAACAACATTTTCTGGACTTTAGGGGGTCTAGGATGCCTGTAAACCCCTTTTTTGGGCCTCCAAAGTTTTCAACATTTTTGAAGGCCTAACATGCATTTTAAGGCCTTTACTTGAGCTGCCAACATTTCTGGGGTGTTTTCTGAACTTTCAGGGGTGTAGCATGCATTTTTCATGGCAAAAATATTTTGGGAAATTTCAGTGGTCTAGGATGCGGGTTAATGCCCCTTTCAGGTTGCAAATGTTTTTGGGACATTCAGAGCTCTCTGACACCGTTTTTGATCCAACAACATTTTCTGGACCTGAAGGGGTCTAGGATGCCTGTAAACCCCTTTTTTGGGCCTCCAAAGTTTTCTAAATTTTTGCAGGCCTAAAATGCATTTTAATGCCTTTTTTGGGCTGCTAACATATTCTGAACTTTCAAGGGTGTAGTATGAATTTTTCGTGCACAAAATATTTTTGGGAATTTCAGAGGTCTAGGATGCGGGTTAATGCCCCTTTCAGGCTGCAAATATTTTTGGGACATTCAGAGCTCTCTGACACCGTTTTTGGTCCAACAACATTTTCTGGACTTTTGGGGGTCTAGGATGCCTGTAAACCCCTTTTTTGGGCCTCCAAAGTTTTCTAAATTTTTGCAGACCTAAAATGCATTTTAATGCCTTTTTTGGGCTGCTAACATATTCTGAACTTTCAGGGGTGTAGTATGAATTTTTCATGCACAAAATATTTTTGGGAATTTCAGAGGTCTAGGATGCGGGTTAATGCCCCTTTCAGGCTGCAAATGTTTTTGGGACATTCAGAGCTCTCTGACACCGTTTTTGATCCAACAACATTTTCTGGACTTTAGGAGGTCTAGGATGCCTGTAAACCCCTATTTTGCGCCTCCAAAGTTTTCAACATTTTTGAAGGCCTAACATGCATTTTAAGGCCTTTTCTTGAGCTGCCAACATTTTATGAATGTTCAGGGGTGTAGGATGCATTTTTAGTGGCAAAATATTTTTGGGAATTTCAGTGGTCTAGGATGCTGGTTAATGCCCCTTTCAGGTTGCACATGTTTTTGGGACATTCGGAGCTCTCTGACACCATTTTTGGTCCCACAACATTTTCTGGACTTCAGGGGGTCTAGGATGCCTGTAAATGCCTTTTTTGGGCCTCCAAAGTTTTCTAAATTTTTGTAGGCCTAAAATGCATTTTAAGGCCTTCTTTGGGCTGCTAACATATTTTGAGTTTCAGGGGTATAGGATACATTTTTCGAGCACAAAATATTTTTTGGAATTTTAGAGGTCTAGGATGCGGGTTAATGACCCTTTCAGGCTGCAAATGTTTTTGGGACATTCAGAGCTCTCTGACACCGTTTTTGATCCAACAACATTTTCTGGACTTTAGGAGGTCTAGGATGCCTGTAAACCCCTATTTTGCGCCTCCAAAGTTTTCAACATTTTTGCAGGCCTAAAATGCATTTTAATGCCTTTTTTGGGCTGCTAACATATTCTGAACTTTCAGGGGTGTAGTATGAATTTTTCGTGCACAAAATATTTTTTGGAATTTCAGAGGTCTAGGATGCATTTCAAGGCCTTTTTTGACCTGGCAACATTTCTGGGGTGTTTTCTGAACTTTCAGGGGTGTAGCATGCATTTTTCATGGCAAAAATATTTTGGGAAATTTCAGTGGTCTAGGATGCGTGTTAATGCCCCTTTCAGGCTGCAAATGTTTTTGGGACATTCAGAGCTCTCTGACACCATTTTTGGTCCAACAACATTTTCTGGACTTTAGGGGGTCTAGGATGCCTGTAAACCCCTTTTTTGGGCCTCCAAAGTTTTCTAAATTTTTGCAGGCCTAAAATGCATTTTAATGCCTTTTTTGGGCTGCTAACATATTCTGAACTTTCAGGGGTGTAGTATGAATTTTTCGTGCACAAAATATTTTTTGGAATTTCAGAGGTCTAGGATGTGGGTTAATGCCCCTTTCAGGCTGCAAATGTTTTTGGGACATTCAAAGCTCTCTGACACCGTTTTTGATCCAACAACATTTTCTGGACTTTAGGAGGTCTAGGATGCCTGTAAACCCTATTTTTGGGCCTCCAAAGTTTTCAACATTTTTGAAGGCCTAACATGCATTTTAAGGCCTTTTTTAGAGTTACCAACATTTTCTGAACTTGCAGGGGTGTAGGATGCATTTTTCATGCCAAAAATATTTTTGGGAATTTCAGTGGTCTAGGATGCGGGTTAATGCCCCTTTCAGGCTGCAAATGTTTTGGGGACAATCAGAGCTCTCTGACACCGATTTTGGTCCAACAACATTTTCTGGACTTTAGGGGGTCTAGGATGCCTGTAAACCCCTTTTTTGGGCCTCCAAAGTTTTCAACATTTTTGAAGGCCTAACATGCATTTTAAGGCCTTTACTTGAGCTGCCAACATTTCTGGGGTGTTTTCTGAACTTTCAGGGGTGTAGCATGCATTTTTCATGGCAAAAATATTTTGGGAAATTTCAGTGGTCTAGGATGCGGGTTAATGCCCCTTTCAGGTTGCAAATGTTTTTGGGACATTCAGAGCTCTCTGACACCGTTTTTGATCCAACAACATTTTCTGGACCTGAAGGGGTCTAGGATGCCTGTAAACCCCTTTTTTGGGCCTCCAAAGTTTTCTAAATTTTTGCAGGCCTAAAATGCATTTTAATGCCTTTTTTGGGCTGCTAACATATTCTGAACTTTCAAGGGTGTAGTATGAATTTTTCGTGCACAAAATATTTTTGGGAATTTCAGAGGTCTAGGATGCGGGTTAATGCCCCTTTCAGGCTGCAAATATTTTTGGGACATTCAGAGCTCTCTGACACCATTTTTGGTCCAACAACATTTTCTGGACTTTTGGGGGTCTAGGATGCCTGTAAACCCCTTTTTTGGGCCTCCAAAGTTTTCTAAATTTTTGCAGACCTAAAATGCATTTTAATGCCTTTTTTGGGCTGCTAACATATTCTGAACTTTCAGGGGTGTAGTATGAATTTTTCATGCACAAAATATTTTTGGGAATTTCAGAGGTCTAGGATGCGGGTTAATGCCCCTTTCAGGCTGCAAATGTTTTTGGGACATTCAGAGCTCTCTGACACCGTTTTTGATCCAACAACATTTTCTGGACTTTAGGAGGTCTAGGATGCCTGTAAACCCCTATTTTGCGCCTCCAAAGTTTTCAACATTTTTGAAGGCCTAACATGCATTTTAAGGCCTTTTCTTGAGCTGCCAACATTTTATGAATGTTCAGGGGTGTAGGATGCATTTTTAGTGGCAAAATATTTTTGGGAATTTCAGTGGTCTAGGATGCTGGTTAATGCCCCTTTCAGGTTGCACATGTTTTTGGGACATTCGGAGCTCTCTGACACCATTTTTGGTCCCACAACATTTTCTGGACTTCAGGGGGTCTAGGATGCCTGTAAACGCCTTTTTTGGGCCTCCAAAGTTTTCTAAATTTTTGTAGGCCTAAAATGCATTTTAAGGCCTTCTTTGGGCTGCTAACATATTTTGAGTTTCAGGGGTATAGGATACATTTTTCGAGCACAAAATATTTTTTGGAATTTTAGAGGTCTAGGATGCGGGTTAATGACCCTTTCAGGCTGCAAATGTTTTTGGGACATTCAGAGCTCTCTGACACCGTTTTTGATCCAACAACATTTTCTGGACTTTAGGAGGTCTAGGATGCCTGTAAACCCCTATTTTGCGCCTCCAAAGTTTTCAACATTTTTGCAGGCCTAAAATGCATTTTAATGCCTTTTTTGGGCTGCTAACATATTCTGAACTTTCAGGGGTGTAGTATGAATTTTTCGTGCACAAAATATTTTTTGGAATTTCAGAGGTCTAGGATGTGGGTTAATGCCCCTTTCAGGCTGCAAATGTTTTTGGGACATTCAAAGCTCTCTGACACCGTTTTTGATCCAACAACATTTTCTGGACTTTAGGAGGTCTAGGATGCCTGTAAACCCTATTTTTGGGCCTCCAAAGTTTTCAACATTTTTGAAGGCCTAACATGCATTTTAAGGCCTTTTTTAGAGTTACCAACATTTTCTGAACTTGCAGGGGTGTAGGATGCATTTTTCATGCCAAAAATATTTTTGGGAATTTCAGTGGTCTAGGATGCGGGTTAATGCCCCTTTCAGGCTGCAAATGTTTTGGGGACAATCAGAGCTCTCTGACACCGATTTTGGTCCAACAACATTTTCTGGACTTTAGGGGGTCTAGGATGCCTGTAAACCCCTTTTTTGGGCCTCCAATGTTTTCAACATTTTTGAAGGCCTAACATGCATTTTAAGGCCTTTACTTGAGCTGCCAACATTTCTGGGGTGTTTTCTGAACTTTCAGGGGTGTAGCATGCATTTTTCATGGCAAAAATATTTTGGGAAATTTCAGTGGTCTAGGATGCGGGTTAATGCCCCTTTCAGGTTGCAAATGTTTTTGGGACATTCAGAGCTCTCTGACACCGTTTTTGATCCAACAACATTTTCTGGACCTGAAGGGGTCTAGGATGCCTGTAAACCCCTTTTTTGGGCCTCCAAAGTTTTCTAAATCTTTGCAGGCCTAAAATGCATTTTAATGCCTTTTTTGGGCTGCTAACATATTCTGAACTTTCAAGGGTGTAGTATGAATTTTTCGTGCACAAAATATTTTTGGGAATTTCAGAGGTCTAGGATGCGGGTTAATGCCCCTTTCAGGCTGCAAATATTTTTGGGACATTCAGAGCTCTCTGACACCATTTTTGGTCCAACAACATTTTCTGGACTTTTGGGGGTCTAGGATGCCTGTAAACCCCTTTTTTGGGCCTCCAAAGTTTTCTAAATTTTTGCAGACCTAAAATGCATTTTAATGCCTTTTTTGGGCTGCTAACATATTCTGAACTTTCAGGGGTGTAGTATGAATTTTTCATGCACAAAATATTTTTGGGAATTTCAGAGGTCTAGGATGCGGGTTAATGCCCCTTTCAGGCTGCAAATGTTTTTGGGACATTCAGAGCTCTCTGACACCGTTTTTGATCCAACAACATTTTCTGGACTTTAGGAGGTCTAGGATGCCTGTAAACCCCTATTTTGCGCCTCCAAAGTTTTCAACATTTTTGAAGGCCTAACATGCATTTTAAGGCCTTTTCTTGAGCTGCCAACATTTTATGAATGTTCAGGGGTGTAGGATGCATTTTTAGTGGCAAAATATTTTTGGGAATTTCAGTGGTCTAGGATGCTGGTTAATGCCCCTTTCAGGTTGCACATGTTTTTGGGACATTCGGAGCTCTCTGACACCATTTTTGGTCCCACAACATTTTCTGGACTTCAGGGGGTCTAGGATGCCTGTAAACGCCTTTTTTGGGCCTCCAAAGTTTTCTAAATTTTTGTAGGCCTAAAATGCATTTTAAGGCCTTCTTTGGGCTGCTAACATATTTTGAGTTTCAGGGGTATAGGATACATTTTTCGAGCACAAAATATTTTTTGGAATTTTAGAGGTCTAGGATGCGGGTTAATGACCCTTTCAGGCTGCAAATGTTTTTGGGACATTCAGAGCTCTCTGACACCGTTTTTGATCCAACAACATTTTCTGGACTTTAGGAGGTCTAGGATGCCTGTAAACCCCTATTTTGCGCCTCCAAAGTTTTCAACATTTTTGCAGGCCTAAAATGCATTTTAATGCCTTTTTTGGGCTGCTAACATATTCTGAACTTTCAGGGGTGTAGTATGAATTTTTCGTGCACAAAATATTTTTGGGAATTTCAGAGGTCTAGGATGCATTTCAAGGCCTTTTTTGACCTGGCAACATTTCTGGGGTGTTTTCTGAACTTTCAGGGGTGTAGCATGCATTTTTCATGGCAAAAATATTTTGGGAAATTTCAGTGGTCTAGGATGCGTGTTAATGCCCCTTTCAGGCTGCAAATGTTTTTGGGACATTCAGAGCTCTCTGACACCATTTTTGGTCCAACAACATTTTCTGGACTTTAGGGGGTCTAGGATGCCTGTAAACCCCTTTTTTGGGCCTCCAAAGTTTTCTAAATTTTTGCAGGCCTAAAATGCATTTTAATGCCTTTTTTGGGCTGCTAACATATTCTGAACTTTCAGGGGTGTAGTATGAATTTTTCGTGCACAAAATATTTTTTGGAATTTCAGAGGTCTAGGATGTGGGTTAATGCCCCTTTCAGGCTGCAAATGTTTTTGGGACATTCAAAGCTCTCTGACACCGTTTTTGATCCAACAACATTTTCTGGACTTTAGGAGGTCTAGGATGCCTGTAAACCCTATTTTTGGGCCTCCAAAGTTTTC
Organism: Ambystoma mexicanum; assembly: GCF_040938575.1. Taxonomy (NCBI): domain Eukaryota; kingdom Metazoa; phylum Chordata; class Amphibia; order Caudata; family Ambystomatidae; genus Ambystoma; species Ambystoma mexicanum. The sequence goes on along the minus strand of NC_090931.1, from coordinate 317,519,820 downwards.
AACATTTTTGAAGGCCTAACATGCATTTTAAGGCCTTTTTTAGAGTTACCAACATTTTCTGAACTTGCAGGGGTGTAGGATGCATTTTTCATGCCAAAAATATTTTTGGGAATTTCAGTGGTCTAGGATGCGGGTTAATGCCCCTTTCAGGCTGCAAATGTTTTGGGGACAATCAGAGCTCTCTGACACCGATTTTGGTCCAACAACATTTTCTGGACTTTAGGGGGTCTAGGATGCCTGTAAACCCCTTTTTTGGGCCTCCAAAGTTTTCAACATTTTTGAAGGCCTAACATGCATTTTAAGGCCTTTACTTGAGCTGCCAACATTTCTGGGGTGTTTTCTGAACTTTCAGGGGTGTAGCATGCATTTTTCATGGCAAAAATATTTTGGGAAATTTCAGTGGTCTAGGATGCGGGTTAATGCCCCTTTCAGGTTGCAAATGTTTTTGGGACATTCAGAGCTCTCTGACACCGTTTTTGATCCAACAACATTTTCTGGACCTGAAGGGGTCTAGGATGCCTGTAAACCCCTTTTTTGGGCCTCCAAAGTTTTCTAAATTTTTGCAGACCTAAAATGCATTTTAATGCCTTTTTTGGGCTGCTAACATATTCTGAACTTTCAGGGGTGTAGTATGAATTTTTCATGCACAAAATATTTTTGGGAATTTCAGAGGTCTAGGATGCGGGTTAATGCCCCTTTCAGGCTGCAAATGTTTTTGGGACATTCAGAGCTCTCTGACACCGTTTTTGATCCAACAACATTTTCTGGACTTTAGGAGGTCTAGGATGCCTGTAAACCCCTATTTTGCGCCTCCAAAGTTTTCAACATTTTTGAAGGCCTAACATGCATTTTAAGGCCTTTTCTTGAGCTGCCAACATTTTATGAATGTTCAGGGGTGTAGGATGCATTTTTAGTGGCAAAATATTTTTGGGAATTTCAGTGGTCTAGGATGCTGGTTAATGCCCCTTTCAGGTTGCACATGTTTTTGGGACATTCGGAGCTCTCTGACACCATTTTTGGTCCCACAACATTTTCTGGACTTCAGGGGGTCTAGGATGCCTGTAAACGCCTTTTTTGGGCCTCCAAAGTTTTCTAAATTTTTGTAGGCCTAAAATGCATTTTAAGGCCTTCTTTGGGCTGCTAACATATTTTGAGTTTCAGGGGTATAGGATACATTTTTCGAGCACAAAATATTTTTGGGAATTTTAGAGGTCTAGGATGCGGGTTAATGACCCTTTCAGGCTGCAAATGTTTTTGGGACATTCAGAGCTCTCTGACACCGTTTTTGATCCAACAACATTTTCTGGACTTTAGGAGGTCTAGGATGCCTGTAAACCCCTATTTTGTGCCTCCAAAGTTTTCAACATTTTTGCAGGCCTAAAATGCATTTTAATGCCTTTTTTGGGCTGCTAACATATTCTGAACTTTCAGGGGTGTAGTATGAATTTTTCGTGCACAAAATATTTTTTGGAATTTCAGAGGTCTAGGATGCATTTCAAGGCCTTTTTTGACCTGGCAACATTTCTGGGGTGTTTTCTGAACTTTCAGGGGTGTAGCATGCATTTTTCATGGCAAAAATATTTTGGGAAATTTCAGTGGTCTAGGATGCGTGTTAATGCCCCTTTCAGGCTGCACATGTTTTTGGGACATTCAGAGCTCTCTGACACCATTTTTGGTCCAACAACATTTTCTGGACTTTAGGGGGTCTAGGATGCCTGTAAACCCCTTATTTGGGCCTCCAAAGTTTTCTAAATTTTTGCAGGCCTAAAATGCATTTTAATGCCTTTTTTGGGCTGCTAACATATTCTGAACTTTCAGGGGTGTAGTATGAATTTTTCGTGCACAAAATATTTTTTGGAATTTCAGAGGTCTAGGATGTGGGTTAATGCCCCTTTCAGGCTGCAAATGTTTTTGGGACATTCAAAGCTCTCTGACACCGTTTTTGATCCAACAACATTTTCTGGACTTTAGGAGGTCTAGGATGCCTGTAAACCCTATTTTTGGGCCTCCAAAGTTTTCAACATTTTTGAAGGCCTAACATGCATTTTAAGGCCTTTTTTAGAGTTACCAACATTTTCTGAACTTGCAGGGGTGTAGGATGCATTTTTCATGCCAAAAATATTTTTGGGAATTTCAGTGGTCTAGGAAGCGGGTTAATGCCCCTTTCAGGCTGCAAATGTTTTGGGGACAATCAGAGCTCTCTGACACCGATTTTGGTCCAACAACATTTTCTGGACTTTAGGGGGTCTAGGATGCCTGTAAACCCCTTTTTTGGGCCTCCAAAGTTTTCAACATTTTTGAAGGCCTAACATGCATTTTAAGGCCTTTACTTGAGCTGCCAACATTTCTGGGGTGTTTTCTGAACTTTCAGGGGTGTAGCATGCATTTTTCATGGCAAAAATATTTTGGGACATTTCAGTGGTCTAGGATGCGGGTTAATGCCCCTTTCAGGTTGCAAATGTTTTTGGGACATTCAGAGCTCTCTGACACCGTTTTTGATCCAACAACATTTTCTGGACCTGAAGGGGTCTAGGATGCCTGTAAACCCCTTTTTTGGGCCTCCAAAGTTTTCTAAATTTTTGCAGGCCTAAAATGCATTTTAATGCCTTTTTTGGGCTGCTAACATATTCTGAACTTTCAAGGGTGTAGTATGAATTTTTCGTGCACAAAATATTTTTGGGAATTTCAGAGGTCTAGGATGCGGGTTAATGCCCCTTTCAGGCTGCAAATATTTTTGAGACATTCAGAGCTCTCTGACACCATTTTTGGTCCAACAACATTTTCTGGACTTTTGGGGGTCTAGGATGCCTGTAAACCCCTTTCTTGGGCCTCCAAAGTTTTCTAAATTTTTGCAGACCTAAAATGCATTTTAATGCCTTTTTTGGGCTGCTAACATATTCTGAACTTTAAGGGGTGTAGTATGAATTTTTCATGCACAAAATATTTTTGGGAATTTCAGAGGTCTAGGATGCGGGTTAATGCCCCTTTCAGGCTGCAAATGTTTTTGGGACATTCAGAGCTCTCTGACACCGTTTTTGATCCAACAACATTTTCTGGACTTTAGGAGGTCTAGGATGCCTGTAAACCCCTTTTTTGCGCCTCCAAAGTTTTCAACATTTTTGAAGGCCTAACATGCATTTTAAGGCCTTTTCTTGAGCTGTCAACATTTTATGAATGTTCAGGGGTGTAGGATGCATTTTTAGTGGCAAAATATTTTTGGGAATTTCAGTGGTCTAGGATGCTGGTTAATGCGCCTTTCAGGTTGCACATGTTTTTGGGACATTCGGAGCTCTCTGACACCATTTTTGGTCCCACAACATTTTCTGGACTTCAGGGGGTCTAGGATGCCTGTAAACACCTTTTTTGGGCCTCCAAAGTTTTCTAAATTTTTGTAGGCCTAAAATGCATTTTAAGGCCTTCTTTGGGCTGCTAACATATTTTGAGTTTCAGGGGTATAGGATAAATTTTTCGAGCACAAAATATTTTTTGGAATTTTAGAGGTCTAGGATGCGGGTTAATGACCCTTTCAGGCTGCAAATGTTTTTGGGACATTCAGAGCTCTCTGACACCGTTTTTGATCCAACAACATTTTCTGGACTTTAGGAGGTCTAGGATGCCTGTAAACCCCTATTTTGCGCCTCCAAAGTTTTCAACATTTTTGCAGGCCTAAAATGCATTTTAATGCCTTTTTTGGGCTGCTAACATATTCTGAACTTTCAGGGGTGTAGTATGAATTTTTCGTGCACAAAATATTTTTTGGAATTTCAGAGGTCTAGGATGCATTTCAAGGCCTTTTTTGACCTGGCAACATTTCTGGGGTGTTTTCTGAACTTTCAGGGGTGTAGCATGCATTTTTCATGGCAAAAATATTTTGGGAAATTTCAGTGGTCTAGGATGCGTGTTAATGCCCCTTTCAGGCTGCAAATGTTTTTGGGACATTCTGAGCTCTCTGACACCATTTTTGGTCCAACAACATTTTCTGGACTTTAGGGGGTCTAGGATGCCTGTAAACCCCTTTTTTGGGCCTCCAAAGTTTTCTAAATTTTTGCAGGCCTAAAATGCATTTTAATGCCTTTTTTGGGCTGCTAACATATTCTGAACTTTCAGGGGTGTAGTATGAATTTTTCGTGCACAAAATATTTTTTGGAATTTCAGAGGTCTAGGGTGTGGGTTAATGCCCCTTTCAGGCTGCAAATGTTTTTGGGACATTCAAAGCTCTCTGACACCGTTTTTGATCCAACAACATTTTCTGGACTTTAGGAGGTCTAGGATGCCTGTAAACCCTATTTTTGGGCCTCCAAAGTTTTCAACATTTTTGAAGGCCTAACATGCATTTTAAGGCCTTTTTTAGAGTTACCAACATTTTCTGAACTTGCAGGGGTGTAGGATGCATTTTTCATGCCAAAAATATTTTTGGGAATTTCAGTGGTCTAGGATGCGGGTTAATGCCCCTTTCAGGCTGCAAATGTTTTGGGGACAATCAGAGCTCTCTGACACCGATTTTGGTCCAACAACATTTTCTGGACTTTAGGGGGTCTAGGATGCCTGTAAACCCCTTTTTTGGGCCTCCAAAGTTTTCAACATTTTTGAAGGCCTAACATGCATTTTAAGGCCTTTACTTGAGCTGCCAACATTTCTGGGGTGTTTTCTGAACTTTCAGGGGTGTAGCATGCATTTTTCATGGCAAAAATATTTTGGGAAATTTCAGTGGTCTAGGATGCGGGTTAATGCCCCTTTCAGGTTGCAAATGTTTTTGGGACATTCAGAGCTCTCTGACACCGTTTTTGATCCAACAACATTTTCTGGACCTGAAGGGGTCTAGGATGCCTGTAAACCCCTTTTTTGGGCCTCCAAAGTTTTCTAAATTTTTGCAGACCTAAAATGCATTTTAATGCCTTTTTTGGGTTGCTAACATATTCTGAACTTTCAGGGGTGTAGTATGAATTTTTCATGCACAAAATATTTTTGGGAATTTCAGAGGTCTAGGATGCGGGTTAATGCCCCTTTCAGGCTGCAAATGTTTTTGGGACATTCAGAGCTCTCTGACACCGTTTTTGATCCAACAACATTTTCTGGACTTTAGGAGGTCTAGGATGCCTGTAAACCCCTATTTTGCGCCTCCAAAGTTTTCAACATTTTTGAAGGCCTAACATGCATTTTAAGGCCTTTTCTTGAGCTGCCAACATTTTATGAATGTTCAGGGGTGTAGGATGCATTTTTAGTGGCAAAATATTTTTGGGAATTTCAGTGGTCTAGGATGCTGGTTAATGCCCCTTTCAGGTTGCACATGTTTTTGGGACATTCGGAGCTCTCTGACACCATTTTTGGTCCCACAACATTTTCTGGACTTCAGGGGGTCTAGGATGCCTGTAAACGCCTTTTTTGGGCCTCCAAAGTTTTCTAAATTTTTGTAGGCCTAAAATGCATTTTAAGGCCTTCTTTGGGCTGCTAACATATTTTGAGTTTCAGGGGTATAGGATACATTTTTCGAGCACAAAATATTTTTTGGAATTTTAGAGGTCTAGGATGCGGGTTAATGACCCTTTCAGGCTGCAAATGTTTTTGGGACATTCAGAGCTCTCTGACACCGTTTTTGATCCAACAACATTTTCTGGACTTTAGGAGGTCTAGGATGCCTGTAAACCCCTATTTTGCGCCTCCAAAGTTTTCAACATTTTTGCAGGCCTAAAATGCATTTTAATGCCTTTTTTGGGCTGCTAACATATTCTGAACTTTCAGGGGTGTAGTATGAATTTTTCGTGCACAAAATATTTTTTGGAATTTCAGAGGTCTAGGATGTGGGTTAATGCCCCTTTCAGGCTGCAAATGTTTTTGGGACATTCAAAGCTCTCTGACACCGTTTTTGATCCAACAACATTTTCTGGACTTTAGGAGGTCTAGGATGCCTGTAAACCCTATTTTTGGGCCTCCAAAGTTTTCAACATTTTTGAAGGCCTAACATGCATTTTAAGGCCTTTTTTAGAGTTACCAACATTTTCTGAACTTGCAGGGGTGTAGGATGCATTTTTCATGCCAAAAATATTTTTGGGAATTTCAGTGGTCTAGGATGCGGGTTAATGCCCCTTTCAGGCTGCAAATGTTTTGGGGACAATCAGAGCTCTCTGACACCGATTTTGGTCCAACAACATTTTCTGGACTTTAGGGGGTCTAGGATGCCTGTAAACCCCTTTTTTGGGCCTCCAAAGTTTTCAACATTTTTGAAGGCCTAACATGCATTTTAAGGCCTTTACTTGAGCTGCCAACATTTCTGGGGTGTTTTCTGAACTTTCAGGGGTGTAGCATGCATTTTTCATGGCAAAAATATTTTGGGAAATTTCAGTGGTCTAGGATGCGGGTTAATGCCCCTTTCAGGTTGCAAATGTTTTTGGGACATTCAGAGCTCTCTGACACCGTTTTTGATCCAACAACATTTTCTGGACCTGAAGGGGTCTAGGATGCCTGTAAACCCCTTTTTTGGGCCTCCAAAGTTTTCTAAATTTTTGCAGGCCTAAAATGCATTTTAATGCCTTTTTTGGGCTGCTAACATATTCTGAACTTTCAAGGGTGTAGTATGAATTTTTCGTGCACAAAATATTTTTGGGAATTTCAGAGGTCTAGGATGCGGGTTAATGCCCCTTTCAGGCTGCAAATATTTTTGGGACATTCAGAGCTCTCTGACACCATTTTTGGTCCAACAACATTTTCTGGACTTTTGGGGGTCTAGGATGCCTGTAAACCCCTTTTTTGGGCCTCCAAAGTTTTCTAAATTTTTGCAGACCTAAAATGCATTTTAATGCCTTTTTTGGGCTGCTAACATATTCTGAACTTTCAGGGGTGTAGTATGAATTTTTCATGCACAAAATATTTTTGGGAATTTCAGAGGTCTAGGATGCGGGTTAATGCCCCTTTCAGGCTGCACATGTTTTTGGGACATTCAGAGCTCTCTGACACCGTTTTTGATCCAACAACATTTTCTGGACTTTAGGAGGTCTAGGATGCCTGTAAACCCCTATTTTGCGCCTCCAAAGTTTTCAACATTTTTGAAGGCCTAACATGCATTTTAAGGCCTTTTCTTGAGCTGCCAACATTTTATGAATGTTCAGGGGTGTAGGATGCATTTTTAGTGGCAAAATATTTTTGGGAATTTCAGTGGTCTAGGATGCTGGTTAATGCCCCTTTCAGGTTGCACATGTTTTTGGGACATTCGGAGCTCTCTGACACCATTTTTGGTCCCACAACATTTTCTGGACTTCAGGGGGTCTAGGATGCCTGTAAACGCCTTTTTTGGGCCTCCAAAGTTTTCTAAATTTTTGTAGGCCTAAAATGCATTTTAAGGCCTTCTTTGGGCTGCTAACATATTTTGAGTTTCAGGGGTATAGGATACATTTTTCGAGCACAAAATATTTTTTGGAATTTTAGAGGTCTAGGATGCGGGTTAATGACCCTTTCAGGCTGCAAATGTTTTTGGGACATTCAGAGCTCTCTGACACCGTTTTTGATCCAACAACATTTTCTGGACTTTAGGAGGTCTAGGATGCCTGTAAACCCCTATTTTGCGCCTCCAAAGTTTTCAACATTTTTGCAGGCCTAAAATGCATTTTAATGCCTTTTTTGGGCTGCTAACATATTCTGAACTTTCAGGGGTGTAGTATGAATTTTTCGTGCACAAAATATTTTTTGGAATTTCAGAGGTCTAGGATGCATTTCAAGGCCTTTTTTGACCTGGCAACATTTCTGGGGTGTTTTCTGAACTTTCAGGGGTGTAGCATGCATTTTTCATGGCAAAAATATTTTGGGAAATTTCAGTGGTCTAGGATGCGTGTTAATGCCCCTTTCAGGCTGCAAATGTTTTTGGGACATTCAGAGCTCTCTGACACCATTTTTGGTCCAACAACATTTTCTGGACTTTAGGGGGTCTAGGATGCCTGTAAACCCCTTTTTTGGGCCTCCAAAGTTTTCTAAATTTTTGCAGGCCTAAAATGCATTTTAATGCCTTTTTTGGGCTGCTAACATATTCTGAACTTTCAGGGGTGTAGTATGAATTTTTCGTGCACAAAATATTTTTTGGAATTTCAGAGGTCTAGGATGTGGGTTAATGCCGCTTTCAGGCTGCAAATGTTTTTGGGACATTCAAAGCTCTCTGACACCGTTTTTGATCCAACAACATTTTCTGGACTTTAGGAGGTCTAGGATGCCTGTAAACCCTATTTTTGGGCCTCCAAAGTTTTCAACATTTTTGAAGGCCTAACATGCATTTTAAGGCCTTTTTTAGAGTTACCAACATTTTCTGAACTTGCAGGGGTGTAGGATGCATTTTTCATGCCAAAAATATTTTTGGGAATTTCAGTGGTCTAGGATGCGGGTTAATGCCCCTTTCAGGCTGCAAATGTTTTGGGGACAATCAGAGCTCTCTGACACCGATTTTGGTCCAACAACATTTTCTGGACTTTAGGGGGTCTAGGATGCCTGTAAACCCCTTTTTTGGGCCTCCAAAGTTTTCAACATTTTTGAAGGCCTAACATGCATTTTAAGGCCTTTACTTGAGCTGCCAACATTTCTGGGGTGTTTTCTGAACTTTCAGGGGTGTAGCATGCATTTTTCATGGCAAAAATATTTTGGGAAATTTCAGTGGTCTAGGATGCGTGTCAATGCCCCTTTCAGGCTGCAAATGTTTTTGGGACATTCAGAGCTCTCTGACACCATTTTTGGTCCAACAACATTTTCTGGACTTTAGGGGGTCTAGGATGCCTGTAAACCCCTTTTTTGGGCCTCCAAAGTTTTCTAAATTTTTGCAGGCCTAAAATGCATTTTAATGCCTTTTTTGGGCTGCTAACATATTCTGAACTTTCAGGGGTGTAGTATGAATTTTTCGTGCACAAAATATTTTTTGGAATTTCAGAGGTCTAGGATGTGGGTTAATGCCCCTTTCAGGCTGCAAATGTTTTTGGGACATTCAAAGCTCTCTGACACCGTTTTTGATCCAACAACATTTTCTGGACTTTAGGAGGTCTAGGATGCCTGTAAACCCTATTTTTGGGCCTCCAAAGTTTTCAACATTTTTGAAGGCCTAACATGCATTTTAAGGCCTTTTTTAGAGTTACCAACATTTTCTGAACTTGCAGGGGTGTAGGATGCATTTTTCATGCCAAAAATATTTTTGGGAATTTCAGTGGTCTAGGATGCGGGTTAATGCCCCTTTCAGGCTGCAAATGTTTTGGGGACAATCAGAGCTCTCTGACACCGATTTTGGTCCAACAACATTTTCTGGACTTTAGGGGGTCTAGGATGCCTGTAAATCCCTTTTTTGGGCCTCCAAAGTTTTCAACATTTTTGAAGGCCTAACATGCATTTTAAGGCCTTTACTTGAGCTGCCAACATTTCTGGGGTGTTTTCTGAACTTTCAGGGGTGTAGCATGCATTTTTCATGGCAAAAATATTTTGGGAAATTTCAGTGGTCTAGGATGCGGGTTAATGCCCCTTTCAGGTTGCAAATGTTTTTGGGACATTCAGAGCTCTCTGACACCGTTTTTGATCCAACAACATTTTCTGGACCTGAAGGGGTCTAGGATGCCTGTAAACCCCTTTTTTGGGCCTCCAAAGTTTTCTAAATTTTTGCAGGCCTAAAATGCATTTTAATGCCTTTTTTGGGCTGCTAACATATTCTGAACTTTCAAGGGTGTAGTATGAATTTTTCGTGCACAAAATATTTTTGGGAATTTCAGAGGTCTAGGATGCGGGTTAATGCCCCTTTCAGGCTGCAAATATTTTTGGGACATTCAGAGCTCTCTGACACCATTTTTGGTCCAACAACATTTTCTGGACTTTTGGGGGTCTAGGATGCCTGTAAACCCCTTTTTTGGGCCTCCAAAGTTTTCTAAATTTTTGCAGACCTAAAATGCATTTTAATGCCTTTTTTGGGCTGCTAACATATTCTGAACTTTCAGGGGTGTAGTATGAATTTTTCATGCACAAAATATTTTTGGGAATTTCAGAGGTCTAGGATGCGGGTTAATGCCCCTTTCAGGCTGCACATGTTTTTGGGACATTCAGAGCTCTCTGACACCGTTTTTGATCCAACAACATTTTCTGGACTTTAGGAGGTCTAGGATGCCTGTAAACCCCTATTTTGCGCCTCCAAAGTTTTCAACATTTTTGAAGGCCTAACATGCATTTTAAGGCCTTTTCTTGAGCTGCCAACATTTTATGAATGTTCAGGGGTGTAGGATGCATTTTTAGTGGCAAAATATTTTTGGGAATTTCAGTGGTCTAGGATGCTGGTTAATGCCCCTTTCAGGTTGCACATGTTTTTGGGACATTCGGAGCTCTCTGACACCATTTTTGGTCCCACAACATTTTCTGGACTTCAGGGGGTCTAGGATGCCTGTAAACGCCTTTTTTGGGCCTCCAAAGTTTTCTAAATTTTTGTAGGCCTAAAATGCATTTTAAGGCCTTCTTTGGGCTGCTAACATATTTTGAGTTTCAGGGGTATAGGATACATTTTTCGAGCACAAAATATTTTTTGGAATTTTAGAGGTCTAGGATGCGGGTTAATGACCCTTTCAGGCTGCAAATGTTTTTGGGACATTCAGAGCTCTCTGACACCGTTTTTGATCCAACAACATTTTCTGGACTTTAGGAGGTCTAGGATGCCTGTAAACCCCTATTTTGCGCCTCCAAAGTTTTCAACATTTTTGCAGGCCTAAAATGCATTTTAATGCCTTTTTTGGGCTGCTAACATATTCTGAACTTTCAGGGGTGTAGTATGAATTTTTCATGCACAAAATATTTTTTGGAATTTCAGAGGTCTAGGATGCATTTCAAGGCCTTTTTTGACCTGGCAACATTTCTGGGGTGTTTTCTGAACTTTCAGGGGTGTAGCATGCATTTTTCATGGCAAAAATATTTTGGGAAATTTCAGTGGTCTAGGATGCGTGTTAATGCCCCTTTCAGGCTGCAAATGTTTTTGGGACATTCAGAGCTCTCTGACACCATTTTTGGTCCAACAACATTTTCTGGACTTTAGGGGGTCTAGGATGCCTGTAAACCCCTTTTTTGGGCCTCCAAAGTTTTCTAAATTTTTGCAGGCCTAAAATGCATTTTAATGCCTTTTTTGGGCTGCTAACATATTCTGAACTTTCAGGGGTGTAGTATGAATTTTTCGTGCACAAAATATTTTTTGGAATTTCAGAGGTCTAGGATGTGGGTTAATGCCCCTTTCAGGCTGCAAATGTTTTTGGGACATTCAAAGCTCTCTGACACCGTTTTTGATCCAACAACATTTTCTGGACTTTAGGAGGTCTAGGATGCCTGTAAACCCTATTTTTGGGCCTCCAAAGTTTTCAACATTTTTGAAGGCCTAACATGCATTTTAAGGCCTTTTTTAGAGTTACCAACATTTTCTGAACTTGCAGGGGTGTAGGATGCATTTTTCATGCCAAAAATATTTTTGGGAATTTCAGTGGTCTAGGATGCGGGTTAAATCCCCTTTCAGGCTGCAAATGTTTTGGGGACAATCAGAGCTCTCTGACACCGATTTTGGTCCAACAACATTTTCTGGACTTTAGGGGGTCTAGGATGCCTGTAAACCCCTTTTTTGGGCCTCCAAAGTTTTCAACATTTTTGAAGGCCTAACATGCATTTTAAGGCCTTTACTTGAGCTGCCAACATTTCTGGGGTGTTTTCTGAACTTTCAGGGGTGTAGCATGCATTTTTCATGGCAAAAATATTTTGGGAAATTTCAGTGGTCTAGGATGCGGGTTAATGCCCCTTTCAGGTTGCAAATGTTTTTGGGACATTCAGAGCTCTCTGACACCGTTTTTGATCCAACAACATTTTCTGGACCTGAAGGGGTCTAGGATGCCTGTAAACCCCTTTTTTGGGCCTCCAAAGTTTTCTAAATTTTTGCAGGCCTAAAATGCTTTTTAATGCCTTTTTTGGGCTGCTAACATATTCTGAACTTTCAAGGGTGTAGTATGAATTTTTCGTGCACAAAATATTTTTGGGAATTTCAGAGGTCTAGGATGCGGGTTAATGCCCCTTTCAGGCTGCAAATATTTTTGGGACATTCAGAGCTCTCTGACACCATTTTTGGTCCAACAACATTTTCTGGACTTTTGGGGGTCTAGGATGCCTGTAAACCCCTTTCTTGGGCCTCCAAAGTTTTCTAAATTTTTGCAGACCTAAAATGCATTTTAATGTCTTTTTTGGGCTGCTAACATATTCTGAACTTTAAGGGGTGTAGTATGAATTTTTCATGCACAAAATATTTTTGGGAATTTCAGAGGTCTAGGATGCGGGTTAATGCCCCTTTCAGGCTGCAAATGTTTTTGGGACATTCAGAGCTCTCTGACACCGTTTTTGATCCAACAACATTTTCTGGACTTTAGGAGGTCTAGGATGCCTGTAAACCCCTATTTTGCGCCTCCAAAGTTTTCAACATTTTTGAAGGCCTAACATGCATTTTAAGGCCTTTTCTTGAGCTGCCAACATTTTATGAATGTTCAGGGGTGTAGGATGCATTTTTAGTGGCAAAATATTTTTGGGAATTTCAGTGGTCTAGGATGCTGGTTAATGCCCCTTTCAGGTTGCACATGTTTTTGGGACATTCGGAGCTCTCTGACACCATTTTTGGTCCCACAACATTTTCTGGACTTCAGGGGGTCTAGGATGCCTGTAAACGCCTTTTTTGGGCCTCCAAAGTTTTCTAAATTTTTGTAGGCCTAAAATGCATTTTAAGGCCTTCTTTGGGCTGCTAACATATTTTGAGTTTCAGGGGTATAGGATACATTTTTCGAGCACAAAATATTTTTTGGAATTTTAGAGGTCTAGGATGCGGGTTAATGACCCTTTCAGGCTGCAAATGTTTTTGGGACATTCAGAGCTCTCTGACACCGTTTTTGATCCAACAACATTTTCTGGACTTTAGGAGGTCTAGGATGCCTGTAAACCCCTATTTTGCGCCTCCAAAGTTTTCAACATTTTTGCAGGCCTAAAATGCATTTTAATGCCTTTTTTGGGCTGCTAACATATTCTGAACTTTCAGGGGTGTAGTATGAATTTTTCGTGCACAAAATATTTTTTGGAATTTCAGAGGTCTAGGATGCATTTCAAGGCCTTTTTTGACCTGGCAACATTTCTGGGGTGTTTTCTGAACTTTCAGGGGTGTAGCATGCATTTTTCATGGCAAAAATATTTTGGGAAATTTCAGTGGTCTAGGATGCGTGTTAATGCCCCTTTCAGGCTGCAAATGTTTTTGGGACATTCAGAGCTCTCTGACACCATTTTTGGTCCAACAACATTTTCTGGACTTTAGGGGGTCTAGGATGCCTGTAAACCCCTTTTTTGGGCCTCCAAAGTTTTCTAAATTTTTGCAGGCCTAAAATGCATTTTAATGCCTTTTTTGGGCTGCTAACATATTCTGAACTTTCAGGGGTGTAGTATGAATTTTTCGTGCACAAAATATTTTTTGGAATTTCAGAGGTCTAGGATGTGGGTTAATGCCCCTTTCAGGCTGCAAATGTTTTTGGGACATTCAAAGCTCTCTGACACCGTTTTTGATCCAACAACATTTTCTGGACTTTAGGAGGTCTAGGATGCCTGTAAACCCTATTTTTGGGCCTCCAAAGTTTTCAACATTTTTGAAGGCCTAACATGCATTTTAAGGCCTTTTTTAGAGTTACCAACATTTTCTGAACTTGCAGGGGTGTAGGATGCATTTTTCATGCCAAAAATATTTTTGGGAATTTCAGTGGTCTAGGATGCAGGTTAATGCCCCTTTCAGGCTGCAAATGTTTTGGGGACAATCAGAGCTCTCTGACACCGATTTTGGTCCAACAACATTTTCTGGACTTTAGGGGGTCTAGGATGCCTGTAAACCCCTTTTTTGGGCCTCCAAAGTTTTCAACATTTTTGAAGGCCTAACATGCATTTTAAGGCCTTTACTTGAGCTGCCAACATTTCTGGGGTGTTTTATGAACTTTCAGGGGTGTAGCATGCATTTTTCATGGCAAAAATATTTTGGGAAATTTCAGTGGTCTAGGATGCGGGTTAATGCCCCTTTCAGGTTGCAAATGTTTTTGGGACATTCAGAGCTCTCTGACACCGTTTTTGATCCAACAACATTTTCTGGACCTGAAGGGGTCTAGGATTCCTGTAAACCCCTTTTTTGGGCCTCCAAAGTTTTCTAAATTTTTGCAGGCCTAAAATGCATTTTAATGCCTTTTTTGGGCTGCTAACATATTCTGAACTTTCAAGGGTGTAGTATGAATTTTTCATGCACAAAATATTTTTGGGAATTTCAGAGGTCTAGGATGCGGGTTAATGCCCCTTTCAGGCTGCAAATATTTTTGGGACATTCAGAGCTCTCTGACACCATTTTTGGTCCAACAACATTTTCTGGACTTTTGGGGGTCTAGGATGCCTGTAAACCCCTTTTTTGGGCCTCCAAAGTTTTCTAAATTTTTGCAGACCTAAAATGCATTTTAATGCCTTTTTTGGGCTGCTAACATATTCTGAACTTTCAGGGGTGTAGTATGAATTTTTCATGCACAAAATATTTTTGGGAATTTCAGAGGTCTAGGATGCGGGTTAATGCCCCTTTCAGGCTGCAAATGTTTTTGGGACATTCAGAGCTCTCTGACACCGTTTTTGATCCAACAACATTTTCTGGACTTTAGGAGGTCTAGGATGCCTGTAAACCCCTATTTTGCGCCTCCAAAGTTTTCAACATTTTTGAAGGCCTAACATGCATTTTAAGGCCTTTTCTTGAGCTGCCAACATTTTATGAATGTTCAGGGGTGTAGGATGCATTTTTAGTGGCAAAATATTTTTGGGAATTTCAGTGGTCTAGGATGCTGGTTAATGCCCCTTTCAGGTTGCACATGTTTTTGGGACATTCGGAGCTCTCTGACACCATTTTTGGTCCCACAACATTTTCTGGACTTCAGGGGGTCTAGGATGCCTGTAAACGCCTTTTTTGGGCCTCCAAAGTTTTCTAAATTTTTGTAGGCCTAAAATGCATTTTAAGGCCTTCTTTGGGCTGCTAACATATTTTGAGTTTCAGGGGTATAGGATACATTTTTCGAGCACAAAATATTTTTTGGAATTTTAGAGGTCTAGGATGCGGGTTAATGACCCTTTCAGGCTGCAAATGTTTTTGGGACATTCAGAGCTCTCTGACACCGTTTTTGATCCAACAACATTTTCTGGACTTTAGGAGGTCTAGGATGCCTGTAAACCCCTATTTTGCGCCTCCAAAGTTTTCAACATTTTTGCAGGCCTAAAATGCATTTTAATGCCTTTTTTGGGCTGCTAACATATTCTGAACTTTCAGGGGTGTAGTATGAATTTTTCGTGCACAAAATATTTTTTGGAATTTCAGAGGTCTAGGATGCATTTCAAGGCCTTTTTTGACCTGGCAACATTTCTGGGGTGTTTTCTGAACTTTCAGGGGTGTAGCATGCATTTTTCATGGCAAAAATATTTTGGGAAATTTCAGTGGTCTAGGATGCGTGTTAATGCCCCTTTCAGGCTGCAAATGTTTTTGGGACATTCAGAGCTCTCTGACACCATTTTTGGTCCAACAACATTTTCTGGACTTTAGGGGGTCTAGGATGCCTGTAAACCCCTTTTTTGGGCCTCCAAAGTTTTCTAAATTTTTGCAGGCCTAAAATGCATTTTAATGCCTTTTTTGGGCTGCTAACATATTCTGAACTTTCAGGGGTGTAGTATGAATTTTTCGTGCACAAAATATTTTTTGGAATTTCAGAGGTCTAGGATGTGGGTTAATGCCCCTTTCAGGCTGCAAATGTTTTTGGGACATTCAAAGCTCTCTGACACCGTTTTTGATCCAACAACATTTTCTGGACTTTAGGAGGTCTAGGATGCCTGTAAACCCTATTTTTGGGCCTCCAAAGTTTTCAACATTTTTGAAGGCCTAACATGCATTTTAAGGCCTTTTTTAGAGTTACCAACATTTTCTGAACTTGCAGGGGTGTAGGATGCATTTTTCATGCCAAAAATATTTTTGGGAATTTCAGTGGTCTAGGATGCAGGTTAATGCCCCTTTCAGGCTGCAAATGTTTTGGGGACAATTAGAGCTCTCTGACACCGATTTTGGTCCAACAACATTTTCTGGACTTTAGGGGGTCTAGGATGCCTGTAAACCCCTTTTTTGGGCCTCCAAAGTTTTCAACATTTTTGAAGGCCTAACATGCATTTTAAGGCCTTTACTTGAGCTGCCAACATTTCTGGGGTGTTTTCTGAACTTTCAGGGGTGTAGCATGCATTTTTCATGGCAAAAATATTTTGGGAAATTTCAGTGGTCTAGGATGCGGGTTAATGCCCCTTTCAGGTTGCAAATGTTTTTGGGACATTCAGAGCTCTCTGACACCGTTTTTGATCCAACAACATTTTCTGGACCTGAAGGGGTCTAGGATTCCTGTAAACCCCTTTTTTGGGCCTCCAAAGTTTTCTAAATTTTTGCAGGCCTAAAATGCATTTTAATGCCTTTTTTGGGCTGCTAACATATTCTGAACTTTCAAGGGTGTAGTATGAATTTTTCATGCACAAAATATTTTTGGGAATTTCAGAGGTCTAGGATGCGGGTTAATGCCCCTTTCAGGCTGCAAATATTTTTGGGACATTCAGAGCTCTCTGACACCATTTTTGGTCCAACAACATTTTCTGGACTTTTGGGGGTCTAGGATGCCTGTAAACCCCTTTTTTGGGCCTCCAAAGTTTTCTAAATTTTTGCAGACCTAAAATGCATTTTAATGCCTTTTTTGGGCTGCTAACATATTCTGAACTTTCAGGGGTGTAGTATGAATTTTTCATGCACAAAATATTTTTGGGAATTTCAGAGGTCTAGGATGCGGGTTAATGCCCCTTTCAGGCTGCAAATGTTTTTGGGACATTCAGAGCTCTCTGACACCGTTTTTGATCCAACAACATTTTCTGGACTTTAGGAGGTCTAGGATGCCTGTAAACCCCTATTTTGCGCCTCCAAAGTTTTCAACATTTTTGAAGGCCTAACATGCATTTTAAGGCCTTTTCTTGAGCTGCCAACATTTTATGAATGTTCAGGGGTGTAGGATGCATTTTTAGTGGCAAAATATTTTTGGGAATTTCAGTGGTCTAGGATGCTGGTTAATGCCCCTTTCAGGTTGCACATGTTTTTGGGACATTCGGAGCTCTCTGACACCATTTTTGGTCCCACAACATTTTCTGGACTTCAGGGGGTCTAGGATGCCTGTAAACGCCTTTTTTGGGCCTCCAAAGTTTTCTAAATTTTTGTAGGCCTAAAATGCATTTTAAGGCCTTCTTTGGGCTGCTAACATATTTTGAGTTTCAGGGGTATAGGATACATTTTTCGAGCACAAAATATTTTTTGGAATTTTAGAGGTCTAGGATGCGGGTTAATGACCCTTTCAGGCTGCAAATGTTTTTGGGACATTCAGAGCTCTCTGACACCGTTTTTGATCCAACAACATTTTCTGGACTTTAGGAGGTCTAGGATGCCTGTAAACCCCTATTTTGCGCCTCCAAAGTTTTCAACATTTTTGCAGGCCTAAAATGCATTTTAATGCCTTTTTTGGGCTGCTAACATATTCTGAACTTTCAGGGGTGTAGTATGAATTTTTCGTGCACAAAATATTTTTTGGAATTTCAGAGGTCTAGGATGCATTTCAAGGCCTTTTTTGACCTGGCAACATTTCTGGGGTGTTTTCTGAACTTTCAGGGGTGTAGCATGCATTTTTCATGGCAAAAATATTTTGGGAAATTTCAGTGGTCTAGGATGCGTGTTAATGCCCCTTTCAGGCTGCAAATGTTTTTGGGACATTCAGAGCTCTCTGACACCATTTTTGGTCCAACAACATTTTCTGGACTTTAGGGGGTCTAGGATGCCTGTAAACCCCTTTTTTGGGCCTCCAAAGTTTTCTAAATTTTTGCAGGCCTAAAATGCATTTTAATGCCTTTTTTGGGCTGCTAACATATTCTGAACTTTCAGGGGTGTAGTATGAATTTTTCGTGCACAAAATATTTTTTGGAATTTCAGAGGTCTAGGATGTGGGTTAATGCCCCTTTCAGGCTGCAAATGTTTTTGGGACATTCAAAGCTCTCTGACACCGTTTTTGATCCAACAACATTTTCTGGACTTTAGGAGGTCTAGGATGCCTGTAAACCCTATTTTTGGGCCTCCAAAGTTTTCAACATTTTTGAAGGCCTAACATGCATTTTAAGGCCTTTTTTAGAGTTACCAACATTTTCTGAACTTGCAGGGGTGTAGGATGCATTTTTCATGCCAAAAATATTTTTGGGAATTTCAGTGGTCTAGGATGCGGGTTAATGCCCCTTTCAGGCTGCAAATGTTTTGGGGACAATCAGAGCTCTCTGACACCGATTTTGGTCCAACAACATTTTCTGGACTTTAGGGGGTCTAGGATGCCTGTAAACCCCTTTTTTGGGCCTCCAAAGTTTTCAACATTTTTGAAGGCCTAACATGCATTTTAAGGCCTTTACTTGAGCTGCCAACATTTCTGGGGTGTTTTCTGAACTTTCAGGGGTGTAGCATGCATTTTTCATGGCAAAAATATTTTGGGAAATTTCAGTGGTCTAGGATGCGGGTTAATGCCCCTTTCAGGTTGCAAATGTTTTTGGGACATTCAGAGCTCTCTGACACCATTTTTGATCCAACAACATTTTCTGGACCTGAAGGGGTCTAGGATGCCTGTAAACCCCTTTTTTGGGCCTCCAAAGTTTTCTAAATTTTTGCAGGCCTAAAATGCATTTTAATGCCTTTTTTGGGCTGCTAACATATTCTGAACTTTCAAGGGTGTAGTATGAATTTTTCGTGCACAAAATATTTTTGGGAATTTCAGAGGTCTAGGATGCGGGTTAATGCCCCTTTCAGGCTGCAAATATTTTTGGGACATTCAGAGCTCTCTGACACCATTTTTGGTCCAACAACATTTTCTGGACTTTTGGGGGTCTAGGATGCCTGTAAACCCCTTTCTTGGGCCTCCAAAGTTTTCTAAATTTTTGCAGACCTAAAATGCATTTTAATGCCTTTTTTGGGCTGCTAACATATTCTGAACTTTAAGGGGTGTAGTATGAATTTTTCATGCACAAAATATTTTTGGGAATTTCAGAGGTCTAGGATGCGGGTTAATGCCCCTTTCAGGCTGCAAATGTTTTTGGGACATTCAGAGCTCTCTGACACCGTTTTTGATCCAACAACATTTTCTGGACTTTAGGAGGTCTAGGATGCCTGTAAACCCCTATTTTGCGCCTCCAAAGTTTTCAACATTTTTGAAGGCCTAACATGCATTTTAAGGCCTTTTCTTGAGCTGCCAACATTTTATGAATGTTCAGGGGTGTAGGATGCATTTTTAGTGGCAAAATATTTTTGGGAATTTCAGTGGTCTAGGATGCTGGTTAATGCCCCTTTCAGGTTGCACATGTTTTTGGGACATTCGGAGCTCTCTGACACCATTTTTGGTCCCACAACATTTTCTGGACTTCAGGGGGTCTAGGATGCCTGTAAACGCCTTTTTTGGGCCTCCAAAGTTTTCTAAATTTTTGTAGGCCTAAAATGCATTTTAAGGCCTTCTTTGGGCTGCTAACATATTTTGAGTTTCAGGGGTATAGGATACATTTTTCGAGCACAAAATATTTTTTGGAATTTTAGAGGTCTAGGATGCGGGTTAATGACCCTTTCAGGCTGCAAATGTTTTTGGGACATTCAGAGCTCTCTGACACCGTTTTTGATCCAACAACATTTTCTGGACTTTAGGAGGTCTAGGATGCCTGTAAACCCCTATTTTGCGCCTCCAAAGTTTTCAACATTTTTGCAGGCCTAAAATGCATTTTAATGCCTTTTTTGGGCTGCTAACATATTCTGAACTTTCAGGGGTGTAGTATGAATTTTTCGTGCACAAAATATTTTTTGGAATTTCAGAGGTCTAGGATGCATTTCAAGGCCTTTTTTGACCTGGCAACATTTCTGGGGTGTTTTCTGAACTTTCAGGGGTGTAGCATGCATTTTTCATGGCAAAAATATTTTGGGAAATTTCAGTGGTCTAGGATGCGTGTTAATGCCCCTTTCAGGCTGCAAATGTTTTTGGGACATTCAGAGCTCTCTGACACCATTTTTGGTCCAACAACATTTTCTGGACTTTAGGGGGTCTAGGATGCCTGTAAACCCCTTTTTTGGGCCTCCAAAGTTTTCTAAATTTTTGCAGGCCTAAAATGCATTTTAATGCCTTTTTTGGGCTGCTAACATATTCTGAACTTTCAGGGGTGTAGTATGAATTTTTCGTGCACAAAATATTTTTTGGAATTTCAGAGGTCTAGGATGTGGGTTAATGCCCCTTTCAGGCTGCAAATGTTTTTGGGACATTCAAAGCTCTCTGACACCGTTTTTGATCCAACAACATTTTCTGGACTTTAGGAGGTCTAGGATGCCTGTAAACCCTATTTTTGGGCCTCCAAAGTTTTCAACATTTTTGAAGGCCTAACATGCATTTTAAGGCCTTTTTTAGAGTTACCAACATTTTCTGAACTTGCAGGGGTGTAGGATGCATTTTTCATGCCAAAAATATTTTTGGGAATTTCAGTGGTCTAGGATGCGGGTTAATGCCCCTTTCAGGCTGCAAATGTTTTGGGGACAATCAGAGCTCTCTGACACCGATTTTGGTCCAACAACATTTTCTGGACTTTAGGGGGTCTAGGATGCCTGTAAACCCCTTTTTTGGGCCTCCAAAGTTTTCAACATTTTTGAAGGCCTAACATGCATTTTAAGGCCTTTACTTGAGCTGCCAACATTTCTGGGGTGTTTTCTGAACTTTCAGGGGTGTAGCATGCATTTTTCATGGCAAAAATATTTTGGGAAATTTCAGTGGTCTAGGATGCGGGTTAATGCCCCTTTCAGGTTGCAAATGTTTTTGGGACATTCAGAGCTCTCTGACACCGTTTTTGATCCAACAACATTTTCTGGACCTGAAGGGGTCTAGGATTCCTGTAAACCCCTTTTTTGGGCCTCCAAAGTTTTCTAAATTTTTGCAGGCCTAAAATGCATTTTAATGCCTTTTTTGGGCTGCTAACATATTCTGAACTTTCAAGGGTGTAGTATGAATTTTTCGTGCACAAAATATTTTTGGGAATTTCAGAGGTCTAGGATGCGGGTTAATGCCCCTTTCAGGCTGCAAATATTTTTGGGACATTCAGAGCTCTCTGACACCATTTTTGGTCCAACAACATTTTCTGGACTTTTGGGGGTCTAGGATGCCTGTAAACCCCTTTTTTGGGCCTCCAAAGTTTTCTAAATTTTTGCAGACCTAAAATGCATTTTAATGCCTTTTTTGGGCTGCTAACATATTCTGAACTTTCAGGGGTGTAGTATGAATTTTTCATGCACAAAATATTTTTGGGAATTTCAGAGGTCTAGGATGCGGGTTAATGCCCCTTTCAGGCTGCAAATGTTTTTGGGACATTCAGAGCTCTCTGACACCGTTTTTGATCCAACAACATTTTCTGGACTTTAGGAGGTCTAGGATGCCTGTAAACCCCTATTTTGCGCCTCCAAAGTTTTCAACATTTTTGAAGGCCTAACATGCATTTTAAGGCCTTTTCTTGAGCTGCCAACATTTTATGAATGTTCAGGGGTGTAGGATGCATTTTTAGTGGCAAAATATTTTTGGGAATTTCAGTGGTCTAGGATGCTGGTTAATGCCCCTTTCAGGTTGCACATGTTTTTGGGACATTCGGAGCTCTCTGACACCATTTTTGGTCCCACAACATTTTCTGGACTTCAGGGGGTCTATGATGCCTGTAAACGCCTTTTTTGGGCCTCCAAAGTTTTCTAAATTTTTGTAGGCCTAAAATGCATTTTAAGGCCTTCTTTGGGCTGCTAACATATTTTGAGTTTCAGGGGTACAGGATACATTTTTCGAGCACAAAATATTTTTTGGAATTTTAGAGGTCTAGGATGCGGGTTAATGACCCTTTCAGGCTGCAAATGTTTTTGGGACATTCAGAGCTCTCTGACACCGTTTTTGATCCAACAACATTTTCTGGACTTTAGGAGGTCTAGGATGCCTGTAAACCCCTATTTTGCGCCTCCAAAGTTTTCAACATTTTTGCAGGCCTAAAATGCATTTTAATGCCTTTTTTGGGCTGCTAACATATTCTGAACTTTCAGGGGTGTAGTATGAATTTTTCGTGCACAAAATATTTTTTGGAATTTCAGAGGTCTAGGATGCATTTCAAGGCCTTTTTTGACCTGGCAACATTTCTGGGGTGTTTTCTGAACTTTCAGGGGTGTAGCATGCATTTTTCATGGCAAAAATATTTTGGGAAATTTCAGTGGTCTAGGATGCGTGTTAATGCCCCTTTCAGGCTGCAAATGTTTTTGGGACATTCAGAGCTCTCTGACACCATTTTTGGTCCAACAACATTTTCTGGACTTTAGGGGGTCTAGGATGCCTGTAAACCCCTTTTTTGGGCCTCCAAAGTTTTCTAAATTTTTGCAGGCCTAAAATGCATTTTAATGCCTTTTTTGGGCTGCTAACATATTCTGAACTTTCAGGGGTGTAGTATGAATTTTTCGTGCACAAAATATTTTTTGGAATTTCAGAGGTCTAGGATGTGGGTTAATGCCCCTTTCAGGCTGCAAATGTTTTTGGGACATTCAAAGCTCTCTGACACCGTTTTTGATCCAACAACATTTTCTGGACTTTAGGAGGTCTAGGATGCCTGTAAACCCTATTTTTGGGCCTCCAAAGTTTTCAACATTTTTGAAGGCCTAACATGCATTTTAAGGCCTTTTTTAGAGTTACCAACATTTTCTGAACTTGCAGGGGTGTAGGATGCATTTTTCATGCCAAAAATATTTTTGGGAATTTCAGTGGTCTAGGATGCGGGTTAATGCCCCTTTCAGGCTGCAAATGTTTTGGGGACAATCAGAGCTCTCTGACACCGATTTTGGTCCAACAACATTTTCTGGACTTTAGGGGGTCTAGGATGCCTGTAAACCCCTTTTTTGGGCCTCCAAAGTTTTCAACATTTTTGAAGGCCTAACATGCATTTTAAGGCCTTTACTTGAGCTGCCAACATTTCTGGGGTGTTTTCTGAACTTTCAGGGGTGTAGCATGCATTTTTCATGGCAAAAATATTTTGGGAAATTTCAGTGGTCTAGGATGCGGGTTAATGCCCCTTTCAGGTTGCAAATGTTTTTGGGACATTCAGAGCTCTCTGACACCGTTTTTGATCCAACAACATTTTCTGGACCTGAAGGGGTCTAGGATGCCTGTAAACCCCTTTTTTGGGCCTCCAAAGTTTTCTAAATTTTTGCAGGCCTAAAATGCATTTTAATGCCTTTTTTGGGCTGCTAACATATTCTGAACTTTCAAGGGTGTAGTATGAATTTTTCGTGCACAAAATATTTTTGGGAATTTCAGAGGTCTAGGATGCGGGTTAATGCCCCTTTCAGGCTGCAAATATTTTTGGGACATTCAGAGCTCTCTGACACCATTTTTGGTCCAACAACATTTTCTGGACTTTTGGGGGTCTAGGATGCCTGTAAACCCCTTTTTTGGGCCTCCAAAGTTTTCTAAATTTTTGCAGACCTAAAATGCATTTTAATGCCTTTTTTGGGCTGCTAACATATTCTGAACTTTCAGGGGTGTAGTATGAATTTTTCATGCACAAAATATTTTTGGGAATTTCAGAGGTCTAGGATGCGGGTTAATGCCCCTTTCAGGCTGCACATGTTTTTGGGACATTCAGAGCTCTCTGACACCGTTTTTGATCCAACAACATTTTCTGGACTTTAGGAGGTCTAGGATGCCTGTAAACCCCTATTTTGCGCCTCCAAAGTTTTCAACATTTTTGAAGGCCTAACATGCATTTTAAGGCCTTTTCTTGAGCTGCCAACATTTTATGAATGTTCAGGGGTGTAGGATGCATTTTTAGTGGCAAAATATTTTTGGGAATTTCAGTGGTCTAGGATGCTGGTTAATGCCCCTTTCAGGTTGCACATGTTTTTGGGACATTCGGAGCTCTCTGACACCATTTTTGGTCCCACAACATTTTCTGGACTTCAGGGGGTCTAGGATGCCTGTAAACGCCTTTTTTGGGCCTCCAAAGTTTTCTAAATTTTTGTAGGCCTAAAATGCATTTTAAGGCCTTCTTTGGGCTGCTAACATATTTTGAGTTTCAGGGGTACAGGATACATTTTTCGAGCACAAAATATTTTTTGGAATTTTAGAGGTCTAGGATGCGGGTTAATGACCCTTTCAGGCTGCAAATGTTTTTGGGACATTCAGAGCTCTCTGACACCGTTTTTGATCCAACAACATTTTCTGGACTTTAGGAGGTCTAGGATGCCTGTAAACCCCTATTTTGCGCCTCCAAAGTTTTCAACATTTTTGCAGGCCTAAAATGCATTTTAATGCCTTTTTTGGGCTGCTAACATATTCTGAACTTTCAGGGGTGTAGTATGAATTTTTCGTGCACAAAATATTTTTTGGAATTTCAGAGGTCTAGGATGCATTTCAAGGCCTTTTTTGACCTGGCAACATTTCTGGGGTGTTTTCTGAACTTTCAGGGGTGTAGCATGCATTTTTCATGGCAAAAATATTTTGGGAAATTTCAGTGGTCTAGGATGCGTGTTAATGCCCCTTTCAGGCTGCAAATGTTTTTGGGACATTCAGAGCTCTCTGACACCATTTTTGGTCCAACAACATTTTCTGGACTTTAGGGGGTCTAGGATGCCTGTAAACCCCTTTTTTGGGCCTCCAAAGTTTTCTAAATTTTTGCAGGCCTAAAATGCATTTTAATGCCTTTTTTGGGCTGCTAACATATTCTGAACTTTCAGGGGTGTAGTATGAATTTTTCGTGCACAAAATATTTTTTGGAATTTCAGAGGTCTAGGATGTGGGTTAATGCCCCTTTCAGGCTGCAAATGTTTTTGGGACATTCAAAGCTCTCTGACACCGTTTTTGATCCAACAACATTTTCTGGACTTTAGGAGGTCTAGGATGCCTGTAAACCCTATTTTTGGGCCTCCAAAGTTTTCAACATTTTTGAAGGCCTAACATGCATTTTAAGGCCTTTTTTAGAGTTACCAACATTTTCTGAACTTGCAGGGGTGTAGGATGCATTTTTCATGCCAAAAATATTTTTGGGAATTTCAGTGGTCTAGGATGCGGGTTAATGCCCCTTTCAGGCTGCAAATGTTTTGGGGACAATCAGAGCTCTCTGACACCGATTTTGGTCCAACAACATTTTCTGGACTTTAGGGGGTCTAGGATGCCTGTAAACCCCTTTTTTGGGCCTCCAAAGTTTTCAACATTTTTGAAGGCCTAACATGCATTTTAAGGCCTTTACTTGAGCTGCCAACATTTCTGGGGTGTTTTCTGAACTTTCAGGGGTGTAGCATGCATTTTTCATGGCAAAAATATTTTGGGAAATTTCAGTGGTCTAGGATGCGGGTTAATGCCCCTTTCAGGTTGCAAATGTTTTTGGGACATTCAGAGCTCTCTGACACCGTTTTTGATCCAACAACATTTTCTGGACCTGAAGGGGTCTAGGATGCCTGTAAACCCCTTTTTTGGGCCTCCAAAGTTTTCTAAATTTTTGCAGGCCTAAAATGCATTTTAATGCCTTTTTTGGGCTGCTAACATATTCTGAACTTTCAAGGGTGTAGTATGAATTTTTCGTGCACAAAATATTTTTGGGAATTTCAGAGGTCTAGGATGCGGGTTAATGCCCCTTTCAGGCTGCAAATATTTTTGGGACATTCAGAGCTCTCTGACACCATTTTTGGTCCAACAACATTTTCTGGACTTTTGGGGGTCTAGGATGCCTGTAAACCCCTTTTTTGGGCCTCCAAAGTTTTCTAAATTTTTGCAGACCTAAAATGCATTTTAATGCCTTTTTTGGGCTGCTAACATATTCTGAACTTTCAGGGGTGTAGTATGAATTTTTCATGCACAAAATATTTTTGGGAATTTCAGAGGTCTAGGATGCGGGTTAATGCCCCTTTCAGGCTGCACATGTTTTTGGGACATTCAGAGCTCTCTGACACCGTTTTTGATCCAACAACATTTTCTGGACTTTAGGAGGTCTAGGATGCCTGTAAACCCCTATTTTGCGCCTCCAAAGTTTTCAACATTTTTGAAGGCCTAACATGCATTTTAAGGCCTTTTCTTGAGCTGCCAACATTTTATGAATGTTCAGGGGTGTAGGATGCATTTTTAGTGGCAAAATATTTTTGGGAATTTCAGTGGTCTAGGATGCTGGTTAATGCCCCTTTCAGGTTGCACATGTTTTTGGGACATTCGGAGCTCTCTGACACCATTTTTGGTCCCACAACATTTTCTGGACTTCAGGGGGTCTAGGATGCCTGTAAACGCCTTTTTTGGGCCTCCAAAGTTTTCTAAATTTTTGTAGGCCTAAAATGCATTTTAAGGCCTTCTTTGGGCTGCTAACATATTCTGAACTTTCAGGGGTATAGGATACATTTTTCGAGCACAAAATATTTTTTGGAATTTTAGAGGTCTAGGATGCGGGTTAATGACCCTTTCAGGCTGCAAATGTTTTTGGGACATTCAGAGCTCTCTGACACCGTTTTTGATCCAACAACATTTTCTGGACTTTAGGAGGTCTAGGATGCCTGTAAACCCCTATTTTGCGCCTCCAAAGTTTTCAACATTTTTGCAGGCCTAAAATGCATTTTAATGCCTTTTTTGGGCTGCTAACATATTCTGAACTTTCAGGGGTGTAGTATGAATTTTTCGTGCACAAAATATTTTTTGGAATTTCAGAGGTCTAGGATGCATTTCAAGGCCTTTTTTGACCTGGCAACATTTCTGGGGTGTTTTCTGAACTTTCAGGGGTGTAGCATGCATTTTTCATGGCAAAAATATTTTGGGAAATTTCAGTGGTCTAGGATGCGTGTTAATGCCCCTTTCAGGCTGCAAATGTTTTTGGGACATTCAGAGCTCTCTGATACCATTTTTGGTCCAACAACATTTTCTGGACTTTAGGGGGTCTAGGATGCCTGTAAACCCCTTTTTTGGGCCTCCAAAGTTTTCTAAATTTTTGCAGGCCTAAAATGCATTTTAATGCCTTTTTTGGGCTGCTAACATATTCTGAACTTTCAGGGGTGTAGTATGAATTTTTCGTGCACAAAATATTTTTTGGAATTTCAGAGGTCTAGGATGTGGGTTAATGCCCCTTTCAGGCTGCAAATGTTTTTGGGACATTCAAAGCTCTCTGACACCGTTTTTGATCCAACAACATTTTCTGGACTTTAGGAGGTCTAGGATGCCTGTAAACCCTATTTTTGGGCCTCCAAAGTTTTCAACATTTTTGAAGGCCTAACATGCATTTTAAGGCCTTTTTTAGAGTTACCAACATTTTCTGAACTTGCAGGGGTGTAGGATGCATTTTTCATGCCAAAAATATTTTTGGGAATTTCAGTGGTCTAGGATGCGGGTTAATGCCCCTTTCAGGCTGCAAATGTTTTGGGGACAATCAGAGCTCTCTGACACCGATTTTGGTCCAACAACATTTTCTGGACTTTAGGGGGTCTAGGATGCCTGTAAACCCCTTTTTTGGGCCTCCAAAGTTTTCAACATTTTTGAAGGCCTAACATGCATTTTAAGGCCTTTACTTGAGCTGCCAACATTTCTGGGGTGTTTTCTGAACTTTCAGGGGTGTAGCATGCATTTTTCATGGCAAAAATATTTTGGGAAATTTCAGTGGTCTAGGATGCGGGTTAATGCCCCTTTCAGGTTGCAAATGTTTTTGGGACATTCAGAGCTCTCTGACACCGTTTTTGATCCAACAACATTTTCTGGACCTGAAGGGGTCTAGGATGCCTGTAAACCCCTTTTTTGGGCCTCCAAAGTTTTCTAAATTTTTGCAGGCCTAAAATGCATTTTAATGCCTTTTTTGGGCTGCTAACATATTCTGAACTTTCAAGGGTGTAGTATGAATTTTTCGTGCACAAAATATTTTTGGGAATTTCAGAGGTCTAGGATGCGGGTTAATGCCCCTTTCAGGCTGCAAATATTTTTGGGACATTCAGAGCTCTCTGACACCATTTTTGGTCCAACAACATTTTCTGGACTTTTGGGGGTCTAGGATGCCTGTAAACCCCTTTTTTGGGCCTCCAAAGTTTTCTAAATTTTTGCAGACCTAAAATGCATTTTAATGCCTTTTTTGGGCTGCTAACATATTCTGAACTTTCAGGGGTGTAGTATGAATTTTTCATGCACAAAATATTTTTGGGAATTTCAGAGGTCTAGGATGCGGGTTAATGCCCCTTTCAGGCTGCAAATGTTTTTGGGACATTCAGAGCTCTCTGACACCGTTTTTGATCCAACAACATTTTCTGGACTTTAGGAGGTCTAGGATGCCTGTAAACCCCTATTTTGCGCCTCCAAAGTTTTCAACATTTTTGAAGGCCTAACATGCATTTTAAGGCCTTTTCTTGAGCTGCCAACATTTTATGAATGTTCAGGGGTGTAGGATGCATTTTTAGTAGCAAAATATTTTTGGGAATTTCAGTGGTCTAGGATGCTGGTTAATGCCCCTTTCAGGTTGCACATGTTTTTGGGACATTCGGAGCTCTCTGACACCATTTTTGGTCCCACAACATTTTCTGGACTTCAGGGGGTCTAGGATGCCTGTAAACGCCTTCTTTGGGCCTCCAAAGTTTTCTAAATTTTTGTAGGCCTAAAATGCATTTTAAGGCCTTCTTTGGGCTGCTAACATATTTTGAGTTTCAGGGGTACAGGATACATTTTTCGAGCACAAAATATTTTTTGGAATTTTAGAGGTCTAGGATGCGGGTTAATGACCCTTTCAGGCTGCAAATGTTTTTGGGACATTCAGAGCTCTCTGACACCGTTTTTGATCCAACAACATTTTCTGGACTTTAGGAGGTCTAGGATGCCTGTAAACCCCTATTTTGCGCCTCCAAAGTTTTCAACATTTTTGCAGGCCTAAAATGCATTTTAATGCCTTTTTTGGGCGGCTAACATATTCTGAACTTTCAGGGGTGTAGTATGAATTTTTCGTGCACAAAATATTTTTTGGAATTTCAGAGGTCTAGGATGCATTTCAAGGCCTTTTTTGACCTGGCAACATTTCTGGGGTGTTTTCTGAACTTTCAGGGGTGTAGCATGCATTTTTCATGGCAAAAATATTTTGGGAAATTTCAGTGGTCTAGGATGCGTGTTAATGCCCCTTTCAGGCTGCAAATGTTTTTGGGACATTCAGAGCTCTCTGACACCATTTTTGGTCCAACAACATTTTCTGGACTTTAGGGGGTCTAGGATGCCTGTAAACCCCTTTTTTGGGCCTCCAAAGTTTTCTAAATTTTTGCAGGCCTAAAATGCATTTTAATGCCTTGTTTGGGCTGCTAACATATTCTGAACTTTCAGGGGTGTAGTATGAATTTTTCGTGCACAAAATATTTTTTGGAATTTCAGAGGTCTAGGATGTGGGTTAATGCCCCTTTCAGGCTGCAAATGTTTTTGGGACATTCAAAGCTCTCTGACACCGTTTTTGATCCAACAACATTTTCTGGACTTTAGGAGGTCTAGGATGCCTGTAAACCCTATTTTTGGGCCTCCAAAGTTTTCAACATTTTTGAAGGCCTAACATGCATTTTAAGGCCTTTTTTAGAGTTACCAACATTTTCTGAACTTGCAGGGGTGTAGGATGCATTTTTCATGCCAAAAATATTTTTGGGAATTTCAGTGGTCTAGGATGCGGGTTAATGCCCCTTTCAGGCTGCAAATGTTTTGGGGACAATCAGAGCTCTCTGACACCGATTTTGGTCCAACAACATTTTCTGGACTTTAGGGGGTCTAGGATGCCTGTAAACCCCTTTTTTGGGCCTCCAAAGTTTTCAACATTTTTGAAGGCCTAACATGCATTTTAAGGCCTTTACTTGAGCTGCCAACATTTCTGGGGTGTTTTCTGAACTTTCAGGGGTGTAGCATGCATTTTTCATGGCAAAAATATTTTGGGAAATTTCAGTGGTCTAGGATGCGGGTTAATGCCCCTTTCAGGTTGCAAATGTTTTTGGGACATTCAGAGCTCTCTGACACCGTTTTTGATCCAACAACATTTTCTGGACCTGAAGGGGTCTAGGATGCCTGTAAACCCCTTTTTTGGGCCTCCAAAGTTTTCTAAATTTTTGCAGGCCTAAAATGCATTTTAATGCCTTTTTTGGGCTGCTAACATATTCTGAACTTTCAAGGGTGTAGTATGAATTTTTCGTGCACAAAATATTTTTGGGAATTTCAGAGGTCTAGGATGCGGGTTAATGCCCCTTTCAGGCTGCAAATATTTTTGGGACATTCAGAGCTCTCTGACACCATTTTTGGTCCAACAACATTTTCTGGACTTTTGGGGGTCTAGGATGCCTGTAAACCCCTTTTTTGGGCCTCCAAAGTTTTCTAAATTTTTGCAGACCTAAAATGCATTTTAATGCCTTTTTTGGGCTGCTAACATATTCTGAACTTTCAGGGGTGTAGTATGAATTTTTCATGCACAAAATATTTTTGGGAATTTCAGAGGTCTAGGATGCGGGTTAATGCCCCTTTCAGGCTGCACATGTTTTTGGGACATTCAGAGCTCTCTGACACCGTTTTTGATCCAACAACATTTTCTGGACTTTAGGAGGTCTAGGATGCCTGTAAACCCCTATTTTGCGCCTCCAAAGTTTTCAACATTTTTGAAGGCCTAACATGCATTTTAAGGCCTTTTCTTGAGCTGCCAACATTTTATGAATGTTCAGGGGTGTAGGATGCATTTTTAGTGGCAAAATATTTTTGGGAATTTCAGTGGTCTAGGATGCTGGTTAATGCCCCTTTCAGGTTGCACATGTTTTTGGGACATTCGGAGCTCTCTGACACCATTTTTGGTCCCACAACATTTTCTGGACTTCAGGGGGTCTAGGATGCCTGTAAACGCCTTTTTTGGGCCTCCAAAGTTTTCTAAATTTTTGTAGGCCTAAAATGCATTTTAAGGCCTTCTTTGGGCTGCTAACATATTCTGAACTTTCAGGGGTATAGGATACATTTTTCGAGCACAAAATATTTTTTGGAATTTTAGAGGTCTAGGATGCGGGTTAATGACCCTTTCAGGCTGCAAATGTTTTTGGGACATTCAGAGCTCTCTGACACCGTTTTTGATCCAACAACATTTTCTGGACTTTAGGAGGTCTAGGATGCCTGTAAACCCCTATTTTGCGCCTCCAAAGTTTTCAACATTTTTGCAGGCCTAAAATGCATTTTAATGCCTTTTTTGGGCTGCTAACATATTCTGAACTTTCAGGGGTGTAGTATGAATTTTTCGTGCACAAAATATTTTTTGGAATTTCAGAGGTCTAGGATGCATTTCAAGGCCTTTTTTGACCTGGCAACATTTCTGGGGTGTTTTCTGAACTTTCAGGGGTGTAGCATGCATTTTTCATGGCAAAAATATTTTGGGAAATTTCAGTGGTCTAGGATGCGTGTTAATGCCCCTTTCAGGCTGCAAATGTTTTTGGGACATTCAGAGCTCTCTGATACCATTTTTGGTCCAACAACATTTTCTGGACTTTAGGGGGTCTAGGATGCCTGTAAACCCCTTTTTTGGGCCTCCAAAGTTTTCTAAATTTTTGCAGGCCTAAAATGCATTTTAATGCCTTTTTTGGGCTGCTAACATATTCTGAACTTTCAGGGGTGTAGTATGAATTTTTCGTGCACAAAATATTTTTTGGAATTTCAGAGGTCTAGGATGTGGGTTAATGCCCCTTTCAGGCTGCAAATGTTTTTGGGACATTCAAAGCTCTCTGACACCGTTTTTGATCCAACAACATTTTCTGGACTTTAGGAGGTCTAGGATGCCTGTAAACCCTATTTTTGGGCCTCCAAAGTTTTCAACATTTTTGAAGGCCTAACATGCATTTTAAGGCCTTTTTTAGAGTTACCAACATTTTCTGAACTTGCAGGGGTGTAGGATGCATTTTTCATGCCAAAAATATTTTTGGGAATTTCAGTGGTCTAGGATGCGGGTTAATGCCCCTTTCAGGCTGCAAATGTTTTGGGGACAATCAGAGCTCTCTGACACCGATTTTGGTCCAACAACATTTTCTGGACTTTAGGGGGTCTAGGATGCCTGTAAACCCCTTTTTTGGGCCTCCAAAGTTTTCAACATTTTTGAAGGCCTAACATGCATTTTAAGGCCTTTACTTGAGCTGCCAACATTTCTGGGGTGTTTTCTGAACTTTCAGGGGTGTAGCATGCATTTTTCATGGCAAAAATATTTTGGGAAATTTCAGTGGTCTAGGATGCGGGTTAATGCCCCTTTCAGGTTGCAAATGTTTTTGGGACATTCAGAGCTCTCTGACACCGTTTTTGATCCAACAACATTTTCTGGACCTGAAGGGGTCTAGGATGCCTGTACCCCTTTTTTGGGCCTCCAAAGTTTTCTAAATTTTTGCAGGCCTAAAATGCATTTTAATGCCTTTTTTGGGCTGCTAACATATTCTGAACTTTCAAGGGTGTAGTATGAATTTTTCGTGCACAAAATATTTTTGGGAATTTCAGAGGTCTAGGATGCGGGTTAATGCCCCTTTCAGGCTGCAAATATTTTTGGGACATTCAGAGCTCTCTGACACCATTTTTGGTCCAACAACATTTTCTGGACTTTTGGGGGTCTAGGATGCCTGTAAACCCCTTTTTTGGGCCTCCAAAGTTTTCTAAATTTTTGCAGACCTAAAATGCATTTTAATGCCTTTTTTGGGCTGCTAACATATTCTGAACTTTCAGGGGTGTAGTATGAATTTTTCATGCACAAAATATTTTTGGGAATTTCAGAGGTCTAGGATGCGGGTTAATGCCCCTTTCAGGCTGCAAATGTTTTTGGGACATTCAGAGCTCTCTGACACCGTTTTTGATCCAACAACATTTTCTGGACTTTAGGAGGTCTAGGATGCCTGTAAACCCCTATTTTGCGCCTCCAAAGTTTTCAACATTTTTGAAGGCCTAACATGCATTTTAAGGCCTTTTCTTGAGCTGCCAACATTTTATGAATGTTCAGGGGTGTAGGATGCATTTTTAGTAGCAAAATATTTTTGGGAATTTCAGTGGTCTAGGATGCTGGTTAATGCCCCTTTCAGGTTGCACATGTTTTTGGGACATTCGGAGCTCTCTGACACCATTTTTGGTCCCACAACATTTTCTGGACTTCAGGGGGTCTAGGATGCCTGTAAACGCCTTCTTTGGGCCTCCAAAGTTTTCTAAATTTTTGTAGGCCTAAAATGCATTTTAAGGCCTTCTTTGGGCTGCTAACATATTTTGAGTTTCAGGGGTATAGGATACATTTTTCGAGCACAAAATATTTTTTGGAATTTTAGAGGTCTAGGATGCGGGTTAATGACCCTTTCAGGCTGCAAATGTTTTTGGGACATTCAGAGCTCTCTGACACCGTTTTTGATCCAACAACATTTTCTGGACTTTAGGAGGTCTAGGATGCCTGTAAACCCCTATTTTGCGCCTCCAAAGTTTTCAACATTTTTGCAGGCCTAAAATGCATTTTAATGCCTTTTTTGGGCGGCTAACATATTCTGAACTTTCAGGGGTGTAGTATGAATTTTTCGTGCACAAAATATTTTTTGGAATTTCAGAGGTCTAGGATGCATTTCAAGGCCTTTTTTGACCTGGCAACATTTCTGGGGTGTTTTCTGAACTTTCAGGGGTGTAGCATGCATTTTTCATGGCAAAAATATTTTGGGAAATTTCAGTGGTCTAGGATGCGTGTTAATGCCCCTTTCAGGCTGCAAATGTTTTTGGGACATTCAGAGCTCTCTGATACCATTTTTGGTCCAACAACATTTTCTGGACTTTAGGGGGTCTAGGATGCCTGTAAACCCCTTTTTTGGGCCTCCAAAGTTTTCTAAATTTTTGCAGGCCTAAAATGCATTTTAATGCCTTGTTTGGGCTGCTAACATATTCTGAACTTTCAGGGGTGTAGTATGAATTTTTCGTGCACAAAATATTTTTTGGAATTTCAGAGGTCTAGGATGTGGGTTAATGCCCCTTTCAGGCTGCAAATGTTTTTGGGACATTCAAAGCTCTCTGACACCGTTTTTGATCCAACAACATTTTCTGGACTTTAGGAGGTCTAGGATGCCTGTAAACCATATTTTTGGGCCTCCAAAGTTTTCAACATTTTTGAAGGCCTAACATGCATTTTAAGGCCTTTTTTAGAGTTACCAACATTTTCTGAACTTGCAGGGGTGTAGGATGCATTTTTCATGCCAAAAATATTTTTGGGAATTTCAGTGGTCTAGGATGCGGGTTAATGCCCCTTTCAGGCTGCAAATGTTTTGGGGACAATCAGAGCTCTCTGACACCGATTTTGGTCCAACAACATTTTCTGGACTTTAGGGGGTCTAGGATGCCTGTAAACCCCTTTTTTGGGCCTCCAAAGTTTTCAACATTTTTGAAGGCCTAACATGCATTTTAAGGCCTTTACTTGAGCTGCCAACATTTCTGGGGTGTTTTCTGAACTTTCAGGGGTGTAGCATGCATTTTTCATGGCAAAAATATTTTGGGAAATTTCAGTGGTCTAGGATGCGGGTTAATGCCCCTTTCAGGTTGCAAATGTTTTTGGGACATTCAGAGCTCTCTGACACCGTTTTTGATCCAACAACATTTTCTGGACCTGAAGGGGTCTAGGATTCCTGTAAACCCCTTTTTTGGGCCTCCAAAGTTTTCTAAATTTTTGCAGGCCTAAAATGCATTTTAATGCCTTTTTTGGGCTGCTAACATATTCTGAACTTTCAAGGGTGTAGTATGAATTTTTCGTGCACAAAATATTTTTGGGAATTTCAGAGGTCTAGGATGCGGGTTAATGCCCCTTTCAGGCTGCAAATATTTTTGGGACATTCAGAGCTCTCTGACACCATTTTTGGTCCAACAACATTTTCTGGACTTTTGGGGGTCTAGGATGCCTGTAAACCCCTTTTTTGGGCCTCCAAAGTTTTCTAAATTTTTGCAGACCTAAAATGCATTTTAATGCCTTTTTTGGGCTGCTAACATATTCTGAACTTTCAGGGGTGTAGTATGAATTTTTCATGCACAAAATATTTTTGGGAATTTCAGAGGTCTAGGATGCGGGTTAATGCCCCTTTCAGGCTGCAAATGTTTTTGGGACATTCAGAGCTCTCTGACACCGTTTTTGATCCAACAACATTTTCTGGACTTTAGGAGGTCTAGGATGCCTGTAAACCCCTATTTTGCGCCTCCAAAGTTTTCAACATTTTTGAAGGCCTAACATGCATTTTAAGGCCTTTTCTTGAGCTGCCAACATTTTATGAATGTTCAGGGGTGTAGGATGCATTTTTAGTGGCAAAATATTTTTGGGAATTTCAGTGGTCTAGGATGCTGGTTAATGCCCCTTTCAGGTTGCACATGTTTTTGGGACATTCGGAGCTCTCTGACACCATTTTTGGTCCCACAACATTTTCTGGACTTCAGGGGGTCTAGGATGCCTGTAAATGCCTTTTTTGGGCCTCCAAAGTTTTCTAAATTTTTGTAGGCCTAAAATGCATTTTAAGGCCTTCTTTGGGCTGCTAACATATTTTGAGTTTCAGGGGTATAGGATACATTTTTCGAGCACAAAATATTTTTTGGAATTTTAGAGGTCTAGGATGCGGGTTAATGACCCTTTCAGGCTGCAAATGTTTTTGGGACATTCAGAGCTCTCTGACACCGTTTTTGATCCAACAACATTTTCTGGACTTTAGGAGGTCTAGGATGCCTGTAAACCCCTATTTTGCGCCTCCAAAGTTTTCAACATTTTTGCAGGCCTAAAATGCATTTTAATGCCTTTTTTGGGCTGCTAACATATTCTGAACTTTCAGGGGTGTAGTATGAATTTTTCGTGCACAAAATATTTTTGGGAATTTCAGAGGTCTAGGATGCATTTCAAGGCCTTTTTTGACCTGGCAACATTTCTGGGGTGTTTTCTGAACTTTCAGGGGTGTAGCATGCATTTTTCATGGCAAAAATATTTTGGGAAATTTCAGTGGTCTAGGATGCGTGTTAATGCCCCTTTCAGGCTGCAAATGTTTTTGGGACATTCAGAGCTCTCTGACACCATTTTTGGTCCAACAACATTTTCTGGACTTTAGGGGGTCTAGGATGCCTGTAAACCCCTTTTTTGGGCCTCCAAAGTTTTCTAAATTTTTGCAGGCCTAAAATGCATTTTAATGCCTTTTTTGGGCTGCTAACATATTCTGAACTTTCAGGGGTGTAGTATGAATTTTTCGTGCACAAAATATTTTTTGGAATTTCAGAGGTCTAGGATGTGGGTTAATGCCCCTTTCAGGCTGCAAATGTTTTTGGGACATTCAAAGCTCTCTGACACCGTTTTTGATCCAACAACATTTTCTGGACTTTAGGAGGTCTAGGATGCCTGTAAACCCTATTTTTGGGCCTCCAAAGTTTTCAACATTTTTGAAGGCCTAACATGCATTTTAAGGCCTTTTTTAGAGTTACCAACATTTTCTGAACTTGCAGGGGTGTAGGATGCATTTTTCATGCCAAAAATATTTTTGGGAATTTCAGTGGTCTAGGATGCGGGTTAATGCCCCTTTCAGGCTGCAAATGTTTTGGGGACAATCAGAGCTCTCTGACACCGATTTTGGTCCAACAACATTTTCTGGACTTTAGGGGGTCTAGGATGCCTGTAAACCCCTTTTTTGGGCCTCCAAAGTTTTCAACATTTTTGAAGGCCTAACATGCATTTTAAGGCCTTTACTTGAGCTGCCAACATTTCTGGGGTGTTTTCTGAACTTTCAGGGGTGTAGCATGCATTTTTCATGGCAAAAATATTTTGGGAAATTTCAGTGGTCTAGGATGCGGGTTAATGCCCCTTTCAGGTTGCAAATGTTTTTGGGACATTCAGAGCTCTCTGACACCGTTTTTGATCCAACAACATTTTCTGGACCTGAAGGGGTCTAGGATGCCTGTAAACCCCTTTTTTGGGCCTCCAAAGTTTTCTAAATTTTTGCAGGCCTAAAATGCATTTTAATGCCTTTTTTGGGCTGCTAACATATTCTGAACTTTCAAGGGTGTAGTATGAATTTTTCGTGCACAAAATATTTTTGGGAATTTCAGAGGTCTAGGATGCGGGTTAATGCCCCTTTCAGGCTGCAAATATTTTTGGGACATTCAGAGCTCTCTGACACCATTTTTGGTCCAACAACATTTTCTGGACTTTTGGGGGTCTAGGATGCCTGTAAACCCCTTTTTTGGGCCTCCAAAGTTTTCTAAATTTTTGCAGACCTAAAATGCATTTTAATGCCTTTTTTGGGCTGCTAACATATTCTGAACTTTCAGGGGTGTAGTATGAATTTTTCATGCACAAAATATTTTTGGGAATTTCAGAGGTCTAGGATGCGGGTTAATGCCCCTTTCAGGCTGCACATGTTTTTGGGACATTCAGAGCTCTCTGACACCGTTTTTGATCCAACAACATTTTCTGGACTTTAGGAGGTCTAGGATGCCTGTAAACCCCTATTTTGCGCCTCCAAAGTTTTCAACATTTTTGAAGGCCTAACATGCATTTTAAGGCCTTTTCTTGAGCTGCCAACATTTTATGAATGTTCAGGGGTGTAGGATGCATTTTTAGTGGCAAAATATTTTTGGGAATTTCAGTGGTCTAGGATGCTGGTTAATGCCCCTTTCAGGTTGCACATGTTTTTGGGACATTCGGAGCTCTCTGACACCATTTTTGGTCCCACAACATTTTCTGGACTTCAGGGGGTCTAGGATGCCTGTAAACGCCTTTTTTGGGCCTCCAAAGTTTTCTAAATTTTTGTAGGCCTAAAATGCATTTTAAGGCCTTCTTTGGGCTGCTAACATATTTTGAGTTTCAGGGGTATAGGATACATTTTTCGAGCACAAAATATTTTTGGGAATTTTAGAGGTCTAGGATGCGGGTTAATGACCCTTTCAGGCTGCAAATGTTTTTGGGACATTCAGAGCTCTCTGACACCGTTTTTGATCCAACAACATTTTCTGGACTTTAGGAGGTCTAGGATGCCTGTAAACCCCTATTTTGCGCCTCCAAAGTTTTCAACATTTTTGCAGGCCTAAAATGCATTTTAATGCCTTTTTTGGGCTGCTAACATATTCTGAACTTTCAGGGGTGTAGTATGAATTTTTCGTGCACAAAATATTTTTTGGAATTTCAGAGGTCTAGGATGCATTTCAAGGCCTTTTTTGACCTGGCAACATTTCTGGGGTGTTTTCTGAACTTTCAGGGGTGTAGCATGCATTTTTCATGGCAAAAATATTTTGGGAAATTTCAGTGGTCTAGGATGCGTGTTAATGCCCCTTTCAGGCTGCAAATGTTTTTGGGACATTCAGAGCTCTCTGACACCATTTTTGGTCCAACAACATTTTCTGGACTTTAGGGGGTCTAGGATGCCTGTAAACCCCTTTTTTGGGCCTCCAAAGTTTTCTAAATTTTTGCAGGCCTAAAATGCATTTTAATGCCTTTTTTGGGCTGCTAACATATTCTGAACTTTCAGGGGTGTAGTATGAATTTTTCGTGCACAAAATATTTTTTGGAATTTCAGAGGTCTAGGATGTGGGTTAATGCCCCTTTCAGGCTGCAAATGTTTTTGGGACATTCAAAGCTCTCTGACACCGTTTTTGATCCAACAACATTTTCTGGACTTTAGGAGGTCTAGGATGCCTGTAAACCCTATTTTTGGGCCTCCAAAGTTTTCAACATTTTTGAAGGCCTAACATGCATTTTAAGGCCTTTTTTAGAGTTACCAACATTTTCTGAACTTGCAGGGGTGTAGGATGCATTTTTCATGCCAAAAATATTTTTGGGAATTTCAGTGGTCTAGGATGCGGGTTAATGCCCCTTTCAGGCTGCAAATGTTTTGGGGACAATCAGAGCTCTCTGACACCGATTTTGGTCCAACAACATTTTCTGGACTTTAGGGGGTCTAGGATGCCTGTAAACCCCTTTTTTGGGCCTCCAAAGTTTTCAACATTTTTGAAGGCCTAACATGCATTTTAAGGCCTTTACTTGAGCTGCCAACATTTCTGGAGTGTTTTCTGAACTTTCAGGGGTGTAGCATGCATTTTTCATGGCAAAAATATTTTGGGAAATTTCAGTGGTCTAGGATGCGGGTTAATGCCCCTTTCAGGTTGCAAATGTTTTTGGGACATTCAGAGCTCTCTGACACCGTTTTTGATCCAACAACATTTTCTGGACCTGAAGGGGTCTAGGATGCCTGTAAACCCCTTTTTTGGGCCTCCAAAGTTTTCTAAATTTTTGCAGGCCTAAAATGCATTTTAATGCCTTTTTTGGGCTGCTAACATATTCTGAACTTTCAAGGGTGTAGTATGAATTTTTCGTGCACAAAATATTTTTGGGAATTTCAGAGGTCTAGGATGCGGGTTAATGCCCCTTTCAGGCTGCAAATATTTTTGGGACATTCAGAGCTCTCTGACACCATTTTTGGTCCAACAACATTTTCTGGACTTTTGGGGGTCTAGGATGCCTGTAAACCCCTTTTTTGGGCCTCCAAAGTTTTCTAAATTTTTGCAGACCTAAAATGCATTTTAATGCCTTTTTTGGGCTGCTAACATATTCTGAACTTTCAGGGGTGTAGTATGAATTTTTCATGCACAAAATATTTTTGGGAATTTCAGAGGTCTAGGATGCGGGTTAATGCCCCTTTCAGGCTGCAAATGTTTTTGGGACATTCAGAGCTCTCTGACACCGTTTTTGATCCAACAACATTTTCTGGACTTTAGGAGGTCTAGGATGCCTGTAAACCCCTATTTTGCGCCTCCAAAGTTTTCAACATTTTTGAAGGCCTAACATGCATTTTAAGGCCTTTTCTTGAGCTGCCAACATTTTATGAATGTTCAGGGGTGTAGGATGCATTTTTAGTGGCAAAATATTTTTGGGAATTTCAGTGGTCTAGGATGCTGGTTAATGCCCCTTTCAGGTTGCACATGTTTTTGGGACATTCGGAGCTCTCTGACACCATTTTTGGTCCCACAACATTTTCTGGACTTCAGGGGGTCTAGGATGCCTGTAAACGCCTTCTTTGGGCCTCCAAAGTTTTCTAAATTTTTGTAGGCCTAAAATGCATTTTAAGGCCTTCTTTGGGCTGCTAACATATTTTGAGTTTCAGGGGTATAGGATACATTTTTCGAGCACAAAATATTTTTTGGAATTTTAGAGGTCTAGGATGCGGGTTAATGACCCTTTCAGGCTGCAAATGTTTTTGGGACATTCAGAGCTCTCTGACACCGTTTTTGATCCAACAACATTTTCTGGACTTTAGGAGGTCTAGGATGCCTGTAAACCCCTATTTTGCGCCTCCAAAGTTTTCAACATTTTTGCAGGCCTAAAATGCATTTTAATGCCTTTTTTGGGCTGCTAACATATTCTGAACTTTCAGGGGTGTAGTATGAATTTTTCGTGCACAAAATATTTTTTGGAATTTCAGAGGTCTAGGATGCATTTCAAGGCCTTTTTTGACCTGGCAACATTTCTGGGGTGTTTTCTGAACTTTCAGGGGTGTAGCATGCATTTTTCATGGCAAAAATATTTTGGGAAATTTCAGTGGTCTAGGATGCGTGTTAATGCCCCTTTCAGGCTGCAAATGTTTTTGGGACATTCAGAGCTCTCTGACACCATTTTTGGTCCAACAACATTTTCTGGACTTTAGGGGGTCTAGGATGCCTGTAAACCCCTTTTTTGGGCCTCCAAAGTTTTCTAAATTTTTGCAGGCCTAAAATGCATTTTAATGCCTTTTTTGGGCTGCTAACATATTCTGAACTTTCAGGGGTGTAGTATGAATTTTTCGTGCACAAAATATTTTTTGGAATTTCAGAGGTCTAGGATGTGGGTTAATGCCCCTTTCAGGCTGCAAATGTTTTTGGGACATTCAAAGCTCTCTGACACCGTTTTTGATCCAACAACATTTTCTGGACTTTAGGAGGTCTAGGATGCCTGTAAACCCTATTTTTGGGCCTCCAAAGTTTTCAACATTTTTGAAGGCCTAACATGCATTTTAAGGCCTTTTTTAGAGTTACCAACATTTTCTGAACTTGCAGGGGTGTAGGATGCATTTTTCATGCCAAAAATATTTTTGGGAATTTCAGTGGTCTAGGATGCGGGTTAATGCCCCTTTCAGGCTGCAAATGTTTTGGGGACAATCAGAGCTCTCTGACACCGATTTTGGTCCAACAACATTTTCTGGACTTTAGGGGGTCTAGGATGCCTGTAAACCCCTTTTTTGGGCCTCCAAAGTTTTCAACATTTTTGAAGGCCTAACATGCATTTTAAGGCCTTTACTTGAGCTGCCAACATTTCTGGGGTGTTTTCTGAACTTTCAGGGGTGTAGCATGCATTTTTCATGGCAAAAATATTTTGGGAAATTTCAGTGGTCTAGGATGCGGGTTAATGCCCCTTTCAGGTTGCAAATGTTTTTGGGACATTCAGAGCTCTCTGACACCGTTTTTGATCCAACAACATTTTCTGGACCTGAAGGGGTCTAGGATGCCTGTAAACCCCTTTTTTGGGCCTCCAAAGTTTTCTAAATTTTTGCAGGCCTAAAATGCATTTTAATGCCTTTTTTGGGCTGCTAACATATTCTGAACTTTCAAGGGTGTAGTATGAATTTTTCGTGCACAAAATATTTTTGGGAATTTCAGAGGTCTAGGATGCGGGTTAATGCCCCTTTCAGGCTGCAAATATTTTTGGGACATTCAGAGCTCTCTGACACCATTTTTGGTCCAACAACATTTTCTGGACTTTTGGGGGTCTAGGATGCCTGTAAACCCCTTTTTTGGGCCTCCAAAGTTTTCTAAATTTTTGCAGACCTAAAATGCATTTTAATGCCTTTTTTGGGCTGCTAACATATTCTGAACTTTCAGGGGTGTAGTATGAATTTTTCATGCACAAAATATTTTTGGGAATTTCAGAGGTCTAGGATGCGGGTTAATGCCCCTTTCAGGCTGCAAATGTTTTTGGGACATTCAGAGCTCTCTGACACCGTTTTTGATCCAACAACATTTTCTGGACTTTAGGAGGTCTAGGATGCCTGTAAACCCCTATTTTGCGCCTCCAAAGTTTTCAACATTTTTGAAGGCCTAACATGCATTTTAAGGCCTTTTCTTGAGCTGCCAACATTTTATGAATGTTCAGGGGTGTAGGATGCATTTTTAGTGGCAAAATATTTTTGGGAATTTCAGTGGTCTAGGATGCTGGTTAATGCCCCTTTCAGGTTGCACATGTTTTTGGGACATTCGGAGCTCTCTGACACCATTTTTGGTCCCACAACATTTTCTGGACTTCAGGGGGTCTAGGATGCCTGTAAACGCCTTCTTTGGGCCTCCAAAGTTTTCTAAATTTTTGTAGGCCTAAAATGCATTTTAAGGCCTTCTTTGGGCTGCTAACATATTTTGAGTTTCAGGGGTATAGGATACATTTTTCGAGCACAAAATATTTTTTGGAATTTTAGAGGTCTAGGATGCGGGTTAATGACCCTTTCAGGCTGCAAATGTTTTTGGGACATTCAGAGCTCTCTGACACCGTTTTTGATCCAACAACATTTTCTGGACTTTAGGAGGTCTAGGATGCCTGTAAACCCCTATTTTGCGCCTCCAAAGTTTTCAACATTTTTGCAGGCCTAAAATGCATTTTAATGCCTTTTTTGGGCTGCTAACATATTCTGAACTTTCAGGGGTGTAGTATGAATTTTTCGTGCACAAAATATTTTTTGGAATTTCAGAGGTCTAGGATGCATTTCAAGGCCTTTTTTGACCTGGCAACATTTCTGGGGTGTTTTCTGAACTTTCAGGGGTGTAGCATGCATTTTTCATGGCAAAAATATTTTGGGAAATTTCAGTGGTCTAGGATGCGTGTTAATGCCCCTTTCAGGCTGCAAATGTTTTTGGGACATTCAGAGCTCTCTGACACCATTTTTGGTCCAACAACATTTTCTGGACTTTAGGGGGTCTAGGATGCCTGTAAACCCCTTTTTTGGGCCTCCAAAGTTTTCTAAATTTTTGCAGGCCTAAAATGCATTTTAATGCCTTTTTTGGGCTGCTAACATATTCTGAACTTTCAGGGGTGTAGTATGAATGTTTCGTGCACAAAATATTTTTTGGAATTTCAGAGGTCTAGGATGTGGGTTAATGCCCCTTTCAGGCTGCAAATGTTTTTGGGACATTCAAAGCTCTCTGACACCGTTTTTGATCCAACAACATTTTCTGGACTTTAGGAGGTCTAGGATGCCTGTAAACCCTATTTTTGGGCCTCCAAAGTTTTCAACATTTTTGAAGGCCTAACATGCATTTTAAGGCCTTTTTTAGAGTTACCAACATTTTCTGAACTTGCAGGGGTGTAGGATGCATTTTTCATGCCAAAAATATTTTTGGGAATTTCAGTGGTCTAGGATGCGGGTTAATGCCCCTTTCAGGCTGCAAATGTTTTGGGGACAATCAGAGCTCTCTGACACCGATTTTGGTCCAACAACATTTTCTGGACTTTAGGGGGTCTAGGATGCCTGTAAACCCCTTTTTTGGGCCTCCAAAGTTTTCAACATTTTTGAAGGCCTAACATGCATTTTAAGGCCTTTACTTGAG
This sequence comes from Ambystoma mexicanum, assembly GCF_040938575.1. Taxonomy (NCBI): domain Eukaryota; kingdom Metazoa; phylum Chordata; class Amphibia; order Caudata; family Ambystomatidae; genus Ambystoma; species Ambystoma mexicanum. Next base: position 317,476,117 of record NC_090931.1, on the reverse strand, counting down.
CTGCCAACATTTCTGGGGTGTTTTCTGAACTTTCAGGGGTGTAGCATGCATTTTTCATGGCAAAAATATTTTGGGAAATTTCAGTGGTCTAGGATGCGGGTTAATGCCCCTTTCAGGTTGCAAATGTTTTTGGGACATTCAGAGCTCTCTGACACCGTTTTTGATCCAACAACATTTTCTGGACCTGAAGGGGTCTAGGATGCCTGTAAACCCCTTTTTTGGGCCTCCAAAGTTTTCTAAATTTTTGCAGGCCTAAAATGCATTTTAATGCCTTTTTTGGGCTGCTAACATATTCTGAACTTTCAGGGGTGTAGTATGAATTTTTCATGCACAAAATATTTTTGGGAATTTCAGAGGTCTAGGATGCGGGTTAATGCCCCTTTCAGGCTGCAAATGTTTTTGGGACATTCAGAGCTCTCTGACACCGTTTTTGATCCAACAACATTTTCTGGACTTTAGGAGGTCTAGGATGCCTGTAAACCCCTATTTTGCGCCTCCAAAGTTTTCAACATTTTTGCAGGCCTAAAATGCATTTTAATGCCTTTTTTGGGCTGCTAACATATTCTGAACTTTCAGGGGTGTAGTATGAATTTTTCGTGCACAAAATATTTTTGGGAATTTCAGAGGTCTAGGATGCATTTCAAGGCCTTTTTTGACCTGGCAACATTTCTGGGGTGTTTTCTGAACTTTCAGGGGTGTAGCATGCATTTTTCATGGCAAAATATTTTTGGGAATTTCAGAGGTCTAGGATGCGTGTTAATGCCCCTTTCAGGCTGCAAATGTTTTTGGGACATTCAGAGCTCTCTGACACCATTTTTGGTCCAACAACATTTTCTGGACTTTTGGGGGTCTAGGATGCCTGTAAACCCCTTTTTTGGGCCTCCAAAGTTTTCTAAATTTTTGCAGACCTAAAATGCATTTTAATGCCTTTTTTGGGCTGCTAACATATTCTGAACTTTCAGGGGTGTAGTATGAATTTTTCATGCACAAAATATTTTTGGGAATTTCAGAGGTCTAGGATGCGGGTTAATGCCCCTTTCAGGCTGCAAATGTTTTTGGGACATTCAGAGCTCTCTGACACCGTTTTTGATCCAACAACATTTTCTGGACTTTAGGAGGTCTAGGATGCCTGTAAACCCCTATTTTGCGCCTCCAAAGTTTTCAACATTTTTGAAGGCCTAACATGCATTTTAAGGCCTTTTCTTGAGCTGCCAACATTTTATGAATGTTCAGGGGTGTAGGATGCATTTTTAGTGGCAAAATATTTTTGGGAATTTCAGTGGTCTAGGATGCTGGTTAATGCCCCTTTCAGGTTGCACATGTTTTTGGGACATTCGGAGCTCTCTGACACCATTTTTGGTCCCACAACATTTTCTGGACTTCAGGGGGTCTAGGATGCCTGTAAACGCCTTTTTTGGGCCTCCAAAGTTTTCTAAATTTTTGTAGGCCTAAAATGCATTTTAAGGCCTTCTTTGGGCTGCTAACATATTTTGAGTTTCAGGGGTATAGGATACATTTTTCGAGCACAAAATATTTTTTGGAATTTTAGAGGTCTAGGATGCGGGTTAATGACCCTTTCAGGCTGCAAATGTTTTTGGGACATTCAGAGCTCTCTGACACCGTTTTTGATCCAACAACATTTTCTGGACTTTAGGAGGTCTAGGATGCCTGTAAACCCCTATTTTGCGCCTCCAAAGTTTTCAACATTTTTGCAGGCCTAAAATGCATTTTAATGCCTTTTTTGGGCTGCTAACATATTCTGAACTTTCAGGGGTGTAGTATGAATTTTTCGTGCACAAAATATTTTTTGGAATTTCAGAGGTCTAGGATGCATTTCAAGGCCTTTTTTGACCTGGCAACATTTCTGGGGTGTTTTCTGAACTTTCAGGGGTGTAGCATGCATTTTTCATGGCAAAAATATTTTGGGAAATTTCAGTGGTCTAGGATGCGTGTTAATGCCCCTTTCAGGCTGCAAATGTTTTTGGGACATTCAGAGCTCTCTGATACCATTTTTGGTCCAACAACATTTTCTGGACTTTAGGGGGTCTAGGATGCCTGAAACCCCTTTTTTGGGCCTCCAAAGTTTTCTAAATTTTTGCAGGCCTAAAATGCATTTTAATGCCTTTTTTGGGCTGCTAACATATTCTGAACTTTCAGGGGTGTAGTATGAATTTTTCGTGCACAAAATATTTTTTGGAATTTCAGAGGTCTAGGATGTGGGTTAATGCCCCTTTCAGGCTGCAAATGTTTTTGGGACATTCAAAGCTCTCTGACACCGTTTTTGATCCAACAACATTTTCTGGACTTTAGGAGGTCTAGGATGCCTGTAAACCCTATTTTTGGGCCTCCAAAGTTTTCAACATTTTTGAAGGCCTAACATGCATTTTAAGGCCTTTTTTAGAGTTACCAACATTTTCTGAACTTGCAGGGGTGTAGGATGCATTTTTCATGCCAAAAATATTTTTGGGAATTTCAGTGGTCTAGGATGCGGGTTAATGCCCCTTTCAGGCTGCAAATGTTTTGGGGACAATCAGAGCTCTCTGACACCGATTTTGGTCCAACAACATTTTCTGGACTTTAGGGGGTCTAGGATGCCTGTAAACCCCTTTTTTGGGCCTCCAAAGTTTTCAACATTTTTGAAGGCCTAACATGCATTTTAAGGCCTTTACTTGAGCTGCCAACATTTCTGGGGTGTTTTCTGAACTTTCAGGGGTGTAGCATGCATTTTTCATGGCAAAAATATTTTGGGAAATTTCAGTGGTCTAGGATGCGGGTTAATGCCCCTTTCAGGTTGCAAATGTTTTTGGGACATTCAGAGCTCTCTGACACCGTTTTTGATCCAACAACATTTTCTGGACCTGAAGGGGTCTAGGATGCCTGTAAACCCCTTTTTTGGGCCTCCAAAGTTTTCTAAATTTTTGCAGGCCTAAAATGCATTTTAATGCCTTTTTTGGGCTGCTAACATATTCTGAACTTTCAAGGGTGTAGTATGAATTTTTCGTGCACAAAATATTTTTGGGAATTTCAGAGGTCTAGGATGCGGGTTAATGCCCCTTTCAGGCTGCAAATATTTTTGGGACATTCAGAGCTCTCTGACACCATTTTTGGTCCAACAACATTTTCTGGACTTTTGGGGGTCTAGGATGCCTGTAAACCCCTTTTTTGGGCCTCCAAAGTTTTCTAAATTTTTGCAGACCTAAAATGCATTTTAATGCCTTTTTTGGGCTGCTAACATATTCTGAACTTTCAGGGGTGTAGTATGAATTTTTCATGCACAAAATATTTTTGGGAATTTCAGAGGTCTAGGATGCGGGTTAATGCCCCTTTCAGGCTGCAAATGTTTTTGGGACATTCAGAGCTCTCTGACACCGTTTTTGATCCAACAACATTTTCTGGACTTTAGGAGGTCTAGGATGCCTGTAAACCCCTATTTTGTGCCTCCAAAGTTTTCAACATTTTTGAAGGCCTAACATGCATTTTAAGGCCTTTTCTTGAGCTGCCAACATTTTCTGAACTTTCAGGGGTGTAGGATGCATTTTTATTGCCAAAAATATTTTTGGGAATTTCAGTGGTCTAGGATGCGGGTTAATGCCCCTTTCAGGTTGCACATGTTTTTGGGACATTCGGAGCTCTCTGACACCGTTTTTTGATCCACCAACATTTTCTGGACTTTAGGGGGTCTAGGATGCCTGTAACCCCCTTTTTTGGGCCTCCAAAGTTTTCTAAATTTTTGCAGGCCTAAAATGCATTTGAATGCATTTTTTGGGCTTCTAACATATTCTGAACTTTTAGGGGTAGTATACATTTTTCGTGCACAAAATATTTTTGGGAATTTCAGAGGTCTAGGATGCCGGTTAATGCCCCTTTCAGGCTGCAAATGTTTTTGGGACATTCAGAGCTCTCTGACACCATTTTTGGTCCCACAACATTTTCTGGACTTTAGGGGGTCTAGGATGCCTGTAAACGCCTTTTTTGGGCCTCCAAAGTTTTCTAAATTTTTGTAGGCCTAAAATGCATTTTGAGGCCTTCTTTGGGCTGCTAACATATTCTGAACTTTCGGGGTGTAGTATGAATTTTTCGTGCACAAAATATTTTTTGGAATTTCAGAGGTCTAGGATGCATTTCAAGGCCTTTTTTGACCTGGCAACATTTCTGGGGTGTTTTCTGAACTTTCAGGGGTGTAGCATGCATTTTTCATGGCAAAAATATTTTGGGAAATTTCAGTGGTCTAGGATGCGTGTTAATGCCCCTTTCAGGCTGCAAATGTTTTTGGGACATTCAGAGCTCTCTGACACCATTTTTGGTCCAACAACATTTTCTGGACTTTAGGGGGTCTAGGATGCCTGTAAACCCCTTTTTTGGGCCTCCAAAGTTTTCTAAATTTTTGCAGGCCTAAAATGCATTTTAATGCCTTTTTTGGGCTGCTAACATATTCTGAACTTTCAGGGGTGTAGTATGAATTTTTCGTGCACAAAATATTTTTTGGAATTTCAGAGGTCTAGGATGTGGGTTAATGCCCCTTTCAGGCTGCAAATGTTTTTGGGACATTCAAAGCTCTCTGACACCGTTTTTGATCCAACAACATTTTCTGGACTTTAGGAGGTCTAGGATGCCTGTAAACCCTATTTTTGGGCCTCCAAAGTTTTCAACATTTTTGAAGGCCTAACATGCATTTTAAGGCCTTTTTTAGAGTTACCAACATTTTCTGAACTTGCAGGGGTGTAGGATGCATTTTTCATGCCAAAAATATTTTTGGGAATTTCAGTGGTCTAGGATGCGGGTTAATGCCCCTTTCAGGCTGCAAATGTTTTGGGGACAATCAGAGCTCTCTGACACCGGTTTTGGTCCAACAACATTTTCTGGACTTTAGGGGGTCTAGGATGCCTGTAAACCCCTTTTTTGGGCCTCCAAAGTTTTCAACATTTTTGAAGGCCTAACATGCATTTTAAGGCCTTTACTTGAGCTGCCAACATTTCTGGGGTGTTTTCTGAACTTTCAGGGGTGTAGCATGCATTTTTCATGGCAAAAATATTTTGGGAAATTTCAGTGGTCTAGGATGCGGGTTAATGCCCCTTTCAGGTTGCAAATGTTTTTGGGACATTCAGAGCTCTCTGACACCGTTTTTGATCCAACAACATTTTCTGGACCTGAAGGGGTCTAGGATGCCTGTAAACCCCTTTTTTGGGCCTCCAAAGTTTTCTAAATTTTTGCAGGCCTAAAATGCATTTTAATGCCTTTTTTGGGCTGCTAACATATTCTGAACTTTCAAGGGTGTAGTATGAATTTTTCGTGCACAAAATATTTTTGGGAATTTCAGAGGTCTAGGATGCGGGTTAATGCCCCTTTCAGGCTGCAAATATTTTTGGGACATTCAGAGCTCTCTGACACCATTTTTGGTCCAACAACATTTTCTGGACTTTTGGGGGTCTAGGATGCCTGTAAACCCCTTTTTTGGGCCTCCAAAGTTTTCTAAATTTTTGCAGACCTAAAATGCATTTTAATGCCTTTTTTGGGCTGCTAACATATTCTGAACTTTCAGGGGTGTAGTATGAATTTTTCATGCACAAAATATTTTTGGGAATTTCAGAGGTCTAGGATGCGGGTTAATGCCCCTTTCAGGCTGCAAATGTTTTTGGGACATTCAGAGCTCTCTGACACCGTTTTTGATCCAACAACATTTTCTGGACTTTAGGAGGTCTAGGATGCCTGTAAACCCCTATTTTGCGCCTCCAAAGTTTTCAACATTTTTGAAGGCCTAACATGCATTTTAAGGCCTTTTCTTGAGCTGCCAACATTTTATGAATGTTCAGGGGTGTAGGATGCATTTTTAGTGGCAAAATATTTTTGGGAATTTCAGTGGTCTAGGATGCTGGTTAATGCCCCTTTCAGGTTGCACATGTTTTTGGGACATTCGGAGCTCTCTGACACCATTTTTGGTCCCACAACATTTTCTGGACTTCAGGGGGTCTAGGATGCCTGTAAACACCTTTTTTGGGCCTCCAAAGTTTTCTAAATTTTTGTAGGCCTAAAATGCATTTTAAGGCCTTCTTTGGGCTGCTAACATATTTTGAGTTTCAGGGGTATAGGATACATTTTTCGAGCACAAAATATTCTTTGGAATTTTAGAGGTCTAGGATGCGGGTTAATGACCCTTTCAGGCTGCAAATGTTTTTGGGACATTTAGAGCTCTCTGACACCGTTTTTGATCCAACAACATTTTCTGGACTTTAGGAGGTCTAGGATGCCTGTAAACCCCTATTTTGCGCCTCCAAAGTTTTCAACATTTTTGCAGGCCTAAAATGCATTTTAATGCCTTTTTTGGGCTGCTAACATATTCTGAACTTTCAGGGGTGTAGTATGAATTTTTCGTGCACAAAATATTTTTTGGAATTTCAGAGGTCTAGGATGCATTTCAAGGCCTTTTTTGACCTGGCAACATTTCTGGGGTGTTTTCTGAACTTTCAGGGGTGTAGCATGCATTTTTCATGGCAAAAATATTTTGGGAAATTTCAGTGGTCTAGGATGCGTGTTAATGCCCCTTTCAGGCTGCAAATGTTTTTGGGACATTCAGAGCTCTCTGATACCATTTTTGGTCCAACAACATTTTCTGGACTTTAGGGGGTCTAGGATGCCTGTAAACCCCTTTTTTGGGCCTCCAAAGTTTTCTAAATTTTTGCAGGCCTAAAATGCATTTTAATGCCTTTTTTGGGCTGCTAACATATTCTGAACTTTCAGGGGTGTAGTATGAATTTTTCGTGCACAAAATATTTTTTGGAATTTCAGAGGTCTAGGATGTGGGTTAATGCCCCTTTCAGGCTGCAAATGTTTTTGGGACATTCAAAGCTCTCTGACACCGTTTTTGATCCAACAACATTTTCTGGACTTTAGGAGGTCTAGGATGCCTGTAAACCCTATTTTTGGGCCTCCAAAGTTTTCAACATTTTTGAAGGCCTAACATGCATTTTAAGGCCTTTTTTAGAGTTACCAACATTTTCTGAACTTGCAGGGGTGTAGGATGCATTTTTCATGCCAAAAATATTTTTGGGAATTTCAGTGGTCTAGGATGCGGGTTAATGCCCCTTTCAGGCTGCAAATGTTTTGGGGACAATCAGAGCTCTCTGACACCGATTTTGGTCCAACAACATTTTCTGGACTTTAGGGGGTCTAGGATGCCTGTAAACCCCTTTTTTGGGCCTCCAAAGTTTTCAACATTTTTGAAGGCCTAACATGCATTTTAAGGCCTTTACTTGAGCTGCCAACATTTCTGGGGTGTTTTCTGAACTTTCAGGGGTGTAGCATGCATTTTTCATGGCAAAAATATTTTGGGAAATTTCAGTGGTCTAGGATGCGGGTTAATGCCCCTTTCAGGTTGCAAATGTTTTTGGGACATTCAGAGCTCTCTGACACCGTTTTTGATCCAACAACATTTTCTGGACCTGAAGGGGTCTAGGATGCCTGTAAACCCCTTTTTTGGGCCTCCAAAGTTTTCTAAATTTTTGCAGGCCTAAAATGCATTTTAATGCCTTTTTTGGGCTGCTAACATATTCTGAACTTTCAGGGGTGTAGTATGAATTTTTCATGCACAAAATATTTTTGGGAATTTCAGAGGTCTAGGATGCGGGTTAATGCCCCTTTCAGGCTGCAAATGTTTTTGGGACATTCAGAGCTCTCTGACACCGTTTTTGATCCAACAACATTTTCTGGACTTTAGGAGGTCTAGGATGCCTGTAAACCCCTATTTTGCGCCTCCAAAGTTTTCAACATTTTTGCAGGCCTAAAATGCATTTTAATGCCTTTTTTGGGCTGCTAACATATTCTGAACTTTCAGGGGTGTAGTATGAATTTTTCGTGCACAAAATATTTTTTGGAATTTCAGAGGTCTAGGATGCATTTCAAGGCCTTTTTTGACCTGGCAACATTTCTGGGGTGTTTTCTGAACTTTCAGGGGTGTAGCATGCATTTTTCATGGCAAAAATATTTTGGGAAATTTCAGTGGTCTAGGATGCGTGTTAATGCCCCTTTCAGGCTGCAAATGTTTTTGGGACATTCAGAGCTCTCTGACACCATTTTTGGTCCAACAACATTTTCTGGAATTTAGGGGGTCTAGGATGCCTGTAAACCCCTTTTTTGGGCCTCCAAAGTTTTCTAAATTTTTGCAGGCCTAAAATGCATTTTAATGCCTTTTTTGGGCTGCTAACATATTCTGAACTTTCAGGGGTGTAGTATGAATTTTTCATGCACAAAATATTTTTTGGAATTTCAGAGGTCTAGGATGTGGGTTAATGCCCCTTTCAGGCTGCAAATGTTTTTGGGACATTCAAAGCTCTCTGACACCGTTTTTGATCCAACAACATTTTCTGGACTTTAGGAGGTCTAGGATGCCTGTAAACCCTATTTTTGGGCCTCCAAAGTTTTCAACATTTTTGAAGGCCTAACATGCATTTTAAGGCCTTTTTTAGAGTTACCAACATTTTCTGAACTTGCAGGGGTGTAGGATGCATTTTTCATGCCAAAAATATTTTTGGGAATTTCAGTGGTCTAGGATGCGGGTTAATGCCCCTTTCAGGCTGCAAATGTTTTGGGGACAATCAGAGCTCTCTGACACCGATTTTGGTCCAACAACATTTTCTGGACTTTAGGGGGTCTAGGATGCCTGTAAACCCCTTTTTTGGGCCTCCAAAGTTTTCAACATTTTTGAAGGCCTAACATGCATTTTAAGGCCTTTACTTGAGCTGCCAACATTTCTGGGGTGTTTTCTGAACTTTCAGGGGTGTAGCATGCATTTTTCATGGCAAAAATATTTTGGGAAATTTCAGTGGTCTAGGATGCGGGTTAATGCCCCTTTCAGGTTGCAAATGTTTTTGGGACATTCAGAGCTCTCTGACACCGTTTTTGATCCAACAACATTTTCTGGACCTGAAGGGGTCTAGGATGCCTGTAAACCCCTTTTTTGGGCCTCCAAAGTTTTCTAAATTTTTGCAGGCCTAAAATGCATTTTAATGCCTTTTTTGGGCTGCTAACATATTCTGACCTTTCAAAGGGTGTAGTATGAATTTTTCGTGCACAAAATATTTTTGGGAATTTCAGAGGTCTAGGATGCGGGTTAATGCCCCTTTCAGGCTGCAAATATTTTTGGGACATTCAGAGCTCTCTGACACCATTTTTGGTCCAACAACATTTTCTGGACTTTTGGGGGTCTAGGATGCCTGTAAACCCCTTTTTTGGGCCTCCAAAGTTTTCTAAATTTTTGCAGACCTAAAATGCATTTTAATGCCTTTTTTGGGCTGCTAACATATTCTGAACTTTCAGGGGTGTAGTATGAATTTTTCATGCACAAAATATTTTTGGGAATTTCAGAGGTCTAGGATGCGGGTTAATGCCCCTTTCAGGCTGCAAATGTTTTTGGGACATTCAGAGCTCTCTGACACCGTTTTTGATCCAACAACATTTTCTGGACTTTAGGAGGTCTAGGATGCCTGTAAACCCCTATTTTGCGCCTCCAAAGTTTTCAACATTTTTGAAGGCCTAACATGCATTTTAAGGCCTTTTCTTGAGCTGCCAACATTTTATGAATGTTCAGGGGTGTAGGATGCATTTTTAGTGGCAAAATATTTTTGGGAATTTCAGTGGTCTAGGATGCTGGTTAATGCCCCTTTCAGGTTGCACATGTTTTTGGGACATTCGGAGCTCTCTGACACCATTTTTGGTCCCACAACATTTTCTGGACTTCAGGGGGTCTAGGATGCCTGTAAACGCCTTTTTTGGGCCTCCAAAGTTTTCTAAATTTTTGTAGGCCTAAAATGCATTTTAAGGCCTTCTTTGGGCTGCTAACATATTTTGAGTTTCAGGGGTATAGGATACATTTTTCGAGCACAAAATATTTTTTGGAATTTTAGAGGTCTAGGATGCGGGTTAATGACCCTTTCAGGCTGCAAATGTTTTTGGGACATTCAGAGCTCTCTGACACCGTTTTTGATCCAACAACATTTTCTGGACTTTAGGAGGTCTAGGATGCCTGTAAACCCCTATTTTGCGCCTCCAAAGTTTTCAACATTTTTGCAGGCCTAAAATGCATTTTAATGCCTTTTTTGGGCTGCTAACATATTCTGAACTTTCAGGGGTGTAGTATGAATTTTTCGTGCACAAAATATTTTTTGGAATTTCAGAGGTCTAGGATGCATTTCAAGGCCTTTTTTGACCTGGCAACATTTCTGGGGTGTTTTCTGAACTTTCAGGGGTGTAGCATGCATTTTTCATGGCAAAAATATTTTGGGAAATTTCAGTGGTCTAGGATGCGTGTTAATGCCCCTTTCAGGCTGCAAATGTTTTTGGGACATTCAGAGCTCTCTGATACCATTTTTGGTCCAACAACATTTTCTGGACTTTAGGGGGTCTAGGATGCCTGTAAACCCCTTTTTTGGGCCTCCAAAGTTTTCTAAATTTTTGCAGGCCTAAAATGCATTTTAATGCCTTTTTTGGGCTGCTAACATATTCTGAACTTTCAGGGGTGTAGTATGAATTTTTCGTGCACAAAATATTTTTTGGAATTTCAGAGGTCTAGGATGTGGGTTAATGCCCCTTTCAGGCTGCAAATGTTTTTGGGACATTCAAAGCTCTCTGACACCGTTTTTGATCCAACAACATTTTCTGGACTTTAGGAGGTCTAGGATGCCTGTAAACCCTATTTTTGGGCCTCCAAAGTTTTCAACATTTTTGAAGGCCTAACATGCATTTTAAGGCCTTTTTTAGAGTTACCAACATTTTCTGAACTTGCAGGGGTGTAGGATGCATTTTTCATGCCAAAAATATTTTTGGGAATTTCAGTGGTCTAGGATGCGGGTTAATGCCCCTTTCAGGCTGCAAATGTTTTGGGGACAATCAGAGCTCTCTGACACCGATTTTGGTCCAACAACATTTTCTGGACTTTAGGGGGTCTAGGATGCCTGTAAACCCCTTTTTTGGGCCTCCAAAGTTTTCAACATTTTTGAAGGCCTAACATGCATTTTAAGGCCTTTACTTGAGCTGCCAACATTTCTGGGGTGTTTTCTGAACTTTCAGGGGTGTAGCATGCATTTTTCATGGCAAAAATATTTTGGGAAATTTCAGTGGTCTAGGATGCGGGTTAATGCCCCTTTCAGGTTGCAAATGTTTTTGGGACATTCAGAGCTCTCTGACACCGTTTTTGATCCAACAACATTTTCTGGACCTGAAGGGGTCTAGGATGCCTGTAAACCCCTTTTTTGGGCCTCCAAAGTTTTCTAAATTTTTGCAGGCCTAAAATGCATTTTAATGCCTTTTTTGGGCTGCTAACATATTCTGAACTTTCAAGGGTGTAGTATGAATTTTTCGTGCACAAAATATTTTTGGGAATTTCAGAGGTCTAGGATGCGGGTTAATGCCCCTTTCAGGCTGCAAATATTTTTGGGACATTCAGAGCTCTCTGACACCATTTTTGGTCCAACAACATTTTCTGGACTTTTGGGGGTCTAGGATGCCTGTAAACCCCTTTTTTGGGCCTCCAAAGTTTTCTAAATTTTTGCAGACCTAAAATGCATTTTAATGCCTTTTTTGGGCTGCTAACATATTCTGAACTTTCAGGGGTGTAGTATGAATTTTTCATGCACAAAATAATTTTGGGAATTTCAGAGGTCTAGGATGCGGGTTAATGCCCCTTTCAGGCTGCAAATGTTTTTGGGACATTCAGAGCTCTCTGACACCGTTTTTGATCCAACAACATTTTCTGGACTTTAGGAGGTCTAGGATGCCTGTAAACCCCTATTTTGTGCCTCCAAAGTTTTCAACATTTTTGAAGGCCTAACATGCATTTTAAGGCCTTTTCTTGAGCTGCCAACATTTTCTGAACTTTCAGGGGTGTAGGATGCATTTTTATTGCCAAAAATATTTTTGGGAATTTCAGTGGTCTAGGATGCGGGTTAATGCCCCTTTCAGGTTGCACATGTTTTTGGGACATTCGGAGCTCTCTGACACCGTTTTTTGATCCACCAACATTTTCTGGACTTTAGGGGGTCTAGGATGCCTGTAACCCCCTTTTTTGGGCCTCCAAAGTTTTCTAAATTTTTGCAGGCCTAAAATGCATTTGAATGCATTTTTTGGGCTTCTAACATATTCTGAACTTTTAGGGGTAGTATACATTTTTCGTGCACAAAATATTTTTGGGAATTTCAGAGGTCTAGGATGCCGGTTAATGCCCCTTTCAGGCTGCAAATGTTTTTGGGACATTCAGAGCTCTCTGACACCATTTTTGGTCCAACAACATTTTCTGGACTTTAGGGGGTCTAGGATGCCTGTAAACCCCTTTTTTGGGCCTCCAAAGTTTTCTAAATTTTTGCAGGCCTAAAATGCATTTTAATGCCTTTTTTGGGCTGCTAACATATTCTGAACTTTCAAGGGTGTAGTATGAATTTTTCGTGCACAAAATATTTTTGGGAATTTCAGAGGTCTAGGATGCGGGTTAATGCCCCTTTCAGGCTGCAAATATTTTTGGGACATTCAGAGCTCTCTGACACCATTTTTGGTCCAACAACATTTTCTGGACTTTTGGGGGTCTAGGATGCCTGTAAACCCCTTTTTTGGGCCTCCAAAGTTTTCTAAATTTTTGCAGACCTAAAATGCATTTTAATGCCTTTTTTGGGCTGCTAACATATTCTGAACTTTCAGGGGTGTAGTATGAATTTTTCATGCACAAAATATTTTTGGGAATTTCAGAGGTCTAGGATGCGGGTTAATGCCCCTTTCAGGCTGCAAATGTTTTTGGGACAGTCAGAGCTCTCTGACACCGTTTTTGATCCAACAACATTTTCTGGACTTTAGGAGGTCTAGGATGCCTGTAAACCCCTATTTTGCGCCTCCAAAGTTTTCAACATTTTTGAAGGCCTAACATGCATTGTAAGGCCTTTTCTTGAGCTGCCAACATTTTATGAATGTTCAGGGGTGTAGGATGCATTTTTAGTGGCAAAATATTTTTGGGAATTTCAGTGGTCTAGGATGCTGGTTAATGCCCCTTTCAGGTTGCACATGTTTTTGGGACATTCGGAGCTCTCTGACACCATTTTTGGTCCCACAACATTTTCTGGACTTCAGGGGGTCTAGGATGCCTGTAAACGCCTTTTTTGGGCCTCCAAAGTTTTCTAAATTTTTGTAGGCCTAAAATGCATTTTAAGGCCTTCTTTGGGCTGCTAACATATTTTGAGTTTCAGGGGTATAGGATACATTTTTCGAGCACAAAATATTTTTTGGAATTTTAGAGGTCTAGGATGCGGGTTAATGACCCTTTCAGGCTGCAAATGTTTTTGGGACATTCAGAGCTCTCTGACACCGTTTTTGATCCAACAACATTTTCTGGACTTTAGGAGGTCTAGGATGCCTGTAAACCCCTATTTTGCGCCTCCAAAGTTTTCAACATTTTTGCAGGCCTAAAATGCATTTTAATGCCTTTTTTGGGCTGCTAACATATTCTGAACTTTCAGGGGTGTAGTATGAATTTTTCGTGCACAAAATATTTTTTGGAATTTCAGAGGTCTAGGATGCATTTCAAGGCCTTTTTTGACCTGGCAACATTTCTGGGGTGTTTTCTGAACTTGCAGGGGTGTAGGATGCATTTTTCATGCCAAAAATATTTTTGGGAATTTCAGTGGTCTAGGATGCGGGTTAAATGCCCCTTTCAGGCTGCAAATGTTTTGGGGACAATCAGAGCTCTCTGACACCGATTTTGGTCCAACAACATTTTCTGGACTTTAGGGGGTCTAGGATGCCTGTAAACCCCTTTTTTGGGCCTCCAAAGTTTTCAACATTTTTGAAGGCCTAACATGCATTTTAAGGCCTTTACTTGAGCTGCCAACATTTCTGGGGTGTTTTCTGAACTTTCAGGGGTGTAGCATGCATTTTTCATGGCAAAAATATTTTGGGAAATTTGAGTGGTCTAGGATGCGGGTTAATGCCCCTTTCAGGTTGCAAATGTTTTTGGGACATTCAGAGCTCTCTGACACCGTTTTTGATCCAACAACATTTTCTGGACCTGAAGGGGTCTAGGATGCCTGTAAACCCCTTTTTTGGGCCTCCAAAGTTTTCTAAATTTTTGCAGGCCTAAAATGCATTTTAATGCCTTTTTTGGGCTGCTAACATATTCTGAACTTTCAAGGGTGTAGTATGAATTTTTCGTGCACAAAATATTTTTGGGAATTTCAGAGGTCTAGGATGCGGGTTAATGCCCCTTTCAGGCTGCAAATATTTTTGGGACATTCAGAGCTCTCTGACACCATTTTTGGTCCAACAACATTTTCTGGACTTTTGGGGGTCTAGGATGCCTGTAAACCCCTTTTTTGGGCCTCCAAAGTTTTCTAAATTTTTGCAGACCTAAAATGCATTTTAATGCCTTTTTTGGGCTGCTAACATATTCTGAACTTTCAGGGGTGTAGTATGAATTTTTCATGCACAAAATATTTTTGGGAATTTCAGAGGTCTAGGATGCGGGTTAATGCCCCTTTCAGGCTGCAAATGTTTTTGGGACATTCAGAGCTCTCTGACACCGTTTTTGATCCAACAACATTTTCTGGACTTTAGGAGGTCTAGGATGCCTGTAAACCCCTATTTTGCGCCTCCAAAGTTTTCAACATTTTTGAAGGCCTAACATGCATTTTAAGGCCTTTTCTTGAGCTGCCAACATTTTATGAATGTTCAGGGGTGTAGGATGCATTTTTAGTGGCAAAATATTTTTGGGAATTTCAGTGGTCTAGGATGCTGGTTAATGCCCCTTTCAGGTTGCACATGTTTTTGGGACATTCGGAGCTCTCTGACACCATTTTTGGTCCCACAACATTTTCTGGACTTCAGGGGGTCTAGGATGCCTGTAAACGCCTTTTTTGGGCCTCCAAAGTTTTCTAAATTTTTGTAGGCCTAAAATGCATTTTAAGGCCTTCTTTGGGCTGCTAACATATTTTGAGTTTCAGGGGTATAGGATACATTTTTCGAGCACAAAATATTTTTTGGAATTTTAGAGGTCTAGGATGCGGGTTAATGACCCTTTCAGGCTGCAAATGTTTTTGGGACATTCAGAGCTCTCTGACACCGTTTTTGATCCAACAACATTTTCTGGACTTTAGGAGGTCTAGGATGCCTGTAAACCCCTATTTTGCGCCTCCAAAGTTTTCAACATTTTTGCAGGCCTAAAATGCATTTTAATGCCTTTTTTGGGCTGCTAACATATTCTGAACTTTCAGGGGTGTAGTATGAATTTTTCGTGCACAAAATATTTTTTGGAATTTCAGAGGTCTAGGATGCATTTCAAGGCCTTTTTTGACCTGGCAACATTTCTGGGGTGTTTTCTGAACTTTCAGGGGTGTAGCATGCATTTTTCATGGCAAAAATATTTTGGGAAATTTCAGTGGTCTAGGATGCGTGTTAATGCCCCTTTCAGGCTGCAAATGTTTTTGGGACATTCAGAGCTCTCTGACACCATTTTTGGTCCAACAACATTTTCTGGACTTTAGGGGGTCTAGGATGCCTGTAAACCCCTTTTTTGGGCCTCCAAAGTTTTCTAAATTTTTGCAGGCCTAAAATGCATTTTAATGCCTTTTTTGGGCTGCTAACATATTCTGAACTTTCAGGGGTGTAGTATGAATTTTTCGTGCACAAAATATTTTTTGGAATTTCAGAGGTCTAGGATGTGGGTTAATGCCCCTTTCAGGCTGCAAATGTTTTTGGGACATTCAAAGCTCTCTGACACCGTTTTGATCCAACAACATTTTCTGGACTTTAGGAGGTCTAGGATGCCTGTAAACCCTATTTTTGGGCCTCCAAAGTTTTCAACATTTTTGAAGGCCTAACATGCATTTTAAGGCCTTTTTTAGAGTTACCAACATTTTCTGAACTTGCAGGGGTGTAGGATGCATTTTTCATGCCAAAAATATTTTTGGGAATTTCAGTGGTCTAGGATGCGGGTTAATGCCCCTTTCAGGCTGCAAATGTTTTGGGGACAATCAGAGCTCTCTGACACCGATTTTGGTCCAACAACATTTTCTGGACTTTAGGGGGTCTAGGATGCCTGTAAACCCCTTTTTTGGGCCTCCAAAGTTTTCAACATTTTTGAAGGCCTAACATGCATTTTAAGGCCTTTACTTGAGCTGCCAACATTTCTGGGGTGTTTTCTGAACTTTCAGGGGTGTAGCATGCATTTTTCATGGCAAAAATATTTTGGGAAATTTCAGTGGTCTAGGATGCGGGTTAATGCCCCTTTCAGGTTGCAAATGTTTTTGGGACATTCAGAGCTCTCTGACACCGTTTTTGATCCAACAACATTTTCTGGACCTGAAGGGGTCTAGGATGCCTGTAAACCCCTTTTTTGGGCCTCCAAAGTTTTCTAAATTTTTGCAGACCTAAAATGCATTTTAATGCCTTTTTTGGGCTGCTAACATATTCTGAACTTTCAGGGGTGTAGTATGAATTTTTCATGCACAAAATATTTTTGGGAATTTCAGAGGTCTAGGATGCGGGTTAATGCCCCTTTCAGGCTGCAAATGTTTTTGGGACATTCAGAGCTCTCTGACACCGTTTTTGATCCAACAACATTTTCTGGACTTTAGGAGGTCTAGGATGCCTGTAAACCCCTATTTTGCGCCTCCAAAGTTTTCAACATTTTTGAAGGCCTAACATGCATTTTAAGGCCTTTTCTTGAGCTGCCAACATTTTATGAATGTTCAGGGGTGTAGGATGCATTTTTAGTGGCAAAATATTTTTGGGAATTTCAGTGGTCTAGGATGCTGGTTAATGCCCCTTTCAGGTTGCACATGTTTTTGGGACATTCTGAGCTCTCTGACACCATTTTTGGTCCCACAACATTTTCTGGACTTCAGGGGGTCTAGGATGCCTGTAAACGCCTTTTTTGGGCCTCCAAAGTTTTCTAAATTTTTGTAGGCCTAAAATGCATTTTAAGGCCTTCTTTGGGCTGCTAACATATTTTGAGTTTCAGGGGTATAGGATACATTTTTCGAGCACAAAATATTTTTTGGAATTTTAGAGGTCTAGGATGCGGGTTAATGACCCTTTCAGGCTGCAAAAGTTTTTGGGACATTCAGAGCTCTCTGACACCGTTTTTGATCCAACAACATTTTCTGGACTTTAGGAGGTCTAGGATGCCTGTAAACCCCTATTTTGCGCCTCCAAAGTTTTCAACATTTTTGCAGGCCTAAAATGCATTTTAATGCCTTTTTTGGGCTGCTAACATATTCTGAACTTTCAGGGGTGTAGTATGAATTTTTCGTGCACAAAATATTTTTTGGAATTTCAGAGGTCTAGGATGCATTTCAAGGCCTTTTTTGACCTGGCAACATTTCTGGGGTGTTTTCTGAACTTTCAGGGGTGTAGCATGCATTTTTCATGGCAAAAATATTTTGGGAAATTTCAGTGGTCTAGGATGCGTGTTAATGCCCCTTTCAGGCTGCAAATGTTTTTGGGACATTCAGAGCTCTCTGACACCATTTTTGGTCCAACAACATTTTCTGGACTTTAGGGGGTCTAGGATGCCTGTAAACCCCTTTTTTGGGCCTCCAAAGTTTTCTAAATTTTTGCAGGCCTAAAATGCATTTTAATGCCTTTTTTGGGCTGCTAACATATTCTGAACTTTCAGGGGTGTAGTATGAATTTTTCGTGCACAAAATATTTTTTGGAATTTCAGAGGTCTAGGATGTGGGTTAATGCCCCTTTCAGGCTGCAAATGTTTTTGGGACATTCAAAGCTCTCTGACACCGTTTTTGATCCAACAACATTTTCTGGACTTTAGGAGGTCTAGGATGCCTGTAAACCCTATTTTTGGGCATCCAAAGTTTTCAACATTTTTGAAGGCCTAACATGCATTTTAAGGCCTTTTTTAGAGTTACCAACATTTTCTGAACTTGCAGGGGTGTAGGATGCATTTTTCATGCCAAAAATATTTTTGGGAATTTCAGTGGTCTAGGATGCGGGTTAATGCCCCTTTCAGGCTGCAAATGTTTTGGGGACAATCAGAGCTCTCTGACACCGATTTTGGTCCAACAACATTTTCTGGACTTTAGGGGGTCTAGGATGCCTGTAAACCCCTTTTTTGGGCCTCCAAAGTTTTCAACATTTTTGAAGGCCTAACATGCATTTTAAGGCCTTTACTTGAGCTGCCAACATTTCTGGGGTGTTTTCTGAACTTTCAGGGGTGTAGCATGCATTTTTCATGGCAAAAATATTTTGGGAAATTTCAGTGGTCTAGGATGCGGGTTAATGCCCCTTTCAGGTTGCAAATGTTTTTGGGACATTCAGAGCTCTCTGACACCGTTTTTGATCCAACAACATTTTCTGGACCTGAAGGGGTCTAGGATGCCTGTAAACCCCTTTTTTGGGCCTCCAAAGTTTTCTAAATTTTTGCAGGCCTAAAATGCATTTTAATGCCTTTTTTGGGCTGCTAACATATTCTGAACTTTCAAGGGTGTAGTATGAATTTTTCGTGCACAAAATATTTTTGGGAATTTCAGAGGTCTAGGATGCGGGTTAATGCCCCTTTCAAGCTGCAAATATTTTTGGGACATTCAGAGCTCTCTGACACCATTTTTGGTCCAACAACATTTTCTGGACTTTTGGGGGTCTAGGATGCCTGTAAACCCCTTTTTTGGGCCTCCAAAGTTTTCTAAATTTTTGCAGACCTAAAATGCATTTTAATGCCTTTTTTGGGCTGCTAACATATTCTGAACTTTCAGGGGTGTAGTATGAATTTTTCATGCACAAAATATTTTTGGGAATTTCAGAGGTCTAGGATGCGGGTTAATGCCCCTTTCAGGCTGCAAATGTTTTTGGGACATTCAGAGCTCTCTGACACCGTTTTTGATCCAACAACATTTTCTGGACTTTAGGAGGTCTAGGATGCCTGTAAACCCCTATTTTGTGCCTCCAAAGTTTTCAACATTTTTGAAGGCCTAACATGCATTTTAAGGCCTTTTCTTGAGCTGCCAACATTTTCTGAACTTTCAGGGGTGTAGGATGCATTTTTATTGCCAAAAATATTTTTGGGAATTTCAGTGGTCTAGGATGCGGGTTAATGCCCCTTTCAGGTTGCACATGTTTTTGGGACATTCGGAGCTCTCTGACACCGTTTTTTGATCCACCAACATTTTCTGGACTTTAGGGGGTCTAGGATGCCTGTAACCCCCTTTTTTGGGCCTCCAAAGTTTTCTAAATTTTTGCAGGCCTAAAATGCATTTGAATGCATTTTTTGGGCTTCTAACATATTCTGAACTTTTAGGGGTAGTATACATTTTTCGTGCACAAAATATTTTTGGGAATTTCAGAGGTCTAGGATGCCGGTTAATGCCCCTTTCAGGCTGCAAATGTTTTTGGGACATTCAGAGCTCTCTGACACCATTTTTGGTCCCACAACATTTTCTGGACTTTAGGGGGTCTAGGATGCCTGTAAACGCCTTTTTTGGGCCTCCAAAGTTTTCTAAATTTTTGTAGGCCTAAAATGCATTTTGAGGCCTTCTTTGGGCTGCTAACATATTCTGAACTTTCAGGGGTGTAGTATGAATTTTTCGTGCACAAAATATTTTTTGGAATTTCAGAGGTCTAGGATGCATTTCAAGGCCTTTTTTGACCTGGCAACATTTCTGGGGTGTTTTCTGAACTTTCAGGGGTGTAGCATGCATTTTTCATGGCAAAAATATTTTGGGAAATTTCAGTGGTCTAGGATGCGTGTTAATGCCCCTTTCAGGCTGCAAATGTTTTTGGGACATTCAGAGCTCTCTGACACCATTTTTGGTCCAACAACATTTTCTGGACTTTAGGGGGTCTAGGATGCCTGTAAACCCCTTTTTTGGGCCTCCAAAGTTTTCTAAATTTTTGCAGGCCTAAAATGCATTTTAATGCCTTTTTTGGGCTGCTAACATATTCTGAACTTTCAGGGGTGTAGTATGAATTTTTCGTGCACAAAATATTTTTTGGAATTTCAGAGGTCTAGGATGTGGGTTAATGCCCCTTTCAGGCTGCAAATGTTTTTGGGACATTCAGAGCTCTCTGACACCGTTTTTGATCCAACAACATTTTCTGGACTTTAGGAGGTCTAGGATGCCTGTAAACCCTATTTTTGGGCCTCCAAAGTTTTCAACATTTTTGAAGGCCGAACATGCATTTTAAGGCCTTTTTTAGAGTTACCAACATTTTCTGAACTTGCAGGGGTGTAGGATGCATTTTTCATGCCAAAAATATTTTTGGGAATTTCAGTGGTCTAGGATGCGGGTTAATGCCCCTTTCAGGCTGCAAATGTTTTGGGGACAATCAGAGCTCTCTGACACCGATTTTGGTCCAACAACATTTTCTGGACTTTAGGGGGTCTAGGATGCCTGTAAACCCCTTTTTTGGGCCTCCAAAGTTTTCAACATTTTTGAAGGCCTAACATGCATTTTAAGGCCTTTACTTGAGCTGCCAACATTTCTGGGGTGTTTTCTGAACTTTCAGGGGTGTAGCATGCATTTTTCATGGCAAAAATATTTTGGGAAATTTCAGTGGTCTAGGATGCGGGTTAATGCCCCTTTCAGGTTGCAAATGTTTTTGGGACATTCAGAGCTCTCTGACACCGTTTTTGATCCAACAACATTTTCTGGACCTGAAGGGGTCTAGGATGCCTGTAAACCCCTTTTTTGGGCCTCCAAAGTTTTCTAAATTTTTGCAGGCCTAAAATGCATTTTAATGCCTTTTTTGGGCTGCTAACATATTCTGAACTTTCAGGGGTGTAGTATGAATTTTTCATGCACAAAATATTTTTGGGAATTTCAGAGGTCTAGGATGCGGGTTAATGCCCCTTTCAGGCTGCAAATGTTTTTGGGACATTCAGAGCTCTCTGACACCGTTTTTGATCCAACAACATTTTCTGGACTTTAGGAGGTCTAGGATGCCTGTAAACCCCTATTTTGCGCCTCCAAAGTTTTCAACATTTTTGCAGGCCTAAAATGCATTTTAATGCCTTTTTTGGGCTGCTAACATATTCTGAACTTTCAGGGGTGTAGTATGAATTTTTCGTGCACAAAATATTTTTTGGAATTTCAGAGGTCTAGGATGCATTTCAAGGCCTTTTTTGACCTGGCAACATTTCTGGGGTGTTTTCTGAACTTTCAGGGGTGTAGCATGCATTTTTCATGGCAAAAATATTTTGGGAAATTTCAGTGGTCTAGGATGCGTGTTAATGCCCCTTTCAGGCTGCAAATGTTTTTGGGACATTCAGAGCTCTCTGACACCATTTTTGGTCCAACAACATTTTCTGGACTTTAGGGGGTCTAGGATGCCTGTAAACCCCTTTTTTGGGCCTCCAAAGTTTTCTAAATTTTTGCAGGCCTAAAATGCATTTTAATGCCTTTTTTGGGCTGCTAACATATTCTGAACTTTCAGGGGTGTAGTATGAATTTTTCGTGCACAAAATATTTTTTGGAATTTCAGAGGTCTAGGATGTGGGTTAATGCCCCTTTCAGGCTGCAAATGTTTTTGGGACATTCAAAGCTCTCTGACACCGTTTTTGATCCAACAACATTTTCTGGACTTTAGGAGGTCTAGGATGCCTGTAAACCCTATTTTTGGGCATCCAAAGTTTTCAACATTTTTGAAGGCCTAACATGCATTTTAAGGCCTTTTTTAGAGTTACCAACATTTTCTGAACTTGCAGGGGTGTAGGATGCATTTTTCATGCCAAAAATATTTTTGGGAATTTCAGTGGTCTAGGATGCGGGTTAATGCCCCTTTCAGGCTGCAAATGTTTTGGGGACAATCAGAGCTCTCTGACACCGATTTTGGTCCAACAACATTTTCTGGACTTTAGGGGGTCTAGGATGCCTGTAAACCCCTTTTTTGGGCCTCCAAAGTTTTCAACATTTTTGAAGGCCTAACATGCATTTTAAGGCCTTTACTTGAGCTGCCAACATTTCTGGGGTGTTTTCTGAACTTTCAGGGGTGTAGCATGCATTTTTCATGGCAAAAATATTTTGGGAAATTTCAGTGGTCTAGGATGCGGGTTAATGCCCCTTTCAGGTTGCAAATGTTTTTGGGACATTCAGAGCTCTCTGACACCGTTTTTGATCCAACAACATTTTCTGGACCTGAAGGGGTCTAGGATGCCTGTAAACCCCTTTTTTGGGCCTCCAAAGTTTTCTAAATTTTTGCAGGCCTAAAATGCATTTTAATGCCTTTTTTGGGCTGCTAACATATTCTGAACTTTCAAGGGTGTAGTATGAATTTTTCGTGCACAAAATATTTTTGGGAATTTCAGAGGTCTAGGATGCGGGTTAATGCCCCTTTCAGGCTGCAAATATTTTTGGGACATTCAGAGCTCTCTGACACCATTTTTGGTCCAACAACATTTTCTGGACTTTTGGGGGTCTAGGATGCCTGTAAACCCCTTTTTTGGGCCTCCAAAGTTTTCTAAATTTTTGCAGACCTAAAATGCATTTTAATGCCTTTTTTGGGCTGCTAACATATTCTGAACTTTCAGGGGTGTAGTATGAATTTTTCATGCACAAAATATTTTTGGGAATTTCAGAGGTCTAGGATGCGGGTTAATGCCCCTTTCAGGCTGCAAATGTTTTTGGGACATTCAGAGCTCTCTGACACCGTTTTTGATCCAACAACATTTTCTGGACTTTAGGAGGTCTAGGATGCCTGTAAACCCCTATTTTGTGCCTCCAAAGTTTTCAACATTTTTGAAGGCCTAACATGCATTTTAAGGCCTTTTCTTGAGCTGCCAACATTTTCTGAACTTTCAGGGGTGTAGGATGCATTTTTATTGCCAAAAATATTTTTGGGAATTTCAGTGGTCTAGGATGTGGGTTAATGCCCCTTTCAGGTTGCACATGTTTTTGGGACATTCGGAGCTCTCTGACACCGTTTTTTGATCCACCAACATTTTCTGGACTTTAGGGGGTCTAGGATGCCTGTAACCCCCTTTTTTGGGCCTCCAAAGTTTTCTAAATTTTTGCAGGCCTAAAATGCATTTGAATGCATTTTTTGGGCTTCTAACATATTCTGAACTTTTAGGGGTAGTATACATTTTTCGTGCACAAAATATTTTTGGGAATTTCAGAGGTCTAGGATGCCGGTTAATGCCCCTTTCAGGCTGCAAATGTTTTTGGGACATTCAGAGCTCTCTGACACCATTTTTGGTCCCACAACATTTTCTGGACTTTAGGGGGTCTAGGATGCCTGTAAACGCCTTTTTTGGGCCTCCAAAGTTTTCTAAATTTTTGTAGGCCTAAAATGCATTTTGAGGCCTTCTTTGGGCTGCTAACATATTCTGAACTTTCAGGGGTGTAGTATGAATTTTTCGTGCACAAAATATTTTTTGGAATTTCAGAGGTCTAGGATGCATTTCAAGGCCTTTTTTGACCTGGAAACATTTCTGGGGTGTTTTCTGAACTTTCAGGGGTGTAGCATGCATTTTTCATGGCAAAAATATTTTGGGAAATTTCAGTGGTCTAGGATGCGTGTTAATGCCCCTTTCAGGCTGCAAATGTTTTTGGGACATTCAGAGCTCTCTGACACCATTTTTGGTCCAACAACATTTTCTGGACTTTAGGGGGTCTAGGATGCCTGTAAACCCCTTTTTTGGGCCTCCAAAGTTTTCTAAATTTTTGCAGGCCTAAAATGCATTTTAATGCCTTTTTTGGGCTGCTAACATATTCTGAACTTTCAGGGGTGTAGTATGAATTTTTCGTGCACAAAATATTTTTTGGAATTTCAGAGGTCTAGGATGTGGGTTAATGCCCCTTTCAGGCTGCAAATGTTTTTGGGACATTCAAAGCTCTCTGACACCGTTTTTGATCCAACAACATTTTCTGGACTTTAGGAGGTCTAGGATGCCTGTAAACCCTATTTTTGGGCCTCCAAAGTTTTCAACATTTTTGAAGGCCGAACATGCATTTTAAGGCCTTTTTTAGAGTTACCAACATTTTCTGAACTTGCAGGGGTGTAGGATGCATTTTTCATGCCAAAAATATTTTTGGGAATTTCAGTGGTCTAGGATGCGGGTTAATGCCCCTTTCAGGCTGCAAATGTTTTGGGGACAATCAGAGCTCTCTGACACCGATTTTGGTCCAACAACATTTTCTGGACTTTAGGGGGTCTAGGATGCCTGTAAACCCCTTTTTTGGGCCTCCAAAGTTTTCAACATTTTTGAAGGCCTAGCATGCATTTTAAGGCCTTTACTTGAGCTGCCAACATTTCTGGGGTGTTTTCTGAACTTTCAGGGGTGTAGCATGCATTTTTCATGGCAAAAATATTTTGGGAAATTTCAGTGGTCTAGGATGCGGGTTAATGCCCCTTTCAGGTTGCAAATGTTTTTGGGACATTCAGAGCTCTCTGACACCGTTTTTGATCCAACAACATTTTCTGGACCTGAAGGGGTCTAGGATGCCTGTAAACCCCTTTTTTGGGCCTCCAAAGTTTTCTAAATTTTTGCAGGCCTAAAATGCATTTTAATGCCTTTTTTGGGCTGCTAACATATTCTGAACTTTCAGGGGTGTAGTATGAATTTTTCATGCACAAAATATTTTTGGGAATTTCAGAGGTCTAGGATGCGGGTTAATGCCCCTTTCAGGCTGCAAATGTTTTTGGGACATTCAGAGCTCTCTGACACCGTTTTTGATCCAACAACATTTTCTGGACTTTAGGAGGTCTAGGATGCCTGTAAACCCCTATTTTGCGCCTCCAAAGTTTTCAACATTTTTGCAGGCCTAA
Organism: Ambystoma mexicanum; assembly: GCF_040938575.1. Lineage (NCBI taxonomy): Eukaryota > Metazoa > Chordata > Amphibia > Caudata > Ambystomatidae > Ambystoma > Ambystoma mexicanum. The sequence goes on along the minus strand of NC_090931.1, from coordinate 317,451,373 downwards.
AATGCATTTTAATGCCTTTTTTGGGCTGCTAACATATTCTGAACTTTCAGGGGTGTAGTATGAATTTTTCGTGCACAAAATATTTTTTGGAATTTCAGAGGTCTAGGATGCATTTCAAGGCCTTTTTTGACCTGGCAACATTTCTGGGGTGTTTTCTGAACTTTCAGGGGTGTAGCATGCATTTTTCATGGCAAAAATATTTTGGGAAATTTCAGTGGTCTAGGATGCGTGTTAATGCCCCTTTCAGGCTGCAAATGTTTTTGGGACATTCAGAGCTCTCTGACACCATTTTTGGTCCAACAACATTTTCTGGACTTTAGGGGGTCTAGGATGCCTGTAAACCCCTTTTTTGGGCCTCCAAAGTTTTCTAAATTTTTGCAGGCCTAAAATGCATTTTAATGCCTTTTTTGGGCTGCTAACATATTCTGAACTTTCAGGGGTGTAGTATGAATTTTTCGTGCACAAAATATTTTTTGGAATTTCAGAGGTCTAGGATGTGGGTTAATGCCCCTTTCAGGCTGCAAATGTTTTTGGGACATTCAAAGCTCTCTGACACCGTTTTTGATCCAACAACATTTTCTGGACTTTAGGAGGTCTAGGATGCCTGTAAACCCTATTTTTGGGCCTCCAAAGTTTTCAACATTTTTGAAGGCCTAACATGCATTTTAAGGCCTTTTTTAGAGTTACCAACATTTTCTGAACTTGCAGGGGTGTAGGATGCATTTTTCATGCCAAAAATATTTTTGGGAATTTCAGTGGTCTAGGATGCGGGTTAATGCCCCTTTCAGGCTGCAAATGTTTTGGGGACAATCAGAGCTCTCTGACACCGATTTTGGTCCAACAACATTTTCTGGACTTTAGGGGGTCTAGGATGCCTGTAAACCCCTTTTTTGGGCCTCCAAAGTTTTCAACATTTTTGAAGGCCTAACATGCATTTTAAGGCCTTTACTTGAGCTGCCAACATTTCTGGGGTGTTTTCTGAACTTTCAGGGGTGTAGCATGCATTTTTCATGGCAAAAATATTTTGGGAAATTTCAGTGGTCTAGGATGCGGGTTAATGCCCCTTTCAGGTTGCAAATGTTTTTGGGACATTCAGAGCTCTCTGACACCGTTTTTGATCCAACAACATTTTCTGGACCTGAAGGGGTCTAGGATGCCTGTAAACCCCTTTTTTGGGCCTCCAAAGTTTTCTAAATTTTTGCAGGCCTAAAATGCATTTTAATGCCTTTTTTGGGCTGCTAACATATTCTGAACTTTCAAGGGTGTTATATGAATTTTTCGTGCACAAAATATTTTTGGGAATTTCAGAGGTCTAGGATGCGGGTTAATGCCCCTTTCAGGCTGCAAATATTTTTGGGACATTCAGAGCTCTCTGACACCATTTTTGGTCCAACAACATTTTCTGGACTTTTGGGGGTCTAGGATGCCTGTAAACCCCTTTTTTGGGCCTCCAAAGTTTTCTAAATTTTTGCAGACCTAAAATGCATTTTAATGCCTTTTTTGGGCTGCTAACATATTCTGAACTTTCAGGGGTGTAGTATGAATTTTTCATGCACAAAATATTTTTGGGAATTTCAGAGGTCTAGGATGCGGGTTAATGCCCCTTTCAGGCTGCAAATGTTTTTGGGACATTCAGAGCTCTCTGACACCGTTTTTGATCCAACAACATTTTCTGGACTTTAGGAGGTCTAGGATGCCTGTAAACCCCTATTTTGCGCCTCCAAAGTTTTCAACATTTTTGAAGGCCTAACATGCATTTTAAGGCCTTTTCTTGAGCTGCCAACATTTTATGAATGTTCAGGGGTGTAGGATGCATTTTTAGTGGCAAAATATTTTTGGGAATTTCAGTGGTCTAGGATGCTGGTTAATGCCCCTTTCAGGTTGCACATGTTTTTGGGACATTCGGAGCTCTCTGACACCATTTTTGGTCCCACAACATTTTCTGGACTTCAGGGGGTCTAGGATGCCTGTAAACGCCTTTTTTGGGCCTCCAAAGTTTTCTAAATTTTTGTAGGCCTAAAATGCATTTTAAGGCCTTCTTTGGGCTGCTAACATATTTTGAGTTTCAGGGGTATAGGATACATTTTTTGAGCACAAAATATTTTTTGGAATTTTAGAGGTCTAGGATGCGGGTTAATGACCCTTTCAGGCTGCAAATGTTTTTGGGACATTCAGAGCTCTCTGACACCGTTTTTGATCCAACAACATTTTCTGGACTTTAGGAGGTCTAGGATGCCTGTAAACCCCTATTTTGCGCCTCCAAAGTTTTCAACATTTTTGCAGGCCTAAAATGCATTTTAATGCCTTTTTTGGGCTGCTAACATATTCTGAACTTTCAGGGGTGTAGTATGAATTTTTCGTGCACAAAATATTTTTTGGAATTTCAGAGGTCTAGGATGCATTTCAAGGCCTTTTTTGACCTGGCAACATTTCTGGGGTGTTTTCTGAACTTTCAGGGGTGTAGCATGCATTTTTCATGGCAAAAATATTTTGGGAAATTTCAGTGGTCTAGGATGCGTGTTAATGCCCCTTTCAGGCTGCAAATGTTTTTGGGACATTCAGAGCTCTCTGACACCATTTTTGGTCCAACAACATTTTCTGGACTTTAGGGGGTCTAGGATGCCTGTAAACCCCTTTTTTGGGCCTCCAAAGTTTTCTAAATTTTTGCAGGCCTAAAATGCATTTTAATGCCTTTTTTGGGCTGCTAACATATTCTGAACTTTCAGGGGTGTAGTATGAATTTTTCGTGCACAAAATATTTTTTGGAATTTCAGAGGTCTAGGATGTGGGTTAATGCCCCTTTCAGGCTGCAAATGTTTTTGGGACATTCAAAGCTCTCTGACACCGTTTTTGATCCAACAACATTTTCTGGACTTTAGGAGGTCTAGGATGCCTGTAAACCCTATTTTTGGGCCTCCAAAGTTTTCAACATTTTTGAAGGCCTAACATGCATTTTAAGGCCTTTTTTAGAGTTACCAACATTTTCTGAACTTGCAGGGGTGTAGGATGCATTTTTCATGCCAAAAATATTTTTGGGAATTTCAGTGGTCTAGGATGCGGGTTAATGCCCCTTTCAGGCTGCAAATGTTTTGGGGACAATCAGAGCTCTCTGACACCGATTTTGGTCCAACAACATTTTCTGGACTTTAGGGGGTCTAGGATGCCTGTAAACCCCTTTTTTGGGCCTCCAAAGTTTTCAACATTTTTGAAGGCCTAACATGCATTTTAAGGCCTTTACTTGAGCTGCCAACATTTCTGGGGTGTTTTCTGAACTTTCAGGGGTGTAGCATGCATTTTTCATGGCAAAAATATTTTGGGAAATTTCAGTGGTCTAGGATGCGGGTTAATGCCCCTTTCAGGTTGCAAATGTTTTTGGGACATTCAGAGCTCTCTGACACCGTTTTTGATCCAACAACATTTTCTGGACCTGAAGGGGTCTAGGATGCCTGTAAACCCCTTTTTTGGGCCTCCAAAGTTTTCTAAATTTTTGCAGGCCTAAAATGCATTTTAATGCCTTTTTTGGGCTGCTAACATATTCTGAACTTTCAAGGGTGTAGTATGAATTTTTCGTGCACAAAATATTTTTGGGAATTTCAGAGGTCTAGGATGCGGGTTAATGCCCCTTTCAGGCTGCAAATATTTTTGGGACATTCAGAGCTCTCTGACACCATTTTTGGTCCAACAACATTTTCTGGACTTTTGGGGGTCTAGGATGCCTGTAAACCCCTTTTTTGGGCCTCCAAAGTTTTCTAAATTTTTGCAGACCTAAAATGCATTTTAATGCCTTTTTTGGGCTGCTAACATATTCTGAACTTTCAGGGGTGTAGTATGAATTTTTCATGCACAAAATATTTTTGGGAATTTCAGAGGTCTAGGATGCGGGTTAATGCCCCTTTCAGGCTGCAAATGTTTTTGGGACATTCAGAGCTCTCTGACACCGTTTTTGATCCAACAACATTTTCTGGACTTTAGGAGGTCTAGGATGCCTGTAAACCCCTATTTTGCGCCTCCAAAGTTTTCAACATTTTTGAAGGCCTAACATGCATTTTAAGGCCTTTTCTTGAGCTGCCAACATTTTATGAATGTTCAGGGGTGTAGGATGCATTTTTAGTGGCAAAATATTTTTGGGAATTTCAGTGGTCTAGGATGCTGGTTAATGCCCCTTTCAGGTTGCACATGTTTTTGGGACATTCGGAGCTCTCTGACACCATTTTTGGTCCCACAACATTTTCTGGACTTCAGGGGGTCTAGGATGCCTGTAAACGCCTTTTTTGGGCCTCCAAAGTTTTCTAAATTTTTGTAGGCCTAAAATGCATTTTAAGGCCTTCTTTGGGCTGCTAACATATTTTGAGTTTCAGGGGTATAGGATACATTTTTCGAGCACAAAATATTTTTTGGAATTTTAGAGGTCTAGGATGCGGGTTAATGACCCTTTCAGGCTGCAAATGTTTTTGGGACATTCAGAGCTCTCTGACACCGTTTTTGATCCAACAACATTTTCTGGACTTTAGGAGGTCTAGGATGCCTGTAAACCCCTATTTTGCGCCTCCAAAGTTTTCAACATTTTTGCAGGCCTAAAATGCATTTTAATGCCTTTTTTGGGCTGCTAACATATTCTGAACTTTCAGGGGTGTAGTATGAATTTTTCGTGCACAAAATATTTTTTGGAATTTCAGAGGTCTAGGATGCATTTCAAGGCCTTTTTTGACCTGGCAACATTTCTGGGGTGTTTTCTGAACTTTCAGGGGTGTAGCATGCATTTTTCATGGCAAAAATATTTTGGGAAATTTCAGTGGTCTAGGATGCGTGTTAATGCCCCTTTCAGGCTGCAAATGTTTTTGGGACATTCAGAGCTCTCTGACACCATTTTTGGTCCAACAACATTTTCTGGACTTTAGGGGGTCTAGGATGCCTGTAAACCCCTTTTTTGGGCCTCCAAAGTTTTCTAAATTTTTGCAGGCCTAAAATGCATTTTAATGCCTTTTTTGGGCTGCTAACATATTCTGAACTTTCAGGGGTGTAGTATGAATTTTTCGTGCACAAAATATTTTTTGGAATTTCAGAGGTCTAGGATGTGGGTTAATGCCCCTTTCAGGCTGCAAATGTTTTTGGGACATTCAAAGCTCTCTGACACCGTTTTTGATCCAACAACATTTTCTGGACTTTAGGAGGTCTAGGATGCCTGTAAACCCTATTTTTGGGCCTCCAAAGTTTTCAACATTTTTGAAGGCTGAACATGCATTTTAAGGCCTTTTTTAGAGTTACCAACATTTTCTGAACTTGCAGGGGTGTAGGATGCATTTTTCATGCCAAAAATATTTTTGGGAATTTCAGTGGTCTAGGATGCGGGTTAATGCCCCTTTCAGGCTGCAAATGTTTTGGGGACAATCAGAGCTCTCTGACACCGATTTTGGTCCAACAACATTTTCTGGACCTTAGGGGGTCTAGGATGCATTGTAAACCCCTTTTTTGGGCCTCCAAAGTTTTCAACATTTTTGAAGGCCTAACATGCATTTTAAGGCCTTTACTTGAGCTGCCAACATTTCTGGGGTGTTTTCTGAACTTTCAGGGGTGTAGCATGCATTTTTCATGGCAAAAATATTTTGGGAAATTTCAGTGGTCTAGGATGCGGGTTAATGCCCATTTCAGGTTGCAAATGTTTTTGGGACATTCAGAGCTCTCTGACACCGTTTTTGATCCAACAACATTTTCTGGACCTGAAGGGGTCTAGGATGCCTGTAAACCCCTTTTTTGGGCCTCCAAAGTTTTCTAAATTTTTGCAGGCCTAAAATGCATTTTAATGCCTTTTTTGGGCTGCTAACATATTCTGAACTTTCAGGGGTGTAGTATGAATTTTTCATGCACAAAATATTTTTGGGAATTTCAGAGGTCTAGGATGCGGGTTAATGCCCCTTTCAGGCTGCAAATGTTTTTGGGACATTCAGAGCTCTCTGACACCGTTTTTGATCCAACAACATTTTCTGGACTTTAGGAGGTCTAGGATGCCTGTAAACCCCTATTTTGCGCCTCCAAAGTTTTCAACATTTTTGCAGGCCTAAAATGCATTTTAATGCCTTTTTTGGGCTGCTAACATATTCTGAACTTTCAGGGGTGTAGTATGAATTTTTCGTGCACAAAATATTTTTTGGAATTTCAGAGGTCTAGGATGCATTTCAAGGCCTTTTTTGACCTGGCAACATTTCTGGGGTGTTTTCTGAACTTTCAGGGGTGTAGCATGCATTTTTCATGGCAAAAATATTTTGGGAAATTTCAGTGGTCTAGGATGCGTGTTAATGCCCCTTTCAGGCTGCAAATGTTTTTGGGACATTCAGAGCTCTCTGACACCATTTTTGGTCCAACAACATTTTCTGGACTTTAGGGGGTCTAGGATGCCTGTAAACCCCTTTTTTGGGCCTCCAAAGTTTTCTAAATTTTTGCAGGCCTAAAATGCATTTTAATGCCTTTTTTGGGCTGCTAACATATTCTGAACTTTCAGGGGTGTAGTATGAATTTTTCGTGCACAAAATATTTTTTGGAATTTCAGAGGTCTAGGATGTGGGTTAATGCCCCTTTCAGGCTGCAAATGTTTTTGGGACATTCAAAGCTCTCTGACACCGTTTTTGATCCAACAACATTTTCTGGACTTTAGGAGGTCTAGGATGCCTGTAAACCCTATTTTTGGGCCTCCAAAGTTTTCAACATTTTTGAAGGCCTAACATGCATTTTAAGGCCTTTTTTAGAGTTACCAACATTTTCTGAACTTGCAGGGGTGTAGGATGCATTTTTCATGCCAAAAATATTTTTGGGAATTTCAGTGGTCTAGGATGCGGGTTAATGCCCCTTTCAGGCTGCAAATGTTTTGGGGACAATCAGAGCTCTCTGACACCGATTTTGGTCCAACAACATTTTCTGGACTTTAGGGGGTCTAGGATGCCTGTAAACCCCTTTTTTGGGCCTCCAAAGTTTTCAACATTTTTGAAGGCCTAACATGCATTTTAAGGCCTTTACTTGAGCTGCCAACATTTCTGGGGTGTTTTCTGAACTTTCAGGGGTGTAGCATGCATTTTTCATGGCAAAAATATTTTGGGAAATTTCAGTGGTCTAGGATGCGGGTTAATGCCCCTTTCAGGTTGCAAATGTTTTTGGGACATTCAGAGCTCTCTGACACCGTTTTTGATCCAACAACATTTTCTGGACCTGAAGGGGTCTAGGATGCCTGTAAACCCCTTTTTTGGGCCTCCAAAGTTTTCTAAATTTTTGCAGGCCTAAAATGCATTTTAATGCCTTTTTTGGGCTGCTAACATATTCTGAACTTTCAAGGGTGTAGTATGAATTTTTCGTGCACAAAATATTTTTGGGAATTTCAGAGGTCTAGGATGCGGGTTAATGCCCCTTTCAGGCTGCAAATATTTTTGGGACATTCAGAGCTCTCTGACACCATTTTTGGTCCAACAACATTTTCTGGACTTTTGGGGGTCTAGGATGCCTGTAAACCCCTTTTTTGGGCCTCCAAAGTTTTCTAAATTTTTGCAGACCTAAAATGCATTTTAATGCCTTTTTTGGGCTGCTAACATATTCTGAACTTTCAGGGGTGTAGTATGAATTTTTCATGCACAAAATATTTTTGGGAATTTCAGAGGTCTAGGATGCGGGTTAATGCCCCTTTCAGGCTGCAAATGTTTTTGGGACATTCAGAGCTCTCTGACACCGTTTTTGATCCAACAACATTTTCTGGACTTTAGGAGGTCTAGGATGCCTGTAAACCCCTATTTTGTGCCTCCAAAGTTTTCAACATTTTTGAAGGCCTAACATGCATTTTAAGGCCTTTTCTTGAGCTGCCAACATTTTCTGAACTTTCAGGGGTGTAGGATGCATTTTTATTGCCAAAAATATTTTTGGGAATTTCAGTGGTCTAGGATGTGGGTTAATGCCCCTTTCAGGTTGCACATGTTTTTGGGACATTCGGAGCTCTCTGACACCGTTTTTTGATCCACCAACATTTTCTGGACTTTAGGGGGTCTAGGATGCCTGTAACCCCCTTTTTTGGGCCTCCAAAGTTTTCTAAATTTTTGCAGGCCTAAAATGCATTTGAATGCATTTTTTGGGCTTCTAACATATTCTGAACTTTTAGGGGTAGTATACATTTTTCGTGCACAAAATATTTTTGGGAATTTCAGAGGTCTAGGATGCCGGTTAATGCCCCTTTCAGGCTGCAAATGTTTTTGGGACATTCAGAGCTCTCTGACACCATTTTTGGTCCCACAACATTTTCTGGACTTTAGGGGGTCTAGGATGCCTGTAAACGCCTTTTTTGGGCCTCCAAAGTTTTCTAAATTTTTGTAGGCCTAAAATGCATTTTGAGGCCTTCTTTGGGCTGCTAACATATTCTGAACTTTCAGGGGTGTAGTATGAATTTTTCGTGCACAAAATATTTTTTGGAATTTCAGAGGTCTAGGATGCATTTCAAGGCCTTTTTTGACCTGGAAACATTTCTGGGGTGTTTTCTGAACTTTCAAGGGTGTAGCATGCATTTTTCATGGCAAAAATATTTTGGGAAATTTCAGTGGTCTAGGATGCGTGTTAATGCCCCTTTCAGGCTGCAAATGTTTTTGGGACATTCAGAGCTCTCTGACACCATTTTTGGTCCAACAACATTTTCTGGACTTTAGGGGGTCTAGGATGCCTGTAAACCCCTTTTTTGGGCCTCCAAAGTTTTCTAAATTTTTGCAGGCCTAAAATGCATTTTAATGCCTTTTTTGGGCTGCTAACATATTCTGAACTTTCAGGGGTGTAGTATGAATTTTTCGTGCACAAAATATTTTTGGGAATTTCAGAGGTCTAGGATGCGGGTTAATGCCCCTTTCAGGCTGCAAATGTTTTTGGGACATTCAGAGCTCTCTGACACCGTTTTTGATCCAACAACATTTTCTGGACTTTAGGAGGTCTAGGATGCCTGTAAACCCCTATTTTGCGCCTCCAAAGTTTTCAACATTTTTGAAGGCCTAACATGCATTTTAAGGCCTTTTCTTGAGCTGCCAACATTTTATGAATGTTCAGGGGTGTAGGATGCATTTTTAGTGGCAAAATATTTTTGGGAATTTCAGTGGTCTAGGATGCTGGTTAATGCCCCTTTCAGGTTGCACATGTTTTTGGGACATTCGGAGCTCTCTGACACCATTTTTGGTCCCACAACATTTTCTGGACTTCAGGGGGTCTAGGATGCCTGTAAACGCCTTTTTTGGGCCTCCAAAGTTTTCTAAATTTTTGTAGGCCTAAAATGCATTTTAAGGCCTTCTTTGGGCTGCTAACATATTTTGAGTTTCAGGGGTATAGGATACATTTTTCGAGCACAAAATATTTTTTGGAATTTTAGAGGTCTAGGATGCGGGTTAATGACCCTTTCAGGCTGCAAATGTTTTTGGGACATTCAGAGCTCTCTGACACCGTTTTTGATCCAACAACATTTTCTGGACTTTAGGAGGTCTAGGATGCCTGTAAACCCCTATTTTGCGCCTCTAAAGTTTTCAACATTTTTGCAGGCCTAAAATGCATTTTAATGCCTTTTTTGGGCTGCTAACATATTCTGAACTTTCAGGGGTGTAGTATGAATTTTTCGTGCACAAAATATTTTTTGGAATTTCAGAGGTCTAGGATGCATTTCAAGGCCTTTTTTGACCTGGCAACATTTCTGGGGTGTTTTCTGAACTTTCAGGGGTGTAGCATGCATTTTTCATGGCAAAAATATTTTGGGAAATTTCAGTGGTCTAGGATGCGTGTTAATGCCCCTTTCAGGCTGCAAATGTTTTTGGGACATTCAGAGCTCTCTGACACCATTTTTGGTCCAACAACATTTTCTGGACTTTAGGGGGTCTAGGATGCCTGTAAACCCCTTTTTTGGGCCTCCAAAGTTTTCTAAATTTTTGCAGGCCTAAAATGCATTTTAATGCCTTTTTTGGGCTGCTAACATATTCTGAACTTTCAGGGGTGTAGTATGAATTTTTCGTGCACAAAATATTTTTTGGAATTTCAGAGGTCTAGGATGTGGGTTAATGCCCCTTTCAGGCTGCAAATGTTTTTGGGACATTCAAAGCTCTCTGACACCGTTTTTGATCCAACAACATTTTCTGGACTTTAGGAGGTCTAGGATGCCTGTAAACCCTATTTTTGGGCCTCCAAAGTTTTCAACATTTTTGAAGGCCTAACATGCATTTTAAGGCCTTTTTTAGAGTTACCAACATTTTCTGAACTTGCAGGGGTGTAGGATGCATTTTTCATGCCAAAAATATTTTTGGGAATTTCAGTGGTCTAGGATGCGGGTTAATGCCCCTTTCAGGCTGCAAATGTTTTGGGGACAATCAGAGCTCTCTGACACCGATTTTGGTCCAACAACATTTTCTGGACTTTAGGGGGTCTAGGATGCCTGTAAACCCCTTTTTTGGGCCTCCAAAGTTTTCAACATTTTTGAAGGCCTAACATGCATTTTAAGGCCTTTACTTGAGCTGCCAACATTTCTGGGGTGTTTTCTGAACTTTCAGGGGTGTAGCATGCATTTTTCATGGCAAAAATATTTTGGGAAATTTCAGTGGTCTAGGATGCGGGTTAATGCCCCTTTCAGGTTGCAAATGTTTTTGGGACATTCAGAGCTCTCTGACACCGTTTTTGATCCAACAACATTTTCTGGACCTGAAGGGGTCTAGGATGCCTGTAAACCCCTTTTTTGGGCCTCCAAAGTTTTCTAAATTTTTGCAGGCCTAAAATGCATTTTAATGCCTTTTTTGGGCTGCTAACATATTCTGAACTTTCAAGGGTGTAGTATGAATTTTTCGTGCACAAAATATTTTTGGGAATTTCAGAGGTCTAGGATGCGGGTTAATGCCCCTTTCAGGCTGCAAATATTTTTGGGACATTCAGAGCTCTCTGACACCATTTTTGGTCCAACAACATTTTCTGGACTTTTGGGGGTCTAGGATGCCTGTAAACCCCTTTTTTGGGCCTCCAAAGTTTTCTAAATTTTTGCAGACCTAAAATGCATTTTAATGCCTTTTTTGGGCTGCTAACATATTCTGAACTTTCAGGGGTGTAGTATGAATTTTTCATGCACAAAATATTTTTGGGAATTTCAGAGGTCTAGGATGCGGGTTAATGCCCCTTTCAGGCTGCAAATGTTTTTGGGACATTCAGAGCTCTCTGACACCGTTTTTGATCCAACAACATTTTCTGGACTTTAGGAGGTCTAGGATGCCTGTAAACCCCTATTTTGCGCCTCCAAAGTTTTCAACATTTTTGAAGGCCTAACATGCATTTTAAGGCCTTTTCTTGAGCTGCCAACATTTTATGAATGTTCAGGGGTGTAGGATGCATTTTTAGTGGCAAAATATTTTTGGGAATTTCAGTGGTCTAGGATGCTGGTTAATGCCCCTTTCAGGTTGCACATGTTTTTGGGACATTCGGAGCTCTCTGACACCATTTTTGGTCCCACAACATTTTCTGGACTTCAGGGGGTCTAGGATGCCTGTAAACGCCTTTTTTGGGCCTCCAAAGTTTTCTAAATTTTTGTAGGCCTAAAATGCATTTTAAGGCCTTCTTTGGGCTGCTAACATATTTTGAGTTTCAGGGGTATAGGATACATTTTTCGAGCACAAAATATTTTTTGGAATTTTAGAGGTCTAGGATGCGGGTTAATGACCCTTTCAGGCTGCAAATGTTTTTGGGACATTCAGAGCTCTCTGACACCGTTTTTGATCCAACAACATTTTCTGGACTTTAGGAGGTCTAGGATGCCTGTAAACCCCTATTTTGCGCCTCCAAAGTTTTCAACATTTTTGCAGGCCTAAAATGCATTTTAATGCCTTTTTTGGGCTGCTAACATATTCTGAACTTTCAGGGGTGTAGTATGAATTTTTCGTGCACAAAATATTTTTTGGAATTTCAGAGGTCTAGGATGCATTTCAAGGCCTTTTTTGACCTGGCAACATTTCTGGGGTGTTTTCTGAACTTTCAGGGGTGTAGCATGCATTTTTCATGGCAAAAATATTTTGGGAAATTTCAGTGGTCTAGGATGCGTGTTAATGCCCCTTTCAGGCTGCAAATGTTTTTGGGACATTCAGAGCTCTCTGACACCATTTTTGGTCCAACAACATTTTCTGGACTTTAGGGGGTCTAGGATGCCTGTAAACCCCTTTTTTGGGCCTCCAAAGTTTTCTAAATTTTTGCAGGCCTAAAATGCATTTTAATGCCTTTTTTGGGCTGCTAACATATTCTGAACTTTCAGGGGTGTAGTATGAATTTTTCGTGCACAAAATATTTTTTGGAATTTCAGAGGTCTAGGATGTGGGTTAATGCCCCTTTCAGGCTGCAAATGTTTTTGGGACATTCAAAGCTCTCTGACACCGTTTTTGATCCAACAACATTTTCTGGACTTTAGGAGGTCTAGGATGCCTGTAAACCCTATTTTTGGGCCTCCAAAGTTTTCAACATTTTTGAAGGCTGAACATGCATTTTAAGGCCTTTTTTAGAGTTACCAACATTTTCTGAACTTGCAGGGGTGTAGGATGCATTTTTCATGCCAAAAATATTTTTGGGAATTTCAGTGGTCTAGGATGCGGGTTAATGCCCCTTTCAGGCTGCAAATGTTTTGGGGACAATCAGAGCTCTCTGACACCGATTTTGGTCCAACAACATTTTCTGGACTTTAGGGGGTCTAGGATGCATGTAAACCCCTTTTTTGGGCCTCCAAAGTTTTCAACATTTTTGAAGGCCTAACATGCATTTTAAGGCCTTTACTTGAGCTGCCAACATTTCTGGGGTGTTTTCTGAACTTTCAGGGGTGTAGCATGCATTTTTCATGGCAAAAATATTTTGGGAAATTTCAGTGGTCTAGGATGCGGGTTAATGCCCATTTCAGGTTGCAAATGTTTTTGGGACATTCAGAGCTCTCTGACACCGTTTTTGATCCAACAACATTTTCTGGACCTGAAGGGGTCTAGGATGCCTGTAAACCCCTTTTTTGGGCCTCCAAAGTTTTCTAAATTTTTGCAGGCCTAAAATGCATTTTAATGCCTTTTTTGGGCTGCTAACATATTCTGAACTTTCAGGGGTGTAGTATGAATTTTTCATGCACAAAATATTTTTGGGAATTTCAGAGGTCTAGGATGCGGGTTAATGCCCCTTTCAGGCTGCAAATGTTTTTGGGACATTCAGAGCTCTCTGACACCGTTTTTGATCCAACAACATTTTCTGGACTTTAGGAGGTCTAGGATGCCTGTAAACCCCTATTTTGCGCCTCCAAAGTTTTCAACATTTTTGCAGGCCTAAAATGCATTTTAATGCCTTTTTTGGGCTGCTAACATATTCTGAACTTTCAGGGGTGTAGTATGAATTTTTCGTGCACAAAATATTTTTTGGAATTTCAGAGGTCTAGGATGCATTTCAAGGCCTTTTTTGACCTGGCAACATTTCTGGGGTGTTTTCTGAACTTTCAGGGGTGTAGCATGCATTTTTCATGGCAAAAATATTTTGGGAAATTTCAGTGGTCTAGGATGCGTGTTAATGCCCCTTTCAGGCTGCAAATGTTTTTGGGACATTCAGAGCTCTCTGACACCATTTTTGGTCCAACAACATTTTCTGGACTTTAGGGGGTCTAGGATGCCTGTAAACCCCTTTTTTGGGCCTCCAAAGTTTTCTAAATTTTTGCAGGCCTAAAATGCATTTTAATGCCTTTTTTGGGCTGCTAACATATTCTGAACTTTCAGGGGTGTAGTATGAATTTTTCGTGCACAAAATATTTTTTGGAATTTCAGAGGTCTAGGATGTGGGTTAATGCCCCTTTCAGGCTGCAAATGTTTTTGGGACATTCAAAGCTCTCTGACACCGTTTTTGATCCAACAACATTTTCTGGACTTTAGGAGGTCTAGGATGCCTGTAAACCCTATTTTTGGGCCTCCAAAGTTTTCAACATTTTTGAAGGCCTAACATGCATTTTAAGGCCTTTTTTAGAGTTACCAACATTTTCTGAACTTGCAGGGGTGTAGGATGCATTTTTCATGCCAAAAATATTTTTGGGAATTTCAGTGGTCTAGGATGCGGGTTAATGCCCCTTTCAGGCTGCAAATGTTTTGGGGACAATCAGAGCTCTCTGACACCGATTTTGGTCCAACAACATTTTCTGGACTTTAGGGGGTCTAGGATGCCTGTAAACCCCTTTTTTGGGCCTCCAAAGTTTTCAACATTTTTGAAGGCCTAACATGCATTTTAAGGCCTTTACTTGAGCTGCCAACATTTCTGGGGTGTTTTCTGAACTTTCAGGGGTGTAGCATGCATTTTTCATGGCAAAAATATTTTGGGAAATTTCAGTGGTCTAGGATGCGGGTTAATGCCCCTTTCAGGTTGCAAATGTTTTTGGGACATTCAGAGCTCTCTGACACCGTTTTTGATCCAACAACATTTTCTGGACCTGAAGGGGTCTAGGATGCCTGTAAACCCCTTTTTTGGGCCTCCAAAGTTTTCTAAATTTTTGCAGGCCTAAAATGCATTGTAATGCCTTTTTTGGGCTGCTAACATATTCTGAACTTTCAAGGGTGTAGTATGAATTTTTCGTGCACAAAATATTTTTGGGAATTTCAGAGGTCTAGGATGCGGGTTAATGCCCCTTTCAGGCTGCAAATATTTTTGGGACATTCAGAGCTCTCTGACACCATTTTTGGTCCAACAACATTTTCTGGACTTTTGGGGGTCTAGGATGCCTGTAAACCCCTTTTTTGGGCCTCCAAAGTTTTCTAAATTTTTGCAGACCTAAAATGCATTTTAATGCCTTTTTTGGGCTGCTAACATATTCTGAACTTTCAGGGGTGTAGTATGAATTTTTCATGCACAAAATATTTTTGGGAATTTCAGAGGTCTAGGATGCGGGTTAATGCCCCTTTCAGGCTGCAAATGTTTTTGGGACATTCAGAGCTCTCTGACACCGTTTTTGATCCAACAACATTTTCTGGACTTTAGGAGGTCTAGGATGCCTGTAAACCCCTATTTTGCGCCTCCAAAGTTTTCAACATTTTTGAAGGCCTAACATGCATTTTAAGGCCTTTTCTTGAGCTGCCAACATTTTATGAATGTTCAGGGGTGTAGGATGCATTTTTAGTGGCAAAATATTTTTGGGAATTTCAGTGGTCTAGGATGCTGGTTAATGCCCCTTTCAGGTTGCACATGTTTTTGGGACATTCGGAGCTCTCTGACACCATTTTTGGTCCCACAACATTTTCTGGACTTCAGGGGGTCTAGGATGCCTGTAAACGCCTTTTTTGGGCCTCCAAAGTTTTCTAAATTTTTGTAGGCCTAAAATGCATTTTAAGGCCTTCTTTGGGCTGCTAACATATTTTGAGTTTCAGGGGTATAGGATACATTTTTCGAGCACAAAATATTTTTTGGAATTTTAGAGGTCTAGGATGCGGGTTAATGACCCTTTCAGGCTGCAAATGTTTTTGGGACATTCAGAGCTCTCTGACACCGTTTTTGATCCAACAACATTTTCTGGACTTTAGGAGGTCTAGGATGCCTGTAAACCCCTATTTTGCGCCTCCAAAGTTTTCAACATTTTTGCAGGCCTAAAATGCATTTTAATGCCTTTTTTGGGCTGCTAACATATTCTGAACTTTCAGGGGTGTAGTATGAATTTTTCGTGCACAAAATATTTTTTGGAATTTCAGAGGTCTAGGATGCATTTCAAGGCCTTTTTTGACCTGGCAACATTTCTGGGGTGTTTTCTGAACTTTCAGGGGTGTAGCATGCATTTTTCATGGCAAAAATATTTTGGGAAATTTCAGTGGTCTAGGATGCGTGTTAATGCCCCTTTCAGGCTGCAAATGTTTTTGGGACATTCAGAGCTCTCTGACACCATTTTTGGTCCAACAACATTTTCTGGACTTTAGGGGGTCTAGGATGCCTGTAAACCCCTTTTTTGGGCCTCCAAAGTTTTCTAAATTTTTGCAGGCCTAAAATGCATTTTAATGCCTTTTTTGGGCTGCTAACATATTCTGAACTTTCAGGGGTGTAGTATGAATTTTTCGTGCACAAAATATTTTTTGGAATTTCAGAGGTCTAGGATGTGGGTTAATGCCCCTTTCAGGCTGCAAATGTTTTTGGGACATTCAAAGCTCTCTGACACCGTTTTTGATCCAACAACATTTTCTGGACTTTAGGAGGTCTAGGATGCCTGTAAACCCTATTTTTGGGCCTCCAAAGTTTTCAACATTTTTGAAGGCTGAACATGCATTTTAAGGCCTTTTTTAGAGTTACCAACATTTTCTGAACTTGCAGGGGTGTAGGATGCATTTTTCATGCCAAAAATATTTTTGGGAATTTCAGTGGTCTAGGATGCGGGTTAATGCCCCTTTCAGGCTGCAAATGTTTTGGGGACAATCAGAGCTCTCTGACACCGATTTTGGTCCAACAACATTTTCTGGACTTTAGGGGGTCTAGGATGCCTGTAAACCCCTTTTTTGGGCCTCCAAAGTTTTCAACATTTTTGAAGGCCTAACATGCATTTTAAGGCCTTTACTTGAGCTGCCAACATTTCTGGGGTGTTTTCTGAACTTTCAGGGGTGTAGCATGCATTTTTCATGGCAAAAATATTTTGGGAAATTTCAGTGGTCTAGGATGCGGGTTAATGCCCATTTCAGGTTGCAAATGTTTTTGGGACATTCAGAGCTCTCTGACACCGTTTTTGATCCAACAACATTTTCTGGACCTGAAGGGGTCTAGGATGCCTGTAAACCCCTTTTTTGGGCCTCCAAAGTTTTCTAAATTTTTGCAGGCCTAAAATGCATTTTAATGCCTTTTTTGGGCTGCTAACATATTCTGAACTTTCAGGGGTGTAGTATGAATTTTTCATGCACAAAATATTTTTGGGAATTTCAGAGGTCTAGGATGCGGGTTAATGCCCCTTTCAGGCTGCAAATGTTTTTGGGACATTCAGAGCTCTCTGACACCGTTTTTGATCCAACAACATTTTCTGGACTTTAGGAGGTCTAGGATGCCTGTAAACCCCTATTTTGCGCCTCCAAAGTTTTCAACATTTTTGCAGGCCTAAAATGTATTTTAATGCCTTTTTTGGGCTGCTAACATATTCTGAACTTTCAGGGGTGTAGTATGAATTTTTCGTGCACAAAATATTTTTTGGAATTTCAGAGGTCTAGGATGCATTTCAAGGCCTTTTTTGACCTGGCAACATTTCTGGGGTGTTTTCTGAACTTTCAGGGGTGTAGCATGCATTTTTCATGGCAAAAATATTTTGGGAAATTTCAGTGGTCTAGGATGCGTGTTAATGCCCCTTTCAGGCTGCAAATGTTTTTGGGACATTCAGAGCTCTCTGACACCATTTTTGGTCCAACAACATTTTCTGGACTTTAGGGGGTCTAGGATGCCTGTAAACCCCTTTTTTGGGCCTCCAAAGTTTTCTAAATTTTTGCAGGCCTAAAATGCATTTTAATGCCTTTTTTGGGCTGCTAACATATTCTGAACTTTCAGGGGTGTAGTATGAATTTTTCGTGCACAAAATATTTTTTGGAATTTCAGAGGTCTAGGATGTGGGTTAATGCCCCTTTCAGGCTGCAAATGTTTTTGGGACATTCAAAGCTCTCTGACACCGTTTTTGATCCAACAACATTTTCTGGACTTTAGGAGGTCTAGGATGCCTGTAAACCCTATTTTTGGGCCTCCAAAGTTTTCAACATTTTTGAAGGCCTAACATGCATTTTAAGGCCTTTTTTAGAGTTACCAACATTTTCTGAACTTGCAGGGGTGTAGGATGCATTTTTCATGCCAAAAATATTTTTGGGAATTTCAGTGGTCTAGGATGCGGGTTAATGCCCCTTTCAGGCTGCAAATGTTTTGGGGACAATCAGAGCTCTCTGACACCGATTTTGGTCCAACAACATTTTCTGGACTTTAGGGGGTCTAGGATGCCTGTAAACCCCTTTTTTGGGCCTCCAAAGTTTTCAACATTTTTGAAGGCCTAACATGCATTTTAAGGCCTTTACTTGAGCTGCCAACATTTCTGGGGTGTTTTCTGAACTTTCAGGGGTGTAGCATGCATTTTTCATGGCAAAAATATTTTGGGAAATTTCAGTGGTCTAGGATGCGGGTTAATGCCCCTTTCAGGTTGCAAATGTTTTTGGGACATTCAGAGCTCTCTGACACCGTTTTTGATCCAACAACATTTTCTGGACCTGAAGGGGTCTAGGATGCCTGTAAACCCCTTTTTTGGGCCTCCAAAGTTTTCTAAATTTTTGCAGGCCTAAAATGCATTTTAATGCCTTTTTTGGGCTGCTAACATATTCTGAACTTTCAAGGGTGTAGTATGAATTTTTCGTGCACAAAATATTTTTGGGAATTTCAGAGGTCTAGGATGCGGGTTAATGCCCCTTTCAGGCTGCAAATATTTTTGGGACATTCAGAGCTCTCTGACACCATTTTTGGTCCAACAACATTTTCTGGACTTTTGGGGGTCTAGGATGCCTGTAAACCCCTTTTTTGGGCCTCCAAAGTTTTCTAAATTTTTGCAGACCTAAAATGCATTTTAATGCCTTTTTTGGGCTGCTAACATATTCTGAACTTTCAGGGGTGTAGTATGAATTTTTCATGCACAAAATATTTTTGGGAATTTCAGAGGTCTAGGATGCGGGTTAATGCCCCTTTCAGGCTGCAAATGTTTTTGGGACATTCAGAGCTCTCTGACACCGTTTTTGATCCAACAACATTTTCTGGACTTTAGGAGGTCTAGGATGCCTGTAAACCCCTATTTTGCGCCTCCAAAGTTTTCAACATTTTTGAAGGCCTAACATGCATTTTAAGGCCTTTTCTTGAGCTGCCAACATTTTATGAATGTTCAGGGGTGTAGGATGCATTTTTAGTGGCAAAATATTTTTGGGAATTTCAGTGGTCTAGGATGCTGGTTAATGCCCCTTTCAGGTTGCACATGTTTTTGGGACATTCGGAGCTCTCTGACACCATTTTTGGTCCCACAACATTTTCTGGACTTCAGGGGGTCTAGGATGCCTGTAAACGCCTTTTTTGGGCCTCCAAAGTTTTCTAAATTTTTGTAGGCCTAAAATGCATTTTAAGGCCTTCTTTGGGCTGCTAACATATTTTGAGTTTCAGGGGTATAGGATACATTTTTCGAGCACAAAATATTTTTTGGAATTTTAGAGGTCTAGGATGCGGGTTAATGACCCTTTCAGGCTGCAAATGTTTTTGGGACATTCAGAGCTCTCTGACACCGTTTTTGATCCAACAACATTTTCTGGACTTTAGGAGGTCTAGGATGCCTGTAAACCCCTATTTTGCGCCTCCAAAGTTTTCAAAATTTTTGCAGGCCTAAAATGCATTTTAATGCCTTTTTTGGGCTGCTAACATATTCTGAACTTTCAGGGGTGTAGTATGAATTTTTCGTGCACAAAATATTTTTTGGAATTTCAGAGGTCTAGGATGCATTTCAAGGCCTTTTTTGACCTGGCAACATTTCTGGGGTGTTTTCTGAACTTTCAGGGGTGTAGCATGCATTTTTCATGGCAAAAATATTTTGGGAAATTTCAGTGGTCTAGGATGCGTGTTAATGCCCCTTTCAGGCTGCAAATGTTTTTGGGACATTCAGAGCTCTCTGACACCATTTTTGGTCCAACAACATTTTCTGGACTTTAGGGGGTCTAGGATGCCTGTAAACCCCTTTTTTGGGCCTCCAAAGTTTTCTAAATTTTTGCAGGCCTAAAATGCATTTTAATGCCTTTTTTGGGCTGCTAACATATTCTGAACTTTCAGGGGTGTAGTATGAATTTTTCATGCACAAAATATTTTTGGGAATTTCAGAGGTCTAGGATGTGGGTTAATGCCCCTTTCAGGCTGCAAATGTTTTTGGGACATTCAGAGCTCTCTGACACCGTTTTTGATCCAACAACATTTTCTGGACTTTAGGAGGTCTAGGATGCCTGTAAACCCCTATTTTGCGCCTCCAAAGTTTTCAACATTTTTGAAGGCCTAACATGCATTTTAAGGCCTTTTCTTGAGCTGCCAACATTTTATGAATGTTCAGGGGTGTAGGATGCATTTTTAGTGGCAAAATATTTTTGGGAATTTCAGTGGTCTAGGATGCTGGTTAATGCCCCTTTCAGGTTGCACATGTTTTTGGGACATTCGGAGCTCTCTGACACCATTTTTGGTCCCACAACATTTTCTGGACTTCAGGGGGTCTAGGATGCCTGTAAACGCCTTTTTTGGGCCTCCAAAGTTTTCTAAATTTTTGTAGGCCTAAAATGCATTTTAAGGCCTTCTTTGGGCTGCTAACATATTTTGAGTTTCAGGGGTATAGGATACATTTTTCGAGCACAAAATATTTTTTGGAATTTTAGAGGTCTAGGATGCGGGTTAATGACCCTTTCAGGCTGCAAATGTTTTTGGGACATTCAGAGCTCTCTGACACCGTTTTTGATCCAACAACATTTTCTGGACTTTAGGAGGTCTAGGATGCCTGTAAACCCCTATTTTGCGCCTCCAAAGTTTTCAACATTTTTGCAGGCCTAAAATGCATTTTAATGCCTTTTTTGGGTTGCTAACATATTCTGAACTTTCAGGGGTGTAGTATGAATTTTTCGTGCACAAAATATTTTTTGGAATTTCAGAGGTCTAGGATGCATTTCAAGGCCTTTTTTGACCTGGCACCATTTCTGGGGTGTTTTCTGAACTTTCAGGGGTGTAGCATGCATTTTTCATGGCAAAAATATTTTGGGTAATTTCAGTGGTCTAGGATGCTTGTTAATGCCCCTTTCAGGCTACAAATGTTTTTGGGACATTCAGAGCTCACTGACACCATTTTTGGTCCAACAACATTTTCTGGACTTTAGGGGGTCTAGAATGCCTGTAAACCCCTTTTTTGGGCCTCCAAAGTTTTCTAAATTTTTGCAGGCCTAAAATGCATTTTAATGCCTTTTTTGGGCTGCTAACATATTCTGAACTTTCAGGGGTGTAGTATGAATTTTTCGTGCACAAAATATTTTTTGGAATTTCAGAGGTCTAGGATGTGGGTTAATGCCCCTTTCAGGCTGCAAATGTTTTTGGGACATTCAAAGCTCTCTGACACCGTTTTTGATCCAACAACATTTTCTGGACTTTAGGAGGTCTAGGATGCCTGTAAACCCTATTTTTGGGCCTCCAAAGTTTTCAACATTTTTGAAGGCCTAACATGCATTTTAAGGCCTTTTTTAGAGTTACCAACATTTTCTGAACTTGCAGGGGTGTAGGATGCATTTTTCATGCCAAAAATATTTTTGGGAATTTCAGTGGTCTAGGATGCGGGTTAATGCCCCTTTCAGGCTGCAAATGTTTTGGGGACAATCAGAGCTCTCTGACACCGATTTTGGTCCAACAACATTTTCTGGACTTTAGGGGGTCTAGGATGCCTGTAAACCCCTTTTTTGGGCCTCCAAAGTTTTCAACATTTTTGAAGGCCTAACATGCATTTTAAGGCCTTTACTTGAGCTGCCAACATTTCTGGGGTGTTTTCTGAACTTTCAGGGGTGTAGCATGCATTTTTCATGGCAAAAATATTTTGGGAAATTTCAGTGGTCTAGGATGCGGGTTAATGCCCCTTTCAGGTTGCAAATGTTTTTGGGACATTCAGAGCTCTCTGACACCGTTTTTGATCCAACAACATTTTCTGGACCTGAAGGGGTCTAGGATGCCTGTAAACCCCTTTTTTGGGCCTCCAAAGTTTTCTAAATTTTTGCAGGCCTAAAATGCATTTTAATGCCTTTTTTGGGCTGCTAACATATTCTGAACTTTCAAGGGTGTAGTATGAATTTTTCGTGCACAAAATATTTTTGGGAATTTCAGAGGTCTAGGATGCGGGTTAATGCCCCTTTCAGGCTGCAAATATTTTTGGGACATTCAGAGCTCTCTGACACCATTTTTGGTCCAACAACATTTTCTGGACTTTTGGGGGTCTAGGATGCCTGTAAACCCCTTTTTTGGGCCTCCAAAGTTTTCTAAATTTTTGCAGACCTAAAATGCATTTTAATGACTTTTTTGGGCTGCTAACATATTCTGAACTTTCAGGGGTGTAGTATGAATTTTTCATGCACAAAATATTTTTGGGAATTTCAGAGGTCTAGGATGCGGGTTAATGCCCCTTTCAGGCTGCAAATGTTTTTGGGACATTCAGAGCTCTCTGACACCGTTTTTGATCCAACAACATTTTCTGGACTTTAGGAGGTCTAGGATGCCTGTAAACCCCTATTTTGCGCCTCCAAAGTTTTCAACATTTTTGAAGGCCTAACATGCATTTTAAGGCCTTTTCTTGAGCTGCCAACATTTTATGAATGTTCAGGGGTGTAGGATGCATTTTTAGTGGCAAAATATTTTTGGGAATTTCAGTGGTCTAGGATGCTGGTTAATGCCCCTTTCAGGTTGCACATGTTTTTGGGACATTCGGAGCTCTCTGACACCATTTTTGGTCCCACAACATTTTCTGGACTTCAGGGGGTCTAGGATGCCTGTAAACCCCTTTTTTGGGTCTCCAAAGTTTTCAACATTTTTGCAGGCCTAACATGCATTTTAAGGCCTTTTCTTGAGCTGCCAACATTTTCTCAACTTTCAGGGGTGTAGGATGCATTTTTCGTGCCAAAAATATTTTTGGGAATTTCAGTGGCTGCAAATGTTTTTGGGACATTCAGAGCTCTCTGACACCATTTTTGGTCCAACAACATTTTCTGGACTTTAGGGGGTCTAGGATGCCTGTAAACCCCTTTTTTGGGCCTCCAAAGTTTTCTAAATTTTTGCAGGCCTAACATGCATTTTAAGGCGTTTTCTTGAGCTGCCAACATTTTCTGAACTTTCAGGGGTGTAGGATGCATTTTTAGTGGCAAAAATATTTTTGGGAATTTCAGTGGTCTAGGATGCGGGTTAATGCCCCTTTCAGGCTGCACATGTTTTTGGGACATTCAGAGCTCTCTGACACCGTTTTTGGTCCAACAACATTTTCTGGACCTTACGGGGTCTAGAATGCCTGTAAACCCCTTTTTTGGGCCTCCAAAGTTTTCAACATTTTTGAAGGCCTAACATGCATTTTAAGGCCTTTTCTTGAGCTGCCAACATTTTCTCAACTTTCAGGGGTGTAGGATGCATTTTTCGTGCCAAAAATATTTTTGGGAATTTCAGTGGCTGCAAATGTTTTTGGGACATTCAGAGCTCTCTGACACCATTTTTGGTCCAACAACATTTTCTGGACTTTAGGGGGTCTAGGATGCCTGTAAACCCCTTTTTTGGGCCTCCAAAGTTTTCTAAATTTTTGCAGGCCTAACATGCATTTTAAGGCGTTTTCTTGAGCTGCCAACATTTTCTGAACTTTCAGGGGTGTAGGATGCATTTTTAGTGGCAAAAATATTTTTGGGAATTTCAGTGGTCTAGGATGCGGGTTAATGCCCCTTTCAGGCTGCAAATGTTTTTGGGACATTCAGAGCTCTCTGACACCGTTTTTGATCCAACAACATTTTCTGGACTTTAGGGGGTCTAGGATGCCTGTAAACCCCTTTTTTGGGCCTCCAAAGTTTTCTAAATTTTTGCAGGCCTAAAATGCATCTGAATGCATTTTTTGGGCTTCTAACATATTCTGAACTTTTAGGGGTAGTATACATTTTTCGTGCACAAAATATTTTTGGGAATTTCAGAGGTCTAGGATGCCGGTTAATGCCCCTTTCAGGCTGCAAATGTTTTTGGGACATTCAGAGCTCTCTGACACCATTTTTGGTCCCACAACATTTTCTGGACTTTAGGGGGTCTAGGATGCCTGTAAACGCCTTTTTTGGGCCTCCAAAGTTTTCTAAATTTTTGTAGGCCTAAAATGCATTTTGAGGCCTTCTTTGGGCTGCTAACATATTCTGAACTTTCAGGGGTGTAGTATGAATTTTTCGTGCACAAAATATTTTTTGGAATTTCAGAGGTCTAGGATGCATTTCAAGGCCTTTTTTGACCTGGCAACATTTCTGGGGTGTTTTCTGAACTTTCAGGGGTGTAGCATGCATTTTTCATGGCAAAAATATTTTGGGAAATTTCAGTGGTCTAGGATGCGTGTTAATGCCCCTTTCAGGCTGCAAATGTTTTTGGGACATTCAGAGCTCTCTGACACCATTTTTGGTCCAACAACATTTTCTGGACTTTAGGGGGTCTAGGATGCCTGTAAACCCCTTTTTTGGGCCTCCAAAGTTTTCTAAATTTTTGCAGGCCTAAAATGCATTTTAATGCCTTTTTTGGGCTGCTAACATATTCTGAACTTTCAGGGGTGTAGTATGAATTTTTCGTGCACAAAATATTTTTTGGAATTTCAGAGGTCTAGGATGTGGGTTAATGCCCCTTTCAGGCTGCAAATGTTTTTGGGACATTCAAAGCTCTCTGACACCGTTTTTGATCCAACAACATTTTCTGGACTTTAGGAGGTCTAGGATGCCTGTAAACCCTATTTTTGGGCCTCCAAAGTTTTCAACATTTTTGAAGGCCTAACATGCATTTTAAGGCCTTTTTTAGAGTTACCAACATTTTCTGAACTTGCAGGGGTGTAGGATGCATTTTTCATGCCAAAAATATTTTTGGGAATTTCAGTGGTCTAGGATGCGGGTTAATGCCCCTTTCAGGCTGCAAATGTTTTGGGGACAATCAGAGCTCTCTGACACCGATTTTGGTCCAACAACATTTTCTGGACTTTAGGGGGTCTAGGATGCCTGTAAACCCCTTTTTTGGGCCTCCAAAGTTTTCAACATTTTTGAAGGCCTAACATGCATTTTAAGGCCTTTACTTGAGCTGCCAACATTTCTGGGGTGTTTTCTGAACTTTCAGGGGTGTAGCATGCATTTTTCATGGCAAAAATATTTTGGGAAATTTCAGTGGTCTAGGATGCGGGTTAATGCCCCTTTCAGGTTGCAAATGTTTTTGGGACATTCAGAGCTCTCTGACACCGTTTTTGATCCAACAACATTTTCTGGACCTGAAGGGGTCTAGGATGCCTGTAAACCCCTTTTTTGGGCCTCCAAAGTTTTCTAAATTTTTGCAGGCCTAAAATGCATTTTAATGCCTTTTTTGGGCTGCTAACATATTCTGAACTTTCAAGGGTGTTATATGAATTTTTCGTGCACAAAATATTTTTGGGAATTTCAGAGGTCTAGGATGCGGGTTAATGCCCCTTTCAGGCTGCAAATATTTTTGGGACATTCAGAGCTCTCTGACACCATTTTTGGTCCAACAACATTTTCTGGACTTTTGGGGGTCTAGGATGCCTGTAAACCCCTTTTTTGGGCCTCCAAAGTTTTCTAAATTTTTGCAGACCTAAAATGCATTTTAATGCCTTTTTTGGGCTGCTAACATATTCTGAACTTTCAGGGGTGTAGTATGAATTTTTCATGCACAAAATATTTTTGGGAATTTCAGAGGTCTAGGATGCGGGTTAATGCCCCTTTCAGGCTGCAAATGTTTTTGGGACATTCAGAGCTCTCTGACACCGTTTTTGATCCAACAACATTTTCTGGACTTTAGGAGGTCTAGGATGCCTGTAAACCCCTATTTTGCGCCTCCAAAGTTTTCAACATTTTTGAAGGCCTAACATGCATTTTAAGGCCTTTTCTTGAGCTGCCAACATTTTATGAATGTTCAGGGGTGTAGGATGCATTTTTAGTGGCAAAATATTTTTGGGAATTTCAGTGGTCTAGGATGCTGGTTAATGCCCCTTTCAGGTTGCACATGTTTTTGGGACATTCGGAGCTCTCTGACACCATTTTTGGTCCCACAACATTTTCTGGACTTCAGGGGGTCTAGGATGCCTGTAAACGCCTTTTTTGGGCCTCCAAAGTTTTCTAAATTTTTGTAGGCCTAAAATGCATTTTAAGGCCTTCTTTGGGCTGCTAACATATTTTGAGTTTCAGGGGTATAGGATACATTTTTCGAGCACAAAATATTTTTTGGAATTTTAGAGGTCTAGGATGCGGGTTAATGACCCTTTCAGGCTGCAAATGTTTTTGGGACATTCAGAGCTCTCTGACACCGTTTTTGATCCAACAACATTTTCTGGACTTTAGGAGGTCTAGGATGCCTGTAAACCCCTATTTTGCGCCTCCAAAGTTTTCAACATTTTTGCAGGCCTAAAATGCATTTTAATGCCTTTTTTGGGCTGCTAACATATTCTGAACTTTCAGGGGTGTAGTATGAATTTTTCGTGCACAAAATATTTTTTGGAATTTCAGAGGTCTAGGATGCATTTCAAGGCCTTTTTTGACCTGGCAACATTTCTGGGGTGTTTTCTGAACTTTCAGGGGTGTAGCATGCATTTTTCATGGCAAAAATATTTTGGGAAATTTCAGTGGTCTAGGATGCGTGTTAATGCCCCTTTCAGGCTGCAAATGTTTTTGGGACATTCAGAGCTCTCTGACACCATTTTTGGTCCAACAACATTTTCTGGACTTTAGGGGGTCTAGGATGCCTGTAAACCCCTTTTTTGGGCCTCCAAAGTTTTCTAAATTTTTGCAGGCCTAAAATGCATTTTAATGCCTTTTTTGGGCTGCTAACATATTCTGAACTTTCAGGGGTGTAGTATGAATTTTTCGTGCACAAAATATTTTTTGGAATTTCAGAGGTCTAGGATGTGGGTTAATGCCCCTTTCAGGCTGCAAATGTTTTTGGGACATTCAAAGCTCTCTGACACCGTTTTTGATCCAACAACATTTTCTGGACTTTAGGAGGTCTAGGATGCCTGTAAACCCTATTTTTGGGCCTCCAAAGTTTTCAACATTTTTGAAGGCCTAACATGCATTTTAAGGCCTTTTTTAGAGTTACCAACATTTTCTGAACTTGCAGGGGTGTAGGATGCATTTTTCATGCCAAAAATATTTTTGGGAATTTCAGTGGTCTAGGATGCGGGTTAATGCCCCTTTCAGGCTGCAAATGTTTTGGGGACAATCAGAGCTCTCTGACACCGATTTTGGTCCAACAACATTTTCTGGACTTTAGGGGGTCTAGGATGCCTGTAAACCCCTTTTTTGGGCCTCCAAAGTTTTCAACATTTTTGAAGGCCTAACATGCATTTTAAGGCCTTTACTTGAGCTGCCAACATTTCTGGGGTGTTTTCTGAACTTTCAGGGGTGTAGCATGCATTTTTCATGGCAAAAATATTTTGGGAAATTTCAGTGGTCTAGGATGCGGGTTAATGCCCCTTTCAGGTTGCAAATGTTTTTGGGACATTCAGAGCTCTCTGACACCGTTTTTGATCCAACAACATTTTCTGGACCTGAAGGGGTCTAGGATGCCTGTAAACCCCTTTTTTGGGCCTCCAAAGTTTTCTAAATTTTTGCAGGCCTAAAATGCATTTTAATGCCTTTTTTGGGCTGCTAACATATTCTGAACTTTCAAGGGTGTAGTATGAATTTTTCGTGCACAAAATATTTTTGGGAATTTCAGAGGTCTAGGATGCGGGTTAATGCCCCTTTCAGGCTGCAAATATTTTTGGGACATTCAGAGCTCTCTGACACCATTTTTGGTCCAACAACATTTTCTGGACTTTTGGGGGTCTAGGATGCCTGTAAACCCCTTTTTTGGGCCTCCAAAGTTTTCTAAATTTTTGCAGACCTAAAATGCATTTTAATGCCTTTTTTGGGCTGCTAACATATTCTGAACTTTCAGGGGTGTAGTATGAATTTTTCATGCACAAAATATTTTTGGGAATTTCAGAGGTCTAGGATGCGGGTTAATGCCCCTTTCAGGCTGCAAATGTTTTTGGGACATTCAGAGCTCTCTGACACCGTTTTTGATCCAACAACATTTTCTGGACTTTAGGAGGTCTAGGATGCCTGTAAACCCCTATTTTGCGCCTCCAAAGTTTTCAACATTTTTGAAGGCCTAACATGCATTTTAAGGCCTTTTCTTGAGCTGCCAACATTTTATGAATGTTCAGGGGTGTAGGATGCATTTTTAGTGGCAAAATATTTTTGGGAATTTCAGTGGTCTAGGATGCTGGTTAATGCCCCTTTCAGGTTGCACATGTTTTTGGGACATTCGGAGCTCTCTGACACCATTTTTGGTCCCACAACATTTTCTGGACTTCAGGGGGTCTAGGATGCCTGTAAACGCCTTTTTTGGGCCTCCAAAGTTTTCTAAATTTTTGTAGGCCTAAAATGCATTTTAAGGCCTTCTTTGGGCTGCTAACATATTTTGAGTTTCAGGGGTATAGGATACATTTTTCGAGCACAAAATATTTTTTGGAATTTTAGAGGTCTAGGATGCGGGTTAATGACCCTTTCAGGCTGCAAATGTTTTTGGGACATTCAGAGCTCTCTGACACCGTTTTTGATCCAACAACATTTTCTGGACTTTAGGAGGTCTAGGATGCCTGTAAACCCCTATTTTGCGCCTCCAAAGTTTTCAACATTTTTGCAGGCCTAAAATGCATTTTAATGCCTTTTTTGGGCTGCTAACATATTCTGAACTTTCAGGGGTGTAGTATGAATTTTTCGTGCACAAAATATTTTTTGGAATTTCAGAGGTCTAGGATGCATTTCAAGGCCTTTTTTGACCTGGCAACATTTCTGGGGTGTTTTCTGAACTTTCAGGGGTGTAGCATGCATTTTTCATGGCAAAAATATTTTGGGAAATTTCAGTGGTCTAGGATGCGTGTTAATGCCCCTTTCAGGCTGCAAATGTTTTTGGGACATTCAGAGCTCTCTGACACCATTTTTGGTCCAACAACATTTTCTGGACTTTAGGGGGTCTAGGATGCCTGTAAACCCCTTTTTTGGGCCTCCAAAGTTTTCTAAATTTTTGCAGGCCTAAAATGCATTTTAATGCCTTTTTTGGGCTGCTAACATATTCTGAACTTTCAGGGGTGTAGTATGAATTTTTCGTGCACAAAATATTTTTTGGAATTTCAGAGGTCTAGGATGTGGGTTAATGCCCCTTTCAGGCTGCAAATGTTTTTGGGACATTCAAAGCTCTCTGACACCGTTTTTGATCCAACAACATTTTCTGGACTTTAGGAGGTCTAGGATGCCTGTAAACCCTATTTTTGGGCCTCCAAAGTTTTCAACATTTTTGAAGGCTGAACATGCATTTTAAGGCCTTTTTTAGAGTTACCAACATTTTCTGAACTTGCAGGGGTGTAGGATGCATTTTTCATGCCAAAAATATTTTTGGGAATTTCAGTGGTCTAGGATGCGGGTTAATGCCCCTTTCAGGCTGCAAATGTTTTGGGGACAATCAGAGCTCTCTGACACCGATTTTGGTCCAACAACATTTTCTGGACTTTAGGGGGTCTAGGATGCATGTAAACCCCTTTTTTGGGCCTCCAAAGTTTTCAACATTTTTGAAGGCCTAACATGCATTTTAAGGCCTTTACTTGAGCTGCCAACATTTCTGGGGTGTTTTCTGAACTTTCAGGGGTGTAGCATGCATTTTTCATGGCAAAAATATTTTGGGAAATTTCAGTGGTCTAGGATGCGGGTTAATGCCCATTTCAGGTTGCAAATGTTTTTGGGACATTCAGAGCTCTCTGACACCGTTTTTGATCCAACAACATTTTCTGGACCGGAAGGGGTCTAGGATGCCTGTAAACCCCTTTTTTGGGCCTCCAAAGTTTTCTAAATTTTTGCAGGCCTAAAATGCATTTTAATGCCTTTTTTGGGCTGCTAACATATTCTGAACTTTCAGGGGTGTAGTATGAATTTTTCATGCACAAAATATTTTTGGGAATTTCAGAGGTCTAGGATGCGGGTTAATGCCCCTTTCAGGCTGCAAATGTTTTTGGGACATTCAGAGCTCTCTGACACCGTTTTTGATCCAACAACATTTTCTGGACTTTAGGAGGTCTAGGATGCCTGTAAACCCCTATTTTGCGCCTCCAAAGTTTTCAACATTTTTGCAGGCCTAAAATGCATTTTAATGCCTTTTTTGGGCTGCTAACATATTCTGAACTTTCAGGGGTGTAGTATGAATTTTTCGTGCACAAAATATTTTTTGGAATTTCAGAGGTCTAGGATGCATTTCAAGGCCTTTTTTGACCTGGCAACATTTCTGGGGTGTTTTCTGAACTTTCAGGGGTGTAGCATGCATTTTTCATGGCAAAAATATTTTGGGAAATTTCAGTGGTCTAGGATGCGTGTTAATGCCCCTTTCAGGCTGCAAATGTTTTTGGGACATTCAGAGCTCTCTGACACCATTTTTGGTCCAACAACATTTTCTGGACTTTAGGGGGTCTAGGATGCCTGTAAACCCCTTTTTTGGGCCTCCAAAGTTTTCTAAATTTTTGCAGGCCTAAAATGCATTTTAATGCCTTTTTTGGGCTGCTAACATATTCTGAACTTTCAGGGGTGTAGTATGAATTTTTCGTGCACAAAATATTTTTTGGAATTTCAGAGGTCTAGGATGTGGGTTAATGCCCCTTTCAGGCTGCAAATGTTTTTGGGACATTCAAAGCTCTCTGACACCGTTTTTGATCCAACAACATTTTCTGGACTTTAGGAGGTCTAGGATGCCTGTAAACCCTATTTTTGGGCCTCCAAAGTTTTCAACATTTTTGAAGGCCTAACATGCATTTTAAGGCCTTTTTTAGAGTTACCAACATTTTCTGAACTTGCAGGGGTGTAGGATGCATTTTTCATGCCAAAAATATTTTTGGGAATTTCAGTGGTCTAGGATGCGGGTTAATGCCCCTTTCAGGCTGCAAATGTTTTGGGGACAATCAGAGCTCTCTGACACCGATTTTGGTCCAACAACATTTTCTGGACTTTAGGGGGTCTAGGATGCCTGTAAACCCCTTTTTTGGGCCTCCAAAGTTTTCAACATTTTTGAAGGCCTAACATGCATTTTAAGGCCTTTACTTGAGCTGCCAACATTTCTGGGGTGTTTTCTGAACTTTCAGGGGTGTAGCATGCATTTTTCATGGCAAAAATATTTTGGGAAATTTCAGTGGTCTAGGATGCGGGTTAATGCCCCTTTCAGGTTGCAAATGTTTTTGGGACATTCAGAGCTCTCTGACACCGTTTTTGATCCAACAACATTTTCTGGACCTGAAGGGGTCTAGGATGCCTGTAAACCCCTTTTTTGGGCCTCCAAAGTTTTCTAAATTTTTGCAGGCCTAAAATGCATTTTAATGCCTTTTTTGGGCTGCTAACATATTCTGAACTTTCAAGGGTGTAGTATGAATTTTTCGTGCACAAAATATTTTTGGGAATTTCAGAGGTCTAGGATGCGGGTTAATGCCCCTTTCAGGCTGCAAATATTTTTGGGACATTCAGAGCTCTCTGACACCATTTTTGGTCCAACAACATTTTCTGGACTTTTGGGGGTCTAGGATGCCTGTAAACCCCTTTTTTGGGCCTCCAAAGTTTTCTAAATTTTTGCAGACCTAAAATGCATTTTAATGCCTTTTTTGGGCTGCTAACATATTCTGAACTTTCAGGGGTGTAGTATGAATTTTTCATGCACAAAATATTTTTGGGAATTTCAGAGGTCTAGGATGCGGGTTAATGCCCCTTTCAGGCTGCAAATGTTTTTGGGACATTCAGAGCTCTCTGACACCGTTTTTGATCCAACAACATTTTCTGGACTTTAGGAGGTCTAGGATGCCTGTAAACCCCTATTTTGCGCCTCCAAAGTTTTCAACATTTTTGAAGGCCTAACATGCATTTTAAGGCCTTTTCTTGAGCTGCCAACATTTTATGAATGTTCAGGGGTGTAGGATGCATTTTTAGTGGCAAAATATTTTTGGGAATTTCAGTGGTCTAGGATGCTGGTTAATGCCCCTTTCAGGTTGCACATGTTTTTGGGACATTCGGAGCTCTCTGACACCATTTTTGGTCCCACAACATTTTCTGGACTTCAGGGGGTCTAGGATGCCTGTAAACGCCTTTTTTGGGCCTCCAAAGTTTTCTAAATTTTTGTAGGCCTAAAATGCATTTTAAGGCCTTCTTTGGGCTGCTAACATATTTTGAGTTTCAGGGGTATAGGATACATTTTTCGAGCACAAAATATTTTTTGGAATTTTAGAGGTCTAGGATGCGGGTTAATGACCCTTTCAGGCTGCAAATGTTTTTGGGACATTCAGAGCTCTCTGACACCGTTTTTGATCCAACAACATTTTCTGGACTTTAGGAGGTCTAGGATGCCTGTAAACCCCTATTTTGCGCCTCCAAAGTTTTCAACATTTTTGCAGGCCTAAAATGCATTTTAATGCCTTTTTTGGGCTGCTAACATATTCTGAACTTTCAGGGGTGTAGTATGAATTTTTCGTGCACAAAATATTTTTTGGAATTTCAGAGGTCTAGGATGCATTTCAAGGCCTTTTTTGACCTGGCAACATTTCTGGGGTGTTTTCTGAACTTTCAGGGGTGTAGCATGCATTTTTCATGGCAAAAATATTTTGGGAAATTTCAGTGGTCTAGGATGCGTGTTAATGCCCCTTTCAGGCTGCAAATGTTTTTGGGACATTCAGAGCTCTCTGACACCATTTTTGGTCCAACAACATTTTCTGGACTTTAGGGGGTCTAGGATGCCTGTAAACCCCTTTTTTGGGCCTCCAAAGTTTTCTAAATTTTTGCAGGCCTAAAATGCATTTTAATGCCTTTTTTGGGCTGCTAACATATTCTGAACTTTCAGGGGTGTAGTATGAATTTTTCGTGCACAAAATATTTTTTGGAATTTCAGAGGTCTAGGATGTGGGTTAATGCCCCTTTCAGGCTGCAAATGTTTTTGGGACATTCAAAGCTCTCTGACACCGTTTTTGATCCAACAACATTTTCTGGACTTTAGGAGGTCTAGGATGCCTGTAAACCCTATTTTTGGGCCTCCAAAGTTTTCAACATTTTTGAAGGCTGAACATGCATTTTAAGGCCTTTTTTAGAGTTACCAACATTTTCTGAACTTGCAGGGGTGTAGGATGCATTTTTCATGCCAAAAATATTTTTGGGAATTTCAGTGGTCTAGGATGCGGGTTAATGCCCCTTTCAGGCTGCAAATGTTTTGGGGACAATCAGAGCTCTCTGACACCGATTTTGGTCCAACAACATTTTCTGGACTTTAGGGGGTCTAGGATGCCTGTAAACCCCTTTTTTGGGCCTCCAAAGTTTTCAACATTTTTGAAGGCCTAACATGCATTTTAAGGCCTTTACTTGAGCTGCCAACATTTCTGGGGTGTTTTCTGAACTTTCAGGGGTGTAGCATGCATTTTTCATGGCAAAAATATTTTGGGAAATTTCAGTGGTCTAGGATGCGGGTTAATGCCCATTTCAGGTTGCAAATGTTTTTGGGACATTCAGAGCTCTCTGACACCGTTTTTGATCCAACAACATTTTCTGGACCTGAAGGGGTCTAGGATGCCTGTAAACCCCTTTTTTGGGCCTCCAAAGTTTTCTAAATTTTTGCAGGCCTAAAATGCATTTTAATGCCTTTTTTGGGCTGCTAACATATTCTGAACTTTCAGGGGTGTAGTATGAATTTTTCATGCACAAAATATTTTTGGGAATTTCAGAGGTCTAGGATGCGGGTTAATGCCCCTTTCAGGCTGCAAATGTTTTTGGGACATTCAGAGCTCTCTGACACCGTTTTTGATCCAACAACATTTTCTGGACTTTAGGAGGTCTAGGATGCCTGTAAACCCCTATTTTGCGCCTCCAAAGTTTTCAACATTTTTGCAGGCCTAAAATGTATTTTAATGCCTTTTTTGGGCTGCTAACATATTCTGAACTTTCAGGGGTGTAGTATGAATTTTTCGTGCACAAAATATTTTTTGGAATTTCAGAGGTCTAGGATGCATTTCAAGGCCTTTTTTGACCTGGCAACATTTCTGGGGTGTTTTCTGAACTTTCAGGGGTGTAGCATGCATTTTTCATGGCAAAAATATTTTGGGAAATTTCAGTGGTCTAGGATGCGTGTTAATGCCCCTTTCAGGCTGCAAATGTTTTTGGGACATTCAGAGCTCTCTGACACCATTTTTGGTCCAACAACATTTTCTGGACTTTAGGGGGTCTAGGATGCCTGTAAACCCCTTTTTTGGGCCTCCAAAGTTTTCTAAATTTTTGCAGGCCTAAAATGCATTTTAATGCCTTTTTTGGGCTGCTAACATATTCTGAACTTTCAGGGGTGTAGTATGAATTTTTCGTGCACAAAATATTTTTTGGAATTTCAGAGGTCTAGGATGTGGGTTAATGCCCCTTTCAGGCTGCAAATGTTTTTGGGACATTCAAAGCTCTCTGACACCGTTTTTGATCCAACAACATTTTCTGGACTTTAGGAGGTCTAGGATGCCTGTAAACCCTATTTTTGGGCCTCCAAAGTTTTCAACATTTTTGAAGGCCTAACATGCATTTTAAGGCCTTTTTTAGAGTTACCAACATTTTCTGAACTTGCAGGGGTGTAGGATGCATTTTTCATGCCAAAAATATTTTTGGGAATTTCAGTGGTCTAGGATGCGGGTTAATGCCCCTTTCAGGCTGCAAATGTTTTGGGGACAATCAGAGCTCTCTGACACCGATTTTGGTCCAACAACATTTTCTGGACTTTAGGGGGTCTAGGATGCCTGTAAACCCCTTTTTTGGGCCTCCAAAGTTTTCAACATTTTTGAAGGCCTAACATGCATTTTAAGGCCTTTACTTGAGCTGCCAACATTTCTGGGGTGTTTTCTGAACTTTCAGGGGTGTAGCATGCATTTTTCATGGCAAAAATATTTTGGGAAATTTCAGTGGTCTAGGATGCGGGTTAATGCCCCTTTCAGGTTGCAAATGTTTTTGGGACATTCAGAGCTCTCTGACACCGTTTTTGATCCAACAACATTTTCTGGACCTGAAGGGGTCTAGGATGCCTGTAAACCCCTTTTTTGGGCCTCCAAAGTTTTCTAAATTTTTGCAGGCCTAAAATGCATTTTAATGCCTTTTTTGGGCTGCTAACATATTCTGAACTTTCAAGGGTGTAGTATGAATTTTTCGTGCACAAAATATTTTTGGGAATTTCAGAGGTCTAGGATGCGGGTTAATGCCCCTTTCAGGCTGCAAATATTTTTGGGACATTCAGAGCTCTCTGACACCATTTTTGGTCCAACAACATTTTCTGGACTTTTGGGGGTCTAGGATGCCTGTAAACCCCTTTTTTGGGCCTCCAAAGTTTTCTAAATTTTTGCAGACCTAAAATGCATTTTAATGCCTTTTTTGGGCTGCTAACATATTCTGAACTTTCAGGGGTGTAGTATGAATTTTTCATGCACAAAATATTTTTGGGAATTTCAGAGGTCTAGGATGCGGGTTAATGCCCCTTTCAGGCTGCAAATGTTTTTGGGACATTCAGAGCTCTCTGACACCGTTTTTGATCCAACAACATTTTCTGGACTTTAGGAGGTCTAGGATGCCTGTAAACCCCTATTTTGCGCCTCCAAAGTTTTCAACATTTTTGAAGGCCTAACATGCATTTTAAGGCCTTTTCTTGAGCTGCCAACATTTTATGAATGTTCAGGGGTGTAGGATGCATTTTTAGTGGCAAAATATTTTTGGGAATTTCAGTGGTCTAGGATGCTGGTTAATGCCCCTTTCAGGTTGCACATGTTTTTGGGACATTCGGAGCTCTCTGACACCATTTTTGGTCCCACAACATTTTCTGGACTTCAGGGGGTCTAGGATGCCTGTAAACGCCTTTTTTGGGCCTCCAAAGTTTTCTAAATTTTTGTAGGCCTAAAATGCATTTTAAGGCCTTCTTTGGGCTGCTAACATATTTTGAGTTTCAGGGGTATAGGATACATTTTTCGAGCACAAAATATTTTTTGGAATTTTAGAGGTCTAGGATGCGGGTTAATGACCCTTTCAGGCTGCAAATGTTTTTGGGACATTCAGAGCTCTCTGACACCGTTTTTGATCCAACAACATTTTCTGGACTTTAGGAGGTCTAGGATGCCTGTAAACCCCTATTTTGCGCCTCCAAAGTTTTCAAAATTTTTGCAGGCCTAAAATGCATTTTAATGCCTTTTTTGGGCTGCTAACATATTCTGAACTTTCAGGGGTGTAGTATGAATTTTTCGTGCACAAAATATTTTTTGGAATTTCAGAGGTCTAGGATGCATTTCAAGGCCTTTTTTGACCTGGCAACATTTCTGGGGTGTTTTCTGAACTTTCAGGGGTGTAGCATGCATTTTTCATGGCAAAAATATTTTGGGAAATTTCAGTGGTCTAGGATGCGTGTTAATGCCCCTTTCAGGCTGCAAATGTTTTTGGGACATTCAGAGCTCTCTGACACCATTTTTGGTCCAACAACATTTTCTGGACTTTAGGGGGTCTAGGATGCCTGTAAACCCCTTTTTTGGGCCTCCAAAGTTTTCTAAATTTTTGCAGGCCTAAAATGCATTTTAATGCCTTTTTTGGGCTGCTAACATATTCTGAACTTTCAGGGGTGTAGTATGAATTTTTCATGCACAAAATATTTTTGGGAATTTCAGAGGTCTAGGATGTGGGTTAATGCCCCTTTCAGGCTGCAAATGTTTTTGGGACATTCAGAGCTCTCTGACACCGTTTTTGATCCAACAACATTTTCTGGACTTTAGGAGGTCTAGGATGCCTGTAAACCCCTATTTTGCGCCTCCAAAGTTTTCAACATTTTTGAAGGCCTAACATGCATTTTAAGGCCTTTTCTTGAGCTGCCAACATTTTATGAATGTTCAGGGGTGTAGGATGCATTTTTAGTGGCAAAATATTTTTGGGAATTTCAGTGGTCTAGGATGCTGGTTAATGCCCCTTTCAGGTTGCACATGTTTTTGGGACATTCGGAGCTCTCTGACACCATTTTTGGTCCCACAACATTTTCTGGACTTCAGGGGGTCTAGGATGCCTGTAAACGCCTTTTTTGGGCCTCCAAAGTTTTCTAAATTTTTGTAGGCCTAAAATGCATTTTAAGGCCTTCTTTGGGCTGCTAACATATTTTGAGTTTCAGGGGTATAGGATACATTTTTCGAGCACAAAATATTTTTTGGAATTTTAGAGGTCTAGGATGCGGGTTAATGACCCTTTCAGGCTGCAAATGTTTTTGGGACATTCAGAGCTCTCTGACACCGTTTTTGATCCAACAACATTTTCTGGACTTTAGGAGGTCTAGGATGCCTGTAAACCCCTATTTTGCGCCTCCAAAGTTTTCAACATTTTTGCAGGCCTAAAATGCATTTTAATGCCTTTTTTGGGTTGCTAACATATTCTGAACTTTCAGGGGTGTAGTATGAATTTTTCGTGCACAAAATATTTTTTGGAATTTCAGAGGTCTAGGATGCATTTCAAGGCCTTTTTTGACCTGGCAACATTTCTGGGGTGTTTTCTGAACTTTCAGGGGTGTAGCATGCATTTTTCATGGCAAAAATATTTTGGGTAATTTCAGTGGTCTAGGATGCTTGTTAATGCCCCTTTCAGGCTACAAATGTTTTTGGGACATTCAGAGCTCACTGACACCATTTTTGGTCCAACAACATTTTCTGGACTTTAGGGGGTCTAGGATGCCTGTAAACCCCTTTTTTGGGCCTCCAAAGTTTTCTAAATTTTTGCAGGCCTAAAATGCATTTTAATGCCTTTTTTGGGCTGCTAACATATTCTGAACTTTCAGGGGTGTAGTATGAATTTTTCGTGCACAAAATATTTTTTGGAATTTCAGAGGTCTAGGATGTGGGTTAATGCCCCTTTCAGGCTGCAAATGTTTTTGGGACATTCAAAGCTCTCTGACACCGTTTTTGATCCAACAACATTTTCTGGACTTTAGGAGGTCTAGGATGCCTGTAAACCCTATTTTTGGGCCTCCAAAGTTTTCAACATTTTTGAAGGCCTAACATGCATTTTAAGGCCTTTTTTAGAGTTACCAACATTTTCTGAACTTGCAGGGGTGTAGGATGCATTTTTCATGCCAAAAATATTTTTGGGAATTTCAGTGGTCTAGGATGCGGGTTAATGCCCCTTTCAGGCTGCAAATGTTTTGGGGACAATCAGAGCTCTCTGACACCGATTTTGGTCCAACAACATTTTCTGGACTTTAGGGGGTCTAGGATGCCTGTAAACCCCTTTTTTGGGCCTCCAAAGTTTTCAACATTTTTGAAGGCCTAACATGCATTTTAAGGCCTTTACTTGAGCTGCCAACATTTCTGGGGTGTTTTCTGAACTTTCAGGGGTGTAGCATGCATTTTTCATGGCAAAAATATTTTGGGAAATTTCAGTGGTCTAGGATGCGGGTTAATGCCCCTTTCAGGTTGCAAATGTTTTTGGGACATTCAGAGCTCTCTGACACCGTTTTTGATCCAACAACATTTTCTGGACCTGAAGGGGTCTAGGATGCCTGTAAACCCCTTTTTTGGGCCTCCAAAGTTTTCTAAATTTTTGCAGGCCTAAAATGCATTTTAATGCCTTTTTTGGGCTGCTAACATATTCTGAACTTTCAAGGGTGTAGTATGAATTTTTCGTGCACAAAATATTTTTGGGAATTTCAGAGGTCTAGGATGCGGGTTAATGCCCCTTTCAGGCTGCAAATATTTTTGGGACATTCAGAGCTCTCTGACACCATTTTTGGTCCAACAACATTTTCTGGACTTTTGGGGGTCTAGGATGCCTGTAAACCCCTTTTTTGGGCCTCCAAAGTTTTCTAAATTTTTGCAGACCTAAAATGCATTTTAATGACTTTTTTGGGCTGCTAACATATTCTGAACTTTCAGGGGTGTAGTATGAATTTTTCATGCACAAAATATTTTTGGGAATTTCAGAGGTCTAGGATGCGGGTTAATGCCCCTTTCAGGCTGCAAATGTTTTTGGGACATTCAGAGCTCTCTGACACCGTTTTTGATCCAACAACATTTTCTGGACTTTAGGAGGTCTAGGATGCCTGTAAACCCCTATTTTGCGCCTCCAAAGTTTTCAACATTTTTGAAGGCCTAACATGCATTTTAAGGCCTTTTCTTGAGCTGCCAACATTTTATGAATGTTCAGGGGTGTAGGATGCATTTTTAGTGGCAAAATATTTTTGGGAATTTCAGTGGTCTAGGATGCTGGTTAATGCCCCTTTCAGGTTGCACATGTTTTTGGGACATTCGGAGCTCTCTGACACCATTTTTGGTCCCACAACATTTTCTGGACTTCAGGGGGTCTAGGATGCCTGTAAACCCCTTTTTTGGGTCTCCAAAGTTTTCAACATTTTTGCAGGCCTAACATGCATTTTAAGGCCTTTTCTTGAGCTGCCAACATTTTCTCAACTTTCAGGGGTGTAGGATGCATTTTTCGTGCCAAAAATATTTTTGGGAATTTCAGTGGCTGCAAATGTTTTTGGGACATTCAGAGCTCTCTGACACCATTTTTGGTCCAACAACATTTTCTGGACTTTAGGGGGTCTAGGATGCCTGTAAACCCCTTTTTTGGGCCTCCAAAGTTTTCTAAATTTTTGCAGGCCTAACATGCATTTTAAGGCGTTTTCTTGAGCTGCCAACATTTTCTGAACTTTCAGGGGTGTAGGATGCATTTTTAGTGGCAAAAATATTTTTGGGAATTTCAGTGGTCTAGGATGCGGGTTAATGCCCCTTTCAGGCTGCACATGTTTTTGGGACATTCAGAGCTCTCTGACACCGTTTTTGGTCCAACAACATTTTCTGGACCTTACGGGGTCTAGAATGCCTGTAAACCCCTTTTTTGGGCCTCCAAAGTTTTCAACATTTTTGAAGGCCTAACATGCATTTTAAGGCCTTTTCTTGAGCTGCCAACATTTTCTCAACTTTCAGGGGTGTAGGATGCATTTTTCGTGCCAAAAATATTTTTGGGAATTTCAGTGGCTGCAAATGTTTTTGGGACATTCAGAGCTCTCTGACACCATTTTTGGTCCAACAACATTTTCTGGACTTTAGGGGGTCTAGGATGCCTGTAAACCCCTTTTTTGGGCCTCCAAAGTTTTCTAAATTTTTGCAGGCCTAACATGCATTTTAAGGCGTTTTCTTGAGCTGCCAACATTTTCTGAACTTTCAGGGGTGTAGGATGCATTTTTAGTGGCAAAAATATTTTTGGGAATTTCAGTGGTCTAGGATGCGGGTTAATGCCCCTTTCAGGCTGCAAATGTTTTTGGGACATTCAGAGCTCTCTGACACCGTTTTTGATCCAACAACATTTTCTGGACTTTAGGGGGTCTAGGATGCCTGTAAACCCCTTTTTTGGGCCTCCAAAGTTTTCTAAATTTTTGCAGGCCTAAAATGCATCTGAATGCATTTTTTGGGCTTCTAACATATTCTGAACTTTTAGGGGTAGTATACATTTTTCGTGCACAAAATATTTTTGGGAATTTCAGAGGTCTAGGATGCCGGTTAATGCCCCTTTCAGGCTGCAAATGTTTTTGGGACATTCAGAGCTCTCTGACACCATTTTTGGTCCCACAACATTTTCTGGACTTTAGGGGGTCTAGGATGCCTGTAAACGCCTTTTTTGGGCCTCCAAAGTTTTCTAAATTTTTGTAGGCCTAAAATGCATTTTGAGGCCTTCTTTGGGCTGCTAACATATTCTGAACTTTCAGGGGTGTAGTATGAATTTTTCGTGCACAAAATATTTTTTGGAATTTCAGAGGTCTAGGATGCATTTCAAGGCCTTTTTTGACCTGGCAACATTTCTGGGGTGTTTTCTGAACTTTCAGGGGTGTAGCATGCATTTTTCATGGCAAAAATATTTTGGGAAATTTCAGTGGTCTAGGATGCGTGTTAATGCCCCTTTCAGGCTGCAAATGTTTTTGGGACATTCAGAGCTCTCTGACACCATTTTTGGTCCAACAACATTTTCTGGACTTTAGGGGGTCTAGGATGCCTGTAAACCCCTTTTTTGGGCCTCCAAAGTTTTCTAAATTTTTGCAGGCCTAAAATGCATTTTAATGCCTTTTTTGGGCTGCTAACATATTCTGAACTTTCAGGGGTGTAGTATGAATTTTTCGTGCACAAAATATTTTTTGGAATTTCAGTGGTCTAGGATGCGGGTTAATGCCCCTTTCAGGCTGCAAATATTTTGGGGACAATCAGAGCTCTCTGACACCGATTTTGGTCCCACAACATTTTCTGGACTTTAGGGGGTCTAGGATGCCTGTAAACCCCTTTTTTGGGCCTCCAAAGTTTTCAACATTTTTGAAGGCCTAACATGCATTTTAAGGCCTTTACTTGAGCTGCCAACATTTCTGGGGTGTTTTCTGAACTTTCAGGGGTGTAGCATGCATTTTTCATGGCAAAAATATTTTGGGAAATTTCAGTGGTCTAGGATGCGGGTTAATGCCCCTTTCAGGTTGCAAATGTGTTTGGGACATTCAGAGCTCTCTGACACCGTTTTTGATCCAACAACATTTTCTGGACCTGAAGGGGTCTAGGATGCCTGTAAACCCCTTTTTTGGGCCTCCAAAGTTTTCTAAATTTTTGCAGGCCTAAAATGCATTTTAATGCCTTTTTTGGGCTGCTAACATATTCTGAACTTTCAAGGGTGTAGTATGAATTTTTCGTGCACAAAATATTTTTGGGAATTTCAGAGGTCTAGGATGCGGGTTAA
The DNA here is from genome assembly GCF_040938575.1 of Ambystoma mexicanum. NCBI lineage: Eukaryota > Metazoa > Chordata > Amphibia > Caudata > Ambystomatidae > Ambystoma > Ambystoma mexicanum. Next base: position 317,409,812 of record NC_090931.1, on the reverse strand, counting down.
TGCCCCTTTCAGGCTGCAAATATTTTTGGGACATTCAGAGCTCTCTGACACCATTTTTGGTCCAACAACATTTTCTGGACTTTTGGGGGTCTAGGATGCCTGTAAACCCCTTTTTTGGGCCTCCAAAGTTTTCTAAATTTTTGCAGACCTAAAATGCATTTTAATGCCTTTTTTGGGCTGCTAACATATTCTGAACTTTCAGGGGTGTAGTATGAATTTTTCATGCACAAAATATTTTTGGGAATTTCAGAGGTCTAGGATGCGGGTTAATGCCCCTTTCAGGCTGCAAATGTTTTTGGGACATTCAGAGCTCTCTGACACCGTTTTTGATCCAACAACATTTTCTGGACTTTAGGAGGTCTAGGATGCCTTTAAACCCCTATTTTGCGCCTCCAAAGTTTTCAACATTTTTGAAGGCCTAACATGCATTTTAAGGCCTTTTCTTGAGCTGCCAACATTTTATGAATGTTCCGGGGTGTAGGATGCATTTTTAGTGGCAAAATATTTTTGGGAATTTCAGTGGTCTGGGATGCTGGTTAATGCCCCTTTCAGGTTGCACATGTTTTTGGGACATTCGGAGCTCTCTGACACCATTTTTGGTCCCACAACATTTTCTGGACTTCAGGGGGTCTAGGATGCCTGTAAACGCCTTTTTTGGGCCTCCAAAGTTTTCTAAATTTTTGTAGGCCTAAAATGCATTTTAAGGCCTTCTTTGGGCTGCTAACATATTTTGAGTTTCAGGGGTATAGGATACATTTTTCGAGCACAAAATATTTTTTGGAATTTTAGAGGTCTAGGATGCGGGTTAATGACCCTTTCAGGCTGCAAATGTTTTTGGGACATTCAGAGCTCTCTGACACCGTTTTTGATCCAACAACATTTTCTGGACTTTAGGAGGTCTAGGATGCCTGTAAACCCCTATTTTGCGCCTCCAAAGTTTTCAACATTTTTGCAGGCCTAAAATGCATTTTAATGCCTTTTTTGGGCTGCTAACATATGCTGAACTTTCAGGGGTGTAGTATGAATTTTTCGTGCACAAAATATTTTTTGGAATTTCAGAGGTCTAGGATGCATTTTAAGGCCTTTACTTGAGCTGCCAACATTTCTGGGGTGTTTTCTGAACTTTCAGGGGTGTAGCATGCATTTTTCATGGCAAAAATATTTTGGGAAATTTCAGTGGTCTAGGATGCGGGTTAATGCCCCTTTCAGGTTGCACATGTTTTTGGGACATTCAGAGCTCTCTGACACCGTTTTTGATCCAACAACATTTTCTGGACCTGAAGGGGTCTAGGATGCCTGTAAACCCCTTTTTTGGGCCTCCAAAGTTTTCTAAATTTTTGCAGGCCTAAAATGCATTTTAATGCCTTTTTTGGGCTGCTAACATATTCTGAACTTTCAAGGGTGTAGTATGAATTTTTCGTGCACAAAATATTTTTGGGAATTTCAGAGGTCTAGGATGCGGGTTAATGCCCCTTTCAGGCTGCAAATATTTTTGGGACATTCAGAGCTCTCTGACACCATTTTTGGTCCAACAACATTTTCTGGACTTTTGGGGGTCTAGGATGCCTGTAAACCCCTTTTTTGGGCCTCCAAAGTTTTCTAAATTTTTGCAGACCTAAAATGCATTTTAATGCCTTTTTTGGGCTGCTAACATATTCTGAACTTTCAGGGGTGTAGTATGAATTTTTCGTGCCAAAAATATTTTTGGGAATTTCAGTGGCTGCAAATGTTTTTGGGACATTCAGAGCTCTCTGACACCATTTTTGGTCCAACAACATTTTCTGGACTTTAGGGGGTCTAGGATGCCTGTAAACCCCTTTTTTGGGCCTCCAAAGTTTTCTAAATTTTTGCAGGCCTAACATGCATTTTAAGGCGTTTTCTTGAGCTGCCAACATTTTCTGAACTTTCAGGGGTGTAGGATGCATTTTTAGTGGCAAAAATATTTTTGGGAATTTCAGTGGTCTAGGATGCGGGTTAATGCCCCTTTCAGGCTGCACATGTTTTTGGGACATTCAGAGCTCTCTGACACCGTTTTTGGTCCAACAACATTTTCTGGACCTTACGGGGTCTAGAATGCCTGTAAACCCCTTTTTTGGGCCTCCAAAGTTTTCAACATTTTTGAAGGCCTAACATGCATTTTAAGGCCTTTTCTTGAGCTGCCAACATTTTCTCAACTTTCAGGGGTGTAGGATGCATTTTTCGTGCCAAAAATATTTTTGGGAATTTCAGTGGCTGCAAAAGTTTTTGGGACATTCAGAGCTCTCTGACACCATTTTTGGTCCAACAACATTTTCTGGACTTTAGGGGGTCTAGGATGCCTGTAAACCCCTTTTTTGGACCTCCAAAGTTTTCTAAATTTTTGCAGGCCTAACATGCATTTTAAGGCGTTTTCTTGAGCTGCCAACATTTTCTGAACTTTCAGGGGTGTAGGATGCATTTTTAGTGGCAAAAATATTTTGGGAATTTCAGTGGTCTAGGATGCGGGTTAATGCCCCTTTCAGGCTGCAAATGTTTTTGGGACATTCAGAGCTCTCTGACACCGTTTTTGATCCAACAACATTTTCTGGACTTTAGGGGGTCTAGGATGCCTGTAAACCCCTTTTTTGGGCCTCCAAAGTTTTCTAAATTTTTGCAGGCCTAAAATGCATCTGAATGCATTTTTTGGGCTTCTAACATATTCTGAACTTTTAGGGGTAGTATACATTTTTCGTGCACAAAATATTTTTGGGAATTTCAGAGGTCTAGGATGCCGGTTAATTCCCCTTTCAGGCTGCAAATGTTTTTGGCACATTCAAAGCTCTCTGACACCGTTTTTGATCCAACAACATTTTCTGGACTTTAGGAGGTCTAGGATGCCTGTAAACCCTATTTTTGGGCCTCCAAAGTTTTCAACATTTTTGAAGGCCTAACATGCATTTTAAGGCCTTTTTTAGAGTTACCAACATTTTCTGAACTTGCAGGGGTGTAGGATGCATTTTTCATGCCAAAAATATTTTTGGGAATTTCAGTGGTCTAGGATGCGGGTTAATGCCCCTTTCAGGCTGCAAATGTTTTTGGGACATTCAGAGCTCTCTGACACCGTTTTTGATCCAACAACATTTTCTGGACTTTAGGAGGTCTAGGATGCCTGTAAACCCCTATTTTGTGCCTCCAAAGTTTTCAACATTTTTGAAGGCCTAACATGCATTTTAAGGCCTTTTCTTGAGCTGCCAACATTTTCTGAACTTTCAGGGGTGTAGGATGCATTTTTATTGCCAAAAATATTTTTGGGAATTTCAGTGGTCTAGGATGCGGGTTAATGCCCCTTTCAGGTTGCACATGTTTTTGGGACATTCGGAGCTCTCTGACACCGTTTTTTGATCCACCAACATTTTCTGGACTTTAGGGGGTCTAGGATGCCTGTAACCCCCTTTTTTGGGCCTCCAAAGTTTTCTAAATTTTTGCAGGCCTAAAATGCATTTGAATGCATTTTTTGGGCTTCTAACATATTCTGAACTTTTAGGGGTAGTATACATTTTTCGTGCACAAAATATTTTTGGGAATTTCAGAGGTCTAGGATGCCGGTTAATGCCCCTTTCAGGCTGCAAATGTTTTTGGGACATTCAGAGCTCTCTGACACCATTTTTGGTCCCACAACATTTTCTGGACTTTAGGGGGTCTAGGATGCCTGTAAACGCCTTTTTTGGGCCTCCAAAGTTTTCTAAATTTTTGTAGGCCTAAAATGCATTTTGAGGCCTTCTTTGGGCTGCTAACATATTCTGAACTTTCAGGGGTGTAGTATGAATTTTTCGTGCACAAAATATTTTTTGGAATTTCAGAGGTCTAGGATGCATTTCAAGGCCTTTTTTGACCTGGCAACATTTCTGGGGTGTTTTCTGAACTTTCAGGGGTGTAGCATGCATTTTTCATGGCAAAAATATTTTGGGAAATTTCAGTGGTCTAGGATGAGTGTTAATGCCCCTTTCAGGCTGCAAATGTTTTTGGGACATTCAGAGCTCTCTGACACCATTTTTGGTCCAACAACATTTTCTGGACTTTAGGGGGTCTAGGATGCCTGTAAACCCCTTTTTTGGGCCTCCAAAGTTTTCTAAATTTTTGCAGGCCTAAAATGCATTTTAATGCCTTTTTTGGGCTGCTAACATATTCTGAACTTTCAGGGGTGTAGTATGAATTTTTCGTGCACAAAATATTTTTTGGAATTTCAGAGGTCTAGGATGTGGGTTAATGCCCCTTTCAGGCTGCAAATGTTTTTGGGACATTCAAAGCTCTCTGACACCGTTTTTGATCCAACAACATTTTCTGGACTTTAGGAGGTCTAGGATGCCTGTAAACCCTATTTTTGGGCCTCCAAAGTTTTCAACATTTTTGAAGGCCTAACATGCATTTTAAGGCCTTTTTTAGAGTTACCAACATTTTCTGAACTTGCAGGGGTGTAGGATGCATTTTTCATGCCAAAAATATTTTTGGGAATTTCAGTGGTCTAGGATGCGGGTTAATGCCCCTTTCAGGCTGCAAATATTTTGGGGACAATCAGAGCTCTCTGACACCGATTTTGGTCCAACAACATTTTCTGGACTTTAGGGGGTCTAGGATGCCTGTAAACCCCTTTTTTGGGCCTCCAAAGTTTTCAACATTTTTGAAGGCCTAACATGCATTTTAAGGCCTTTACTTGAGCTGCCAACATTTCTGGGGTGTTTTCTGAACTTTCAGGGGTGTAGCATGCATTTTTCATGGCAAAAATATTTTGGGAAATTTCAGTGGTCTAGGATGCGGGTTAATGCCCCTTTCAGGTTGCAAATGTTTTTGGGACATTCAGAGCTCTCTGACACCGTTTTTGATCCAACAACATTTTCTGGACCTGAAGGGGTCTAGGATGCCTGTAAACCCCTTTTTTGGGCCTCCAAAGTTTTCTAAATTTTTGCAGGCCTAAAATGCATTTTAATGCCTTTTTCGGGCTGCTAACATATTCTGAACTTTCAAGGGTGTAGTATGAATTTTTCGTGCACAAAATATTTTTGGGAATTTCAGAGGTCTAGGATGCGGGTTAATGCCCCTTTCAGGCTGCACATATTTTTGGGACATTCAGAGCTCTCTGACACCATTTTTGGTCCAACAACATTTTCTGGACTTTTGGGGGTCTAGGATGCCTGTAAACCCCTTTTTTGGGCCTCCAAAGTTTTCTAAATTTTTGCAGACCTAAAATGCATTTTAATGCCTTTTTTGGGCTGCTAACATATTCTGAACTTTCAGGGGTGTAGTATGAATTTTTCATGCACAAAATATTTTTGGGAATTTCAGAGGTCTAGGATGCGGGTTAATGCCCCTTTCAGGCTGCAAATGTTTTTGGGACATTCAGAGCTCTCTGACACCGTTTTTGATCCAACAACATTTTCTGGACTTTAGGAGGTCTAGGATGCCTGTAAACCCCTATTTTGCGCCTCCAAAGTTTTCAACATTTTTGAAGGCCTAACATGCATTTTAAGGCCTTTTCTTGAGCTGCCAACATTTTATGAATGTTCAGGGGTGTAGGATGCATTTTTAGTGGCAAAATATTTTTGGGAATTTCAGTGGTCTGGGATGCTGGTTAATGCCCCTTTCAGGTTGCACATGTTTTTGGGACATTCGGAGCTCTCTGACACCATTTTTGGTCCCACAACATTTTCTGGACTTCAGGGGGTCTAGGATGCCTGTAAACGCCTTTTTTGGGCCTCCGAAGTTTTCTAAATTTTTGTAGGCCTAAAATGCATTTTAAGGCCTTCTTTGGGCTGCTAACATATTTTGAGTTTCAGGGGTATAGGATACATTTTTCGAGCACAAAATATTTTTTGGAATTTTAGAGGTCTAGGATGCGGGTTAATGACCCTTTCAGGCTGCAAATGTTTTTGGGACATTCAGAGCTCTCTGACACCGTTTTTGATCCAACAACATTTTCTGGACTTTAGGAGGTCTAGGATGCCTGTAAACCCCTATTTTGCGCCTCCAAAGTTTTCAACATTTTTGCAGGCCTAAAATGCATTTTAATGCCTTTTTTGGGCTGCTAACATATTCTGAACTTTCAGGGGTGTAGTATGAATTTTTCGTGCACAAAATATTTTTTGGAATTTCAGAGGTCTAGGATGCATTTCAAGGCCTTTTTTGACCTGGCAACATTTCTGGGGTGTTTTCTGAACTTTCAGGGGTGTAGCATGCATTTTTCATGGCAAAAATATTTTGGGAAATTTCAGTGGTCTAGGATGCGTGTTAATGCCCCTTTCAGGCTGCAAATGTTTTTGGGACATTCAGAGCTCTCTGACACCATTTTTGGTCCAACAACATTTTCTGGACTTTAGGGGGTCTAGGATGCCTGTAAACCCCTTTTTTGGGCCTCCAAAGTTTTCTAAATTTTTGCAGGCCTAAAATGCATTTTAATGCCTTTTTTGGGCTGCTAACATATTCTGAACTTTCAGGGGTGTAGTATGAATTTTTCGTGCACAAAATATTTTTTGGAATTTCAGAGGTCTAGGATGTGGGTTAATGCCCCTTTCAGGCTGCAAATGTTTTTGGGACATTCAAAGCTCTCTAACACCGTTTTTGATCCAACAACATTTTCTGGACTTTAGGAGGTCTAGGATGCCTGTAAACCCTATTTTTGGGCCTCCAAAGTTTTCAACATTTTTGAAGGCCTAACATGCATTTTAAGGCCTTTTTTAGAGTTACCAACATTTTCTGAACTTGCAGGGGTGTAGGATGCATTTTTCATGCCAAAAATATTTTTGGGAATTTCAGTGGTCTAGGATGCGGGTTAATGCCCCTTTCAGGCTGCAAATGTTTTGGGGACAATCAGAGCTCTCTGACACCGATTTTGGTCCAACAACATTTTCTGGACTTTAGGGGGTCTAGGATGCCTGTAAACCCCTTTTTTGGGCCTCCAAAGTTTTCAACATTTTTGAAGGCCTAACATGCATTTTAAGGCCTTTACTTGAGCTGCCAACATTTCTGGGGTGTTTTCTGAACTTTCAGGGGTGTAGCATGCATTTTTCATGGCAAAAATATTTTGGGAAATTTCAGTGGTCTAGGATGCGGGTTAATGCCCCTTTCAGGTTGCAAATGTTTTTGGGACATTCAGAGCTCTCTGACACCGTTTTTGATCCAACAACATTTTCTGGACCTGAAGGGGTCTAGGATGCCTGTAAACCCCTTTTTTGGGCCTCCAAAGTTTTCTAAATTTTTGCAGGCCTAAAATGCATTTTAATGCCTTTTTTGGGCTGCTAACATATTCTGAACTTTCAAGGGTGTAGTATGAATTTTTCGTGCACAAAATATTTTTGGGAATTTCAGAGGTCTAGGATGCGGGTTAATGCCCCTTTCAGGCTGCAAATATTTTTGGGACATTCAGAGCTCTCTGACACCATTTTTGGTCCAACAACATTTTCTGGACTTTTGGGGGTCTAGGATGCCTGTAAACCCCTTTTTTGGGCCTCCAAAGTTTTCAACATTTTTGAAGGCCTAACATGCATTTTAAGGCCTTTTCTTGAGCTGCCAACATTTTATGAATGTTCAGGGGTGTAGGATGCATTTTTAGTGGCAAAATATTTTTGGGAATTTCAGTGGTCTAGGATGCTGGTTAATGCCCCTTTCAGGTTGCACATGTTTTTGGGACATTCGGAGCTCTCTGACACCATTTTTGGTCCCACAACATTTTCTGGACTTCAGGGGGTCTAGGATGCCTGTAAACGCCTTTTTTGGGCCTCCAAAGTTTTCTAAATTTTTGCAGGCCTAAAATGCATTTTAATGCCTTTTTTGGGCTGCTAACATATTCTGAACTTTCAGGGGTGTAGTATGAATTTTTCGTGCACAAAATATTTTTTGGAATTTCAGAGGTCTAGGATGTGGGTTAATGCCCCTTTCAGGCTGCAAATGTTTTTGGGACATTCAAAGCTCTCTGACACCGTTTTTGATCCAACAACATTTTCTGGACTTTAGGAGGTCTAGGATGCCTGTAAACCCTATTTTTGGGCCTCCAAAGTTTTCAACATTTTTGAAGGCCTAATGCATTTTAAGGCCTTTTTTAGAGTTACCAACATTTTCTGAACTTGCAGGGGTGTAGGATGCATTTTTCATGCCAAAAATATTTTTGGGAATTTCAGTGGTCTAGGATGCGGGTTAATGCCCCTTTCAGGCTGCAAATGTTTTGGGGACAATCAGAGCTCTCTGACACCGATTTTGGTCCAACAACATTTTCTGGACTTTAGGGGGTCTAGGATGCCTGTAAACCCCTTTTTTGGGCCTCCAAAGTTTTCAACATTTTTGAAGGCCTAACATGCATTTTAAGGCCTTTACTTGAGCTGCCAACATTTCTGGGGTGTTTTCTGAACTTTCAGGGGTGTAGCATGCATTTTTCATGGCAAAAATATTTTGGGAAATTTCAGTGGTCTAGGATGCGGGTTAATGCCCCTTTCAGGTTGCAAATGTTTTTGGGACATTCAGAGCTCTCTGACACCGTTTTTGATCCAACAACATTTTCTGGACCTGAAGGGGTCTAGGATGCCTGTAAACCCCTTTTTTGGGCCTCCAAAGTTTTCTAAATTTTTGCAGGCCTAAAATGCATTTTAATGCCTTTTTTGGGCTGCTAACATATTCTGAACTTTCAAGGGTGTAGTATGAATTTTTCGTGCACAAAATATTTTTGGGAATTTCAGAGGTCTAGGATGCGGGTTAATGCCCCTTTCAGGCTGCAAATATTTTTGGGACATTCAGAGCTCTCTGACACCATTTTTGGTCCAACAACATTTTCTGGACTTTTGGGGGTCTAGGATGCCTGTAAACCCCTTTTTTGGGCCTCCAAAGTTTTCTAAATTTTTGCAGACCTAAAATGCATTTTAATGCCTTTTTTGGGCTGCTAACATATTCTGAACTTTCAGGGGTGTAGTATGAATTTTTCATGCACAAAATATTTTTGGGAATTTCAGAGGTCTAGGATGCGGGTTAATGCCCCTTTCAGGCTGCAAATGTTTTTGGGACATTCAGAGCTCTCTGACACCGTTTTTGATCCAACAACATTTTCTGGACTTTAGGAGGTCTAGGATGCCTGTAAACCCCTATTTTGCGCCTCCAAAGTTTTCAACATTTTTGAAGGCCTAACATGCATTTTAAGGCCTTTTCTTGAGCTGCCAACATTTTATGAATGTTCAGGGGTGTAGGATCCATTTTTAGTGGCAAAATATTTTTGGGAATTTCAGTGGTCTAGGATGCTGGTTAATGCCCCTTTCAGGTTGCACATGTTTTTGGGACATTCGGAGCTCTCTGACACCATTTTTGGTCCCACAACATTTTCTGGACTTCAGGGGTCTAGGATGCCTGTAAACGCCTTTTTTGGGCCTCCAAAGTTTTCTAAATTTTTGTAGGCCTAAAATGCATTTTAAGGCCTTCTTTGGGCTGCTAACATATTTTGAGTTTCAGGGGTATAGGATACATTTTTCGAGCACAAAATATTTTTTGGAATTTTAGAGGTCTAGGATGCGGGTTAATGACCCTTTCAGGCTGCAAATGTTTTTGGGACATTCAGAGCTCTCTGACACCGTTTTTGATCCAACAACATTTTCTGGACTTTAGGAGGTCTAGGATGCCTGTAAACCCCTATTTTGCGCCTCCAAAGTTTTCAACATTTTTGCAGGCCTAAAATGCATTTTAATGCCTTTTTTGGGTTGCTAACATATTCTGAACTTTCAGGGGTGTAGTATGAATTTTTCGTGCACAAAATATTTTTTGGAATTTCAGAGGTCTAGGATGCATTTCAAGGCCTTTTTTGACCTGGCAACATTTCTGGGGTGTTTTCTGAACTTTCAGGGGTGTAGCATGCATTTTTCATGGCAAAAATATTTTGGGTAATTTCAGTGGTCTAGGATGCTTGTTAATGCCCCTTTCAGGCTACAAATGTTTTTGGGACATTCAGAGCTCACTGACACCATTTTTGGTCCAACAACATTTTCTGGACTTTAGGGGGTCTAGGATGCCTGTAAACCCCTTTTTTGGGCCTCCAAAGTTTTCTAAATTTTTGCAGGCCTAAAATGCATTTTAATGCCTTTTTTGGGCTGCTAACATATTCTGAACTTTCAGGGGTGTAGTATGAATTTTTCGTGCACAAAATATTTTTTGGAATTTCAGAGGTCTAGGATGTGGGTTAATGCCCCTTTCAGGCTGCAAATGTTTTTGGGACATTCAAAGCTCTCTGACACCGTTTTTGATCCAACAACATTTTCTGGACTTTAGGAGGTCTAGGATGCCTGTAAACCCTATTTTTGGGCCTCCAAAGTTTTCAACATTTTTGAAGGCCTAACATGCATTTTAAGGCCTTTTTTAGAGTTACCAACATTTTCTGAACTTGCAGGGGTGTAGGATGCATTTTTCATGCCAAAAATATTTTTGGGAATTTCAGTGGTCTAGGATGCGGGTTAATGCCCCTTTCAGGCTGCAAATGTTTTGGGGACAATCAGAGCTCTCTGACACCGATTTTGGTCCAACAACATTTTCTGGACTTTAGGGGGTCTAGGATGCCTGTAAACCCCTTTTTTGGGCCTCCAAAGTTTTCAACATTTTTGAAGGCCTAACATGCATTTTAAGGCCTTTACTTGAGCTGCCAACATTTCTGGGGTGTTTTCTGAACTTTCAGGGGTGTAGCATGCATTTTTCATGGCAAAAATATTTTGGGAAATTTCAGTGGTCTAGGATGCGGGTTAATGCCCCTTTCAGGTTGCAAATGTTTTTGGGACATTCAGAGCTCTCTGACACCGTTTTTGATCCAACAACATTTTCTGGACCTGAAGGGGTCTAGGATGCCTGTAAACCCCTTTTTTGGGCCTCCAAAGTTTTCTAAATTTTTGCAGGCCTAAAATGCATTTTAATGCCTTTTTTGGGCTGCTAACATATTCTGAACTTTCAAGGGTGTAGTATGAATTTTTCGTGCACAAAATATTTTTGGGAATTTCAGAGGTCTAGGATGCGGGTTAATGCCCCTTTCAGGCTGCAAATATTTTTGGGACATTCAGAGCTCTCTGACACCATTTTTGGTCCAACAACATTTTCTGGACTTTTGGGGGTCTAGGATGCCTGTAAACCCCTTTTTTGGGCCTCCAAAGTTTTCTAAATTTTTGCAGACCTAAAATGCATTTTAATGACTTTTTTGGGCTGCTAACATATTCTGAACTTTCAGGGGTGTAGTATGAATTTTTCATGCACAAAATATTTTTGGGAATTTCAGAGGTCTAGGATGCGGGTTAATGCCCCTTTCAGGCTGCAAATGTTTTTGGGACATTCAGAGCTCTCTGACACCGTTTTTGATCCAACAACATTTTCTGGACTTTAGGAGGTCTAGGATGCCTGTAAACCCCTATTTTGCGCCTCCAAAGTTTTCAACATTTTTGAAGGCCTAACATGCATTTTAAGGCCTTTTCTTGAGCTGCCAACATTTTATGAATGTTCAGGGGTGTAGGATGCATTTTTAGTGGCAAAATATTTTTGGGAATTTCAGTGGTCTAGGATGCTGGTTAATGCCCCTTTCAGGTTGCACATGTTTTTGGGACATTCGGAGCTCTCTGACACCATTTTTGGTCCCACAACATTTTCTGGACTTCAGGGGGTCTAGGATGCCTGTAAACCCCTTTTTTGGGTCTCCAAAGTTTTCAACATTTTTGCAGGCCTAACATGCATTTTAAGGCCTTTTCTTGAGCTGCCAACATTTTCTCAACTTTCAGGGGTGTAGGATGCATTTTTCGTGCCAAAAATATTTTTGGGAATTTCAGTGGCTGCAAATGTTTTTGGGACATTCAGAGCTCTCTGACACCATTTTTGGTCCAACAACATTTTCTGGACTTTAGGGGGTCTAGGATGCCTGTAAACCCCTTTTTTGGGCCTCCAAAGTTTTCTAAATTTTTGCAGGCCTAACATGCATTTTAAGGCGTTTTCTTGAGCTGCCAACATTTTCTGAACTTTCAGGGGTGTAGGATGCATTTTTAGTGGCAAAAATATTTTTGGGAATTTCAGTGGTCTAGGATGCGGGTTAATGCCCCTTTCAGGCTGCACATGTTTTTGGGACATTCAGAGCTCTCTGACACCGTTTTTGGTCCAACAACATTTTCTGGACCTTACGGGGTCTAGAATGCCTGTAAACCCCTTTTTTGGGCCTCCAAAGTTTTCAACATTTTTGAAGGCCTAACATGCATTTTAAGGCCTTTTCTTGAGCTGCCAACATTTTCTCAACTTTCAGGGGTGTAGGATGCATTTTTCGTGCCAAAAATATTTTTGGGAATTTCAGTGGCTGCAAATGTTTTTGGGACATTCAGAGCTCTCTGACACCATTTTTGGTCCAACAACATTTTCTGGACTTTAGGGGGTCTAGGATGCCTGTAAACCCCTTTTTTGGGCCTCCAAAGTTTTCTAAATTTTTGCAGGCCTAACATGCATTTTAAGGCGTTTTCTTGAGCTGCCAACATTTTCTGAACTTTCAGGGGTGTAGGATGCATTTTTAGTGGCAAAAATATTTTTGGGAATTTCAGTGGTCTAGGATGCGGGTTAATGCCCCTTTCAGGCTGCAAATGTTTTTGGGACATTCAGAGCTCTCTGACACCGTTTTTGATCCAACAACATTTTCTGGACTTTAGGGGGTCTAGGATGCCTGTAAACCCCTTTTTTGGGCCTCCAAAGTTTTCTAAATTTTTGCAGGCCTAAAATGCATCTGAATGCATTTTTTGGGCTTCTAACATATTCTGAACTTTTAGGGGTAGTATACATTTTTCGTGCACAAAATATTTTTGGGAATTTCAGAGGTCTAGGATGCCGGTTAATGCCCCTTTCAGGCTGCAAATGTTTTTGGGACATTCAGAGCTCTCTGACACCATTTTTGGTCCCACAACATTTTCTGGACTTTAGGGGGTCTAGGATGCCTGTAAACGCCTTTTTTGGGCCTCCAAAGTTTTCTAAATTTTTGTAGGCCTAAAATGCATTTTGAGGCCTTCTTTGGGCTGCTAACATATTCTGAACTTTCAGGGGTGTAGTATGAATTTTTCGTGCACAAAATATTTTTTGGAATTTCAGAGGTCTAGGATGCATTTCAAGGCCTTTTTTGACCTGGCAACATTTCTGGGGTGTTTTCTGAACTTTCAGGGGTGTAGCATGCATTTTTCATGGCAAAAATATTTTGGGAAATTTCAGTGGTCTAGGATGCGTGTTAATGCCCCTTTCAGGCTGCAAATGTTTTTGGGACATTCAGAGCTCTCTGACACCATTTTTGGTCCAACAACATTTTCTGGACTTTAGGGGGTCTAGGATGCCTGTAAACCCCTTTTTTGGGCCTCCAAAGTTTTCTAAATTTTTGCAGGCCTAAAATGCATTTTAATGCCTTTTTTGGGCTGCTAACATATTCTGAACTTTCAGGGGTGTAGTATGAATTTTTCGTGCACAAAATATTTTTTGGAATTTCAGTGGTCTAGGATGCGGGTTAATGCCCCTTTCAGGCTGCAAATATTTTGGGGACAATCAGAGCTCTCTGACACCGATTTTGGTCCCACAACATTTTCTGGACTTTAGGGGGTCTAGGATGCCTGTAAACCCCTTTTTTGGGCCTCCAAAGTTTTCAACATTTTTGAAGGCCTAACATGCATTTTAAGGCCTTTACTTGAGCTGCCAACATTTCTGGGGTGTTTTCTGAACTTTCAGGGGTGTAGCATGCATTTTTCATGGCAAAAATATTTTGGGAAATTTCAGTGGTCTAGGATGCGGGTTAATGCCCCTTTCAGGTTGCAAATGTGTTTGGGACATTCAGAGCTCTCTGACACCGTTTTTGATCCAACAACATTTTCTGGACCTGAAGGGGTCTAGGATGCCTGTAAACCCCTTTTTTGGGCCTCCAAAGTTTTCTAAATTTTTGCAGGCCTAAAATGCATTTTAATGCCTTTTTTGGGCTGCTAACATATTCTGAACTTTCAAGGGTGTAGTATGAATTTTTCGTGCACAAAATATTTTTGGGAATTTCAGAGGTCTAGGATGCGGGTTAATGCCCCTTTCAGGCTGCAAATATTTTTGGGACATTCAGAGCTCTCTGACACCATTTTTGGTCCAACAACATTTTCTGGACTTTTGGGGGTCTAGGATGCCTGTAAACCCCTTTTTTGGGCCTCCAAAGTTTTCTAAATTTTTGCAGACCTAAAATGCATTTTAATGCCTTTTTTGGGCTGCTAACATATTCTGAACTTTCAGGGGTGTAGTATGAATTTTTCATGCACAAAATATTTTTGGGAATTTCAGAGGTCTAGGATGCGGGTTAATGCCCCTTTCAGGCTGCAAATGTTTTTGGGACATTCAGAGCTCTCTGACACCGTTTTTGATCCAACAACATTTTCTGGACTTTAGGAGGTCTAGGATGCCTTTAAACCCCTATTTTGCGCCTCCAAAGTTTTCAACATTTTTGAAGGCCTAACATGCATTTTAAGGCCTTTTCTTGAGCTGCCAACATTTTATGAATGTTCCGGGGTGTAGGATGCATTTTTAGTGGCAAAATATTTTTGGGAATTTCAGTGGTCTGGGATGCTGGTTAATGCCCCTTTCAGGTTGCACATGTTTTTGGGACATTCGGAGCTCTCTGACACCATTTTTGGTCCCACAACATTTTCTGGACTTCAGGGGGTCTAGGATGCCTGTAAACGCCTTTTTTGGGCCTCCAAAGTTTTCTAAATTTTTGTAGGCCTAAAATGCATTTTAAGGCCTTCTTTGGGCTGCTAACATATTTTGAGTTTCAGGGGTATAGGATACATTTTTCGAGCACAAAATATTTTTTGGAATTTTAGAGGTCTAGGATGCGGGTTAATGACCCTTTCAGGCTGCAAATGTTTTTGGGACATTCAGAGCTCTCTGACACCGTTTTTGATCCAACAACATTTTCTGGACTTTAGGAGGTCTAGGATGCCTGTAAACCCCTATTTTGCGCCTCCAAAGTTTTCAACATTTTTGCAGGCCTAAAATGCATTTTAATGCCTTTTTTGGGCTGCTAACATATGCTGAACTTTCAGGGGTGTAGTATGAATTTTTCGTGCACAAAATATTTTTTGGAATTTCAGAGGTCTAGGATGCATTTTAAGGCCTTTACTTGAGCTGCCAACATTTCTGGGGTGTTTTCTGAACTTTCAGGGGTGTAGCATGCATTTTTCATGGCAAAAATATTTTGGGAAATTTCAGTGGTCTAGGATGCGGGTTAATGCCCCTTTCAGGTTGCACATGTTTTTGGGACATTCAGAGCTCTCTGACACCGTTTTTGATCCAACAACATTTTCTGGACCTGAAGGGGTCTAGGATGCCTGTAAACCCCTTTTTTGGGCCTCCAAAGTTTTCTAAATTTTTGCAGGCCTAAAATGCATTTTAATGCCTTTTTTGGGCTGCTAACATATTCTGAACTTTCAAGGGTGTAGTATGAATTTTTCGTGCACAAAATATTTTTGGGAATTTCAGAGGTCTAGGATGCGGGTTAATGCCCCTTTCAGGCTGCAAATATTTTTGGGACATTCAGAGCTCTCTGACACCATTTTTGGTCCAACAACATTTTCTGGACTTTTGGGGGTCTAGGATGCCTGTAAACCCCTTTTTTGGGCCTCCAAAGTTTTCTAAATTTTTGCAGACCTAAAATGCATTTTAATGCCTTTTTTGGGCTGCTAACATATTCTGAACTTTCAGGGGTGTAGTATGAATTTTTCGTGCCAAAAATATTTTTGGGAATTTCAGTGGCTGCAAATGTTTTTGGGACATTCAGAGCTCTCTGACACCATTTTTGGTCCAACAACATTTTCTGGACTTTAGGGGGTCTAGGATGCCTGTAAACCCCTTTTTTGGGCCTCCAAAGTTTTCTAAATTTTTGCAGGCCTAACATGCATTTTAAGGCGTTTTCTTGAGCTGCCAACATTTTCTGAACTTTCAGGGGTGTAGGATGCATTTTTAGTGGCAAAAATATTTTTGGGAATTTCAGTGGTCTAGGATGCGGGTTAATGCCCCTTTCAGGCTGCACATGTTTTTGGGACATTCAGAGCTCTCTGACACCGTTTTTGGTCCAACAACATTTTCTGGACCTTACGGGGTCTAGAATGCCTGTAAACCCCTTTTTTGGGCCTCCAAAGTTTTCAACATTTTTGAAGGCCTAACATGCATTTTAAGGCCTTTTCTTGAGCTGCCAACATTTTCTCAACTTTCAGGGGTGTAGGATGCATTTTTCGTGCCAAAAATATTTTTGGGAATTTCAGTGGCTGCAAAAGTTTTTGGGACATTCAGAGCTCTCTGACACCATTTTTGGTCCAACAACATTTTCTGGACTTTAGGGGGTCTAGGATGCCTGTAAACCCCTTTTTTGGACCTCCAAAGTTTTCTAAATTTTTGCAGGCCTAACATGCATTTTAAGGCGTTTTCTTGAGCTGCCAACATTTTCTGAACTTTCAGGGGTGTAGGATGCATTTTTAGTGGCAAAAATATTTTGGGAATTTCAGTGGTCTAGGATGCGGGTTAATGCCCCTTTCAGGCTGCAAATGTTTTTGGGACATTCAGAGCTCTCTGACACCGTTTTTGATCCAACAACATTTTCTGGACTTTAGGGGGTCTAGGATGCCTGTAAACCCCTTTTTTGGGCCTCCAAAGTTTTCTAAATTTTTGCAGGCCTAAAATGCATCTGAATGCATTTTTTGGGCTTCTAACATATTCTGAACTTTTAGGGGTAGTATACATTTTTCGTGCACAAAATATTTTTGGGAATTTCAGAGGTCTAGGATGCCGGTTAATTCCCCTTTCAGGCTGCAAATGTTTTTGGCACATTCAAAGCTCTCTGACACCGTTTTTGATCCAACAACATTTTCTGGACTTTAGGAGGTCTAGGATGCCTGTAAACCCTATTTTTGGGCCTCCAAAGTTTTCAACATTTTTGAAGGCCTAACATGCATTTTAAGGCCTTTTTTAGAGTTACCAACATTTTCTGAACTTGCAGGGGTGTAGGATGCATTTTTCATGCCAAAAATATTTTTGGGAATTTCAGTGGTCTAGGATGCGGGTTAATGCCCCTTTCAGGCTGCAAATGTTTTTGGGACATTCAGAGCTCTCTGACACCGTTTTTGATCCAACAACATTTTCTGGACTTTAGGAGGTCTAGGATGCCTGTAAACCCCTATTTTGTGCCTCCAAAGTTTTCAACATTTTTGAAGGCCTAACATGCATTTTAAGGCCTTTTCTTGAGCTGCCAACATTTTCTGAACTTTCAGGGGTGTAGGATGCATTTTTATTGCCAAAAATATTTTTGGGAATTTCAGTGGTCTAGGATGCGGGTTAATGCCCCTTTCAGGTTGCACATGTTTTTGGGACATTCGGAGCTCTCTGACACCGTTTTTTGATCCACCAACATTTTCTGGACTTTAGGGGGTCTAGGATGCCTGTAACCCCCTTTTTTGGGCCTCCAAAGTTTTCTAAATTTTTGCAGGCCTAAAATGCATTTGAATGCATTTTTTGGGCTTCTAACATATTCTGAACTTTTAGGGGTAGTATACATTTTTCGTGCACAAAATATTTTTGGGAATTTCAGAGGTCTAGGATGCCGGTTAATGCCCCTTTCAGGCTGCAAATGTTTTTGGGACATTCAGAGCTCTCTGACACCATTTTTGGTCCCACAACATTTTCTGGACTTTAGGGGGTCTAGGATGCCTGTAAACGCCTTTTTTGGGCCTCCAAAGTTTTCTAAATTTTTGTAGGCCTAAAATGCATTTTGAGGCCTTCTTTGGGCTGCTAACATATTCTGAACTTTCAGGGGTGTAGTATGAATTTTTCGTGCACAAAATATTTTTTGGAATTTCAGAGGTCTAGGATGCATTTCAAGGCCTTTTTTGACCTGGCAACATTTCTGGGGTGTTTTCTGAACTTTCAGGGGTGTAGCATGCATTTTTCATGGCAAAAATATTTTGGGAAATTTCAGTGGTCTAGGATGAGTGTTAATGCCCCTTTCAGGCTGCAAATGTTTTTGGGACATTCAGAGCTCTCTGACACCATTTTTGGTCCAACAACATTTTCTGGACTTTAGGGGGTCTAGGATGCCTGTAAACCCCTTTTTTGGGCCTCCAAAGTTTTCTAAATTTTTGCAGGCCTAAAATGCATTTTAATGCCTTTTTTGGGCTGCTAACATATTCTGAACTTTCAGGGGTGTAGTATGAATTTTTCGTGCACAAAATATTTTTTGGAATTTCAGAGGTCTAGGATGTGGGTTAATGCCCCTTTCAGGCTGCAAATGTTTTTGGGACATTCAAAGCTCTCTGACACCGTTTTTGATCCAACAACATTTTCTGGACTTTAGGAGGTCTAGGATGCCTGTAAACCCTATTTTTGGGCCTCCAAAGTTTTCAACATTTTTGAAGGCCTAACATGCATTTTAAGGCCTTTTTTAGAGTTACCAACATTTTCTGAACTTGCAGGGGTGTAGGATGCATTTTTCATGCCAAAAATATTTTTGGGAATTTCAGTGGTCTAGGATGCGGGTTAATGCCCCTTTCAGGCTGCAAATATTTTGGGGACAATCAGAGCTCTCTGACACCGATTTTGGTCCAACAACATTTTCTGGACTTTAGGGGGTCTAGGATGCCTGTAAACCCCTTTTTTGGGCCTCCAAAGTTTTCAACATTTTTGAAGGCCTAACATGCATTTTAAGGCCTTTACTTGAGCTGCCAACATTTCTGGGGTGTTTTCTGAACTTTCAGGGGTGTAGCATGCATTTTTCATGGCAAAAATATTTTGGGAAATTTCAGTGGTCTAGGATGCGGGTTAATGCCCCTTTCAGGTTGCAAATGTTTTTGGGACATTCAGAGCTCTCTGACACCGTTTTTGATCCAACAACATTTTCTGGACCTGAAGGGGTCTAGGATGCCTGTAAACCCCTTTTTTGGGCCTCCAAAGTTTTCTAAATTTTTGCAGGCCTAAAATGCATTTTAATGCCTTTTTCGGGCTGCTAACATATTCTGAACTTTCAAGGGTGTAGTATGAATTTTTCGTGCACAAAATATTTTTGGGAATTTCAGAGGTCTAGGATGCGGGTTAATGCCCCTTTCAGGCTGCACATATTTTTGGGACATTCAGAGCTCTCTGACACCATTTTTGGTCCAACAACATTTTCTGGACTTTTGGGGGTCTAGGATGCCTGTAAACCCCTTTTTTGGGCCTCCAAAGTTTTCTAAATTTTTGCAGACCTAAAATGCATTTTAATGCCTTTTTTGGGCTGCTAACATATTCTGAACTTTCAGGGGTGTAGTATGAATTTTTCATGCACAAAATATTTTTGGGAATTTCAGAGGTCTAGGATGCGGGTTAATGCCCCTTTCAGGCTGCAAATGTTTTTGGGACATTCAGAGCTCTCTGACACCGTTTTTGATCCAACAACATTTTCTGGACTTTAGGAGGTCTAGGATGCCTGTAAACCCCTATTTTGCGCCTCCAAAGTTTTCAACATTTTTGAAGGCCTAACATGCATTTTAAGGCCTTTTCTTGAGCTGCCAACATTTTATGAATGTTCAGGGGTGTAGGATGCATTTTTAGTGGCAAAATATTTTTGGGAATTTCAGTGGTCTGGGATGCTGGTTAATGCCCCTTTCAGGTTGCACATGTTTTTGGGACATTCGGAGCTCTCTGACACCATTTTTGGTCCCACAACATTTTCTGGACTTCAGGGGGTCTAGGATGCCTGTAAACGCCTTTTTTGGGCCTCCGAAGTTTTCTAAATTTTTGTAGGCCTAAAATGCATTTTAAGGCCTTCTTTGGGCTGCTAACATATTTTGAGTTTCAGGGGTATAGGATACATTTTTCGAGCACAAAATATTTTTTGGAATTTTAGAGGTCTAGGATGCGGGTTAATGACCCTTTCAGGCTGCAAATGTTTTTGGGACATTCAGAGCTCTCTGACACCGTTTTTGATCCAACAACATTTTCTGGACTTTAGGAGGTCTAGGATGCCTGTAAACCCCTATTTTGCGCCTCCAAAGTTTTCAACATTTTTGCAGGCCTAAAATGCATTTTAATGCCTTTTTTGGGCTGCTAACATATTCTGAACTTTCAGGGGTGTAGTATGAATTTTTCGTGCACAAAATATTTTTTGGAATTTCAGAGGTCTAGGATGCATTTCAAGGCCTTTTTTGACCTGGCAACATTTCTGGGGTGTTTTCTGAACTTTCAGGGGTGTAGCATGCATTTTTCATGGCAAAAATATTTTGGGAAATTTCAGTGGTCTAGGATGCGTGTTAATGCCCCTTTCAGGCTGCAAATGTTTTTGGGACATTCAGAGCTCTCTGACACCATTTTTGGTCCAACAACATTTTCTGGACTTTAGGGGGTCTAGGATGCCTGTAAACCCCTTTTTTGGGCCTCCAAAGTTTTCTAAATTTTTGCAGGCCTAAAATGCATTTTAATGCCTTTTTTGGGCTGCTAACATATTCTGAACTTTCAGGGGTGTAGTATGAATTTTTCGTGCACAAAATATTTTTTGGAATTTCAGAGGTCTAGGATGTGGGTTAATGCCCCTTTCAGGCTGCAAATGTTTTTGGGACATTCAAAGCTCTCTAACACCGTTTTTGATCCAACAACATTTTCTGGACTTTAGGAGGTCTAGGATGC
Organism: Ambystoma mexicanum; assembly: GCF_040938575.1. Lineage (NCBI taxonomy): Eukaryota > Metazoa > Chordata > Amphibia > Caudata > Ambystomatidae > Ambystoma > Ambystoma mexicanum. The sequence goes on along the minus strand of NC_090931.1, from coordinate 317,389,172 downwards.
CTGTAAACCCTATTTTTGGGCCTCCAAAGTTTTCAACATTTTTGAAGGCCTAACATGCATTTTAAGGCCTTTTTTAGAGTTACCAACATTTTCTGAACTTGCAGGGGTGTAGGATGCATTTTTCATGCCAAAAATATTTTTGGGAATTTCAGTGGTCTAGGATGCGGGTTAATGCCCCTTTCAGGCTGCAAATGTTTTGGGGACAATCAGAGCTCTCTGACACCGATTTTGGTCCAACAACATTTTCTGGACTTTAGGGGGTCTAGGATGCCTGTAAACCCCTTTTTTGGGCCTCCAAAGTTTTCAACATTTTTGAAGGCCTAACATGCATTTTAAGGCCTTTACTTGAGCTGCCAACATTTCTGGGGTGTTTTCTGAACTTTCAGGGGTGTAGCATGCATTTTTCATGGCAAAAATATTTTGGGAAATTTCAGTGGTCTAGGATGCGGGTTAATGCCCCTTTCAGGTTGCAAATGTTTTTGGGACATTCAGAGCTCTCTGACACCGTTTTTGATCCAACAACATTTTCTGGACCTGAAGGGGTCTAGGATGCCTGTAAACCCCTTTTTTGGGCCTCCAAAGTTTTCTAAATTTTTGCAGGCCTAAAATGCATTTTAATGCCTTTTTTGGGCTGCTAACATATTCTGAACTTTCAAGGGTGTAGTATGAATTTTTCGTGCACAAAATATTTTTGGGAATTTCAGAGGTCTAGGATGCGGGTTAATGCCCCTTTCAGGCTGCAAATATTTTTGGGACATTCAGAGCTCTCTGACACCATTTTTGGTCCAACAACATTTTCTGGACTTTTGGGGGTCTAGGATGCCTGTAAACCCCTTTTTTGGGCCTCCAAAGTTTTCAACATTTTTGAAGGCCTAACATGCATTTTAAGGCCTTTTCTTGAGCTGCCAACATTTTATGAATGTTCAGGGGTGTAGGATGCATTTTTAGTGGCAAAATATTTTTGGGAATTTCAGTGGTCTAGGATGCTGGTTAATGCCCCTTTCAGGTTGCACATGTTTTTGGGACATTCGGAGCTCTCTGACACCATTTTTGGTCCCACAACATTTTCTGGACTTCAGGGGGTCTAGGATGCCTGTAAACGCCTTTTTTGGGCCTCCAAAGTTTTCTAAATTTTTGCAGGCCTAAAATGCATTTTAATGCCTTTTTTGGGCTGCTAACATATTCTGAACTTTCAGGGGTGTAGTATGAATTTTTCGTGCACAAAATATTTTTTGGAATTTCAGAGGTCTAGGATGTGGGTTAATGCCCCTTTCAGGCTGCAAATGTTTTTGGGACATTCAAAGCTCTCTGACACCGTTTTTGATCCAACAACATTTTCTGGACTTTAGGAGGTCTAGGATGCCTGTAAACCCTATTTTTGGGCCTCCAAAGTTTTCAACATTTTTGAAGGCCTAATGCATTTTAAGGCCTTTTTTAGAGTTACCAACATTTTCTGAACTTGCAGGGGTGTAGGATGCATTTTTCATGCCAAAAATATTTTTGGGAATTTCAGTGGTCTAGGATGCGGGTTAATGCCCCTTTCAGGCTGCAAATGTTTTGGGGACAATCAGAGCTCTCTGACACCGATTTTGGTCCAACAACATTTTCTGGACTTTAGGGGGTCTAGGATGCCTGTAAACCCCTTTTTTGGGCCTCCAAAGTTTTCAACATTTTTGAAGGCCTAACATGCATTTTAAGGCCTTTACTTGAGCTGCCAACATTTCTGGGGTGTTTTCTGAACTTTCAGGGGTGTAGCATGCATTTTTCATGGCAAAAATATTTTGGGAAATTTCAGTGGTCTAGGATGCGGGTTAATGCCCCTTTCAGGTTGCAAATGTTTTTGGGACATTCAGAGCTCTCTGACACCGTTTTTGATCCAACAACATTTTCTGGACCTGAAGGGGTCTAGGATGCCTGTAAACCCCTTTTTTGGGCCTCCAAAGTTTTCTAAATTTTTGCAGGCCTAAAATGCATTTTAATGCCTTTTTTGGGCTGCTAACATATTCTGAACTTTCAAGGGTGTAGTATGAATTTTTCGTGCACAAAATATTTTTGGGAATTTCAGAGGTCTAGGATGCGGGTTAATGCCCCTTTCAGGCTGCAAATATTTTTGGGACATTCAGAGCTCTCTGACACCATTTTTGGTCCAACAACATTTTCTGGACTTTTGGGGGTCTAGGATGCCTGTAAACCCCTTTTTTGGGCCTCCAAAGTTTTCTAAATTTTTGCAGACCTAAAATGCATTTTAATGCCTTTTTTGGGCTGCTAACATATTCTGAACTTTCAGGGGTGTAGTATGAATTTTTCATGCACAAAATATTTTTGGGAATTTCAGAGGTCTAGGATGCGGGTTAATGCCCCTTTCAGGCTGCAAATGTTTTTGGGACATTCAGAGCTCTCTGACACCGTTTTTGATCCAACAACATTTTCTGGACTTTAGGAGGTCTAGGATGCCTGTAAACCCCTATTTTGCGCCTCCAAAGTTTTCAACATTTTTGAAGGCCTAACATGCATTTTAAGGCCTTTTCTTGAGCTGCCAACATTTTATGAATGTTCAGGGGTGTAGGATCCATTTTTAGTGGCAAAATATTTTTGGGAATTTCAGTGGTCTAGGATGCTGGTTAATGCCCCTTTCAGGTTGCACATGTTTTTGGGACATTCGGAGCTCTCTGACACCATTTTTGGTCCCACAACATTTTCTGGACTTCAGGGGTCTAGGATGCCTGTAAACGCCTTTTTTGGGCCTCCAAAGTTTTCTAAATTTTTGTAGGCCTAAAATGCATTTTAAGGCCTTCTTTGGGCTGCTAACATATTTTGAGTTTCAGGGGTATAGGATACATTTTTCGAGCACAAAATATTTTTTGGAATTTTAGAGGTCTAGGATGCGGGTTAATGACCCTTTCAGGCTGCAAATGTTTTTGGGACATTCAGAGCTCTCTGACACCGTTTTTGATCCAACAACATTTTCTGGACTTTAGGAGGTCTAGGATGCCTGTAAACCCCTATTTTGCGCCTCCAAAGTTTTCAACATTTTTGCAGGCCTAAAATGAATTTTAATGCCTTTTTTGGGCTGCTAACATATTCTGAACTTTCAGGGGTGTAGTATGAATTTTTCGTGCACAAAATATTTTTTGGAATTTCAGAGGTCTAGGATGCATTTCAAGGCCTTTTTTGACCTGGCAACATTTCTGGGGTGTTTTCTGAACTTTCAGGGGTGTAGCATGCATTTTTCATGGCAAAAATATTTTGGGAAATTTCAGTGGTCTAGGATGCGTGTTAGTGCCCCTTTCAGGCTGCAAATGTTTTTGGGACATTCAGAGCTCTCTGACACCATTTTTGGTCCAACAACATTTTCTGGACTTTAGGGGGTCTAGGATGCCTGTAAACCCCTTTTTTGGGCCTCCAAAGTTTTCTAAATTTTTGCAGGCCTAAAATGCATTTTAATGCCTTTTTTGGGCTGCTAACATATTCTGAACTTTCAGGGGTGTAGTATGAATTTTTCGTGCACAAAATATTTTTTGGAATTTCAGAGGTCTAGGATGTGGGTTAATGCCCCTTTCAGGCTGCAAATGTTTTTGGGACATTCAAAGCTCTCTGACACCGTTTTTGATCCAACAACATTTTCTGGACTTTAGGGGGTCTAGGATGCCTGTAAACGCCTTTTTTGGGCCTCCAAAGTTTTCTACATTTTTGTAGGCCTAAAATGCATTTTAAGGCCTTCTTTGGGCTGCTAACATATTCTGAGTTTCAGGGGTATAGGATACATTTTTCGTGCACAAAATATTTTTTGGAATTTCAGAGGTCTAGGATGTGGGTTAATGCCCCTTTCAGGCTGCAAATGTTTTTGGGACATTCAGAGCTCTCTGACACCATTTTTGGTCCCACAACATTTTCTGGACTTCAGGGGGTCTAGGATGCCTGTAAACGCCTTTTTTGGGCCTCCAAAGTTTTCTAAATTTTTGCAGGCCTAAAATGCATTTGAATGCATTTTTTGGGCTTCTAACATATTCTGAACTTTTATGGGTAGTATACATTTTTCTTGCACAAAATATTTTTGGGAATTTCAGAGGTCTAGGATGCCGGTTAATGCCCCTTTCAGGCTGCAAATGTTTTTGGGACATTCAGAGCTCTCTGACACCATTTTTGGTCCCACAACATTTTCTGGACTTTAGGGGGCCTAGGATGCCCGTAAACCCCTTTTTTGGGCCTCCAAAGTTTTCCAAATTTTTGCAGGCCTAAAATGCATTTTAATGTCTTTTTTGGGCTGCTAACATATTCTGAACTTTCAGGGGTGTAGTATGAATTTTTCGTGCACAAAATATTTTTGGGAATTTCAAAGGTCTAGGATGTGGGTTAATGCCCCTTTCAGGCTGCAAATGTTTTTGGGACATTCAGAGCTCTCTGACACCGTTTTTGATCCAACAACATTTTCTGGACTTTAGGAGGTCTAGGATGCCTGTAAATCCCTTTTTTGGGCCTCCAAAGTTTTCAACATTTTTGAAGGCCTAACATGCATTTTAAGGCCTTTTTTAGAGTTACCAACATTTTCTGAACTTGCAGGGGTGTAGGATGCATTTTTCATGCCAAAAATATTTTTGGGAATTTCAGTGGTCTAGGATGCGGGTTAATGCCCCTTTCAGGCTGCAAATGTTTTGGGGACAATCAGAGCTCTCTGACTCCGATTTTGGTCCAACAACATTTTCTGGACTTTAGGGGGTCTAGGATGCCTGTAAACCCCTTTTTTGGGCCTCCAAAGTTTTCAACATTTTTGAAGGCCTAACATGCATTTTAAGGCCTTTACTTGAGCTGCCAACATTTCTGGGGTGTTTTCTGAACTTTCAGGGGTGTAGCATGCATTTTTCATGGCAAAAATATTTTGGGAAATTTCAGTGGTCTAGGATGCGGGTTAATGCCCCTTTCAGGTTGCAAATGTTTTTGGGACATTCAGAGCTCTCTGACACCGTTTTTGATCCAACAACATTTTCTGGACCTGAAGGGGTCTAGGATGCCTGTAAACCCCTTTTTTGGGCCTCCAAAGTTTTCTAAATTTTTGCAGGCCTAAAATGCATTTTAATGCCTTTTTTGGGCTGCTAACATATTCTGAACTTTCAAGGGTGTAGTATGAATTTTTCGTGCACAAAATATTTTTGGGAATTTCAGAGGTCTAGGATGCGGGTTAATGCCCCTTTCAGGCTGCAAATATTTTTGGGACATTCAGAGCTCTCTGACACCATTTTTGGTCCAACAACATTTTCTGGACTTTTGGGGGTCTAGGATGCCTGTAAACCCCTTTTTTGGGCCTCCAAAGTTTTCTAAATTTTTGCAGACCTAAAATGCATTTTAATGCCTTTTTTGGGCTGCTAACATATTCTGAACTTTCAGGGGTGTAGTATGAATTTTTCATGCACAAAATATTTTTGGGAATTTCAGAGGTCTAGGATGCGGGTTAATGCCCCTTTCAGGCTGCAAATGTTTTTGGGACATTCAGAGCTCTCTGACACCGTTTTTGATCCAACAACATTTTCTGGACTTTAGGAGGTCTAGGATGCCTGTAAACCCCTATTTTGCGCCTCCAAAGTTTTCAACATTTTTGAAGGCCTAACATGCATTTTAAGGCCTTTTCTTGAGCTGCCAACATTTTATGAATGTTCAGGGGTGTAGGATCCATTTTTAGTGGCAAAATATTTTTGGGAATTTCAGTGGTCTAGGATGCTGGTTAATGCCCCTTTCAGGTTGCACATGTTTTTGGGACATTCGGAGCTCTCTGACACCATTTTTGGTCCCACAACATTTTCTGGACTTCAGGGGTCTAGGATGCCTGTAAACGCCTTTTTTGGGCCTCCAAAGTTTTCTAAATTTTTGTAGGCCTAAAATGCATTTTAAGGCCTTCTTTGGGCTGCTAACATATTTTGAGTTTCAGGGGTATAGGATACATTTTTCGAGCACAAAATATTTTTTGGAATTTTAGAGGTCTAGGATGCGGGTTAATGACCCTTTCAGGCTGCAAATGTTTTTGGGACATTCAGAGCTCTCTGACACCGTTTTTGATCCAACAACATTTTCTGGACTTTAGGAGGTCTAGGATGCCTGTAAACCCCTATTTTGCGCCTCCAAAGTTTTCAACATTTTTGCAGGCCTAAAATGAATTTTAATGCCTTTTTTGGGCTGCTAACATATTCTGAACTTTCAGGGGTGTAGTATGAATTTTTCGTGCACAAAATATTTTTTGGAATTTCAGAGGTCTAGGATGCATTTCAAGGCCTTTTTTGACCTGGCAACATTTCTGGGGTGTTTTCTGAACTTTCAGGGGTGTAGCATGCATTTTTCATGGCAAAAATATTTTGGGAAATTTCAGTGGTCTAGGATGCGTGTTAGTGCCCCTTTCAGGCTGCAAATGTTTTTGGGACATTCAGAGCTCTCTGACACCATTTTTGGTCCAACAACATTTTCTGGACTTTAGGGGGTCTAGGATGCCTGTAAACCCCTTTTTTGGGCCTCCAAAGTTTTCTAAATTTTTGCAGGCCTAAAATGCATTTTAATGCCTTTTTTGGGCTGCTAACATATTCTGAACTTTCAGGGGTGTAGTATGAATTTTTCGTGCACAAAATATTTTTTGGAATTTCAGAGGTCTAGGATGTGGGTTAATGCCCCTTTCAGGCTGCAAATGTTTTTGGGACATTCAAAGCTCTCTGACACCGTTTTTGATCCAACAACATTTTCTGGACTTTAGGGGGTCTAGGATGCCTGTAAACGCCTTTTTTGGGCCTCCAAAGTTTTCTACATTTTTGTAGGCCTAAAATGCATTTTAAGGCCTTCTTTGGGCTGCTAACATATTCTGAGTTTCAGGGGTATAGGATACATTTTTCGTGCACAAAATATTTTTTGGAATTTCAGAGGTCTAGGATGTGGGTTAATGCCCCTTTCAGGCTGCAAATGTTTTTGGGACATTCAGAGCTCTCTGACACCATTTTTGGTCCCACAACATTTTCTGGACTTCAGGGGGTCTAGGATGCCTGTAAACGCCTTTTTTGGGCCTCCAAAGTTTTCTAAATTTTTGCAGGCCTAAAATGCATTTGAATGCATTTTTTGGGCTTCTAACATATTCTGAACTTTTATGGGTAGTATACATTTTTCTTGCACAAAATATTTTTGGGAATTTCAGAGGTCTAGGATGCCGGTTAATGCCCCTTTCAGGCTGCAAATGTTTTTGGGACATTCAGAGCTCTCTGACACCATTTTTGGTCCCACAACATTTTCTGGACTTTAGGGGGCCTAGGATGCCCGTAAACCCCTTTTTTGGGCCTCCAAAGTTTTCCAAATTTTTGCAGGCCTAAAATGCATTTTAATGTCTTTTTTGGGCTGCTAACATATTCTGAACTTTCAGGGGTGTAGTATGAATTTTTCGTGCACAAAATATTTTTGGGAATTTCAAAGGTCTAGGATGTGGGTTAATGCCCCTTTCAGGCTGCAAATGTTTTTGGGACATTCAGAGCTCTCTGACACCGTTTTTGATCCAACAACATTTTCTGGACTTTAGGAGGTCTAGGATGCCTGTAAATCCCTTTTTTGGGCCTCCAAAGTTTTCAACATTTTTGAAGGCCTAACATGCATTTTAAGGCCTTTTTTAGAGTTACCAACATTTTCTGAACTTGCAGGGGTGTAGGATGCATTTTTCATGCCAAAAATATTTTTGGGAATTTCAGTGGTCTAGGATGCGGGTTAATGCCCCTTTCAGGCTGCAAATGTTTTGGGGACAATCAGAGCTCTCTGACTCCGATTTTGGTCCAACAACATTTTCTGGACTTTAGGGGGTCTAGGATGCCTGTAAACCCCTTTTTTGGGCCTCCAAAGTTTTCAACATTTTTGAAGGCCTAACATGCATTTTAAGGCCTTTACTTGAGCTGGCAACATTTTCTCAACTTTCAGGGGTGTAGGATGCATTTTTCGTGCCAAAAATATTTTTGGGAATTTCAGTGGCTGCAAATGTTTTTGGGACATTCAGAGCTCTCTGACACCATTTTTGGTCCCACAACATTTTCTGGACTTTAGGGGGTCTAGGATGCCTGTAAACCCCTTTTTTGGGCCTCCAAAGTTTTCTAAATTTTTGTAGGCCTAAAATGCATTTTAAGGCCTCCTTTGGGCTGCTAACATATTCTGAGTTTCAGGGGTATAGGATGCATTTTTCGTGCACAAAATATTTTTGGGCATTTCAGAGGTCTAGGATGCAGGTTAATGCCCCTTTCAGGCTGCAAATGTTTTTGGGACATTCAGAGCTCTCTGACACCGTTTCTGGTCCAACAACATTTTCTGGACCTTAGGGGGTCTAGAATGCCTGTAAACCCCTTTTTTGGGCCTCCAAAGTGTTCAACATTTTTGAAGGCCTAACATGCATTTTAAGGCCTTTTCTTGAGCTGCCATCATTTTCTCAACTTTCAGGGGTGTAGGATGCATTTTTCGTGCCAAAAATATTTTTGGGAATTTCAGTGGCTGCAAATGTTTTTGGGACATTCAGAGCTCTCTGACACCGTTTTTGATCCACCAACATTTTCTGGACTTTAGGGGGTCTAGGATGCCTGTAAACCCCTTTTTTGGGCCTCCAAAGTTTTCTAAATTTTTGCAGGCCTAAAATGGATTTTATTGCCTTTTTGGGCTGCTAACATATTTGGAACTTTCAGGGGTGTAGTATGAATTTTTCGTGCACAAAATATTTTTGGGAATTTCAGAGGTCTGGGATGCGGGTTAATGCCCCTTTCAGGCTGCAAATGTTTTTGGGACATTCAGAGCTCTCTGACACCATTTTTGGTCCAACAACATTTTCTGGACTTTAGGGGGTCTAGGATGCCTGTGAACCCCTTTTTTGGGTCTCCAAAGTTTTCAATATTTTTGCAGGCCTAAGATGTGTTTTAAGGCCTTTTCTTGAGCTGCCAACATTTTCTGACCTTTCAGGGGTGTAGGATGCATTTTTCGTGCCAAAAATATTTTTGGGAATTTCCGTGGTCTAGGATGCGGGTTAATGCCCCTTTCAGAGCTCTCTGACACCGATTTTGGTCCAACAACATTTTCTGGACTTTAGGGGGTCTAGGATGCCTGTAAACCCCTTTTTTGGGTCTCCAAAGTTTTCAACATTTTTGCAGGCCTAACATGCATTTTAAGGCCTTTTCTTGAGCTGCCAACATTTTCTCAACTTTCAGGGGTGTAGGATGCATTTTTCGTGCCAAAAATATTTTTGGGAATTTCAGTGGCTGCAAATGTTTTTGGGACATTCAGAGCTCTCTGACACCATTTTTGGTCCAACAACATTTTCTGGACTTTAGGGGGTCTAGGCTGCCTGTAAACCTCTTTTTTGGGCCTCCAAAGTTTTCTAAATTTTTGCAGGCCTAACATGCATTTTAAGGCGTTTTCTTGAGCTGCCAACATTTTCTGAACTTTCAGGGGTGTAGGATGCATTTTTAGTGGCAAAAATATTTTTGGGAATTTCAGTGGTCTAGGATGCGGGTTAATGCCCCTTTCAGGCTGCACATGTTTTTGGGACATTCAGAGCTCTCTGACACCGTTTTTGGTCCAACAACATTTTCTGGACCTTACGGGGTCTAGAATGCCTGTAAACTCCTTTTTTGGGCCTCCAAAGTTTTCAACATTTTTGCAGGCCTAACATGCATTTTAAGGCGTTTTCTTGAGCTGCCAACATTTTCTGAACTTTCAGGGGTGTAGGATGCATTTTTAGTGGCAAAAATATTTTTGGGAATTTCAGTGGTCTAGGATGCGGGTTAATGCCCCTTTCAGGCTGCAAATGTTTTTGGGACATTCAGAGCTCTCTGACACCGTTTTTGATCCAACAACATTTTCTGGACTTTAGGGGGTCTAGGATGCCTGTAAACCCCTTTTTTGGGCCTCCAAAGTTTTCTAAATTTTTGCAGGCCTAAAATGCATCTGAATGCATTTTTTGGGCTTCTAACATATTCTGAACTTTTAGGGGTAGTATACATTTTTCGTGCACAAAATATTTTTGGGAATTTCAGAGGTCTAGGATGCCGGTTAATGCCCCTTTCAGGCTGCAAATGTTTTTGGGACATTCAGAGCTCTCTGACACCATTTTTGGTCCCACAACATTTTCTGGACTTTAGGGGGTCTAGGATGCCTGTGAACGCCTTTTTTGGGCCTCCAAAGTTTTCTAAATTTTTGTAGGCCTAAAATGCATTTTGAGGCCTTCTTTGGGCTGCTAACATATTCTGAACTTTCAGGGGTGTAGTATGAATTTTTCGTGCACAAAATATTTTTTGGAATTTCAGAGGTCTAGGATGCATTTCAAGGCCTTTTTTGACCTGGCAACATTTCTGGGGTGTTTTCTGAACTTTCAGGGGTGTAGCATGCATTTTTCATGGCAAAAATATTTTGGGAAATTTCAGTGGTCTAGGATGCGTGTTAATGCCCCTTTCAGGCTGCAAATGTTTTTGGGACATTCAGAGCTCTCTGACACCATTTTTGGTCCAACAACATTTTCTGGACTTTAGGGGGTCTAGGATGCCTGTAAACCCCTTTTTTGGGCCTCCAAAGTTTTCTAAATTTTTGCAGGCCTAAAATGCATTTTAATGCCTTTTTTGGGCTGCTAACATATTCTGAACTTTCAGGGGTGTAGTATGAATTTTTCGTGCACAAAATATTTTTTGGAATTTCAGTGGTCTAGGATGCGGGTTAATGCCCCTTTCAGGCTGCAAATATTTTGGGGACAATCAGAGCTCTCTGACACCGATTTTGTTCCAACAACATTTTCTGGACTTTAGGGGGTCTAGGATGCCTGTAAACCCCTTTTTTGGGCCTCCAAAGTTTTCAACATTTTTGAAGGCCTAACATGCATTTTAAGGCCTTTACTTGAGCTGCCAACATTTCTGGGGTGTTTTCTGAACTTTCAGGGGTGTAGCATGCATTTTTCATGGCAAAAATATTTTGGGAAATTTCAGTGGTCTAGGATGCGGGTTAATGCCCCTTTCAGGTTGCAAATGTTTTTGGGACATTCAGAGCTCTCTGACACCGTTTTTGATCCAACAACATTTTCTGGACCTGAAGGGGTCTAGGATGCCTGTAAACCCCTTTTTTGGGCCTCCAAAGTTTTCTAAATTTTTGCAGGCCTAAAATGCATTTTAATGCCTTTTTTGGGCTGCTAACATATTCTGAACTTTCAAGGGTGTAGTATGAATTTTTCGTGCACAAAATATTTTTGGGAATTTCAGAGGTCTAGGATGCGGGTTAATGCCCCTTTCAGGCTGCAAATATTTTTGGGACATTCAGAGCTCTCTGACACCATTTTTGGTCCAACAACATTTTCTGGACTTTTGGGGGTCTAGGATGCCTGTAAACCCCTTTTTTGGGCCTCCAAAGTTTTCTAAATTTTTGCAGACCTAAAATGCATTTTAATGCCTTTTTTGGGCTGCTAACATATTCTGAACTTTCAGGGGTGTAGTATGAATTTTTCATGCACAAAATATTTTTGGGAATTTCAGAGGTCTAGGATGCGGGTTAATGCCCCTTTCAGGCTGCAAATGTTTTTGGGACATTCAGAGCTCTCTGACACCGTTTTTGATCCAACAACATTTTCTGGACTTTAGGAGGTCTAGGATGCCTGTAAACCCCTATTTTGCGCCTCCAAAGTTTTCAACATTTTTGAAGGCCTAACATGCATTTTAAGGCCTTTTCTTGAGCTGCCAACATTTTATGAATGTTCAGGGGTGTAGGATGCATTTTTAGTGGCAAAATATTTTTGGGAATTTCAGTGGTCTGGGATGCTGGTTAATGCCCCTTTCAGGTTGCACATGTTTTTGGGACATTCGGAGCTCTCTGACACCATTTTTGGTCCCACAACATTTTCTGGACTTCAGGGGGTCTAGGATGCCTGTAAACGCCTTTTTTGGGCCTCCAAAGTTTTCTAAATTTTTGTAGGCCTAAAATGCATTTTAAGGCCTTCTTTGGGCTGCTAACATATTTTGAGTTTCAGGGGTATAGGATACATTTTTCGTGCACAAAATATTTTTTGGAATTTCAGAGGTCTAGGATGCGGGTTAATGCCCCTTTCAGGCTGCAAATGTTTTTGGGACATTCAGAGCTCTCTGACACCATTTTTGGTCCACCAACATTTTCTGGACTTTAGGGGGTCTAGGATGCCTGTAAACCCCTTTTTTGGGCCTCCAAAGTTTTCTAAATTTTTGCAGGCCTAAAATGCATTTGAATGCATTTTTTGGGCTTCTAACATATTCTGAACTTTTATGGGTAGTATACATTTTTCTTGCACAAAATATTTTTGGGAATTTCAGAGGTCTAGGATGCCGGTTAATGCCCCTTTCAGGCTGCAAATGTTTTTGGGACATTCAGAGCTCTCTGACACCATTTTTGGTCCCACAACATTTTCTGGACTTTAGGGGGCCTAGGATGCCTGTAAACCCCTTTTTTGGGCCTCCAAAGTTTTCCAAATTTTTGCAGGCCTAAAATGCATTTTAATGTCTTTTTTGGGCTGCTAACATATTCTGAACTTTCAGGGGTGTAGTATGAATTTTTCGTGCACAAAATATTTTTGGGAATTTCAGAGGTCTAGGATGTGGGTTAATGCCCCTTTCAGGCTGCAAATGTTTTTGGGACATTCAGAGCTCTCTGACACCGTTTTTGATCCAACAACATTTTCTGGACTTTAGGAGGTCTAGGATGCCTGTAAATCCCTTTTTTGGGCCTCCAAAGTTTTCAACATTTTTGAAGGCCTAACATGCATTTTAAGGCCTTTTTTAGAGTTACCAACATTTTCTGAACTTGCAGGGGTGTAGGATGCATTTTTCATGCCAAAAATATTTTTGGGAATTTCAGTGGTCTAGGATGCGGGTTAATGCCCCTTTCAGGCTGCAAATGTTTTGGGGACAATCAGAGCTCTCTGACTCCGATTTTGGTCCAACAACATTTTCTGGACTTTAGGGGGTCTAGGATGCCTGTAAACCCCTTTTTTGGGCCTCCAAAGTTTTCAACATTTTTGAAGGCCTAACATGCATTTTAAGGCCTTTACTTGAGCTGGCAACATTTTCTCAACTTTCAGGGGTGTAGGATGCATTTTTCGTGCCAAAAATATTTTTGGGAATTTCAGTGGCTGCAAATGTTTTTGGGACATTCAGAGCTCTCTGACACCATTTTTGGTCCCACAACATTTTCTGGACTTTAGGGGGTCTAGGATGCCTGTAAACCCCTTTTTTGGGCCTCCAAAGTTTTCTAAATTTTTGTAGGCCTAAAATGCATTTTAAGGCCTCCTTTGGGCTGCTAACATATTCTGAGTTTCAGGGGTATAGGATGCATTTTTCGTGCACAAAATATTTTTGGGCATTTCAGAGGTCTAGGATGCAGGTTAATGCCCCTTTCAGGCTGCAAATGTTTTTGGGACATTCAGAGCTCTCTGACACCGTTTTTGGTCCAACAACATTTTCTGGACCTTAGGGGGTCTAGAATGCCTGTAAACCCCTTTTTTGGGCCTCCAAAGTGTTCAACATTTTTGAAGGCCTAACATGCATTTTAAGGCCTTTTCTTGAGCTGCCATCATTTTCTCAACTTTCAGGGGTGTAGGATGCATTTTTCGTGCCAAAAATATTTTTGGGAATTTCAGTGGCTGCAAATGTTTTTGGGACATTCAGAGCTCTCTGACACCGTTTTTGATCCACCAACATTTTCTGGACTTTAGGGGGTCTAGGATGCCTGTAAACCCCTTTTTTGGGCCTCCAAAGTTTTCTAAATTTTTGCAGGCCTAAAATGCATTTGAATGCATTTTTTGGGCTTCTAACATATTCTGAACTTTTAGGGGGAGTATACATTTTTCGTGCACAAAATATTTTTTGGAATTTCAGAGGTCTAGGATGCCGGTTAATGCCCCTTTCAGGCTGCAAATGTTTTTGGGACATTCAGAGCTCTCTGACACCGTTTTTGATCCAACAACATTTTCTGGACTTCAGGGGGTCTAGGATGCCTGTAAATCCCTTTTTTGGGCCTCCAAAGTTTTCAACATTTTTGAAGGCCTAACATGCATTTTAAGGCCTGTTGTAGAGTTGCCAACATTTTCTGAACTTGCAGGGGTGTAGTACGAATTTTTCGTGCACAAAATATTTTTGGGAATTTCAGAGGTCTAGGATGTGGGTTAATGCCCCTTTCAGGCTGCAAATGTTTTTGGGACATTCAGAGCTCTCTGACACCATTTTTGATCCAACAACATTTTCTGGACTTTAGGAGGTCTAGGATGCCTGTAAATCCCTTTTTTGGGCCTCCAAAGTTTTCAACATTTTTGAAGGCCTAACATGCATTTTAAGGCCTTTTCTGGAGCTGCCAGCATTTTCTGAACTTTCAGGGGTGTAGGATGCATTTTTATTGCCAAAAATATTTTTGGAAATTTCAGTGGTCTAGGATGCGGGTTAATGCCCCTTTCAGGTTGCACATGTTTTTGGGACATTCGGAGCTCTCTGACACCGTTTTTGATCCACCAACATTTTCTGGATTTTAGGGGGTCTAGGATGCCTGTAAACCCCTTTTTTGGGCCTCCAAAGTTTACTAAATTTTTGCAGGCCTAAAATGCATTTGAATGCATTTTCTGGGCTTCTAACATATTCTGAACTTTTATGGGTAGTATACATTTTTCGTGCACAAAATATTTTTGGGAATTTCAGAGGTCTAGGATGCGGGTTAATGCCCCTTTCAGGCTGCAAATGTTTTTGGGACATTCAGAGCTCTCTACACCATTTTTGGTCCAACAACATTTTCTGGACTTTAGGGGGTCTAGGATGCCTGTAAACCCCTTTTTTGGGCATCCAAAGTTTTCTAAATTTTTGCAGGCCTAAAATGCATTTTAATGCCTTTTTTGGGCTGCTAACATATTCTGAACTTTCAAGGGTGTAGTATGAATTTTTCGTGCACAAAATATTTTTGGGAATTTCAGAGGTCTAGGATGTGGGTTAATGCCCCTTTCAGGCTGCAAATGTTTTTGGGACATTCAGAGCTCTCTGACACCGTTTTTGATCCAACAACATTTTCTGGACTTTAGGAGGTCTAGGATGCCTGTAAACCCCTATTTTGTGCCTCCAAAGTTTTCAACATTTTTGAAGGCCTAACATGCATTTTAAGGCCTTTTCTTGAGCTGCCAACATTTTCTGAACTTTCAGGGGTGTAGGATGCATTTTTATTGCCAAAAATATTTTTGGGAATTTCAGTGGTCTAGGATGCGGGTTAATGCCCCTTTCAGGTTGCACATGTTTTTGGGACATTCGGAGCTCTCTGACACCGTTTTTTGATCCACCAACATTTTCTGGACTTTAGGGGGTCTAGGATGCCTGTAACCCCCTTTTTTGGGCCTCCAAAGTTTTCTAAATTTTTGCAGGCCTAAAATGCATTTGAATGCATTTTTTGGGCTTCTAACATATTCTGAACTTTTAGGGGTAGTATACATTTTTCGTGCACAAAATATTTTTGGGAATTTCAGAGGTCTAGGATGCCGGTTAATGCCCCTTTCAGGCTGCAAATGTTTTTGGGACATTCAGAGCTCTCTGACACCATTTTTGGTCCCACAACATTTTCTGGACTTTAGGGGGTCTAGGATGCCTGTAAACGCCTTTTTTGGGCCTCCAAAGTTTTCTAAATTTTTGTAGGCCTAAAATGCATTTTGAGGCCTTCTTTGGGCTGCTAACATATTCTGAACTTTCAGGGGTGTAGTATGAATTTTTCGTGCACAAAATATTTTTGGGAATTTCAGAGGTCTAGGATGCGGGTTAATGCCCCTTTCAGGCTGCAAATATTTTTGGGACATTCAGAGCTCTCTGACACCATTTTTGGTCCAACAACATTTTCTGGACTTTAGGGGGTCTAGGATGCCTGTAAACCCCTTTTTTGGGCCTCCAAAGTTTTCTAAATTTTTGCAGGCCTAAAATGCATTTTAATGCCTTTTTTGGGCTGCTAACATATTCTGAACTTTCAGGGGTGTAGTATGAATTTTTCGTGCACAAAATATTTTTGGGAATTTTAGAGGTCTAGGATGCGGGTTAATGCCCCTTTCAGGATGCAAATGTTTTTGGGACATTCAGAGCTCTCTGACACCGTTTTTGATCCAACAACATTTTCTGGACTTTAGGAGGTCTAGGATGCCTGTAAACCCCTATTTTGCGCCTCCAAAGTTTTCAACATTTTTGCAGGCCTAACATGCATTTTAAGGCCTTTTCTTGAGCTGCCAACATTTTATGAACGTTCAGGGGTGTAGGATGCATTTTTAGTGCCAAAATATTTTTGGGAATTTCAGTGGTCTAGGATGCGGGTTAGTGCCCCTTTCAGGTTGCACATGTTTTTGGGACATTCGGAGCTCTCTGACACCGATTTTGGTCCAACAACATTTTCTGGACTTTAGGGGGTCTAGGATGCCTGTAAACCCCTTTTTTGGGTCTCCAAAGTTTTCAACATTTTTGTATGCCTAAAATGCATTTTAAGGCCTTCTTTGGGCTGCTAACATATTCTGAGCTTTCAGGGATAAAGGATGCATTTTTCGTGCACAAAATATTTTTGGGAATTTCAGAGGTCTAGGATGCGGGTTAATGCCCCTTTCAGGCTGCAAATGTTTTTGGGACATTCAGAGATCTCTGACACCATTTTTGGTCCAACAACATTTTCTGGACTTTAGGGGGTCTAGGATGCCTGTAAACCCCTTTTTTGGGCCTCCAAAGTTTTCTAAATTTTTGCAGGCCTAAAATGGATTTTAATGCCTTTTTGGGCTGCTAACATATTTGGAACTTTCAGGGGTGTAGTATGAATTTTTCGTGCACAAAATATTTTTGGGAATTTCAGAGGTGTGGGATGCGGGTTAATGCCCCTTTCAGGCTGCAAATGTTTTTGGGACATTCAGAGCTCTCTGACACCATTTTTGGTCCAACAACATTTTCTGGACTTTAGGGGGTCTAGGATGCCTGTGAACCCCTTTTTTGGGTCTCCAAAGTTTTCAATATTTTTGCAGGCCTAAGATGTGTTTTAAGGCCTTTTCTTGAGCTGCCAACATTTTCTGACCTTTCAGGGGTGTAGGATGCATTTTTCGTGCCAAAAATATTTTTGGGAATTTCCGTGGTCTAGGATGCGGGTTAATGCCCCTTTCAGAGCTCTCTGACACCGATTTTGGTCCAACAACATTTTCTGGACTTTAGGGGGTCTAGGATGCCTGTAAACCCCTTTTTTGGGTCTCCAAAGTTTTCAACATTTTTGCAGGCCTAAGATGCATTTTAAGGCCTTTTTTGAGCTGGCAACATTTCTGTGGTGTTTTCTGAACTTTCAGGGGTGTAGCATGCTTTTTTCATGGCAAAAATATTTTGGGAAATTTCAGTGGTCTAGGATGCGGGTTAATGCCCCTTTCAGGCTGCACATGTTTTTGGGACATTCAGAGCTCTCTGACACCGTTTTTGGTCCAACAACATTTTCTGGACCTTACGGGGTCTAGAATGCCTGTAAACCCCTTTTTTGGGCCTCCAAAGTTTTCAACATTTTTGAAGGCCTAACATGCATTTTAAGGCCTTTTCTTGAGCTGCCAACATTTTCTCAACTTTCAGGGGTGTAGGATGCATTTTTCGTGCCAAAAATATTTTTGGGAATTTCAGTGGCTGCAAATGTTTTTGGGACATTCAGAGCTCTCTGACACCATTTTTGGTCCAACAACATTTTCTGGACTTTAGGGGGTCTAGGATGCCTGTAAACCCCTTTTTTGGGCCTCCAAAGTTTTCTAAATTTTTGCAGGCCTAACATGCATTTTAAGGCGTTTTCTTGAGCTGCCAACATTTTCTGAACTTTCAGGGGTGTAGGATGCATTTTTAGTGGCAAAAATATTTTTGGGAATTTCAGTGGTCTAGGATGCGGGTTAATGCCCCTTTCAGGCTGCAAATGTTTTTGGGACATTCAGAGCTCTCTGACACCGTTTTTGATCCAACAACATTTTCTGGACTTTAGGGGGTCTAGGATGCCTGTAAACCTCTTTTTTGGGCCTCCAAAGTTTTCTAAATTTTTGCAGGCCTAAAATGCATTTGAATGCATTTTTTGGGCTTCTAACATATTCTGAACTTTTAGGGGTAGTATACATTTTTCGTGCACAAAATATTTTTGGGAATTTCAGAGGTCTAGGATGCCGGTTAATGCCCCTTTCAGGCTGCAAATGTTTTTGGGACATTCAGAGCTCTCTGACACCATTTTTCGTCCCACAACATTTTCTGGACTTTAGGGGGTCTAGGATGCCTGTAAACGCCTTTTTTGGGCCTCCAAAGTTTTCTAAATTTTTGCAGGCCTAACATGCATTTTAAGGCGTTTTCTTGAGCTGCCAACATTTTCTGAACTTTCAGGGGTGTAGGATGCATTTTTAGTGGCAAAAATATTTTTGGGAATTTCAGTGGTCTAGGATGCGGGTTAATGCCCCTTTCAGGCTGCAAATGTTTTTGGGACATTCAGAGCTCTCTGACACCGTTTTTGATCCAACAACATTTTCTGGACTTTAGGGGGTCTAGGATGCCTGTAAACCTCTTTTTTGGGCCTCCAAAGTTTTCTAAATTTTTGCAGGCCTAAAATGCATTTGAATGCATTTTTTGGGCTTCTAACATATTCTGAACTTTTAGGGGTAGTATACATTTTTCGTGCACAAAATATTTTTGGGAATTTCAGAGGTCTAGGATGCCGGTTAATGCCCCTTTCAGGCTGCAAATGTTTTTGGGACATTCAGAGCTCTCTGACACCATTTTTCGTCCCACAACATTTTCTGGACTTTAGGGGGTCTAGGATGCCTGTAAACGCCTTTTTTGGGCCTCCAAAGTTTTCTAAATTTTTGTAGGCCTAAAATGCATTTTAAGGCCTTCTTTGGGCTGCTAACATATTCTGAGTTTCAGGGGTATAGGATACATTTTTCGTGCACAAAATATTTTTGGGAATTTCAGAGGTCTAGGATGCGGGTTAATGCCCCTTTCAGGCTGCAAATGTTTTTGGGACATTCAGAGCTCTCTGACACCATTTTTGGTCCACCAACATTTTCTGGACTTTAGGGGGTCTAGGATGCCTGTAAACCCCTTTTTTGGGCCTCCAAAGTTTTCTAAATTTTTGCAGGCCTAAAATGCATTTGAATGCATTTTTTGGGCTTCTAACATATTCTGAACTTTTATGGGTAGTATACATTTTTCTTGCACAAAATATTTTTGGGAATTTCAGAGGTCTAGGATGCCGGTTAATGCCCCTTTCAGGCTGCAAATGTTTTTGGGACATTCAGAGCTCTCTGACACCATTTTTGGTCCCACAACATTTTCTGGACTTTAGGGGGCCTAGGATGCCCGTAAACCCCTTTTTTGGGCCTCCAAAGTTTTCCAAATTTTTGCAGGCCTAAAATGCATTTTAATGTCTTTTTTGGGCTGCTAACATATTCTGAACTTTCAGGGGTGTAGTATGAATTTTTCGTGCACAAAATATTTTTGGGAATTTCAGAGGTCTAGGATGTGGGTTAATGCCCCTTTCAGGCTGCAAATGTTTTTGGGACATTCAGAGCTCTCTGACACCGTTTTTGATCCAACAACATTTTCTGGACTTTAGGAGGTCTAGGATGCCTGTAAATCCCTTTTTTGGGCCTCCAAAGTTTTCAACATTTTTGAAGGCCTAACATGCATTTTAAGGCCTTTTTTAGAGTTACCAACATTTTCTGAACTTGCAGGGGTGTAGGATGCATTTTTCATGCCAAAAATATTTTTGGGAATTTCAGTGGTCTAGGATGCGGGTTAATGCCCCTTTCAGGCTGCAAATGTTTTGGGGACAATCAGAGCTCTCTGACTCCGATTTTGGTCCAACAACATTTTCTGGACTTTAGGGGGTCTAGGATGCCTGTAAACCCCTTTTTTGAGCCTCCAAAGTTTTCAACATTTTTGAAGGCCTAACATGCATTTTAAGGCCTTTACTTGAGCTGGCAACATTTTCTCAACTTTTAGGGGTGTAGGATGCATTTTTCGTGCCAAAAATATTTTTGGGAATTTCAGTGGCTGCAAATGTTTTTGGGACATTCAGAGCTCTCTGACACCATTTTTGGTCCCACAACATTTTCTGGACTTTAGGGGGTCTAGGATGCCTGTAAACCCCTTTTTTGGGCCTCCAAAGTTTTCTAAATTTTTGTAGGCCTAAAATGCATTTTAAGGCCTCCTTTGGGCTGCTAACATATTCTGAGTTTCAGGGGTATAGGATGCATTTTTCGTGCACAAAATATTTATGGGCATTTCAGAGGTCTAGGATGCAGGTTAATGCCCCTTTCAGGCTGCAAATGTTTTTGGGACATTCAGAGCTCTCTGACACCGTTTTTGGTCCAACAACATTTTCTGGACCTTAGGGGGTCTAGAATGCCTGTAAACCCCTTTTTTGGGCCTCCAAAGTGTTCAACATTTTTGAAGGCCTAACATGCATTTTAAGGCCTTTTCTTGAGCTGCCATCATTTTCTCAACTTTCAGGGGTGTAGGATGCATTTTTCGTGCCAAAAATATTTTTGGGAATTTCAGTGGCTGCAAATGTTTTTGGGACATTCAGAGCTCTCTGACACCGTTTTTGATCCACCAACATTTTCTGGACTTTAGGGGGTCTAGGATGCCTGTAAACCCCTTTTTTGGGCCTCCAAAGTTTTCTAAATTTTTGCAGGCCTAAAATGCATTTGAATGCATTTTTTGGGCTTCTAACATATTCTGAACTTTTAGGGGTAGTATACATTTTTCGTGCACAAAATATTTTTTGGAATTTCAGAGGTCTAGGATGCCGGTTAATGCCCCTTTCAGGCTGCAAATGTTTTTGGGACATTCAGAGCTCTCTGACACCGTTTTTGATCCAACAACATTTTCTGGACTTCAGGGGGTCTAGGATGCCTGTAAATCCCTTTTTTGGGCCTCCAAAGTTTTCAACATTTTTGAAGGCCTAACATGCATTTTAAGGCCTGTTGTAGAGTTGCCAACATTTTCTGAACTTGCAGGGGTGTAGTACGAATTTTTCGTGCACAAAATATTTTTGGGAATTTCAGAGGTCTAGGATGTGGGTTAATGCCCCTTTCAGGCTGCAAATGTTTTTGGGACATTCAGAGCTCTCTGACACCGTTTTTGATCCAACAACATTTTCTGGACTTTAGGAGGTCTAGGATGCCTGTAAATCCCTTTTTTGGGCCTCCAAAGTTTTCAACATTTTTGAAGGCCTAACATGCATTTTAAGGCCTTTTCTTGAGCTGCCAGCATTTTCTGAACTTTCAGGGGTGTAGGATGCATTTTTATTGCCAAAAATATTTTTGGAAATTTCAGTGGTCTAGGATGCGGGTTAATGCCCCTTTCAGGTTGCACATGTTTTTGGGACATTCGGAGCTCTCTGACACCGTTTTTGATCCACCAACATTTTCTGGATTTTAGGGGGTCTAGGATGCCTGTAAACCCCTTTTTTGGGCCTCCAAAGTTTTCTAAATTTTTGCAGGCCTAAAATGCATTTGAATGCATTTTCTGGGCTTCTAACATATTCTGAACTTTTATGGGTAGTATACATTTTTCGTGCACAAAATATTTTTGGGAATTTCAGAGGTCTAGGATGCCGGTTAATGCCCCTTTCAGGCTGCACATGTTTTTGGGACATTCAGAGCTCTCTGACACCATTTTTGGTCCCACAACATTTTCTGGACTTTAGGGGGTCTAGGATGCCCGTAAACCCCTTTTTTGGGCCTCCAAAGTTTTCTAAATTTTTGTAGGCCTAAAATGCATTTTAAGGCCTTCTTTGGGCTGCTAACATATTCTGAGTTTCAGGGGTATAGGATACATTTTTGGTGCACAAAATATTTTTTGGAATTTCAGAGGTCTAGGATGCGGGTTAATGCCCCTTTCAGGCTGCAAATGTTTTTGGGACATTCAGAGCTCTCTGACACCATTTTTGGTCCACCAACATTTTCTGGACTTTAGGGGGTCTAGGATGCCTGTAAACCCCTTTTTTGGGCCTCCAAAGTTTTCTAAATTTTTGCAGGCCTAAAATGCATTTGAATGCATTTTTTGGGCTTCTAACATATTCTGAACTTTTATGGGTAGTATACATTTTTCTTGCACAAAATATTTTTGGGAATTTCAGAGGTCTAGGCTGGCGGTTAATGCCCCTTTCAGGCTGCAAATGTTTTTGGGACATTCAGAGCTCTCTGACACCATTTTTGGTCCCACAACATTTTCTGGTCTTTAGGGGGCCTAGGATGCCCGTAAACCCCTTTTTTGGGCCTCCAAAGTTTTCCAAATTTTTGCAGGCCTAAAATGCATTTTAATGTCTTTTTTGGGCTGCTAACATATTCTGAACTTTCAGGGGTGTAGTATGAATTTTTCGTGCACAAAATATTTTTGGGAATTTCAGAGGTCTAGGATGTGGGTTAATGCCCCTTTCAGGCTGCAAATGTTTTTGGCACATTCAGAGCTCTCTGACACCGTTTTTGATCCAACAACATTTTCTGGACTTTAGGAGGTCTAGGATGCCTGTAAATCCCTTTTTTGGGCCTCCAAAGTTTTCAACATTTTTGAAGGCCTAACATGCATTTTAAGGCCTTTTTTAGAGTTACCAACATTTTCTGAACTTGCTGGGGTGTAGGATGCATTTTTCATGCAAAAATATTTTTGGGAATTTCAGTGGTCTAGGATGCGGGTTAATGCCCCTTTCAGGCTGCAAATGTTTTGGGGACAATCAGAGCTCTCTGACTCCGATTTTGGTCCAACAACATTTTCTGGACTTTAGGGGGTCTAGGATGCCTGTAAACCCCTTTTTTGGGTCTCCAAAGTTTTCAACATTTTTGCAGGCCTAAGATGCATTTTAAGGCCTTTTTTGAGCTGGCAACATTTCTGTGGTGTTTTCTGAACTTTCAGGGGTGTAGCATGCTTTTTTCATGGCAAAAATATTTTGGGAAATTTCAGTGGTCTAGGATGCGGGTTAATGCCCCTTTCAGGCTGCACATGTTTTTGGGACATTCAGAGCTCTCTGACACCGTTTTTGGTCCAACAACATTTTCTGGACCTTACGGGGTCTAGAATGCCTGTAAACCCCTTTTTTGGGCCTCCAAAGTTTTCAACATTTTTGAAGGCCTAACATGCATTTTAAGGCCTTTTCTTGAGCTGCCAACATTTTCTCAACTTTCAGGGGTGTAGGATGCATTTTTCGTGCCAAAAATATTTTTGGGAATTTCAGTGGCTGCAAATGTTTTTGGGACATTCAGAGCTCTCTGACACCATTTTTGATCCAACAACATTTTCTGGACTTTAGGGGGTCTAGGATGCCTGTAAACCCCTTTTTTGGGCCTCCAAAGTTTTCTAAATTTTTGCAGGCCTAACATGCATTTTAAGGCGTTTTCTTGAGCTGCCAACATTTTCTGAACTTTCAGGGGTGTAGGATGCATTTTTAGTGGCAAAAATATTTTTGGGAATTTCAGTGGTCTAGGATGCGGGTTAATGCCCCTTTCAGGCTGCAAATGTTTTTGGGACATTCAGAGCTCTCTGACACCGTTTTTGATCCAACAACATTTTCTGGACTTTAGGGGGTCTAGGATGCCTGTAAACCTCTTTTTTGGGCCTCCAAAGTTTTCTAAATTTTTGCAGGCCTAAAATGCATTTGAATGCATTTTTTGGGCTTCTAACATATTCTGAACTTTTAGGGGTAGTATACATTTTTCGTGCACAAAATATTTTTGGGAATTTCAGTAGTCTAGGATGCGGGTTAATGCCCCTTTCAGGCTGCAAATGTTTTTGGGACATTCAGAGCTCTCTGACACCGATTTTGGTCCAACAACATTTTCTGGACTTTAGGGGGTCTAGGATGCCTGTAAACCCCTTTTTTGAGCCTCCAAAGTTTTCAACATTTTTGAAGGCCTAACATGCATTTTAAGGCCTTTACTTGAGCTGGCAACATTTTCTCAACTTTTAGGGGTGTAGGATGCATTTTTCGTGCCAAAAATATTTTTGGGAATTTCAGTGGCTGCAAATGTTTTTGGGACATTCAGAGCTCTCTGACACCATTTTTGGTCCCACAACATTTTCTGGACTTTAGGGGGTCTAGGATGCCTGTAAACCCCTTTTTTGGGCCTCCAAAGTTTTCTAAATTTTTGTAGGCCTAAAATGCATTTTAAGGCCTCCTTTGGGCTGCTAACATATTCTGAGTTTCAGGGGTATAGGATGCATTTTTCGTGCACAAAATATTTATGGGCATTTCAGAGGTCTAGGATGCAGGTTAATGCCCCTTTCAGGCTGCAAATGTTTTTGGGACATTCAGAGCTCTCTGACACCGTTTTTGGTCCAACAACATTTTCTGGACCTTAGGGGGTCTAGAATGCCTGTAAACCCCTTTTTTGGGCCTCCAAAGTGTTCAACATTTTTGAAGGCCTAACATGCATTTTAAGGCCTTTTCTTGAGCTGCCATCATTTTCTCAACTTTCAGGGGTGTAGGATGCATTTTTCGTGCCAAAAATATTTTTGGGAATTTCAGTGGCTGCAAATGTTTTTGGGACATTCAGAGCTCTCTGACACCGTTTTTGATCCACCAACATTTTCTGGACTTTAGGGGGTCTAGGATGCCTGTAAACCCCTTTTTTGGGCCTCCAAAGTTTTCTAAATTTTTGCAGGCCTAAAATGCATTTGAATGCATTTTTTGGGCTTCTAACATATTCTGAACTTTTAGGGGTAGTATACATTTTTCGTGCACAAAATATTTTTTGGAATTTCAGAGGTCTAGGATGCCGGTTAATGCCCCTTTCAGGCTGCAAATGTTTTTGGGACATTCAGAGCTCTCTGACACCGTTTTTGATCCAACAACATTTTCTGGACTTCAGGGGGTCTAGGATGCCTGTAAATCCCTTTTTTGGGCCTCCAAAGTTTTCAACATTTTTGAAGGCCTAACATGCATTTTAAGGCCTGTTGTAGAGTTGCCAACATTTTCTGAACTTGCAGGGGTGTAGTACGAATTTTTCGTGCACAAAATATTTTTGGGAATTTCAGAGGTCTAGGATGTGGGTTAATGCCCCTTTCAGGCTGCAAATGTTTTTGGGACATTCAGAGCTCTCTGACACCGTTTTTGATCCAACAACATTTTCTGGACTTTAGGAGGTCTAGGATGCCTGTAAATCCCTTTTTTGGGCCTCCAAAGTTTTCAACATTTTTGAAGGCCTAACATGCATTTTAAGGCCTTTTCTTGAGCTGCCAGCATTTTCTGAACTTTCAGGGGTGTAGGATGCATTTTTATTGCCAAAAATATTTTTGGAAATTTCAGTGGTCTAGGATGCGGGTTAATGCCCCTTTCAGGTTGCACATGTTTTTGGGACATTCGGAGCTCTCTGACACCGTTTTTGATCCACCAACATTTTCTGGATTTTAGGGGGTCTAGGATGCCTGTAAACCCCTTTTTTGGGCCTCCAAAGTTTTCTAAATTTTTGCAGGCCTAAAATGCATTTGAATGCATTTTCTGGGCTTCTAACATATTCTGAACTTTTATGGGTAGTATACATTTTTCGTGCACAAAATATTTTTGGGAATTTCAGAGGTCTAGGATGCCGGTTAATGCCCCTTTCAGGCTGCACATGTTTTTGGGACATTCAGAGCTCTCTGACACCATTTTTGGTCCCACAACATTTTCTGGACTTTAGGGGGTCTAGGATGCCCGTAAACCCCTTTTTTGGGCCTCCAAAGTTTTCTAAATTTTTGTAGGCCTAAAATGCATTTTAAGGCCTTCTTTGGGCTGCTAACATATTCTGAGTTTCAGGGGTATAGGATACATTTTTGGTGCACAAAATATTTTTTGGAATTTCAGAGGTCTAGGATGCGGGTTAATGCCCCTTTCAGGCTGCAAATGTTTTTGGGACATTCAGAGCTCTCTGACACCATTTTTGGTCCACCAACATTTTCTGGACTTTAGGGGGTCTAGGATGCCTGTAAACCCCTTTTTTGGGCCTCCAAAGTTTTCTAAATTTTTGCAGGCCTAAAATGCATTTGAATGCATTTTTTGGGCTTCTAACATATTCTGAACTTTTATGGGTAGTATACATTTTTCTTGCACAAAATATTTTTGGGAATTTCAGAGGTCTAGGCTGGCGGTTAATGCCCCTTTCAGGCTGCAAATGTTTTTGGGACATTCAGAGCTCTCTGACACCATTTTTGGTCCCACAACATTTTCTGGTCTTTAGGGGGCCTAGGATGCCCGTAAACCCCTTTTTTGGGCCTCCAAAGTTTTCCAAATTTTTGCAGGCCTAAAATGCATTTTAATGTCTTTTTTGGGCTGCTAACATATTCTGAACTTTCAGGGGTGTAGTATGAATTTTTCGTGCACAAAATATTTTTGGGAATTTCAGAGGTCTAGGATGTGGGTTAATGCCCCTTTCAGGCTGCAAATGTTTTTGGCACATTCAGAGCTCTCTGACACCGTTTTTGATCCAACAACATTTTCTGGACTTTAGGAGGTCTAGGATGCCTGTAAATCCCTTTTTTGGGCCTCCAAAGTTTTCAACATTTTTGAAGGCCTAACATGCATTTTAAGGCCTTTTTTAGAGTTACCAACATTTTCTGAACTTGCTGGGGTGTAGGATGCATTTTTCATGCAAAAATATTTTTGGGAATTTCAGTGGTCTAGGATGCGGGTTAATGCCCCTTTCAGGCTGCAAATGTTTTGGGGACAATCAGAGCTCTCTGACTCCGATTTTGGTCCAACAACATTTTCTGGACTTTAGGGGGTCTAGGATGCCTGTAAACCCCTTTTTTGGGTCTCCAAAGTTTTCAACATTTTTGCAGGCCTAAGATGCATTTTAAGGCCTTTTTTGAGCTGGCAACATTTCTGTGGTGTTTTCTGAACTTTCAGGGGTGTAGCATGCTTTTTTCATGGCAAAAATATTTTGGGAAATTTCAGTGGTCTAGGATGCGGGTTAATGCCCCTTTCAGGCTGCACATGTTTTTGGGACATTCAGAGCTCTCTGACACCGTTTTTGGTCCAACAACATTTTCTGGACCTTACGGGGTCTAGAATGCCTGTAAACCCCTTTTTTGGGCCTCCAAAGTTTTCAACATTTTTGAAGGCCTAACATGCATTTTAAGGCCTTTTCTTGAGCTGCCAACATTTTCTCAACTTTCAGGGGTGTAGGATGCATTTTTCGTGCCAAAAATATTTTTGGGAATTTCAGTGGCTGCAAATGTTTTTGGGACATTCAGAGCTCTCTGACACCATTTTTGATCCAACAACATTTTCTGGACTTTAGGGGGTCTAGGATGCCTGTAAACCCCTTTTTTGGGCCTCCAAAGTTTTCTAAATTTTTGCAGGCCTAAAATGCATTTGAATGCATTTTTTGGGCTTCTAACATATTCTGAACTTTTAGGGGTAGTATACATTTTTCGTGCACAACATATTTTTGGGAATTTCAGAGGTCTAGGATGCCGGTTAATGCCCCTTTCAGGCTGCAAATGTTTTTGGGACATTCAGAGCTCTCTGACACCATTTTTGGTCCCACAACATTTTCTGGACTTTAGGGGGTCTAGGATGCCTGTAAACGCCTTTTTTGGGCCTCCAAAGTTTTCTAAATTTTTGTAGGCCTAAAATGCATTTTAAGGCCTTCTTTGGGCTGCTAACATATTCTGAGTTTCAGGGGTATAGGATACATTTTTCGTGCACAAAATATTTTTTGGAATTTCAGAGGTCTAGGATGCGGGTTAATGCCCCTTTCAGGCTGCAAATGTTTTTGGGACATTCAGAGCTCTCTGACACCATTTTTGGTCCACCAACATTTTCTGGACTTTAGGTGGTCTAGGATGCCTGTAAACCCCTTTTTTGGGCCTCCAAAGTTTTCTAAATTTTTGCAGGCCTAAAATGCATTTGAATGCATTTTTTGGGCTTCTAACATATTCTGAACTTTTATGGGTAGTATACATTTTTCTTGCACAAAATATTTTTGGGAATTTCAGAGGTCTAGGATGCCGGTTAATGCCCCTTTCAGGCTGCAAATGTTTTTGGGACATTTAGAGCTCTCTGACACCATTTTTGGTCCCACAACATTTTCTGGACTTTAGGGGGCCTAGGATGCCCGTAAACCCCTTTTTTGGACCTCCAAAGTTTTCCAAATTTTTGCAGGCCTAAAATGCATTTTAATGTCTTTTTTGGGCTGCTAACATATTCTGAACTTTCAGGGGTGTAGTATGAATTTTTCGTGCACAAAATATTTTTGGGAATTTCAGAGGTCTAGGATGTGGGTTAATGCCCCTTTCAGGCTGCAAATGTTTTTGGGACATTCAGAGCTCTCTGACACCGTTTTTGATCCAACAACATTTTCTGGACTTTAGGAGGTCTAGGATGCCTGTAAATCCCTTTTTTGGGCCTCCAAAGTTTTCAAAATTTTTGAAGGCCTAACATGCATTTTAAGGCCTTTTTTAGAGTTACCAACATTTTCTGAACTTGCAGGGGTGTAGGATGCATTTTTCATGCCAAAAATATTTTTGGGAATTTCAGTGGTCTAGGATGCGGGTTAATGCCCCTTTCAGGCTGCAAATGTTTTGGGGACAATCAGAGCTCTCTGACTCCGATTTTGGTCCAACAACATTTTCTGGACTGTAGGGGGTCTAGGATGCCTGTAAACCCCTTTTTTGGGTCTCCAAAGTTTTCAACATTTTTGCAGGCCTAAGATGCATTTTAAGGCCTTTTTTGAGCTGGCAACATTTCTGTGGTGTTTTCTGAACTTTCAGGGGTGTAGCATGCTTTTTTCATGGCAAAAATATTTTGGGAAATTTCAGTGGTCTAGGATGCGGGTTAATGCCCCTTTCAGGCTGCACATGTTTTTGGGACATTCAGAGCTCTCTGACACCGTTTTTGGTCCAACAACATTTTCTGGACCTTACGGGGTCTAGAATGCCTGTAAACCCCTTTTTTGGGCCTCCAAAGTTTTCAACATTTTTGCAGGCCTAACATGCATTTTAAGGCCTTTTCTTGAGCTGCCAACATTTTCTCAACTTTCAGGGGTGTAGGATGCATTTTTCGTGCCAAAAATATTTTTGGGAATTTCAGTGGCTGCAAATGTTTTTGGGACATTCAGAGCTCTCTGACACCATTTTTGGTCCAACAACATTTTCTGGACTTGAGGGGGTCTAGGATGCCTGTAAACCCCTTTTTTGGGCTCCAAAGTTTTCTAAATTTTTGTAGGCCTAAAATGCATTTTAAGGCCTTCTTTGGGCTGCTAACATATTCTTGAGCTTTCAGGGGTATAGGATGCATTTTTTGTGCACAAAATATTTTTGGGAATTTCAGAGGTCTAGGATGCGGGTTAATGCCCCTTTCAGGCTGCAAATGTTTTTGGGACATTCAGAGCTCTCTACACCATTTTTGGTCCAACAACATTTTCTGGACTTTAGGGGGTCTAGGATGCCTGTAAACCCCTTTTTTGGGCATCCAAAGTTTTCTAAATTTTTGCAGGCCTAAAATGCATTTTAATGCCTTTTTTGGGCTGCTAACATATTCTGAACTTTCAAGGGTGTAGTTTGAATTTTTCGTGCACAAAATATTTTTGGGAATTTCAGAGGTCTAGGATGTGGGTTAATGCCCCTTTCAGGCTGCAAATGTTTTTGGGACATTCAGAGCTCTCTGACACCGTTTTTGATCCAACAACATTTTCTGGACTTTAGGAGGTCTAGGATGCCTGTAAACCCCTATTTTGTGCCTCCAAAGTTTTCAACATTTTTGAAGGCCTAACATGCATTTTAAGGCCTTTTCTTGAGCTGCCAACATTTTCTGAACTTTTAGGGGTGTAGGATGCATTTTTATTGCCAAAAATATTTTTGGGAATTTCAGTGGTCTAGGATGCGGGTTAATGCCCCTTTCAGGTTGCACATGTTTTTGGGACATTCGGAGCTCTCTGACACCGTTTTTTGATCCACCAACATTTTCTGGACTTTAGGGGGTCTAGGATGCCTGTAACCCCCTTTTTTGGGCCTCCAAAGTTTTCTAAATTTTTGCAGGCCTAAAATGCATTTGAATGCATTTTTTGGGCTTCTAACATATTCTGAACTTTTAGGGGTAGTATACATTTTTCGTGCACAAAATATTTTTGGGAATTTCAGAGGTCTAGGATGCCGGTTAATGCCCCTTTCAGGCTGCAAATGTTTTTGGGACATTCAGAGCTCTCTGACACCATTTTTGGTCCCACAACATTTTCTGGGCTTTAGGGGGTCTAGGATGCCTGTAAACGCCTTTTTTGGGCCTCCAAAGTTTTCTAAATTTTTGTAGGCCTAAAATGCATTTTGAGGCCTTCTTTGGGCTGCTAACATATTCTGAACTTTCAGGGGTGTAGTATGAATTTTTCGTGCACAAAATATTTTTGGGAATTTCAGAGGTCTAGGATGCGGGTTAATGCCCCTTTCAGGCTGCAAATATTTTTGGGACATTCAGAGCTCTCTGACACCATTTTTGGTCCAACAACATTTTCTGGACTTTAGGGGGTCTAGGATGCCTGTAAACCCCTTTTTTGGGCTTCCAAAGTTTTCTAAATTTTTGCAGGCCTAAAATGCATTTTAATGCCTTTTTTGGGCTGCTAACATATTCTGAACTTTCAGGGGTGTAGTATGAATTTTTCGTGCACAAAATATTTTTGGGAATTTTAGAGGTCTAGGATGCGGGTTAATGCCCCTTTCAGGATGCAAATGTTTTTGGGACATTCAGAGCTCTCTGACACCGTTTTTGATCCAACAACATTTTCTGGACTTTAGGAGGTCTAGGATGCCTGTAAACCCCTATTTTGCGCCTCCAAAGTTTTCAACATTTTTGCAGGCCTAACATGCATTTTAAGGCCTTTTCTTGAGCTGCCAACATTTTATGAACGTTCAGGGGTGTAGGATGCATTTTTAGTGCCAAAATATTTTTGGGAATTTCAGTGGTCTAGGATGCGGGTTAATGCCCCTTTCAGGTTGCACATGTTTTTGGGACATTCGGAGCTCTCTGACACCGATTTTGGTCCAACAACATTTTCTGGACTTTAGGGGGTCTAGGATGCCTGTGAACCCCTTTTTTGGGTCTCCAAAGTTTTCAATATTTTTGCAGGCCTAAGATGTGTTTTAAGGCCTTTTCTTGAGCTGCCAACATTTTCTGACCTTTCAGGGGTGTAGGATGCATTTTTCGTGCCAAAAATATTTTTGGGAATTTCCGTGGTCTAGGATGCGGGTTAATGCCCCTTTCAGAGCTCTCTGACACCGATTTTGGTCCAACAACATTTTCTGGACTTTAGGGGGTCTAGGATGCCTGTAAACCCCTTTTTTGGGTCTCCAAAGTTTTCAACATTTTTGCAGGCCTAAGATGCATTTTAAGGCCTTTTTTGAGCTGGCAACATTTATGTGGTGTTTTCTGAACTTTCAGGGGTGTAGCATGCTTTTTTCATGGCAAAAATATTTTGGGAAATTTCAGTGGTCTAGGATGCGGGTTAATGCCCCTTTCAGGCTGCACATGTTTTTGGGACATTCAGAGCTCTCTGACACCGTTTTTGGTCCAACAACATTTTCTGGACCTTACGGGGTCTAGAATGCCTGTAAACCCCTTTTTTGGGCCTCCAAAGTTTTCAACATTTTTGAAGGCCTAACATGCATTTTAAGGCCTTTTCTTGAGCTGCCAACGTTTTCTCAACTTTCAGGGGTGTAGGATGCATTTTTCGTGCCAAAAATATTTTTGGGAATTTCAGTGGCTGCAAATGTTTTTGGGACATTCAGAGCTCTCTGACACCATTTTTGGTCCAACAACATTTTCTGCACTTTAGGGGGTCTAGGATGCCTGTAAACCCCTTTTTTGGGCCTCCAAAGTTTTCTAAATTTTTGCAGGCCTAACATGCATTTTAAGGCGTTTTCTTGAGCTGCCAACATTTTCTGAACTTTCAGGGGTGTAGGATGCATTTTTAGTGGCAAAAATATTTTTGGGAATTTCAGTGGTCTAGGATGCGGGTTAATGCCCCTTTCAGGCTGCAAATGTTTTTGGGACATTCAGAGCTCTCTGACACCGTTTTTGATCCAACAACATTTTCTGGACTTTAGGGGGTCTAGGATGCCTGTAAACCCCTTTTTTGGGCCTCCAAAGTTTTCTAAATTTTTGCAGGCCTAAAATGCATTTGAATGCATTTTTTGGGCTTCTAACATATTCTGAACTTTTAGGGGTAGTATACATTTTTCGTGCACAAAATATTTTTGGGAATTTCAGAGGTCTAGGATGCCGGTTAATGCCCCTTTCAGGCTGCAAATGTTTTTGGGACATTCAGAGCTCTCTGACACCATTTTTGGTCCCACAACATTTTCTGGACTTTAGGGGGTCTAGGATGCCTGTAAACGCCTTTTTTGGGCCTCCAAAGTTTTCTAAATTTTTGTAGGCCTAATATGCATTTTAAGGCCTTCTTTGGGCTGCTAACATATTCTGAGTTTCAGGGGTATAGGATACATTTTTCGTGCACAAAATATTTTTTGGAATTTCAGAGGTCTAGGATGCGGGTTAATGCCCCTTTCAGGCTGCAAATGTTTTTGGGACATTCAGAGCTCTCTGACACCATTTTTGGTCCACCAACATTTTCTGGAATTTAGGGGGTCTAGGATGCCTGTAAACCCCTTTTTTGGGCCTCCAAAGTTTTCTAAATTTTTGCAGGCCTAAAATGCATTTGAATGCATTTTTTGGGCTTCTAATATATTCTGAACTTTTAGGGGTAGTATACATTTTTCGTGCACAAAATATTTTTGGGAATTTCAGAGGTCTAGGATGCCGGTTAATGCCCCTTTCAGGCTGCAAATGTTTTTGGGACATTCAGAGCTCTCTGAAACCATTTTTGGTCCCACAACATTTTCTGGACTTTAGGGGGTCTAGGATGCCTGTAAACGCCTTTTTTGGGCCTCCAAAGTTTTCTAAATTTTTGTAGGCCTAAAATGCATTTTAAGGCCTTCTTTGGGCTGCTAACATATTCTGAGTTTCAGGGGTATAGGATACATTTTTCGTGCACAAAATATTTTTTGGAATTTCAGAGGTCTAGGATGCGGGTTAATGCCCCTTTCAGGCTGCAAATGTTTTTGGGACATTCAGAGCTCTCTGACACCATTTTTGGTCCACCAACATTTTCTGGACTTTAGGGGGTCTAGGATGCCTGTAAACCCCTTTTTTGGGCCTCCAAAGATTTCTAAATTTTTGCAGGCCTAAAATGCATTTGAATGCATTTTTTGGGCTTCTAACATATTCTGAACTTTTATGGGTAGTATACATTTTTCTTGCACAAAATATTTTTGGGAATTTCAGAGGTCTAGGATGCCGGTTAATGCCCCTTTCAGGCTGCAAATGTTTTTGGGACATTCAGAGCTCTCTGACACCATTTTTGGTCCCACAACATTTTCTGGACTTTAGGGGGCCTAGGATGCCCGTAAACCCCTTTTTTGGGCCTCCAAAGTTTTCCAAATTTTTGCAGGCCTAAAATGCATTTTAATGTCTTTTTTGGGCTGCTAACATATTCTGAACTTTCAGGGGTGTAGTATGAATTTTTCGTGCACAAAATATTTTTTGGAATTTCAGAGGTCTAGGATGTGGGTTAATGCCCCTTTCAGGCTGCAAATGTTTTTGGGACATTCAAAGCTCTCTGACACCGTTTTTGATCCAACAACATTTTCTGGACTTTAGGAGGTCTAGGATGCCTGTAAACCCTATTTTTGGGCCTCCAAAGTTTTCAACATTTTTGAAGGCCTAACATGCATTTTAAGGCCTTTTTTACAGTTACCAACATTTTCTTAACTTGCAGGGGTGTAGGATGCATTTTTCATGCCAAAAATATTTTTGGGAATTTCAGTGGTCTAGGATGCGGGTTAATGCCCCTTTCAGGCTGCAAATGTTTTGGGGACAATCAGAGCTCTCTGACACCGATTTTGGTCCAACAACATTTTCTGGACTTTAGGGGGTCTAGGATGCCTGTAAACCCCTTTTTTGGGCCTCCAAAGTTTTCAACATTTTTGAAGGCCTAACATGCATTTTAAGGCCTTTACTTGAGCTGCCAACATTTCTGGGGTGTTTTCTGAACTTTCAGGGGTGTAGCATGCATTTTTCATGGCAAAAATATTTTGGGAAATTTCAGTGGTCTAGGATGCGGGTTAATGCCCCTTTCAGGTTGCAAATGTTTTTGGGACATTCAGAGCTCTCTGACACCGTTTTTGATCCAACAACATTTTCTGGACCTGAAGGGGTCTAGGATGCCTGTAAACCCCTTTTTTGGGCCTCCAAAGTTTTCTAAATTTTTGCAGGCCTAAAATGCATTTTAATGCCTTTTTTGGGCTGCTAACATATTCTGAACTTTCAAGGGTGTAGTATGAATTTTTCGTGCACAAAATATTTTTGGGAATTTCAGAGGTCTAGGATGCGGGTTAATGCCCCTTTCAGGCTGCAAATATTTTTGGGACATTCAGAGCTCTCTGACACCATTTTTGGTCCAACAACATTTTCTGGACTTTAGGGGGTCTAGGATGCCTGTAAACCCCTTTTTTGGGCTTCCAAAGTTTTCTAAATTTTTGCAGGCCTAAAATGCATTTTAATGCCTTTTTTGGGCTGCTAACATATTCTGAACTTTCAGGGGTGTAGTATGAATTTTTCGTGCACAAAATATTTTTGGGAATTTTAGAGGTCTAGGATGCGGGTTAATGCCCCTTTCAGGATGCAAATGTTTTTGGGACATTCAGAGCTCTCTGACACCGTTTTTGATCCAACAACATTTTCTGGACTTTAGGAGGTCTAGGATGCCTGTAAACCCCTATTTTGCGCCTCCAAAGTTTTCAACATTTTTGCAGGCCTAACATGCATTTTAAGGCCTTTTCTTGAGCTGCCAACATTTTATGAACGTTCAGGGGTGTAGGATGCATTTTTAGTGCCAAAATATTTTTGGGAATTTCAGTGGTCTAGGATGCGGGTTAATGCCCCTTTCAGGCTGCAAATGTTTTTGGGACATTCAGAGCTCTCTGACACCATTTTTGGTCCACCAACATTTTCTGGAATTTAGGGGGTCTAGGATGCCTGTAAACCCCTTTTTTGGGCCTCCAAAGTTTTCTAAATTTTTGCAGGCCTAAAATGCATTTGAATGCATTTTTTGGGCTTCTAACATATTCTGAACTTTTAGGGGTAGTATACATTTTTCGTGCACAAAATATTTTTGGGAATTTCAGAGGTCTAGGATGCCGGTTAATGCCCCTTTCAGGCTGCAAATGTTTTTGGGACATTCAGAGCTCTCTGAAACCATTTTTGGTCCCACAACATTTTCTGGACTTTAGGGGGTCTAGGATGCCTGTAAACGCCTTTTTTGGGCCTCCAAAGTTTTCTAAATTTTTGTAGGCCTAAAATGCATTTTAAGGCCTTCTTTGGGCTGCTAACATATTCTGAGTTTCAGGGGTATAGGATACATTTTTCGTGCACAAAATATTTTTTGGAATTTCAGAGGTCTAGGATGCGGGTTAATGCCCCTTTCAGGCTGCAAATGTTTTTGGGACATTCAGAGCTCTCTGACACCATTTTTGGTCCACCAACATTTTCTGGACTTTAGGGGGTCTAGGATGCCTGTGAACCCCTTTTTTGGGCCTCCAAAGTTTTCTAAATTTTTGCAGGCCTAAAATGCATTTGAATGCATTTTTTGGGCTTCTAACATATTCTGAACTTTTATGGGTAGTATACATTTTTCTTGCACAAAATATTTTTGGGAATTTCAGAGGTCTAGGATGCCGGTTAATGCCCCTTTCAGGCTGCAAATGTTTTTGGGACATTCAGAGCTCTCTGACACCATTTTTGGTCCCACAACATTTTCTGGACTTTAGGGGGCCTAGGATGCCCGTAAACCCCTTTTTTGGGCCTCCAAAGTTTTCCAAATTTTTGCAGGCCTAAAATGCATTTTAATGTCTTTTTTGGGCTGCTAACATATTCTGAACTTTCAGGGGTGTAGTATGAATTTTTCGTGCACAAAATATTTTTTGGAATTTCAGAGGTCTAGGATGTGGGTTAATGCCCCTTTCAGGCTGCAAATGTTTTTGGGACATTCAAAGCTCTCTGACACCGTTTTTGATCCAACAACATTTTCTGGACTTTAGGAGGTCTAGGATGCCTGTAAACCCTATTTTTGGGCCTCCAAAGTTTTCAACATTTTTGAAGGCCTAACATGCATTTTAAGGCCTTTTTTACAGTTACCAACATTTTCTTAACTTGCAGGGGTGTAGGATGCATTTTTCATGCCAAAAATATTTTTGGGAATTTCAGTGGTCTAGGATGCGGGTTAATGCCCCTTTCAGGCTGCAAATGTTTTGGGGACAATCAGAGCTCTCTGACACCGATTTTGGTCCAACAACATTTTCTGGACTTTAGGGGGTCTAGGATGCCTGTAAACCCCTTTTTTGGGCCTCCAAAGTTTTCAACATTTTTGAAGGCCTAACATGCATTTTAAGGCCTTTACTTGAGCTGCCAACATTTCTGGGGTGTTTTCTGAACTTTCAGGGGTGTAGCATGCATTTTTCATGGCAAAAATATTTTGGGAAATTTCAGTGGTCTAGGATGCGGGTTAATGCCCCTTTCAGGTTGCAAATGTTTTTGGGACATTCAGAGCTCTCTGACACCGTTTTTGATCCAACAACATTTTCTGGACCTGAAGGGGTCTAGGATGCCTGTAAACCCCTTTTTTGGGCCTCCAAAGTTTTCTAAATTTTTGCAGGCCTAAAATGCATTTTAATGCCTTTTTTGGGCTGCTAACATATTCTGAACTTTCAAGGGTGTAGTATGAATTTTTCGTGCACAAAATATTTTTGGGAATTTCAGAGGTCTAGGATGTGGGTTAATGCCCCTTTCAGGCTGCAAATGTTTTTGGGACATTCAGAGCTCTCTGACACCGTTTTTGATCCAACAACATTTTCTGGACTTTAGGAGGTCTAGGATGCCTGTAAACCCCTATTTTGTGCCTCCAAAGTGTTCAACATTTTTGAAGGCCTAACATGCATTTTAAGGCCTTTTCTTGAGCTGCCAACATTTTCTGAACTTTCAGGGGTGTAGGATGCATTTTTATTGCCAAAAATATTTTTGGGAATTTCAGTGGTCTAGGATGCAGGTTAATGCCCCTTTCAGAGCTCCCTGACACCATTTTTGGTCCCACAACATTTTCTGGACTTTAGGGGGTCTAGGATGCCTGTAAACCCCTTTTTTGGGCCTCCAAAGTTTTCTAAATTTTTGTAGGCCTAAAATGCATTTTAAGGCCTTCTTTGGGCTGCTAACATATTCTGAGTTTCAGGGGTATAGGATGCATTTTTCGTGCACAAAATATTTTTAGGAATTTCAGAGGTCTAGGATGCGGGTTAATGCCCCTTTCAGGCTGCAGATGTTTTTGGGACATTCAGAGCTCTCTGACACCATTTTTGGTCCAACAACATTTTCTGGACTTTAGGGGGTCTAG
This sequence comes from Ambystoma mexicanum, assembly GCF_040938575.1. Taxonomy (NCBI): domain Eukaryota; kingdom Metazoa; phylum Chordata; class Amphibia; order Caudata; family Ambystomatidae; genus Ambystoma; species Ambystoma mexicanum. Next base: position 317,351,725 of record NC_090931.1, on the reverse strand, counting down.
GATGCCTGTAAACCCCTTTTTTGGGCCTCCAAAGTTTTCAACATTTTGAAGGCCTAACATGCACTTTAAGGCCTTTTCTTGAGCTGCCAACATTTTCTGAACTTTCAGGGGTGTAGGATGCATTTTCCGTGCCAAAAATATGTTTGGGAATTTCAGTGGTCTAGGATGCGGGTTAATGCCCCTTTCAGAGCTCTCTGACACCGATTTTGGTCCAACAACATTTTCTGGACTTTAGGGGGTCTAGGATGCCTGTAAACCCCTTTTTTGGGTCTTCAAAGTTTTCAACATTTTTGCAGGTCTAAGATGCATTTTAAGGCCTTTTTTGAGCTGGCAACATTTCTGGGGTGTTTTCTGAACTTTCAGGGGTGTAGCATGCATTTTTCATGCCAAAAATATTTTGGGAAATTTCAGTGGTCTAGGATGCGGGTTAATGCCCCTTTCAGGCTGCAAATGTTTTTGGGACATTCATAGCTCTCTGACACCGATATTGGTCCAACAACATTTTCTGGACTTTAGGGAGTCTAGGATGCCTGTAAACCCCTTTTTTGGGCCTCCAAAGTTTTCAACATTTTTGAAGGCCTAACATGTGCTTTAAGGCCTTTTCTTGAGCTGCCAACATTTTCTCAACTTTCAGGGGTGTAGGATGCATTTTTCGTGCCAAAAATATTTTTGGGAATTTCAGTGGCTGCAAATGTTTTTGGGACATTCAGAGCTCTCTGACACCATTTTTGGTCCAACAACATTTTCTGGACTTTAGGGGGTCTAGGATGCCTGTAAACCCCTTTTTGGGCCTCCAAAGTTTTCTAAATTTTTGCAGGCCTAAAATGCATTTTAATGCCTTTTTTAGGCTGCTAACATTTTATGAACGTTCAGGGGTGTAGGATGCATTTTTAGTGGCAAAATATTTTTGGGAATTTCAGTGGTCTAGGATGCGGGTTAATGCCCCTTTCAGGTTGCACATGGTTTTGGGACATTCGGAGCTCTCTGACACCATTTTTAGTCCCACAACATTTTCTGGACTTTAGGGGATCTAGGATGCCTGTAAACGCCTTTTTTGGGCCTCCAAAGTTTTCTAAATTTTTGCAGGCCTAAAATGCATTTTAATGCCTTTTTTGGGCTGCTAACATATTCTGAACTTTCAAGGGTGTAGTATGAATTTTTCGTGCACAAAATATTTTTGGGAATTTCAGAGGTCTAGGATGTGGGTTAATGCCCCTTTCAGGTTGCACATGTTTTTGGGACATTCGGAGCTCTCTGACACCGTTTTTGATCCACCAACATTTTCTGGTCTTTAGGGGGTCTAGGATGCCTGTAAACCCCTTTTTTGGGCCTCCAAAGTTTTCTAAATTTTTGCAGGCCTAAAATGCATTTTAATGCCTTTTTTGGGCTGCTAACATTTTATGAACGTTCAGGGGTGTAGGATGCATTTTTAGTGGCAAAATATTTTTGGGAATTTCAGTGGTCTAGGATGCGGGTTAATGCCCCTTTCAGGTTGCACATGTTTTTGGGACATTCGGAGCTCTCTGACACCATTTTTAGTCCCACAACATTTTCTGGACTTTAGGGGGTCTAGGATGCCTGTAAACGCCTTTTTTGGGCCTCCAAAGTTTTCTAAATTTTTGTAGGCCTAAAATGCATTTTAAGGCCTTCTTTGGGCTGCTAACATATTCTGAGTTTCAGGGGTATAGGATACATTTTTTGTGCACAAAATATTTTTTGGAATTTCAGAGGTCTAGGATGCGGGGTTAATGCCCTTTCAGGCTGCAAATGTTTTTGGGACATTCAGAGCTCTCTGACACCATTTTTGGTCCAACAACATTTTCTGGACTTTAGGGGGTCTAGGATGCCTGTAAACCCCTTTTTTGGGCCTCCAAAGTTTTCAACATTTTTGAAGGCCTAACATGCATTTTAAGGCCTTTTCTTGAGCTGCCAACATTTTCTGAACTTTCAGGGGTGTAGGATGCATTTTTCGTGCCAAAAATATTTTTGGGAATTTCAGTGGCTGCAAATGTTTTTGGGACATTCAGAGCTCTCTGACACCATTTTTGGTCCCACAACATTTTCTGGACTTTAGGGGGTCTAGGATGCCTGTAAACCCCTTTTTTGGGCCTCCAAAGTTTTCTAAATTTTTGTAGGCCTAAAATGCATTTTAAGGCCTCCTTTGGGCTGCTAACATATTCTGAGTTTCAGGGGTATAGGATGCATTTTTCGTGCACAAAATATTTTTGGGCATTTCAGAGGTCTAGGATGCAGGTTAATGCCCCTTTCAGGCTGCAAATGTTTTTGGGACATTCAGAGCTCTCTGACACCGTTTTTGGTCCAACAACATTTTCTGGACCTTAGGGGGTCTAGAATGCCTGTAAACCCCTTTTTTGGGCCTCCAAAGTGTTCAACATTTTTGAAGGCCTAACATGCATTTTAAGGCCTTTTCTTGAGCTGCCATCATTTTCTCAACTTTCAGGGGTGTAGGATGCATTTTTCGTGCCAAAAATATTTTTGGGAATTTCAGTGGCTGCAAATGTTTTTGGGACATTCAGAGCTCTCTGACACCGTTTTTGATCCACCAACATTTTCTGGACTTTAGGGGGTCTAGGATGCCTGTAAACCCCTTTTTTGGGCCTCCAAAGTTTTCTAAATTTTTGCAGGCCTAAAATGGATTTTAATGCCTTTTTGGGCTGCTAACATATTTGGAACTTTCAGGGGTGTAGTATGAATTTTTCGTGCACAAAATATTTTTGGGAATTTCAGAGGTCTGGGATGCGGGTTAATGCCCCTTTCAGGCTGCAAATGTTTTTGGGACATTCAGAGCTCTCTGACACCATTTTTGGTCCAACAACATTTTCTGGACTTTAGGGGGTCTAGGATGCCTGTGAACCCCTTTTTTGGGTCTCCAAAGTTTTCAACATTTTTGCAGACCTAAGATGCATGTTAAGGCCTTTTCTTGAGCTGCCAACATTTTCTGACCTTTCAGGGGTGTAGGATGCATTTTTCGTGCCAAAAATATTTTTGGGAATTTCAGTGGCTGCAAATGTTTTTGGGACATTCAGAGCTCTCTGACACCATTTTTGGTCCAACAACATTTTCTGGACTTTAGGGGGTCTAGGATGCCTGTAAACCCCTTTTTTGGGCCTCCAAAGTTTTCTAAATTTTTGCAGGCCTAACATGCATTTTAAGGCGTTTTCTTGAGCTGCCAACATTTTCTGAACTTTCAGGGGTGTAGGATGCATTTTTAGTGGCAAAAATATTTTTGGGAATTTCAGTGGTCTAGGATGCGGGTTAATGCCCCTTTCAGGCTGCAAATGTTTTTGGGACATTCAGAGCTCTCTGACACCGTTTTTGATCCAACAACATTTTCTGGACTTTAGGGGGTCTAGGATGCCTGTAAACCCCTTTTTTGGGCCTCCAAAGTTTTCTAAATTTTTGCAGGCCTAAAATGCATCTGAATGCATTTTTTGGGCTTCTAACATATTCTGAACTTTTAGGGGTAGTATACATTTTTCGTGCACAAAATATTTTTGGGAATTTCAGAGGTCTAGGATGCCGGTTAATGCCCCTTTCAGGCTGCAAATGTTTTTGGGACATTCAGAGCTCTCTGACACCATTTTTGGTCCCACAACATTTTCTGGACTTTAGGGGGTCTAGGATGCCTGTAAACGCCTTTTTTGGGCCTCCAAAGTTTTCTAAATTTTTGTAGGCCTAAAATGCATTTTAAGGCCTTCTTTGGGCTGCTAACATATTCTGAGTTTCAGGGGTATAGGATACATTTTTCGTGCACAAAATATTTTTTGGAATTTCAGAGGTCTAGGATGCGGGTTAATGCCCCTTTCAGGCTGCAAATGTTTTTGGGACATTCAGAGCTCTCTGACACCATTTTTGGTCCACCAACATTTTCTGGACTTTAGGGGGTCTAGGATGCCTGTAAACCCCTTTTTTTGGCCTCCAAAGTTTTCTAAATTTTTGCAGGCCTAAAATGCATTTGAATGCATTTTTTGGGCTTCTAACATATTCTGAACTTTTATGGGTAGTATACATTTTTCTTGCACAAAATATTTTTGGGAATTTCAGAGGTCTAGGATGCCGGTTAATGCCCCTTTCAGGCTGCAAATGTTTTTGGGACATTCAGAGCTCTCTGACACCATTTTTGGTCCCACAACATTTTCTGGACTTTAGGGGGCCTAGGATGCCCGTAAACCCCTTTTTTGGGCCTCCAAAGTTTTCCAAATTTTTGCAGGCCTAAAATGCATTTTAATGTCTTTTTTGGGCTGCTAACATATTCTGAACTTTCAGGGGTGTAGTATGAATTTTTCGTGCACAAAATATTTTTGGGAATTTCAGAGGTCTAGGATGTGGGTTAATGCCCCTTTCAGGCTGCAAATGTTTTTGGGACATTCAGAGCTCTCTGACACCGTTTTTGATCCAACAACATTTTCTGGACTTTAGGAGGTCTAGGATGCCTGTAAATCCCTTTTTTGGGCCTCCAAAGTTTTCAACATTTTTGAAGGCCTAACATGCATTTTAAGGCCTTTTTTAGAGTTACCAACATTTTCTGAACTTGCAGGGGTGTAGGATGCATTTTTCATGCCAAAAATATTTTTGGGAATTTCAGTGGTCTAGGATGCGGGTTAATGCCCCTTTCAGGCTGCAAATGTTTTGGGGACAATCAGAGCTCTATGACTCCGATTTTGGTCCAACAACATTTTCTGGACTTTAGGGGGTCTAGGATGCCTGTAAACCCCTTTTTTGGGCCTCCAAAGTTTTCAATATTTTTGAAGGCCTAACATGCATTTTAAGGCCTTTACTTGAGCTGGCAACATTTTCTCAACTTTCAGGGGTGTAGGATGCATTTTTCGTGCCAAAAATATTTTTGGGAATTTCAGTGGCTGCAAATGTTTTTGGGACATTCAGAGCTCTCTGACACCATTTTTGGTCCCACAACATTTTCTGGACTTTAGGGGGTCTAGGATGCCTGTAAACCCCTTTTTTGGGCCTCCAAAGTTTTCTAAATTTTTGTAGGCCTAAAATGCATTTTAAGGCCTCCTTTGGGCTGCTAACATATTCTGAGTTTCAGGGGTATAGGATGCATTTTTCGTGCACAAAATATTTTTGGGCATTTCAGAGGTCTAGGATGCAGGTTAATGCCCCTTTCAGGCTGCAAATGTTTTTGGGACATTCAGAGCTCTCTGACACCGTTTTTGGTCCAACAACATTTTCTGGACCTTAGGGGGTCTAGAATGCCTGTAAACCCCTTTTTTGGGCCTCCAAAGTGTTCAACATTTTTGAAGGCCTAACATGCATTTTAAGGCCTTTTCTTGAGCTGCCATCATTTTCTCAACTTTCAGGGGTGTAGGATGCATTTTTCGTGCCAAAAATATTTTTGGGAATTTCAGTGGCTGCAAATGTTTTTGGGACATTCAGAGCTCTCTGACACCGTTTTTGATCCACCAACATTTTCTGGACTTTAGGGGGTCTAGGATGCCTGTAAACCCCTTTTTTGGGCCTCCAAAGTTTTCTAAATTTTTGCAGGCCTAAAATGGATTTTAATGCCTTTTTGGGCTGCTAACATATTTGGAACTTTCAGGGGTGTAGTATGAATTTTTCGTGCACAAAATATTTTTGGGAATTTCAGAGGTCTGGGATGCGGGTTAATGCCCCTTTCAGGCTGCAAATGTTTTTGGGACATTCAGAGCTCTCTGACACCATTTTTGGTCCAACAACATTTTCTGGACTTTAGGGGGTCTAGGATGCCTGTGAACCCCTTTTTTGGGTCTCCAAAGTTTTCAACATTTTTGCAGACCTAAGATGCATGTTAAGGCCTTTTCTTGAGCTGCCAACATTTTCTGACCTTTCAGGGGTGTAGGATGCATTTTTCGTGCCAAAAATATTTTTGGGAATTTCAGTGGCTGCAAATGTTTTTGGGACATTCAGAGCTCTCTGACACCATTTTTGGTCCAACAACATTTTCTGGACTTTAGGGGGTCTAGGATGCCTGTAAACCCCTTTTTTGGGCCTCCAAAGTTTTCTAAATTTTTGCAGGCCTAACATGCATTTTAAGGCGTTTTCTTGAGCTGCCAACATTTTCTGAACTTTCAGGGGTGTAGGATGCATTTTTAGTGGCAAAAATATTTTTGGGAATTTCAGTGGTCTAGGATGCGGGTTAATGCCCCTTTCAGGCTGCAAATGTTTTTGGGACATTCAGAGCTCTCTGACACCGTTTTTGATCCAACAACATTTTCTGGACTTTAGGGGGTCTAGGATGCCTGTAAACCCCTTTTTTGGGCCTCCAAAGTTTTCTAAATTTTTGCAGGCCTAAAATGCATCTGAATGCATTTTTTGGGCTTCTAACATATTCTGAACTTTTAGGGGTAGTAAACATTTTTCGTGCACAAAATATTTTTGGGAATTTCAGAGGTCTAGGATGCCGGTTAATGCCCCTTTCAGGCTGCAAATGTTTTTGGGACATTCAGAGCTCTCTGACACCATTTTTGGTCCCACAACATTTTCTGGACTTTAGGGGGTCTAGGATGCCTGTAAACGCCTTTTTTGGGCCTCCAAAGTTTTCTAAATTTTTGTAGGCCTAAAATGCATTTTAAGGCCTTCTTTGGGCTGCTAACATATTCTGAGTTTCAGGGGTATAGGATACATTTTTCGTGCACAAAATATTTTTTGGAATTTCAGAGGTCTAGGATGCGGGTTAATGCCCCTTTCAGGCTGCAAATGTTTTTGGGACATTCAGAGCTCTCTGACACCATTTTTGGTCCACCAACATTTTCTGGACTTTAGGGGGTCTAGGATGCCTGTAAACCCCTTTTTTTGGCCTCCAAAGTTTTCTAAATTTTTGCAGGCCTAAAATGCATTTGAATGCATTTTTTGGGCTTCTAACATATTCTGAACTTTTATGGGTAGTATACATTTTTCTTGCACAAAATATTTTTGGGAATTTCAGAGGTCTAGGATGCCGGTTAATGCCCCTTTCAGGCTGCAAATGTTTTTGGGACATTCAGAGCTCTCTGACACCATTTTTGGTCCCACAACATTTTCTGGACTTTAGGGGGCCTAGGATGCCCGTAAACCCCTTTTTTGGGCCTCCAAAGTTTTCCAAATTTTTGCAGGCCTAAAATGCATTTTAATGTCTTTTTTGGGCTGCTAACATATTCTGAACTTTCAGGGGTGTAGTATGAATTTTTCGTGCACAAAATATTTTTGGGAATTTCAGAGGTCTAGGATGTGGGTTAATGCCCCTTTCAGGCTGCAAATGTTTTTGGGACATTCAGAGCTCTCTGACACCGTTTTTGATCCAACAACATTTTCTGGACTTTAGGAGGTCTAGGATGCCTGTAAATCCCTTTTTTGGGCCTCCAAAGTTTTCAACATTTTTGAAGGCCTAACATGCATTTTAAGGCCTTTTTTAGAGTTACCAACATTTTCTGAACTTGCAGGGGTGTAGGATGCATTTTTCATGCCAAAAATATTTTTGGGAATTTCAGTGGTCTAGGATGCGGGTTAATGCCCCTTTCAGGCTGCAAATGTTTTGGGGACAATCAGAGCTCTATGACTCCGATTTTGGTCCAACAACATTTTCTGGACTTTAGGGGGTCTAGGATGCCTGTAAACCCCTTTTTTGGGCCTCCAAAGTTTTCAATATTTTTGAAGGCCTAACATGCATTTTAAGGCCTTTACTTGAGCTGGCAACATTTTCTCAACTTTCAGGGGTGTAGGATGCATTTTTCGTGCCAAAAATATTTTTGGGAATTTCAGTGGCTGCAAATGTTTTTGGGACATTCAGAGCTCTCTGACACCATTTTTGGTCCCACAACATTTTCTGGACTTTAGGGGGTCTAGGATGCCTGTAAACCCCTTTTTTGGGCCTCCAAAGTTTTCTAAATTTTTGTAGGCCTAAAATGCATTTTAAGGCCTCCTTTGGGCTGCTAACATATTCTGAGTTTCAGGGGTATAGGATGCATTTTTCGTGCACAAAATATTTTTGGGCATTTCAGAGGTCTAGGATGCAGGTTAATGCCCCTTTCAGGCTGCAAATGTTTTTGGGACATTCAGAGCTCTCTGACACCGTTTTTGGTCCAACAACATTTTCTGGACCTTAGGGGGTCTAGAATGCCTGTAAACCCCTTTTTTGGGCCTCCAAAGTGTTCAACATTTTTGAAGGCCTAACATGCATTTTAAGGCCTTTTCTTGAGCTGCCATCATTTTCTCAACTTTCAGGGGTGTAGGATGCATTTTTCGTGCCAAAAATATTTTTGGGAATTTCAGTGGCTGCAAATGTTTTTGGGACATTCAGAGCTCTCTGACACCGTTTTTGATCCACCAACATTTTCTGGACTTTAGGGGGTCTAGGATGCCTGTAAACCCCTTTTTTGGGCCTCCAAAGTTTTCTAAATTTTTGCAGGCCTAAAATGGATTTTAATGCCTTTTTGGGCTGCTAACATATTTGGAACTTTCAGGGGTGTAGTATGAATTTTTCGTGCACAAAATATTTTTGGGAATTTCAGAGGTCTGGGATGCGGGTTAATGCCCCTTTCAGGCTGCAAATGTTTTTGGGACATTCAGAGCTCTCTGACACCATTTTTGGTCCAACAACATTTTCTGGACTTTAGGGGGTCTAGGATGCCTGTGAACCCCTTTTTTGGGTCTCCAAAGTTTTCAATATTTTTGCAGGCCTAAGATGTGTTTTAAGGCCTTTTCTTGAGCTGCCAACATTTTCTGACCTTTCAGGGGTGTAGGATGCATTTTTCGTGCCAAAAATATTTTTGGGAATTTCCGTGGTCTAGGATGCGGGTTAATGCCCCTTTCAGAGCTCTCTGACACCGATTTTGGTCCAACAACATTTTCTGGACTTTAGGGGGTCTAGGATGCCTGTAAACCCCTTTTTTGGGTCTCCAAAGTTTTCAACATTTTTGCAGGCCTAAGATGCATTTTAAGGCCTTTTTTGAGCTGGCAACATTTCTGTGGTGTTTTCTGAACTTTCAGGGGTGTAGCATGCTTTTTTCATGGCAAAGATATTTTGGGAAATTTCAGTGGTCTAGGATGCGGGTTAATGCCCCTTTCAGGCTGCACATGTTTTTGGGACATTCAGAGCTCTCTGACACCGTTTTTGGTCCAACAACATTTTCTGGACCTTACGGGGTCTAGAATGCCTGTAAACCCCTTTTTTGGGCCTCCAAAGTTTTCAACATTTTTGAAGGCCTAACATGCATTTTAAGGCCTTTTCTTGAGCTGCCAACATTTTCTCAACTTTCAGGGGTGTAGGATGCATTTTTCGTGCCAAAAATATTTTTGGGAATTTCAGTGGCTGCAAATGTTTTTGGGACATTCAGAGCTCTCTGACACCATTTTTGGTCCAACAACATTTTCTGGACTTTAGGGGGTCTAGGATGCCTGTAAACCCCTTTTTTGGGCCTCCAAAGTTTTCTAAATTTTTGCAGGCCTAACATGCATTTTAAGGCGTTTTCTTGAGCTGCCAACATTTTCTGAACTTTCAGGGGTGTAGGATGCATTTTTAGTGGCAAAAATATTTTTGGGAATTTCAGTGGTCTAGGATGCGGGTTAATGCCCCTTTCAGGCTGCAAATGTTTTTGGGACATTCAGAGCTCTCTGACACCGTTTTTGATCCAACAACATTTTCTGGACATTAGGGGGTCTAGGATGCCTGTAAACCCCTTTTTTGGGCCTCCAAAGTTTTCTAAATTTTTGCAGGCCTGAAATGCATCTGAATGCATTTTTTGGGCTTCTAACATATTCTGAACTTTTAGGGGTAGTATACATTTTTCGTGCACAAAATATTTTTGGGAATTTCAGAGGTCTAGGATGCCGGTTAATGCCCCTTTCAGGCTGCAAATGTTTTTGGGACATTCAGAGCTCTCTGACACCATTTTTGGTCCCACAACATTTTCTGGACTTTAGGGGGTCTAGGATGCCTGTAAACGCCTTTTTTGGGCCTCCAAAGTTTTCTAAATTTTTGTAGGCCTAAAATGCATTTTAAGGCCTTCTTTGGGCTGCTAACATATTCTGAGTTTCAGGGGTATAGGATACATTTTTTGTGCACAAAATATTTTTTGGAATTTCAGAGGTCTAGGATGCGGGTTAATGCCCCTTTCAGGCTGCAAATGTTTTTGGGACATTCAGAGCTCTCTGACACCATTTTTGGTCCACCAACATTTTCTGGACTTTAGGGGGTCTAGGATGCCTGTAAACCCCTTTTTTGGGCCTCCAAAGTTTTCTAAATTTTTGCAGGCCTAAAATGCATTTGAATGCATTTTTTGGGCTTCTAACATATTCTGAACTTTTATGGGTAGTATACATTTTTCTTGCACAAAATATTTTTGGGAATTTCAGAGGTCTAGGATGCCGGTTAATGCCCCTTTCAGGCTGCAAATGTTTTTGGGACATTCAGAGCTCTCTGACACCATTTTTGGTCCCACAACATTTTCTGGACTTTAGGGGGCCTAGGATGCCCGTAAACCCCTTTTTTGGGCCTCCAAAGTTTTCCAAATTTTTGCAGGCCTAAAATGCATTTTAATGTCTTTTTTGGGCTGCTAACATATTCTGAACTTTCAGGGGTGTAGTATGAATTTTTCGTGCACAAAATATTTTTGGGAATTTCAGAGGTCTAGGATGTGGGTTAATGCCCCTTTCAGGCTGCAAATGTTTTTGGGACATTCAGAGCTCTCTGACACCGTTTTTGATCCAACAACATTTTCTGGACTTTAGGAGGTCTAGGATGCCTGTAAATCCCTTTTTTGGGCCTCCAAAGTTTTCAACATTTTTGCAGGCCTAAGATGCATTTTAAGGCCTTTTTTGAGCTGGCAACATTTCTGTGGTGTTTTCTGAACTTTCAGGGGTGTAGCATGCTTTTTTCATGGCAAAAATATTTTGGGAAATTTCAGTGGTCTAGGATGCGGGTTAATGCCCCTTTCAGGCTGCACATGTTTTTGGGACATTCAGAGCTCTCTGACACCGTTTTTGGTCCAACAACATTTTCTGGACTTTAGGGGGTCTAGGATGCCTGTAAACCCCTTTTTTGGGTCTCCAAAGTTTTCAACATTTTTGCAGGCCTAAGATGCATTTTAAGGCCTTTTTTGAGCTGGCAACATTTCTGTGGTGTTTTCTGAACTTTCAGGGGTGTAGCATGCTTTTTTCATGGCAAAAATATTTTGGGAAATTTCAGTGGTCTAGGATGCGGGTTAATGCCCCTTTCAGGCTGCACATGTTTTTGGGACATTCAGAGCTCTCTGACACCGTTTTTGGTCCAACAACATTTTCTGGACCTTACGGGGTCTAGAATGCCTGTAAACCCCTTTTTTGGGCCTCCAAAGTTTTCAACATTTTTGAAGGCCTAACATGCATTTTAAGGCCTTTTCTTGAGCTGCCAACATTTTCTCAACTTTCAGGGGTGTAGGATGCATTTTTCGTGCCAAAAATATTTTTGGGAATTTCAGTGGCTGCAAATGTTTTTGGGACATTCAGAGCTCTCTGACACCATTTTTGGTCCAACAACATTTTCTGGACTTTAGGGGGTCTAGGATGCCTGTAAACCCCTTTTTTGGGCCTCCAAAGTTTTCTAAATTTTTGCAGGCCTAACATGCATTTTAAGGCGTTTTCTTGAGCTGCCAACATTTTCTGAACTTTCAGGGGTGTAGGATGCATTTTTAGTGGCAAAAATATTTTTGGGAATTTCAGTGGTCTAGGATGCGGGTTAATGCCCCTTTCAGGCTGCAAATGTTTTTGGGACATTCAGAGCTCTCTGACACCGTTTTTGATCCAACAACATTTTCTGGACATTAGGGGGTCTAGGATGCCTGTAAACCCCTTTTTTGGGCCTCCAAAGTTTTCTAGATTTTTGCAGGCCTAAAATGCATCTGAATGCATTTTTTGGGCTTCTAACATATTCTGAACTTTTAGGGGTAGTATACATTTTTCGTGCACAAAATATTTTTGGGAATTTCAGAGGTCTAGGATGCCGGTTAATGCCCCTTTCAGGCTGCAAATGTTTTTGGGACATTCAGAGCTCTCTGACACCATTTTTGGTCCCACAACATTTTCTGGACTTTAGGGGGTCTAGGATGCCTGTAAACGCCTTTTTTGGGCCTCCAAAGTTTTCTAAATTTTTGTAGGCCTAAAATGCATTTTAAGGCCTTCTTTGGGCTGCTAACATATTCTGAGTTTCAGGGGTATAGGATACATTTTTCGTGCACAAAATATTTTTTGGAATTTCAGAGGTCTAGGATGCGGGTTAATGCCCCTTTCAGGCTGCAAATGTTTTGGGGACAATCAGAGCTCTATGACTCCGATTTTGGTCCAACAACATTTTCTGGACTTTAGGGGGTCTAGGATGCCTGTAAACCCCTTTTTTGGGCCTCCAAAGTTTTCAATATTTTTGAAGGCCTAACATGCATTTTAAGGCCTTTACTTGAGCTGGCAACATTTTCTCAACTTTCAGGGGTGTAGGATGCATTTTTCGTGCCAAAAATATTTTTGGGAATTTCAGTGGCTGCAAATGTTTTTGGGACATTCAGAGCTCTCTGACACCATTTTTGGTCCCACAACATTTTCTGGACTTTAGGGGGTCTAGGATGCCTGTAAACCCCTTTTTTGGGCCTCCAAAGTTTTCTAAATTTTTGTAGGCCTAAAATGCATTTTAAGGCCTCCTTTGGGCTGCTAACATATTCTGAGTTTCAGGGGTATAGGATGCATTTTTCGTGCACAAAATATTTTTGGGCATTTCAGAGGTCTAGGATGCAGGTTAATGCCCCTTTCAGGCTGCAAATGTTTTTGGGACATTCAGAGCTCTCTGACACCGTTTTTGGTCCAACAACATTTTCTGGACCTTAGGGGGTCTAGAATGCCTGTAAACCCCTTTTTTGGGCCTCCAAAGTGTTCAACATTTTTGAAGGCCTAACATGCATTTTAAGGCCTTTTCTTGAGCTGCCATCATTTTCTCAACTTTCAGGGGTGTAGGATGCATTTTTCGTGCCAAAAATATTTTTGGGAATTTCAGTGGCTGCAAATGTTTTTGGGACATTCAGAGCTCTCTGACACCGTTTTTGATCCACCAACATTTTCTGGACTTTAGGGGGTCTAGGATGCCTGTAAACCCCTTTTTTGGGCCTCCAAAGTTTTCTAAATTTTTGCAGGCCTAAAATGGATTTTAATGCCTTTTTGGGCTGCTAACATATTTGGAACTTTCAGGGGTGTAGTATGAATTTTTCGTGCACAAAATATTTTTGGGAATTTCAGAGGTCTGGGATGCGGGTTAATGCCCCTTTCAGGCTGCAAATGTTTTTGGGACATTCAGAGCTCTCTGACACCATTTTTGGTCCAACAACATTTTCTGGACTTTAGGGGGTCTAGGATGCCTGTGAACCCCTTTTTTGGGTCTCCAAAGTTTTCAATATTTTTGCAGGCCTAAGATGTGTTTTAAGGCCTTTTCTTGAGCTGCCAACATTTTCTGACCTTTCAGGGGTGTAGGATGCATTTTTCGTGCCAAAAATATTTTTGGGAATTTCCGTGGTCTAGGATGCGGGTTAATGCCCCTTTCAGAGCTCTCTGACACCGATTTTGGTCCAACAACATTTTCTGGACTTTAGGGGGTCTAGGATGCCTGTAAACCCCTTTTTTGGGTCTCCAAAGTTTTCAACATTTTTGCAGGCCTAAGATGCATTTTAAGGCCTTTTTTGAGCTGGCAACATTTCTGTGGTGTTTTCTGAACTTTCAGGGGTGTAGCATGCTTTTTTCATGGCAAAGATATTTTGGGAAATTTCAGTGGTCTAGGATGCGGGTTAATGCCCCTTTCAGGCTGCACATGTTTTTGGGACATTCAGAGCTCTCTGACACCGTTTTTGGTCCAACAACATTTTCTGGACCTTACGGGGTCTAGAATGCCTGTAAACCCCTTTTTTGGGCCTCCAAAGTTTTCAACATTTTTGAAGGCCTAACATGCATTTTAAGGCCTTTTCTTGAGCTGCCAACATTTTCTCAACTTTCAGGGGTGTAGGATGCATTTTTCGTGCCAAAAATATTTTTGGGAATTTCAGTGGCTGCAAATGTTTTTGGGACATTCAGAGCTCTCTGACACCATTTTTGGTCCAACAACATTTTCTGGACTTTAGGGGGTCTAGGATGCCTGTAAACCCCTTTTTTGGGCCTCCAAAGTTTTCTAAATTTTTGCAGGCCTAACATGCATTTTAAGGCGTTTTCTTGAGCTGCCAACATTTTCTGAACTTTCAGGGGTGTAGGATGCATTTTTAGTGGCAAAAATATTTTTGGGAATTTCAGTGGTCTAGGATGCGGGTTAATGCCCCTTTCAGGCTGCAAATGTTTTTGGGACATTCAGAGCTCTCTGACACCGTTTTTGATCCAACAACATTTTCTGGACATTAGGGGGTCTAGGATGCCTGTAAACCCCTTTTTTGGGCCTCCAAAGTTTTCTAAATTTTTGCAGGCCTGAAATGCATCTGAATGCATTTTTTGGGCTTCTAACATATTCTGAACTTTTAGGGGTAGTATACATTTTTCGTGCACAAAATATTTTTGGGAATTTCAGAGGTCTAGGATGCCGGTTAATGCCCCTTTCAGGCTGCAAATGTTTTTGGGACATTCAGAGCTCTCTGACACCATTTTTGGTCCCACAACATTTTCTGGACTTTAGGGGGTCTAGGATGCCTGTAAACGCCTTTTTTGGGCCTCCAAAGTTTTCTAAATTTTTGTAGGCCTAAAATGCATTTTAAGGCCTTCTTTGGGCTGCTAACATATTCTGAGTTTCAGGGGTATAGGATACATTTTTCGTGCACAAAATATTTTTTGGAATTTCAGAGGTCTAGGATGCGGGTTAATGCCCCTTTCAGGCTGCAAATGTTTTTGGGACATTCAGAGCTCTCTGACACCATTTTTGGTCCACCAACATTTTCTGGACTTTAGGGGGTCTAGGATGCCTGTAAACCCCTTTTTTGGGCCTCCAAAGTTTTCTAAATTTTTGCAGGCCTAAAATGCATTTGAATGCATTTTTTGGGCTTCTAACATATTCTGAACTTTTATGGGTAGTATACATTTTTCTTGCACAAAATATTTTTGGGAATTTCAGAGGTCTAGGATGCCGGTTAATGCCCCTTTCAGGCTGCAAATGTTTTTGGGACATTCAGAGCTCTCTGACACCATTTTTGGTCCCACAACATTTTCTGGACTTTAGGGGGCCTAGGATGCCCGTAAACCCCTTTTTTGGGCCTCCAAAGTTTTCCAAATTTTTGCAGGCCTAAAATGCATTTTAATGTCTTTTTTGGGCTGCTAACATATTCTGAACTTTCAGGGGTGTAGTATGAATTTTTCGTGCACAAAATATTTTTGGGAATTTCAGAGGTCTAGGATGTGGGTTAATGCCCCTTTCAGGCTGCAAATGTTTTTGGGACATTCAGAGCTCTCTGACACCGTTTTTGATCCAACAACATTTTCTGGACTTTAGGAGGTCTAGGATGCCTGTAAATCCCTTTTTTGGGCCTCCAAAGTTTTCAACATTTTTGCAGGCCTAAGATGCATTTTAAGGCCTTTTTTGAGCTGGCAACATTTCTGTGGTGTTTTCTGAACTTTCAGGGGTGTAGCATGCTTTTTTCATGGCAAAAATATTTTGGGAAATTTCAGTGGTCTAGGATGCGGGTTAATGCCCCTTTCAGGCTGCACATGTTTTTGGGACATTCAGAGCTCTCTGACACCGTTTTTGGTCCAACAACATTTTCTGGACTTTAGGGGGTCTAGGATGCCTGTAAACCCCTTTTTTGGGTCTCCAAAGTTTTCAACATTTTTGCAGGCCTAAGATGCATTTTAAGGCCTTTTTTGAGCTGGCAACATTTCTGTGGTGTTTTCTGAACTTTCAGGGGTGTAGCATGCTTTTTTCATGGCAAAAATATTTTGGGAAATTTCAGTGGTCTAGGATGCGGGTTAATGCCCCTTTCAGGCTGCACATGTTTTTGGGACATTCAGAGCTCTCTGACACCGTTTTTGGTCCAACAACATTTTCTGGACCTTACGGGGTCTAGAATGCCTGTAAACCCCTTTTTTGGGCCTCCAAAGTTTTCAACATTTTTGAAGGCCTAACATGCATTTTAAGGCCTTTTCTTGAGCTGCCAACATTTTCTCAACTTTCAGGGGTGTAGGATGCATTTTTCGTGCCAAAAATATTTTTGGGAATTTCAGTGGCTGCAAATGTTTTTGGGACATTCAGAGCTCTCTGACACCATTTTTGGTCCAACAACATTTTCTGGACTTTAGGGGGTCTAGGATGCCTGTAAACCCCTTTTTTGGGCCTCCAAAGTTTTCTAAATTTTTGCAGGCCTAACATGCATTTTAAGGCGTTTTCTTGAGCTGCCAACATTTTCTGAACTTTCAGGGGTGTAGGATGCATTTTTAGTGGCAAAAATATTTTTGGGAATTTCAGTGGTCTAGGATGCGGGTTAATGCCCCTTTCAGGCTGCAAATGTTTTTGGGACATTCAGAGCTCTCTGACACCGTTTTTGATCCAACAACATTTTCTGGACATTAGGGGGTCTAGGATGCCTGTAAACCCCTTTTTTGGGCCTCCAAAGTTTTCTAGATTTTTGCAGGCCTAAAATGCATCTGAATGCATTTTTTGGGCTTCTAACATATTCTGAACTTTTAGGGGTAGTATACATTTTTCGTGCACAAAATATTTTTGGGAATTTCAGAGGTCTAGGATGCCGGTTAATGCCCCTTTCAGGCTGCAAATGTTTTTGGGACATTCAGAGCTCTCTGACACCATTTTTGGTCCCACAACATTTTCTGGACTTTAGGGGGTCTAGGATGCCTGTAAACGCCTTTTTTGGGCCTCCAAAGTTTTCTAAATTTTTGTAGGCCTAAAATGCATTTTAAGGCCTTCTTTGGGCTGCTAACATATTCTGAGTTTCAGGGGTATAGGATACATTTTTCGTGCACAAAATATTTTTTGGAATTTCAGAGGTCTAGGATGCGGGTTAATGCCCCTTTCAGGCTGCAAATGTTTTGGGGACAATCAGAGCTCTATGACTCCGATTTTGGTCCAACAACATTTTCTGGACTTTAGGGGGTCTAGGATGCCTGTAAACCCCTTTTTTGGGCCTCCAAAGTTTTCAATATTTTTGAAGGCCTAACATGCATTTTAAGGCCTTTACTTGAGCTGGCAACATTTTCTCAACTTTCAGGGGTGTAGGATGCATTTTTCGTGCCAAAAATATTTTTGGGAATTTCAGTGGCTGCAAATGTTTTTGGGACATTCAGAGCTCTCTGACACCATTTTTGGTCCCACAACATTTTCTGGACTTTAGGGGGTCTAGGATGCCTGTAAACCCCTTTTTTGGGCCTCCAAAGTTTTCTAAATTTTTGTAGGCCTAAAATGCATTTTAAGGCCTCCTTTGGGCTGCTAACATATTCTGAGTTTCAGGGGTATAGGATGCATTTTTCGTGCACAAAATATTTTTGGGCATTTCAGAGGTCTAGGATGCAGGTTAATGCCCCTTTCAGGCTGCAAATGTTTTTGGGACATTCAGAGCTCTCTGACACCGTTTTTGGTCCAACAACATTTTCTGGACCTTAGGGGGTCTAGAATGCCTGTAAACCCCTTTTTTGGGCCTCCAAAGTGTTCAACATTTTTGAAGGCCTAACATGCATTTTAAGGCCTTTTCTTGAGCTGCCATCATTTTCTCAACTTTCAGGGGTGTAGGATGCATTTTTCGTGCCAAAAATATTTTTGGGAATTTCAGTGGCTGCAAATGTTTTTGGGACATTCAGAGCTCTCTGACACCGTTTTTGATCCACCAACATTTTCTGGACTTTAGGGGGTCTAGGATGCCTGTAAACCCCTTTTTTGGGCCTCCAAAGTTTTCTAAATTTTTGCAGGCCTAAAATGGATTTTAATGCCTTTTTGGGCTGCTAACATATTTGGAACTTTCAGGGGTGTAGTATGAATTTTTCGTGCACAAAATATTTTTGGGAATTTCAGAGGTCTGGGATGCGGGTTAATGCCCCTTTCAGGCTGCAAATGTTTTTGGGACATTCAGAGCTCTCTGACACCATTTTTGGTCCAACAACATTTTCTGGACTTTAGGGGGTCTAGGATGCCTGTGAACCCCTTTTTTGGGTCTCCAAAGTTTTCAATATTTTTGCAGGCCTAAGATGTGTTTTAAGGCCTTTTCTTGAGCTGCCAACATTTTCTGACCTTTCAGGGGTGTAGGATGCATTTTTCGTGCCAAAAATATTTTTGGGAATTTCCGTGGTCTAGGATGCGGGTTAATGCCCCTTTCAGAGCTCTCTGACACCGATTTTGGTCCAACAACATTTTCTGGACTTTAGGGGGTCTAGGATGCCTGTAAACCCCTTTTTTGGGTCTCCAAAGTTTTCAACATTTTTGCAGGCCTAAGATGCATTTTAAGGCCTTTTTTGAGCTGGCAACATTTCTGTGGTGTTTTCTGAACTTTCAGGGGTGTAGCATGCTTTTTTCATGGCAAAGATATTTTGGGAAATTTCAGTGGTCTAGGATGCGGGTTAATGCCCCTTTCAGGCTGCACATGTTTTTGGGACATTCAGAGCTCTCTGACACCGTTTTTGGTCCAACAACATTTTCTGGACCTTACGGGGTCTAGAATGCCTGTAAACCCCTTTTTTGGGCCTCCAAAGTTTTCAACATTTTTGAAGGCCTAACATGCATTTTAAGGCCTTTTCTTGAGCTGCCAACATTTTCTCAACTTTCAGGGGTGTAGGATGCATTTTTCGTGCCAAAAATATTTTTGGGAATTTCAGTGGCTGCAAATGTTTTTGGGACATTCAGAGCTCTCTGACACCATTTTTGGTCCAACAACATTTTCTGGACTTTAGGGGGTCTAGGATGCCTGTAAACCCCTTTTTTGGGCCTCCAAAGTTTTCTAAATTTTTGCAGGCCTAACATGCATTTTAAGGCGTTTTCTTGAGCTGCCAACATTTTCTGAACTTTCAGGGGTGTAGGATGCATTTTTAGTGGCAAAAATATTTTTGGGAATTTCAGTGGTCTAGGATGCGGGTTAATGCCCCTTTCAGGCTGCAAATGTTTTTGGGACATTCAGAGCTCTCTGACACCGTTTTTGATCCAACAACATTTTCTGGACATTAGGGGGTCTAGGATGCCTGTAAACCCCTTTTTTGGGCCTCCAAAGTTTTCTAAATTTTTGCAGGCCTGAAATGCATCTGAATGCATTTTTTGGGCTTCTAACATATTCTGAACTTTTAGGGGTAGTATACATTTTTCGTGCACAAAATATTTTTGGGAATTTCAGAGGTCTAGGATGCCGGTTAATGCCCCTTTCAGGCTGCAAATGTTTTTGGGACATTCAGAGCTCTCTGACACCATTTTTGGTCCCACAACATTTTCTGGACTTTAGGGGGTCTAGGATGCCTGTAAACGCCTTTTTTGGGCCTCCAAAGTTTTCTAAATTTTTGTAGGCCTAAAATGCATTTTAAGGCCTTCTTTGGGCTGCTAACATATTCTGAGTTTCAGGGGTATAGGATACATTTTTCGTGCACAAAATATTTTTTGGAATTTCAGAGGTCTAGGATGCGGGTTAATGCCCCTTTCAGGCTGCAAATGTTTTTGGGACATTCAGAGCTCTCTGACACCATTTTTGGTCCACCAACATTTTCTGGACTTTAGGGGGTCTAGGATGCCTGTAAACCCCTTTTTTGGGCCTCCAAAGTTTTCTAAATTTTTGCAGGCCTAAAATGCATTTGAATGCATTTTTTGGGCTTCTAACATATTCTGAACTTTTATGGGTAGTATACATTTTTCTTGCACAAAATATTTTTGGGAATTTCAGAGGTCTAGGATGCCGGTTAATGCCCCTTTCAGGCTGCAAATGTTTTTGGGACATTCAGAGCTCTCTGACACCATTTTTGGTCCCACAACATTTTCTGGACTTTAGGGGGCCTAGGATGCCCGTAAACCCCTTTTTTGGGCCTCCAAAGTTTTCCAAATTTTTGCAGGCCTAAAATGCATTTTAATGTCTTTTTTGGGCTGCTAACATATTCTGAACTTTCAGGGGTGTAGTATGAATTTTTCGTGCACAAAATATTTTTGGGAATTTCAGAGGTCTAGGATGTGGGTTAATGCCCCTTTCAGGCTGCAAATGTTTTTGGGACATTCAGAGCTCTCTGACACCGTTTTTGATCCAACAACATTTTCTGGACTTTAGGAGGTCTAGGATGCCTGTAAATCCCTTTTTTGGGCCTCCAAAGTTTTCAACATTTTTGCAGGCCTAAGATGCATTTTAAGGCCTTTTTTGAGCTGGCAACATTTCTGTGGTGTTTTCTGAACTTTCAGGGGTGTAGCATGCTTTTTTCATGGCAAAAATATTTTGGGAAATTTCAGTGGTCTAGGATGCGGGTTAATGCCCCTTTCAGGCTGCACATGTTTTTGGGACATTCAGAGCTCTCTGACACCGTTTTTGGTCCAACAACATTTTCTGGACTTTAGGGGGTCTAGGATGCCTGTAAACCCCTTTTTTGGGTCTCCAAAGTTTTCAACATTTTTGCAGGCCTAAGATGCATTTTAAGGCCTTTTTTGAGCTGGCAACATTTCTGTGGTGTTTTCTGAACTTTCAGGGGTGTAGCATGCTTTTTTCATGGCAAAAATATTTTGGGAAATTTCAGTGGTCTAGGATGCGGGTTAATGCCCCTTTCAGGCTGCACATGTTTTTGGGACATTCAGAGCTCTCTGACACCGTTTTTGGTCCAACAACATTTTCTGGACCTTACGGGGTCTAGAATGCCTGTAAACCCCTTTTTTGGGCCTCCAAAGTTTTCAACATTTTTGAAGGCCTAACATGCATTTTAAGGCCTTTTCTTGAGCTGCCAACATTTTCTCAACTTTCAGGGGTGTAGGATGCATTTTTCGTGCCAAAAATATTTTTGGGAATTTCAGTGGCTGCAAATGTTTTTGGGACATTCAGAGCTCTCTGACACCATTTTTGGTCCAACAACATTTTCTGGACTTTAGGGGGTCTAGGATGCCTGTAAACCCCTTTTTTGGGCCTCCAAAGTTTTCTAAATTTTTGCAGGCCTAACATGCATTTTAAGGCGTTTTCTTGAGCTGCCAACATTTTCTGAACTTTCAGGGGTGTAGGATGCATTTTTAGTGGCAAAAATATTTTTGGGAATTTCAGTGGTCTAGGATGCGGGTTAATGCCCCTTTCAGGCTGCAAATGTTTTTGGGACATTCAGAGCTCTCTGACACCGTTTTTGATCCAACAACATTTTCTGGACATTAGGGGGTCTAGGATGCCTGTAAACCCCTTTTTTGGGCCTCCAAAGTTTTCTAGATTTTTGCAGGCCTAAAATGCATCTGAATGCATTTTTTGGGCTTCTAACATATTCTGAACTTTTAGGGGTAGTAT
The DNA here is from genome assembly GCF_040938575.1 of Ambystoma mexicanum. Lineage (NCBI taxonomy): Eukaryota > Metazoa > Chordata > Amphibia > Caudata > Ambystomatidae > Ambystoma > Ambystoma mexicanum. The sequence goes on along the minus strand of NC_090931.1, from coordinate 317,330,315 downwards.
ACATTTTTCGTGCACAAAATATTTTTGGGAATTTCAGAGGTCTAGGATGCCGGTTAATGCCCCTTTCAGGCTGCAAATGTTTTTGGGACATTCAGAGCTCTCTGACACCATTTTTGGTCCCACAACATTTTCTGGACTTTAGGGGGTCTAGGATGCCTGTAAACGCCTATTTTGGGCCTCCAAAGTTTTCTAAATTTTTGTAGGCCTAAAATGCATTTTAAGGCCTTCTTTGGGCTGCTAACATATTCTGAGTTTCAGGGGTATAGGATACATTTTTCGTGCACAAAATATTTTTTGGAATTTCAGAGGTCTAGGATGCGGGTTAATGCCCCTTTCAGGCTGCAAATGTTTTTGGGACATTCAGAGCTCTCTGACACCATTTTTGGTCCACCAACATTTTCTGGACTTTAGGGGGTCTAGGATGCCTGTAAACCCCTTTTTTGGGCCTCCAAAGTTTTCTAAATTTTTGCAGGCCTAAAATGCATTTGAATGCATTTTTTGGGCTTCTAACATATTCTGAACTTTTATGGGTAGTATACATTTTTCTTGCACAAAATATTTTTGGGAATTTCAGAGGTCTAGGATGCCGGTTAATGCCCCTTTCAGGCTGCAAATGTTTTTGAGACATTCAGAGCTCTCTGACACCATTTTTGGTCCCACAACATTTTCTGGACTTTAGGGGGCCTAGGATGCCCGTAAACCCCTTTTTTGGGCCTCCAAAGTTTTCCAAATTTTTGCAGGCCTAAAATGCATTTTAATGTCTTTTTTGGGCTGCTAACATATTCTGAACTTTCAGGGGTGTAGTATGAATTTTTCGTGCACAAAATATTTTTGGGAATTTCAGAGGTCTAGGATGTGGGTTAATGCCCCTTTCAGGCTGCAAATGTTTTTGGGACATTCAGAGCTCTCTGACACCGTTTTTGATCCAACAACATTTTCTGGACTTTAGGAGGTCTAGGATGCCTGTAAATCCCTTTTTTGGGCCTCCAAAGTTTTCAACATTTTTGAAGGCCTAACATGCATTTTAAGGCCTTTTTTAGAGTTACCAACATTTTCTGAACTTGCAGGGGTGTAGGATGCATTTTTCATGCCAAAAATATTTTTGGGAATTTCAGTGGTCTAGGATGCGGGTTAATGCCCCTTTCAGGCTGCAAATGTTTTGGGGACAATCAGAGCTCTCTGACTCCGATTTTGGTCCAACAACATTTTCTGGACTTTAGGGGGTCTAGGATGCCTGTAAACCCCTTTTTTGGGCCTCCAAAGTTTTCAACATTTTTGAAGGCCTAACATGCATTTTAAGGCCTTTACTTGAGCTGGCAACATTTTCTCAACTTTCAGGGGTGTAGGATGCATTTTTCGTGCCAAAAATATTTTTGGGAATTTCAGTGGCTGCAAATGTTTTTGGGACATTCAGAGCTCTCTGACACCATTTCTGGTCCCACAACATTTTCTGGACTTTAGGGGGTCTAGGATGCCTGTAAACCCCTTTTTTGGGCCTCCAAAGTTTTCTAAATTTTTGTAGGCCTAAAATGCATTTTAAGGCCTCCTTTGGGCTGCTAACATATTCTGAGTTTCAGGGGTATAGGATGCATTTTTCGTGCACAAAATATTTTTGGGCATTTCAGAGGTCTAGGATGCAGGTTAATGCCCCTTTCAGGCTGCAAATGTTTTTGGGACATTCAGAGCTCTCTGACACCGTTTTTGGTCCAACAACATTTTCTGGACCTTAGGGGGTCTAGAATGCCTGTAAACCCCTTTTTTGGGCCTCCAAAGTATTCAACATTTTTGAAGGCCTAACATGCATTTTAAGGCCTTTTCTTGAGCTGCCATCATTTTCTCAACTTTCAGGGGTGTAGGATGCATTTTTCGTGCCAAAAATATTTTTGGGAATTTCAGTGGCTGCAAATGTTTTTGGGACATTCAGAGCTCTCTGACACCGTTTTTGATCCACCAACATTTTCTGGACTTTAGGGGGTCTAGGATGCCTGTAAACCCCTTTTTTGGGCCTCCAAAGTTTTCTAAATTTTTGCAGGCCTAAAATGCATTTGAATGCATTTTTTGGGCTTCTAACATATTCTGAACTTTTAGGGGTAGTATACATTTTTCGTGCACAAAATATTTTTTGGAATTTCAGAGGTCTAGGATGCCGGTTAATGCCCCTTTCAGGCTGCAAATGTTTTTGGGACATTCAGAGCTCTCTGACACCGTTTTTGATCCAACAACATTTTCTGGACTTCAGGGGGTCTAGGATGCCTGTAAATCCCTTTTTTGGGCCTCCAAAGTTTTCAACATTTTTGAAGGCCTAACATGCATTTTAAGGCCTGTTGTAGAGTTGCCAACATTTTCTGAACTTGCAGGGGTGTAGTACGAATTTTTCGTGCACAAAATATTTTTGGGAATTTCAGAGGTCTAGGATGTGGGTTAATGCCCCTTTCAGGCTGAAAATGTTTTTGGGACATTCAGAGCTCTCTGACACCGTTTTTGATCCAACAACATTTTCTGGACTTTAGGAGGTCTAGGATGCCTGTAAATCCCTTTTTTGGGCCTCCAAAGTTTTCAACATTTTTGAAGGCCTAACATGCATTTTAAGGCCTTTTCTTGAGCTGCCAGCATTTTCTGAACTTTCAGGGGTGTAGGATGCATTTTTATTGCCAAAAATATTTTTGGAAATTTCAGTGGTCTAGGATGCGGGTTAATGCCCCTTTCAGGTTGCACATGTTTTTGGGACATTCGGAGCTCTCTGACACCGTTTTTGATCCACCAACATTTTCTGGATTTTAGGGGGTCTAGGATGCCTGTAAACCCCTTTTTTGGGCCTCCAAAGTTTTCTAAATTTTTGCAGGCCTAAAATGCATTTGAATGCATTTTCTGGGCTTCTAACATATTCTGAACTTTTATGGGTAGTATACATTTTTCGTGCACAAAATATTTTTGGGAATTTCAGAGGTCTAGGATGCGGGTTAATGCCCCTTTCAGGCTGCAAATGTTTTTGGGACATTCAGAGCTCTCTACACCATTTTTGGTCCAACAACATTTTCTGGACTTTAGGGGGTCTAGGATGCCTGTAAACCCCTTTTTTGGGCATCCAAAGTTTTCTAAATTTTTGCAGGCCTAAAATGCATTTTAATGCCTTTTTTGGGCTGCTAACATATTCTGAACTTTCAAGGGTGTAGTATGAATTTTTCGTACACAAAATATTTTTGGGAATTTCAGAGGTCTAGGATGTGGGTTAATGCCCCTTTCAGGCTGCAAATGTTTTTGGGACATTCAGAGCTCTCTGACACCGTTTTTGATCCAACAACATTTTCTGGACTTTAGGAGGTCTAGGATGCCTGTAAACCCCTATTTTGTGCCTCCAAAGTTTTCAACATTTTTGAAGGCCTAACATGCATTTTAAGGCCTTTTCTTGAGCTGCCAACATTTTCTGAACTTTCAGGGGTGTAGGATGCATTTTTATTGCCAAAAATATTTTTGGGAATTTCAGTGGTCTAGGATGCGGGTTAATGCCCCTTTCAGGTTGCACATGTTTTTGGGACATTCGGAGCTCTCTGACACCGTTTTTTGATCCACCAACATTTTCTGGACTTTAGGGGGTCTAGGATGCCTGTAACCCCCTTTTTTAGGCCTCCAAAGTTTTCTAAATTTTTGTAGGCCTAAAATGCATTTTGAGGCCTTCTTTGGGCTGCTAACATATTCTGAACTTTCAGGGGTGTAGTATGAATTTTTCGTGCACAAAATATTTTTGGGAATTTCAGAGGTCTAGGATGCGGGTTAATGCCCCTTTCAGGCTGCAAATATTTTTGGGACATTCAGAGCTCTCTGACACCATTTTTGGTCCAACAACATTTTCTGGACTTTAGGGGGTCTAGGATGCCTGTAAACCCCTTTTTTGGGCCTCCAAAGTTTTCTAAATTTTTGCAGGCCTAAAATGCATTTTAATGTCTTTTTTGGGCTGCTAACATATTCTGAACGTTCAGGGGTGTAGGATGCATTTTTAGTGCCAAAATATTTTTGGGAATTTCAGTGGTCTAGGATGCGGGTTAATGCCCCTTTCAGGTTGCACATGTTTTTGGGACATTCGGAGCTCTCTGACACCGATTTTGGTCCAACAACATTTTCTGGACTTTAGGGGGTCTAGGATGCCTGTAAACCCCTTTTTTGGGTCTCCAAAGTTTTCAACATTTTTGTATGCCTAAAATGCATTTTAAGGCCTTCTTTGGGCTGCTAACATATTCTGAGCTTTCAGGGATAAAGGATGCATTTTTCGTGCACAAAATATTTTTGGGAATTTCAGAGGTCTAGGATGCGGGTTAATGCCCCTTTCAGGCTGCAAATGTTTTTGGGACATTCAGAGATCTCTGACACCATTTTTGGTCCAACAACATTTTCTGGACTTTAGGGGGTCTAGGATGCCTGTAAACCCCTTTTTTGGGCCTCCAAAGTTTTCTAAATTTTTGCAGGCCTAAAATGGATTTTAATGCCTTTTTGGGTTGCTAACATATTTGGAACTTTCAGGGGTGTAGTATGAATTTTTCGTGCACAAAATATTTTTGGGAATTTCAGAGGTCTGGGATGCGGGTTAATGCCCCTTTCAGGCTGCAAATGTTTTTGGGACATTCAGAGCTCTCTGACACCATTTTTGGTCCAACAACATTTTCTGGACTTTAGGGGGTCTAGGATGCCTGTGAACCCCTTTTTTGGGTCTCCAAAGTTTTCAATATTTTTGCAGGCCTAAGATGTGTTTTAAGGCCTTTTCTTGAGCTGCCAACATTTTCTGACCTTTCAGGGGTGTAGGATGCATTTTTCGTGCCAAAAATATTTTTGGGAATTTCTGTGGTCTAGGATGCGGGTTAATGCCCCTTTCAGAGCTCTCTGACACCGATTTTGGTCCAACAACATTTTCTGGACTTTAGGGGGTCTAGGATGCCTGTAAACCCCTTTTTTGGGTCTCCAAAGTTTTCAACATTTTTGCAGGCCTAAGATGCATTTTAAGGCCTTTTTTGAGCTGGCAACATTTCTGTGGTGTTTTCTGAACTTTCAGGGGTGTAGCATGCTTTTTTCATGGCAAAAATATTTTGGGAAATTTCAGTGGTCTAGGATGCGGGTTAATGCCCCTTTCAGGCTGCACATGTTTTTGGGACATTCAGAGCTCTCTGACACCGTTTTTGGTCCAACAACATTTTCTGGACCTTACGGGGTCTAGAATGCCTGTAAACCCCTTTTTTGGGCCTCCAAAGTTTTCAACATTTTTGAAGGCCTAACATGCATTTTAAGGCCTTTTCTTGAGCTGCCAACATTTTCTCAACTTTCAGGGGTGTAGGATGCATTTTTCGTGCCAAAAATATTTTTGGGAATTTCAGTGGCTGCAAATGTTTTTGGGACATTCAGAGCTCTCTGACACCATTTTTGGTCCAACAACATTTTCAAAACTTTAGGGGGTCTAGGATGCCTGTAAACCTCTTTTTTGGGCCTCCAAAGTTTTCAACATTTTTGAAGGCCTAACATGCATTTTAAGGCCTTTTCTTGAGCTGCCAACATTTTCTGAGCTTTCAGGGGTATAGGATGCATTTTTCGTGCACAAAATATTTTTGGGAATTTCAGAGGTCTATGATGCGGGTTAATGCCCCTTTCAGGCTGCAAATGTTTTTGGGACATTCAGAGCTCTCTGACACCATTTTTGGTCCAACAACATTTTCTGGACTTTAGGGGGTCTAGGATGCCTGTAAACCCCTATTTTGGGCCTCCAAAGTTTTCAACATTTTTGAAGGCCTAACATGCATTTTAAGGCCTTTTCTTGAGCTGCCAACATTTTCTGAGCTTTCAGGGGTATAGGATGCATTTTTCGTGCACAAAATATTTTTGGGCATTTCAGAGGTCTAGGATGCAGGTTAATGCCCCTTTCAGGCTGCAAATGTTTTTGGGACATTCAGAGCTCTCTGACACCGTTTTTGGTCCAACAACATTTTCTGGACCTTAGGGGGTCTAGAATGCCTGTAAACCCCTTTTTTGGGCCTCCAAAGTGTTCAACATTTTTGAAGGCCTAACATGCATTTTAAGGCCTTTTCTTGAGCTGCCATCATTTTCTCAACTTTCAGGGGTGTAGGATGCATTTTTCGTGCCAAAAATATTTTTGGGAATTTCAGTGGCTGCAAATGTTTTTGGGACATTCAGAGCTCTCTGACACCGTTTTTGATCCACCAACATTTTCTGGACTTTAGGGGGTCTAGGATGCCTGTAAACCCCTTTTTTGGGCCTCCAAAGTTTTCTAAATTTTTGCAGGCCTAAAATGCATTTGAATGCATTTTTTGGGCTTCTAACATATTCTGAACTTTTATGGGTAGTATACATTTTTCTTGCACAAAATATTTTTGGGAATTTCAGAGGTCTAGGATGCCGGTTAATGCCCCTTTCAGGCTGCAAATGTTTTTGGGACATTCAGAGCTCTCTGACACCATTTTTGGTCCCACAACATTTTCTGGACTTTAGGGGGCCTAGGATGCCCGTAAACCCCTTTTTTGGGCCTCCAAAGTTTTCCAAATTTTTGCAGGCCTAAAATGCATTTTAATGTCTTTTTTGGGCTGCTAACATATTCTGAACTTTCAGGGGTGTAGTATGAATTTTTCGTGCACAAAATATTTTTGGGAATTTCAGAGGTCTAGTATGTGGGTTAATGCCCCTTTCAGGCTGCAAATGTTTTTGGGACATTCAGAGCTCTCTGACACCGTTTTTGATCCAACAACATTTTCTGGACTTTAGGAGGTCTAGGATGCCTGTAAATCCCTTTTTTGGGCCTCCAAAGTTTTCAACATTTTTGAAGGCCTAACATGCATTTTAAGGCCTTTTTTAGAGTTACCAACATTTTCTGAACTTGCAGGGGTGTAGGATGCATTTTTCATGCCAAAAATATTTTTGGGAATTTCAGTGGTCTAGGATGCGGGTTAATGCCCCTTTCAGGCTGCAAATGTTTTGGGGACAATCAGAGCTCTCTGACTCCGATTTTGGTCCAACAACATTTTCTGGACTTTAGGGGGTCTAGGATGCCTGTAAACCCCTTTTTTGGGCCTCCAAAGTTTTCAACATTTTTGAAGGCCTAACATGCATTTTAAGGCCTTTACTTGAGCTGGCAACATTTTCTCAACTTTTAGGGGTGTAGGATGCATTTTACGTGCCAAAAATATTTTTGGGAATTTCAGTGGCTGCAAATGTTTTTGGGACATTCAGAGCTCTCTGACACCATTTTTGGTCCCACAACATTTTCTGGACTTTAGGGGGTCTAAGATGCCTGTAAACCCCTTTTTTGGGCCTCCAAAGTTTTCTAAATTTTTGTAGGCCTAAAATGCATTTTAAGGCCTCCTTTGGGCTGCTAACATATTCTGAGTTTCAGGGGTATAGGATGCATTTTTCGTGCACAAAATATTTTTGGGCATTTCAGAGGTCTAGGATGCAGGTTAATGCCCCTTTCAGGCTGCAAATGTTTTTGGGACATTCAGAGCTCTCTGACACCGTTTTTGGTCCAACAACATTTTCTGGACCTTAGGGGGTCTAGAATGCCTGTAAACCCCTTTTTTGGGCCTCCAAAGTGTTCAACATTTTTGAAGGCCTAACATGCATTTTAAGGCCTTTTCTTGAGCTGCCATCATTTTCTCAACTTTCAGGGGTGTAGGATGCATTTTTCGTGCCAAAAATATTTTTGGGAATTTCAGTGGCTGCAAATGTTTTTGGGACATTCAGAGCTCTCTGACACCGTTTTTGATCCACCAACATTTTCTGGACTTTAGGGGGTCTAGGATGCCTGTAAACCCCTTTTTTGGGCCTCCAAAGTTTTCTAAATTTTTGCAGGCCTAAAATGCATTTGAATGCATTTTTTGGGCTTCTAACATATTCTGAACTTTTAGGGGTAGTATACATTTTTCTTGCACAAAATATTTTTGGGAATTTCAGAGGTCTAGGATGCCGGTTAATGCCCCTTTCAGGCTGCAAATGTTTTTGGGACATTCAGAGCTCTCTGACACCATTTTTGGTCCCACAACATTTTCTGGACTTTAGGGGGCCTAGGATGCCCGTAAACCCCTTTTTTGGGCCTCCAAAGTTTTCCAAATTTTTGCAGGCCTAAAATGCATTTTAATGTCTTTTTTGGGCTGCTAACATATTCTGAACTTTCAGGGGTGTAGTATGAATTTTTCGTGCACAAAATATTTTTGGGAATTTCAGAGGTCTAGGATGTGGGTTAATGCCCCTTTCAGGCTGCAAATGTTTTTGGGACATTCAGAGCTCTCTGACACCGTTTTTGATCCACCAACATTTTCTGGACTTTAGGGGGTCTAGGATGCCTGTAAACCCCTTTTTTGGGCCTCCAAAGTTTTCTAAATTTTTGCAGGCCTAAAATGCATTTGAATGCATTTTTTGGGCTTCTAACATATTCTGAACTTTTAGGGGTAGTATACATTTTTCGTGCACAAAATATTTTTGGGAATTTCAGAGGTCTAGGATGTGGGTTAATGCCCCTTTCAGGCTGCAAATGTTTTTGGGACATTCAGAGCTCTCTGACACCGTTTTTGATCCAACAACATTTTCTGGACTTCAGGGGGTCTAGGATGCCTGTAAATCCCTTTTTTGGGCCTCCAAAGTTTTCAACATTTTTGAAGGCCTAACATGCATTTTAAGGCCTGTTGTAGAGTTGCCAACATTTTCTGAACTTGCAGGGGTGTAGTACGAATTTTTCGTGCACAAAATATTTTTGGGAATTTCAGAGGTCTAGGATGTGGGTTAATGCCCCTTTCAGGCTGCAAATGTTTTTGGGACATTCAGAGCTCTCTGACACCGTTTTTGATCCAACAACATTTTCTGGACTTTAGGAGGTCTAGGATGCCTGTAAATCCCTTTTTTGGGCCTCCAAAGTTTTCAACATTTTTGAAGGCCTAACATGCATTTTAAGGCCTTTTCTTGAGCTGCCAGCATTTTCTGAACTTTCAGGGGTGTAGGATGCATTTTTATTGCCAAAAATATTTTTGGAAATTTCAGTGGTCTAGGATGCGGGTTAATGCCCCTTTCAGGTTGCACATGTTTTTGGGACATTCGGAGCTCTCTGACACCGTTTTTGATCCACCAACATTTTCTGGATTTTAGGGGGTCTAGGATGCCTGTAAACCCCTTTTTTGGGCCTCCAAAGTTTTCTAAATTTTTGCAGGCCTAAAATGCATTTGAATGCATTTTCTGGGCTTCTAACATATTCTGAACTTTTATGGGTAGTATACATTTTTCGTGCACAAAATATTTTTGGGAATTTCAGAGGTCTAGGATGCCGGTTAATGCCCCTTTCAGGCTGCACATGTTTTTGGGACATTCAGAGCTCTCTGACACCATTTTTGGTCCCACAACATTTTCTGGACTTTAGGGGGTCTAGGATGCCCGTAAACCCCTTTTTTGGGCCTCCAAAGTTTTCTAAATTTTTGTAGGCCTAAAATGCATTTTAAGGCCTTCTTTGGGCTGCTAACATATTCTGAGTTTCAGGGGTATAGGATACATTTTTCGTGCACAAAATATTTTTTGGAATTTCAGAGGTCTAGGATGCGGGTTAATGCCCCTTTCAGGCTGCAAATGTTTTTGGGACATTCAGAGCTCTCTGACACCATTTTTGGTCCACCAACATTTTCTGGACTTTAGGGGGTCTAGGATGCCTGTAAACCCCTTTTTTGGGCCTCCAAAGTTTTCTAAATTTTTGCAGGCCTAAAATGCATTTGAATGCATTTTTTGGGCTTCTAACATATTCTGAACTTTTATGGGTAGTATACATTTTTCTTGCACAAAATATTTTTGGGAATTTCAGAGGTCTAGGCTGGCGGTTAATGCCCCTTTCAGGCTGCAAATGTTTTTGGGACATTCAGAGCTCTCTGACACCATTTTTGGTCCCACAACATTTTCTGGACTTTAGGGGGACTAGGATGCCCGTAAACCCCTTTTTTGGGCCTCCAAAGTTTTCCAAATTTTTGCAGGCCTAAAATGCATTTTAATGTCTTTTTTGGGCTGCTAACATATTCTGAACTTTCAGGGGTGTAGTATGAATTTTTCGTGCACAAAATATTTTTGGGAATTTCAGAGGTCTAGGATGTGGGTTAATGCCCCTTTCAGGCTGCAAATGTTTTTGGGACATTCAGAGCTCTCTGACACCGTTTTTGATCCAACAACATTTTCTGGACTTTAGGAGGTCTAGGATGCCTGTAAATCCCTTTTTTGGGCCTCCAAAGTTTTCAACATTTTTGAAGGCCTAACATGCATTTTAAGGCCTTTTTTAGAGTTACCAACATTTTCTGAACTTGCAGGGGTGTAGGATGCATTTTTCATGCAAAAATATTTTTGGGAATTTCAGTGGTCTAGGATGCGGGTTAATGCCCCTTTCAGGCTGCAAATGTTTTGGGGACAATCAGAGCTCTCTGACTCCGATTTTGGTCCAACAACATTTTCTGGACTTTAGGGGGTCTAGGATGCCTGTAAACCCCTTTTTTGGGTCTCCAAAGTTTTCAACATTTTTGCAGGCCTAAGATGCATTTTAAGGCCTTTTTTGAGCTGGCAACATTTCTGTGGTGTTTTCTGAACTTTCAGGGGTGTAGCATGCTTTTTTCATGGCAAAAATATTTTGGGAAATTTCAGTGGTCTAGGATGCGGGTTAATGCCCCTTTCAGGCTGCACATGTTTTTGGGACATTCAGAGCTCTCTGACACCGTTTTTGGTCCAACAACATTTTCTGGACCTTACGGGGTCTAGAATGCCTGTAAACCCCTTTTTTGGGCCTCCAAAGTTTTCAACATTTTTGAAGGCCTAACATGCATTTTAAGGCCTTTTCTTGAGCTGCCAACATTTTCTCAACTTTCAGGGGTGTAGGATGCATTTTTCGTGCCAAAAATATTTTTGGGAATTTCAGTGGCTGCAAATGTTTTTGGGACATTCAGAGCTCTCTGACACCATTTTTGGTCCAACAACATTTTCTGGACTTTAGGGGGTCTAGGATGCCTGTAAACCCCTTTTTTGGGCCTCCAAAGTTTTCTAAATTTTTGCAGGCCTAACATGCATTTTAAGGCGTTTTCTTGAGCTGCCAACATTTTCTGAACTTTCAGGGGTGTAGGATGCATTTTTAGTGGCAAAAATATTTTTGGGAATTTCAGTGGTCTAGGATGCGGGTTAATGCCCCTTTCAGGCTGCAAATGTTTTTGGGACATTCAGAGCTCTCTGACACCGTTTTTGATCCAACAACATTTTCTGGACTTTAGGGGGTCTAGGATGCCTGTAAACCCCTTTTTTGGGCCTCCAAAGTTTTCTAAATTTTTGCAGGCCTAAAATGCATTTGAATGCATTTTTTGGGCTTCTAACATATTCTGAACTTTTAGGGGTAGTATACATTTTTCGTGCACAAAATATTTTTGGGAATTTCAGAGGTCTAGGATGCCGGTTAATGCCCCTTTCAGGCTGCAAATGTTTTTGGGACATTCAGAGCTCTCTGACACCATTTTTGGTCCCACAACATTTTCTGGACTTTAGGGGGTCTAGGATGCCTGTAAACGCCTTTTTTGGGCCTCCAAAGTTTTCTAAATTTTTGTAGGCCTAAAATGCATTTTAAGGCCTTCTTTGGGCTGCTAACATATTCTGAGTTTCAGGGGTATAGGATACATTTTTCGTGCACAAAATATTTTTTGGAATTTCAGAGGTCTAGGATGCGGGTTAATGCCCCTTTCAGGCTGCAAATGTTTTTGGGACATTCAGAGCTCTCTGACACCATTTTTGGTCCACCAACATTTTCTGGACTTTAGGGGGTCTAGGATGCCTGTAAACCCCTTTTTTGGGCCTCCAAAGTTTTCTAAATTTTTGCAGGCCTAAAATGCATTTGAATGCATTTTTTGGGCTTCTAACATATTCTGAACTTTTATGGGTAGTATACATTTTTCTTGCACAAAATATTTTTGGGAATTTCAGAGGTCTAGGATGCGGGTTAATGCCCCTTTCAGCCTGCAAATGTTTTTGGGACATTCAGAGCTCTCTGACACCGTTTTTGATCCAACAACATTTTCTGGACTTTAGGAGGTCTAGGATGCCTGTAAATCCCTTTTTTGGGCCTCCAAAGTTTTCAAAATTTTTGAAGGCCTAACATGCATTTTAAGGCCTTTTTTAGAGTTACCAACATTTTCTGAACTTGCAGGGGTGTAGGATGCATTTTTCATGCCAAAAATATTTTTGGGAATTTCAGTGGTCTAGGATGCGGGTTAATGCCCCTTTCAGGCTGCAAATGTTTTGGGGACAATCAGAGCTCTCTGACTCCGATTTTGGTCCAACAACATTTTCTGGACTTTAGGGGGTCTAGGATGCCTGTAAACCCCTTTTTTGGGCCTCCAAAGTTTTCAACATTTTTGAAGGCCTAACATGCATTTTAAGGCCTTTTCTTGAGCTGCCAACATTTTCTCAACTTTCAGGGGTGTAGGATGCATTTTTCGTGCCAAAAATATTTTTGGGAATTTCAGTGGCTGCAAATGTTTTTGGGACATTCAGAGCTCTCTGACACCATTTTTGGTCCAACAACATTTTCTGGACTTGAGGGGGTCTAGGATGCCTGTAAACCCCTTTTTTGGGCTCCAAAGTTTTCTAAATTTTTGTAGGCCTAAAATGCATTTTAAGGCCTTCTTTGGGCTGCTAACATATTCTTGAGCTTTCAGGTGTATAGGATGCATTTTTTGTGCACAAAATATTTTTGGGAATTTCAGAGGTCTAGGATGCGGGTTAATGCCCCTTTCAGGCTGCAAATGTTTTTGGGACATTCAGAGCTCTCTACACCATTTTTGGTCCAACAACATTTTCTGGACTTTAGGGGGTCTAGGATGCCTGTAAACCCCTTTTTTGGGCATCCAAAGTTTTCTAAATTTTTGCAGGCCTAAAATGCATTTTAATGCCTTTTTTGGGCTGCTAACATATTCTGAACTTTCAAGGGTGTAGTATGAATTTTTCGTGCAAAAAATATTTTTGGGAATTTCAGAGGTCTAGGATGTGGGTTAATGCCCCTTTCAGGCTGCAAATGTTTTTGGGACATTCAGAGCTCTCTGACACCGTTTTTGATCCAACAACATTTTCTGGACTTTAGGAGGTCTAGGATGCCTGTAAACCCCTATTTTGTGCCTCCAAAGTTTTCAACATTTTTGAAGGCCTAACATGCATTTTAAGGCCTTTTCTTGAGCTGCCAACATTTTCTGAACTTTTAGGGGTGTAGGATGCATTTTTATTGCCAAAAATATTTTTGGGAATTTCAGTGGTCTAGGATGCGGGTTAATGCCCCTTTCAGGTTGCACATGTTTTTTGGGACATTCGGAGCTCTCTGACACCGTTTTTTGATCCACCAACATTTTCTGGACTTTAGGGGGTCTAGGATGCCTGTAACCCCCTTTTTTGGGCCTCCAAAGTTTTCTAAATTTTTGCAGGCCTAAAATGCATTTGAATGCATTTTTTGGGCTTCTAACATATTCTGAACTTTTAGGGGTAGTATACATTTTTCGTGCACAGAATATTTTTGGGAATTTCAGAGGTCTAGGATGCCGGTTAATGCCCCTTTCAGGCTGCAAATGTTTTTGGGACATTCAGAGCTCTCTGACACCATTTTTGGTCCAACAACATTTTCTGGACTTTAGGGGGTCTAGGATGCCTGTAAACCCCTTTTTTGGGCCTCCAAAGTTTTCTAAATTTTTGCAGGCCTAAAATGCATTTTAATGCCTTTTTTGGGCTGCTAACATATTCTGAACTTTCAGGGGTGTAGTATGAATTTTTCGTGCACAAAATATTTTTGGGAATTTTAGAGGTCTAGGATGCGGGTTAATGCCCCTTTCAGGATGCAAATGTTTTTGGGACATTCAGAGCTCTCTGACACCGTTTTTGATCCAACAACATTTTCTGGACTTTAGGAGGTCTAGGATGCCTGTAAACCCCTATTTTGCGCCTCCAAAGTTTTCAACATTTTTGCAGGCCTAACATGCATTTTAAGGCCTTTTCTTGAGCTGCCAACATTTTATGAACGTTCAGGGGTGTAGGATGCATTTTTAGTGCCAAAATATTTTTGGGAATTTCAGTGGTCTAGGATGTGGGTTAATGCCCCTTTCAGGTTGCACATGTTTCTGGGACATTCGGAGCTCTCTGACACCGATTTTGGTCCAACAACATTTTCTGGACTTTAGGGGGTCTAGGATGCCTGTGAACCCCTTTTTTGGGTCTCCAAAGTTTTCAATATTTTTGCAGGCCTAAGATGTGTTTTAAGGCCTTTTCTTGAGCTGCCAACATTTTCTGACCTTTCAGGGGTGTAGGATGCATTTTTCGTGCCAAAAATATTTTTGGGAATTTCCGTGGTCTAGGATGCGGGTTAATGCCCCTTTCAGAGCTCTCTGACACCGATTTTGGTCCAACAACATTTTCTGGACTTTAGGGGGTCTAGGATGCCTGTAAACCCCTTTTTTGGGTCTCCAAAGTTTTCACATTTTTGCAGGCCTAAGATGCATTTTAAGGCCTTTTTTGAGCTGGCAACATTTCTGTGGTGTTTTCTGAACTTTCAGGGGTGTAGCATGCTTTTTTCATGGCAAAAATATTTTGGGAAATTTCAGTGGTCTAGGATGCGGGTTAATGCCCCTTTCAGGCTGCACATGTTTTTGGGACATTCAGAGCTCTCTGACACCGTTTTTGGTCCAACAACATTTTCTGGACCTTACGGGGTCTAGAATGCCTGTAAACCCCTTTTTTGGGCCTCCAAAGTTTTCAACATTTTTGAAGGCCTAACATGCATTTTAAGGCCTTTTCTTGAGCTGCCAACGTTTTCTCAACTTTCAGGGGTGTAGGATGCATTTTTCGTGCCAAAAATATTTTTGGGAATTTCAGTGGCTGCAAATGTTTTTGGGACATTCAGAGCTCTCTGACACCATTTTTGGTCCAACAACATTTTCTGGACTTTAGGGGGTCTAGGATGCCTGTAAACCCCTTTTTTGGGCCTCCAAAGTTTTCTAAATTTTTGCAGGCCTAACATGCATTTTAAGGCGTTTTCTTGAGCTGCCAACATTTTCTGAACTTTCAGGGGTGTAGGATGCATTTTTAGTGGCAAAAATATTTTTGGGAATTTCAGTGGTCTAGGATGCGGGTTAATGCCCCTTTCAGGCTGCAAATGTTTTTGGGACATTCAGAGCTCTCTGACACCGTTTTTGATCCAACAACATTTTCTGGACTTTAGGGGGTCTAGGATGCCTGTAAACCCCTTTTTTGGGCCTCCAAAGTTTTCTAAATTTTTGCAGGCCTAAAATGCATTTGAATGCATTTTTTGGGCTTCTAACATATTCTGAACTTTTAGGGGTAGTATACATTTTTCGTGCACAAAATATTTTTGGGAATTTCAGAGGTCTAGGATGCCGGTTAATGCCCCTTTCAGGCTGCAAATGTTTTTGGGACATTCAGAGCTCTGACACCATTTTTGGTCCCACAACATTTTCTGGACTTTAGGGGGTCTAGGATGCCTGTAAACGCCTTTTTTGGGCCTCCAAAGTTTTCTAAATTTTTGTAGGCCTAAAATGCATTTTAAGGCCTTCTTTGGGCTGCTAACATATTCTGAGTTTCAGGGGTATAGGATACATTTTTCGTGCACAAAATATTTTTTGGAATTTCAGAGGTCTAGGATGCGGGTTAATGCCCCTTTCAGGCTGCAAATGTTTTTGGGACATTCAGAGCTCTCTGACACCATTTTTGGTCCACCAACATTTTCTGGACTTTAGGGGGTCTAGGATGCCTGTAAACCCCTTTTTTGGGCCTCCAAAGTTTTCTAAATTTTTGCAGGCCTAAAATGCATTTGAATGCATTTTTTGGGCTTCTAACATATTCTGAACTTTTATGGGTAGTATACATTTTTCTTGCACAAAATATTTTTGGGAATTTCAGAGGTCTAGGATGCCGGTCAATGCCCCTTTCAGGCTGCAAATGTTTTTGGGACATTCAGAGCTCTCTGACACCATTTTTGGTCCCACAACATTTTCTGGACTTTAGGGGGCCTAGGATGCCCGTAAACCCCTTTTTTGGGCCTCCAAAGTTTTCCAAATTTTTGCAGGCCTAAAATGCATTTTAATGTCTTTTTTGGGCTGCTAACATATTCTGAACTTTCAGGGGTGTAGTATGAATTTTTCGTGCACAAAATATTTTTGGGAATTTCAGAGGTCTAGGATGTGGGTTAATGCCCCTTTCAGGCTGCAAATGTTTTTGGGACATTCAAAGCTCTCTGACACCGTTTTTGATCCAACAACATTTTCTGGACTTTAGGAGGTCTAGGATGCCTGTAAACCCTATTTTTGGGCCTCCAAAGTTTTCAACATTTTTGAAGGCCTAACATGCATTTTAAGGCCTTTTTTACAGTTACCAACATTTTCTTAACTTGCAGGGGTGTAGGATGCATTTTTCATGCCAAAAATATTTTTGGGAATTTCAGTGGTCTAGGATGCGGGTTAATGCCCCTTTCAGGCTGCAAATGTTTTGGGGACAATCAGAGCTCTCTGACACCGATTTTGGTCCAACAACATTTTCTGGACTTTAGGGGGTCTAGGATGCCTGTAAACCCCTTTTTTGGGCCTCCAAAGTTTTCAACATTTTTGAAGGCCTAACATGCATTTTAAGGCCTTTACTTGAGCTGCCAACATTTCTGGGGTGTTTTCTGAACTTTCAGGGGTGTAGCATGCATTTTTCATGGCAAAAATATTTTGGGAAATTTCAGTGGTCTAGGATGCGGGTTAATGCCCCTTTCAGGTTGCAAATGTTTTTGGGACATTCAGAGCTCTCTGACACCGTTTTTGATCCAACAACATTTTCTGGACCTGAAGGGGTCTAGGATGCCTGTAAACCCCTTTTTTGGGCCTCCAAAGTTTTCTAAATTTTTGCAGGCCTAAAATGCATTTTAATGTCTTTTTTGGGCTGCTAACATATTCTGAACTTTCAAGGGTGTAGTATGAATTTTTCGTGCACAAAATATTTTTGGGAATTTCAGAGGTCTAGGATGTGGGTTAATGCCCCTTTCAGGCTGCAAATGTTTTTGGGACATTCAGAGCTCTCTGACACCGTTTTTGATCCAACAACATTTTCTGGACTTTAGGAGGTCTAGGATGCCTGTAAACCCCTATTTTGTGCCTCCAAAGTTTTCAACATTTTTGAAGGCCTAACATGCATTTTAAGGCCTTTTCTTGAGCTGCCAACATTTTCTGAACTTTCAGGGGTGTAGGATGCATTTTTATTGCCAAAAATATTTTTGGGAATTTCAGTGGTCTAGGATGCAGGTTAATGCCCCTTTCAGAGCTCCCTGACACCATTTTTGGTCCCACAACATTTTCTGGACTTTAGGGGGTCTAGGATGCCTGTAAACCCCTTTTTTGGGCCTCCAAAGTTTTCTAAATTTTTGTAGGCCTAAAATGCATTTTAAGGCCTTCTTTGGGCTGCTAACATATTCTGAGTTTCAGGGGTATAGGATGCATTTTTCGTGCACAAAATATTTTTAGGAATTTCAGAGGTCTAGGATGCGGGTTAATGCCCCTTTCAGGCTGCAGATGTTTTTGGGTCATTCAGAGCTCTCTGACACCATTTTTGGTCCAACAACATTTTCTGGACTTTAGGGGGTCTAGGATGCCTGTAAACCCCTTTTTTGGGCCTCCAAAGTTTTCAACATTTTGAAGGCCTAACATGCACTTTAAGGCCTTTTCTTGAGCTGCCAACATTTTCTGAACTTTCAGGGGTGTAGGATGCATTTTCCGTGCCAAAAATATGTTTGGGAATTTCAGTGGTCTAGGATGCGGGTTAATGCCCCTTTCAGAGCTCTCTGACACCGATTTTGGCCCAACAACATTTTCTGGACTTTAGGGGGTCTAGGATGCCTGTAAACCCCTTTTTTGGGTCTTCAAAGTTTTCAACATTTTTGCAGGTCTAAGATGCATTTTAAGGCCTTTTTTGAGCTGGCAACATTTCTGGGGTGTTTTCTGAACTTTCAGGGGTGTAGCATGCATTTTTCATGCCAAAAATATTTTGGGAAATTTCAGTGGTCTAGGATGCGGGTTAATGCCCCTTTCAGGCTGCAAATGTTTTTGGGACATTCATAGCTCTCTGACACCGATATTGGTCCAACAACATTTTCTGGACTTTAGGGAGTCTAGGATGCCTGTAAACCCCTTTTTTGGGCCTCCAAAGTTTTCAACATTTTTGAAGGCCTAACATGTGCTTTAAGGCCTTTTCTTGAGCTGCCAACATTTTCTCAACTTTCAGGGGTGTAGGATGCATTTTTCGTGCCAAAAATATTTTTGGGAATTTCAGTGGCTGCAAATGTTTTTGGGACATTCAGAGCTCTCTGACACCATTTTTGGTCCAACAACATTTTCTGGACTTTAGGGGGTCTAGGATGCCTGTAAACCCCTTTTTGGGCCTCCAAAGTTTTCTAAATTTTTGCAGGCCTAAAATGCATTTTAATGCCTTTTTTAGGCTGCTAACATTTTATGAACGTTCAGGGGTGTAGGATGCATTTTTAGTGGCAAAATATTTTTGGGAATTTCAGTGGTCTAGGATGCGGGTTAATGCCCCTTTCAGGTTGCACATGGTTTTGGGACATTCGGAGCTCTCTGACACCATTTTTAGTCCCACAACATTTTCTGGACTTTAGGGGATCTAGGATGCCTGTAAACGCCTTTTTTGGGCCTCCAAAGTTTTCTAAATTTTTGCAGGCCTAAAATGCATTTTAATGCCTTTTTTGGGCTGCTAACATATTCTGAACTTTCAAGGGTGTAGTATGAATTTTTCGTGCACAAAATATTTTTGGGAATTTCAGAGGTCTAGGATGTGGGTTAATGCCCCTTTCAGGTTGCACATGTTTTTGGGACATTCGGAGCTCTCAGACACCGTTTTTGATCCACCAACATTTTCTGGTCTTTAGGGGGTCTAGGATGCCTGTAAACCCCTTTTTTGGGCCTCCAAAGTTTTCTAAATTTTTGCAGGCCTAAAATGCATTTGAATGCATTTTTTGGGCTTCTAACATATTCTGAACTTTTATGGGTAGTATACATTTTTCTTGCACAAAATATTTTTGGGAATTTCAGAGGTCTAGGATGCCGGTCAATGCCCCTTTCAGGCTGCAAATGTTTTTGGGACATTCAGAGCTCTCTGACACCATTTTTGGTCCCACAACATTTTCTGGACTTTAGGGGGCCTAGGATGCCCGTAAACCCCTTTTTTGGGCCTCCAAAGTTTTCCAAATTTTTGCAGGCCTAAAATGCATTTTAATGTCTTTTTTGGGCTGCTAACATATTCTGAACTTTCAGGGGTGTAGTATGAATTTTTCGTGCACAAAATATTTTTGGGAATTTCAGAGGTCTAGGATGTGGGTTAATGCCCCTTTCAGGCTGCAAATGTTTTTGGGACATTCAAAGCTCTCTGACACCGTTTTTGATCCAACAACATTTTCTGGACTTTAGGAGGTCTAGGATGCCTGTAAACCCTATTTTTGGGCCTCCAAAGTTTTCAACATTTTTGAAGGCCTAACATGCATTTTAAGGCCTTTTTTACAGTTACCAACATTTTCTTAACTTGCAGGGGTGTAGGATGCATTTTTCATGCCAAAAATATTTTTGGGAATTTCAGTGGTCTAGGATGCGGGTTAATGCCCCTTTCAGGCTGCAAATGTTTTGGGGACAATCAGAGCTCTCTGACACCGATTTTGGTCCAACAACATTTTCTGGACTTTAGGGGGTCTAGGATGCCTGTAAACCCCTTTTTTGGGCCTCCAAAGTTTTCAACATTTTTGAAGGCCTAACGTGCATTTTTAGGCCTTTACTTGAGTTGCCAACATTTCTGGGGTGTTTTCTGAACTTTCAGGGGTGTAGCATGCATTTTTCATGGCAAAAATATTTTGGGAAATTTCAGTGGTCTAGGATGCGGGTTAATGCCCCTTTCAGGTTGCAAATGTTTTTGGGACATTCAGAGCTCTCTGACACCGTTTTTGATCCAACAACATTTTCTGGACTTGAAGGGGTCTAGGATGCCTGTAAACCCCTTTTTTGGGCCTCCAAAGTTTTCTAAATTTTTGCAGGCCTAAAATGCATTTTAATGTCTTTTTTGGGCTGCTAACATATTCTGAACTTTCAAGGGTGTAGTATGAATTTTTCGTGCACAAAATATTTTTGGGAATTTCAGAGGTCTAGGATGTGGGTTAATGCCCCTTTCAGGCTGCAAATGTTTTTGGGACATTCAGAGCTCTCTGACACCGTTTTTGATCCAACAACATTTTCTGGACTTTAGGAGGTCTAGGATGCCTGTAAACCCCTATTTTGTGCCTCCAAAGTTTTCAACATTTTTGAAGGCCTAACATGCATTTTAAGGCCTTTTCTTGAGCTGCCAACATTTTCTGAACTTTCAGGGGTGTAGGATGCATTTTTATTGCCAAAAATATTTTTGGGAATTTCAGTGGTCTAGGATGCAGGTTAATGCCCCTTTCAGAGCTCCCTGACACCATTTTTGGTCCCACAACATTTTCTGGACTTTAGGGGGTCTAGGATGCCTGTAAACCCCTTTTTTGGGCCTCCAAAGTTTTCTAAATTTTTGTAGGCCTAAAATGCATTTTAAGGCCTTCTTTGGGCTGCTAACATATTCTGAGTTTCAGGGGTATAGGATGCATTTTTCGTGCACAAAATATTTTTAGGAATTTCAGAGGTCTAGGATGCGGGTTAATGCCCCTTTCAGGCTGCAGATGTTTTTGGGTCATTCAGAGCTCTCTGACACCATTTTTGGTCCAACAACATTTTCTGGACTTTAGGGGGTCTAGGATGCCTGTAAACCCCTTTTTTGGGCCTCCAAAGTTTTCAACATTTTGAAGGCCTAACATGCACTTTAAGGCCTTTTCTTGAGCTGCCAACATTTTCTGAACTTTCAGGGGTGTAGGATGCATTTTCCGTGCCAAAAATATGTTTGGGAATTTCAGTGGTCTAGGATGCGGGTTAATGCCCCTTTCAGGCTGCAAATGTTTTTGGGACATTCAGAGCTCTCTGACACCGTTTTTGATCCAACAACATTTTCTGGACTTTAGGAGGTCTAGGATGCCTGTAAATCCCTTTTTTGGGCCTCCAAAGTTTTCAACATTTTTGAAGGCCTAACATGCATTTTAAGGCCTTTTCTTGAGCTGCCAGCATTTTCTGAACTTTCAGGGGTGTAGGATGCATTTTTATTGCCAAAAATATTTTTGGAAATTTCAGTGGTCTAGGATGCGGGTTAATGCCCCTTTCAGGTTGCACATGTTTTTGGGACATTCGGAGCTCTCTGACACCGTTTTTGATCCACCAACATTTTCTGGATTTTAGGGGGTCTAGGATGCCTGTAAACCCCTTTTTTGGGCCTCCAAAGTTTTCTAAATTTTTGCAGGCCTAAAATGCATTTGAATGCATTTTCTGGGCTTCTAACATATTCTGAACTTTTATGGGTAGTATACATTTTTCGTGCACAAAATATTTTTGGGAATTTCAGAGGTCTAGGATGCCGGTTAATGCCCCTTTCAGGCTGCACATGTTTTTGGGACATTCAGAGCTCTCTGACACCATTTTTGGTCCCACAACATTTTCTGGACTTTAGGGGGTCTAGGATGCCCGTAAACCCCTTTTTTGGGCCTCCAAAGTTTTCTAAATTTTTGTAGGCCTAAAATGCATTTTAAGGCCTTCTTTGGGCTGCTAACATATTCTGAGTTTCAGGGGTATAGGATACATTTTTCGTGCACAAAATATTTTTTGGAATTTCAGAGGTCTAGGATGCGGGTTAATGCCCCTTTCAGGCTGCAAATGTTTTTGGGACATTCAGAGCTCTCTGACACCATTTTTGGTCCACCAACATTTTCTGGACTTTAGGGGGTCTAGGATGCCTGTAAACCCCTTTTTTGGGCCTCCAAAGTTTTCTAAATTTTTGCAGGCCTAAAATGCATTTGAATGCATTTTTTGGGCTTCTAACATATTCTGAACTTTTATGGGTAGTATACATTTTTCTTGCACAAAATATTTTTGGGAATTTCAGAGGTCTAGGCTGGCGGTTAATGCCCCTTTCAGGCTGCAAATGTTTTTGGGACATTCAGAGCTCTCTGACACCATTTTTGGTCCCACAACATTTTCTGGACTTTAGGGGGACTAGGATGCCCGTAAACCCCTTTTTTGGGCCTCCAAAGTTTTCCAAATTTTTGCAGGCCTAAAATGCATTTTAATGTCTTTTTTGGGCTGCTAACATATTCTGAACTTTCAGGGGTGTAGTATGAATTTTTCGTGCACAAAATATTTTTGGGAATTTCAGAGGTCTAGGATGTGGGTTAATGCCCCTTTCAGGCTGCAAATGTTTTTGGGACATTCAGAGCTCTCTGACACCGTTTTTGATCCAACAACATTTTCTGGACTTTAGGAGGTCTAGGATGCCTGTAAATCCCTTTTTTGGGCCTCCAAAGTTTTCAACATTTTTGAAGGCCTAACATGCATTTTAAGGCCTTTTTTAGAGTTACCAACATTTTCTGAACTTGCAGGGGTGTAGGATGCATTTTTCATGCAAAAATATTTTTGGGAATTTCAGTGGTCTAGGATGCGGGTTAATGCCCCTTTCAGGCTGCAAATGTTTTGGGGACAATCAGAGCTCTCTGACTCCGATTTTGGTCCAACAACATTTTCTGGACTTTAGGGGGTCTAGGATGCCTGTAAACCCCTTTTTTGGGTCTCCAAAGTTTTCAACATTTTTGCAGGCCTAAGATGCATTTTAAGGCCTTTTTTGAGCTGGCAACATTTCTGTGGTGTTTTCTGAACTTTCAGGGGTGTAGCATGCTTTTTTCATGGCAAAAATATTTTGGGAAATTTCAGTGGTCTAGGATGCGGGTTAATGCCCCTTTCAGGCTGCACATGTTTTTGGGACATTCAGAGCTCTCTGACACCGTTTTTGGTCCAACAACATTTTCTGGACCTTACGGGGTCTAGAATGCCTGTAAACCCCTTTTTTGGGCCTCCAAAGTTTTCAACATTTTTGAAGGCCTAACATGCATTTTAAGGCCTTTTCTTGAGCTGCCAACATTTTCTCAACTTTCAGGGGTGTAGGATGCATTTTTCGTGCCAAAAATATTTTTGGGAATTTCAGTGGCTGCAAATGTTTTTGGGACATTCAGAGCTCTCTGACACCATTTTTGGTCCAACAACATTTTCTGGACTTTAGGGGGTCTAGGATGCCTGTAAACCCCTTTTTTGGGCCTCCAAAGTTTTCTAAATTTTTGCAGGCCTAACATGCATTTTAAGGCGTTTTCTTGAGCTGCCAACATTTTCTGAACTTTCAGGGGTGTAGGATGCATTTTTAGTGGCAAAAATATTTTTGGGAATTTCAGTGGTCTAGGATGCGGGTTAATGCCCCTTTCAGGCTGCAAATGTTTTTGGGACATTCAGAGCTCTCTGACACCGTTTTTGATCCAACAACATTTTCTGGACTTTAGGGGGTCTAGGATGCCTGTAAACCCCTTTTTTGGGCCTCCAAAGTTTTCTAAATTTTTGCAGGCCTAAAATGCATTTGAATGCATTTTTTGGGCTTCTAACATATTCTGAACTTTTAGGGGTAGTATACATTTTTCGTGCACAAAATATTTTTGGGAATTTCAGAGGTCTAGGATGCCGGTTAATGCCCCTTTCAGGCTGCAAATGTTTTTGGGACATTCAGAGCTCTCTGACACCATTTTTGGTCCCACAACATTTTCTGGACTTTAGGGGGTCTAGGATGCCTGTAAACGCCTTTTTTGGGCCTCCAAAGTTTTCTAAATTTTTGTAGGCCTAAAATGCATTTTAAGGCCTTCTTTGGGCTGCTAACATATTCTGAGTTTCAGGGGTATAGGATACATTTTTCGTGCACAAAATATTTTTTGGAATTTCAGAGGTCTAGGATGCGGGTTAATGCCCCTTTCAGGCTGCAAATGTTTTTGGGACATTCAGAGCTCTCTGACACCATTTTTGGTCCACCAACATTTTCTGGACTTTAGGGGGTCTAGGATGCCTGTAAACCCCTTTTTTGGGCCTCCAAAGTTTTCTAAATTTTTGCAGGCCTAAAATGCATTTGAATGCATTTTTTGGGCTTCTAACATATTCTGAACTTTTATGGGTAGTATACATTTTTCTTGCACAAAATATTTTTGGGAATTTCAGAGGTCTAGGATGCGGGTTAATGCCCCTTTCAGCCTGCAAATGTTTTTGGGACATTCAGAGCTCTCTGACACCGTTTTTGATCCAACAACATTTTCTGGACTTTAGGAGGTCTAGGATGCCTGTAAATCCCTTTTTTGGGCCTCCAAAGTTTTCAAAATTTTTGAAGGCCTAACATGCATTTTAAGGCCTTTTTTAGAGTTACCAACATTTTCTGAACTTGCAGGGGTGTAGGATGCATTTTTCATGCCAAAAATATTTTTGGGAATTTCAGTGGTCTAGGATGCGGGTTAATGCCCCTTTCAGGCTGCAAATGTTTTGGGGACAATCAGAGCTCTCTGACTCCGATTTTGGTCCAACAACATTTTCTGGACTTTAGGGGGTCTAGGATGCCTGTAAACCCCTTTTTTGGGCCTCCAAAGTTTTCAACATTTTTGAAGGCCTAACATGCATTTTAAGGCCTTTTCTTGAGCTGCCAACATTTTCTCAACTTTCAGGGGTGTAGGATGCATTTTTCGTGCCAAAAATATTTTTGGGAATTTCAGTGGCTGCAAATGTTTTTGGGACATTCAGAGCTCTCTGACACCATTTTTGGTCCAACAACATTTTCTGGACTTGAGGGGGTCTAGGATGCCTGTAAACCCCTTTTTTGGGCTCCAAAGTTTTCTAAATTTTTGTAGGCCTAAAATGCATTTTAAGGCCTTCTTTGGGCTGCTAACATATTCTTGAGCTTTCAGGTGTATAGGATGCATTTTTTGTGCACAAAATATTTTTGGGAATTTCAGAGGTCTAGGATGCGGGTTAATGCCCCTTTCAGGCTGCAAATGTTTTTGGGACATTCAGAGCTCTCTACACCATTTTTGGTCCAACAACATTTTCTGGACTTTAGGGGGTCTAGGATGCCTGTAAACCCCTTTTTTGGGCATCCAAAGTTTTCTAAATTTTTGCAGGCCTAAAATGCATTTTAATGCCTTTTTTGGGCTGCTAACATATTCTGAACTTTCAAGGGTGTAGTATGAATTTTTCGTGCAAAAAATATTTTTGGGAATTTCAGAGGTCTAGGATGTGGGTTAATGCCCCTTTCAGGCTGCAAATGTTTTTGGGACATTCAGAGCTCTCTGACACCGTTTTTGATCCAACAACATTTTCTGGACTTTAGGAGGTCTAGGATGCCTGTAAACCCCTATTTTGTGCCTCCAAAGTTTTCAACATTTTTGAAGGCCTAACATGCATTTTAAGGCCTTTTCTTGAGCTGCCAACATTTTCTGAACTTTTAGGGGTGTAGGATGCATTTTTATTGCCAAAAATATTTTTGGGAATTTCAGTGGTCTAGGATGCGGGTTAATGCCCCTTTCAGGTTGCACATGTTTTTTGGGACATTCGGAGCTCTCTGACACCGTTTTTTGATCCACCAACATTTTCTGGACTTTAGGGGGTCTAGGATGCCTGTAACCCCCTTTTTTGGGCCTCCAAAGTTTTCTAAATTTTTGCAGGCCTAAAATGCATTTGAATGCATTTTTTGGGCTTCTAACATATTCTGAACTTTTAGGGGTAGTATACATTTTTCGTGCACAGAATATTTTTGGGAATTTCAGAGGTCTAGGATGCCGGTTAATGCCCCTTTCAGGCTGCAAATGTTTTTGGGACATTCAGAGCTCTCTGACACCATTTTTGGTCCAACAACATTTTCTGGACTTTAGGGGGTCTAGGATGCCTGTAAACCCCTTTTTTGGGCCTCCAAAGTTTTCTAAATTTTTGCAGGCCTAAAATGCATTTTAATGCCTTTTTTGGGCTGCTAACATATTCTGAACTTTCAGGGGTGTAGTATGAATTTTTCGTGCACAAAATATTTTTGGGAATTTTAGAGGTCTAGGATGCGGGTTAATGCCCCTTTCAGGATGCAAATGTTTTTGGGACATTCAGAGCTCTCTGACACCGTTTTTGATCCAACAACATTTTCTGGACTTTAGGAGGTCTAGGATGCCTGTAAACCCCTATTTTGCGCCTCCAAAGTTTTCAACATTTTTGCAGGCCTAACATGCATTTTAAGGCCTTTTCTTGAGCTGCCAACATTTTATGAACGTTCAGGGGTGTAGGATGCATTTTTAGTGCCAAAATATTTTTGGGAATTTCAGTGGTCTAGGATGTGGGTTAATGCCCCTTTCAGGTTGCACATGTTTCTGGGACATTCGGAGCTCTCTGACACCGATTTTGGTCCAACAACATTTTCTGGACTTTAGGGGGTCTAGGATGCCTGTGAACCCCTTTTTTGGGTCTCCAAAGTTTTCAATATTTTTGCAGGCCTAAGATGTGTTTTAAGGCCTTTTCTTGAGCTGCCAACATTTTCTGACCTTTCAGGGGTGTAGGATGCATTTTTCGTGCCAAAAATATTTTTGGGAATTTCCGTGGTCTAGGATGCGGGTTAATGCCCCTTTCAGAGCTCTCTGACACCGATTTTGGTCCAACAACATTTTCTGGACTTTAGGGGGTCTAGGATGCCTGTAAACCCCTTTTTTGGGTCTCCAAAGTTTTCACATTTTTGCAGGCCTAAGATGCATTTTAAGGCCTTTTTTGAGCTGGCAACATTTCTGTGGTGTTTTCTGAACTTTCAGGGGTGTAGCATGCTTTTTTCATGGCAAAAATATTTTGGGAAATTTCAGTGGTCTAGGATGCGGGTTAATGCCCCTTTCAGGCTGCACATGTTTTTGGGACATTCAGAGCTCTCTGACACCGTTTTTGGTCCAACAACATTTTCTGGACCTTACGGGGTCTAGAATGCCTGTAAACCCCTTTTTTGGGCCTCCAAAGTTTTCAACATTTTTGAAGGCCTAACATGCATTTTAAGGCCTTTTCTTGAGCTGCCAACGTTTTCTCAACTTTCAGGGGTGTAGGATGCATTTTTCGTGCCAAAAATATTTTTGGGAATTTCAGTGGCTGCAAATGTTTTTGGGACATTCAGAGCTCTCTGACACCATTTTTGGTCCAACAACATTTTCTGGACTTTAGGGGGTCTAGGATGCCTGTAAACCCCTTTTTTGGGCCTCCAAAGTTTTCTAAATTTTTGCAGGCCTAACATGCATTTTAAGGCGTTTTCTTGAGCTGCCAACATTTTCTGAACTTTCAGGGGTGTAGGATGCATTTTTAGTGGCAAAAATATTTTTGGGAATTTCAGTGGTCTAGGATGCGGGTTAATGCCCCTTTCAGGCTGCAAATGTTTTTGGGACATTCAGAGCTCTCTGACACCGTTTTTGATCCAACAACATTTTCTGGACTTTAGGGGGTCTAGGATGCCTGTAAACCCCTTTTTTGGGCCTCCAAAGTTTTCTAAATTTTTGCAGGCCTAAAATGCATTTGAATGCATTTTTTGGGCTTCTAACATATTCTGAACTTTTAGGGGTAGTATACATTTTTCGTGCACAAAATATTTTTGGGAATTTCAGAGGTCTAGGATGCCGGTTAATGCCCCTTTCAGGCTGCAAATGTTTTTGGGACATTCAGAGCTCTGACACCATTTTTGGTCCCACAACATTTTCTGGACTTTAGGGGGTCTAGGATGCCTGTAAACGCCTTTTTTGGGCCTCCAAAGTTTTCTAAATTTTTGTAGGCCTAAAATGCATTTTAAGGCCTTCTTTGGGCTGCTAACATATTCTGAGTTTCAGGGGTATAGGATACATTTTTCGTGCACAAAATATTTTTTGGAATTTCAGAGGTCTAGGATGCGGGTTAATGCCCCTTTCAGGCTGCAAATGTTTTTGGGACATTCAGAGCTCTCTGACACCATTTTTGGTCCACCAACATTTTCTGGACTTTAGGGGGTCTAGGATGCCTGTAAACCCCTTTTTTGGGCCTCCAAAGTTTTCTAAATTTTTGCAGGCCTAAAATGCATTTGAATGCATTTTTTGGGCTTCTAACATATTCTGAACTTTTATGGGTAGTATACATTTTTCTTGCACAAAATATTTTTGGGAATTTCAGAGGTCTAGGATGCCGGTCAATGCCCCTTTCAGGCTGCAAATGTTTTTGGGACATTCAGAGCTCTCTGACACCATTTTTGGTCCCACAACATTTTCTGGACTTTAGGGGGCCTAGGATGCCCGTAAACCCCTTTTTTGGGCCTCCAAAGTTTTCCAAATTTTTGCAGGCCTAAAATGCATTTTAATGTCTTTTTTGGGCTGCTAACATATTCTGAACTTTCAGGGGTGTAGTATGAATTTTTCGTGCACAAAATATTTTTGGGAATTTCAGAGGTCTAGGATGTGGGTTAATGCCCCTTTCAGGCTGCAAATGTTTTTGGGACATTCAAAGCTCTCTGACACCGTTTTTGATCCAACAACATTTTCTGGACTTTAGGAGGTCTAGGATGCCTGTAAACCCTATTTTTGGGCCTCCAAAGTTTTCAACATTTTTGAAGGCCTAACATGCATTTTAAGGCCTTTTTTACAGTTACCAACATTTTCTTAACTTGCAGGGGTGTAGGATGCATTTTTCATGCCAAAAATATTTTTGGGAATTTCAGTGGTCTAGGATGCGGGTTAATGCCCCTTTCAGGCTGCAAATGTTTTGGGGACAATCAGAGCTCTCTGACACCGATTTTGGTCCAACAACATTTTCTGGACTTTAGGGGGTCTAGGATGCCTGTAAACCCCTTTTTTGGGCCTCCAAAGTTTTCAACATTTTTGAAGGCCTAACATGCATTTTAAGGCCTTTACTTGAGCTGCCAACATTTCTGGGGTGTTTTCTGAACTTTCAGGGGTGTAGCATGCATTTTTCATGGCAAAAATATTTTGGGAAATTTCAGTGGTCTAGGATGCGGGTTAATGCCCCTTTCAGGTTGCAAATGTTTTTGGGACATTCAGAGCTCTCTGACACCGTTTTTGATCCAACAACATTTTCTGGACCTGAAGGGGTCTAGGATGCCTGTAAACCCCTTTTTTGGGCCTCCAAAGTTTTCTAAATTTTTGCAGGCCTAAAATGCATTTTAATGTCTTTTTTGGGCTGCTAACATATTCTGAACTTTCAAGGGTGTAGTATGAATTTTTCGTGCACAAAATATTTTTGGGAATTTCAGAGGTCTAGGATGTGGGTTAATGCCCCTTTCAGGCTGCAAATGTTTTTGGGACATTCAGAGCTCTCTGACACCGTTTTTGATCCAACAACATTTTCTGGACTTTAGGAGGTCTAGGATGCCTGTAAACCCCTATTTTGTGCCTCCAAAGTTTTCAACATTTTTGAAGGCCTAACATGCATTTTAAGGCCTTTTCTTGAGCTGCCAACATTTTCTGAACTTTCAGGGGTGTAGGATGCATTTTTATTGCCAAAAATATTTTTGGGAATTTCAGTGGTCTAGGATGCAGGTTAATGCCCCTTTCAGAGCTCCCTGACACCATTTTTGGTCCCACAACATTTTCTGGACTTTAGGGGGTCTAGGATGCCTGTAAACCCCTTTTTTGGGCCTCCAAAGTTTTCTAAATTTTTGTAGGCCTAAAATGCATTTTAAGGCCTTCTTTGGGCTGCTAACATATTCTGAGTTTCAGGGGTATAGGATGCATTTTTCGTGCACAAAATATTTTTAGGAATTTCAGAGGTCTAGGATGCGGGTTAATGCCCCTTTCAGGCTGCAGATGTTTTTGGGTCATTCAGAGCTCTCTGACACCATTTTTGGTCCAACAACATTTTCTGGACTTTAGGGGGTCTAGGATGCCTGTAAACCCCTTTTTTGGGCCTCCAAAGTTTTCAACATTTTGAAGGCCTAACATGCACTTTAAGGCCTTTTCTTGAGCTGCCAACATTTTCTGAACTTTCAGGGGTGTAGGATGCATTTTCCGTGCCAAAAATATGTTTGGGAATTTCAGTGGTCTAGGATGCGGGTTAATGCCCCTTTCAGAGCTCTCTGACACCGATTTTGGCCCAACAACATTTTCTGGACTTTAGGGGGTCTAGGATGCCTGTAAACCCCTTTTTTGGGTCTTCAAAGTTTTCAACATTTTTGCAGGTCTAAGATGCATTTTAAGGCCTTTTTTGAGCTGGCAACATTTCTGGGGTGTTTTCTGAACTTTCAGGGGTGTAGCATGCATTTTTCATGCCAAAAATATTTTGGGAAATTTCAGTGGTCTAGGATGCGGGTTAATGCCCCTTTCAGGCTGCAAATGTTTTTGGGACATTCATAGCTCTCTGACACCGATATTGGTCCAACAACATTTTCTGGACTTTAGGGAGTCTAGGATGCCTGTAAACCCCTTTTTTGGGCCTCCAAAGTTTTCAACATTTTTGAAGGCCTAACATGTGCTTTAAGGCCTTTTCTTGAGCTGCCAACATTTTCTCAACTTTCAGGGGTGTAGGATGCATTTTTCGTGCCAAAAATATTTTTGGGAATTTCAGTGGCTGCAAATGTTTTTGGGACATTCAGAGCTCTCTGACACCATTTTTGGTCCAACAACATTTTCTGGACTTTAGGGGGTCTAGGATGCCTGTAAACCCCTTTTTGGGCCTCCAAAGTTTTCTAAATTTTTGCAGGCCTAAAATGCATTTTAATGCCTTTTTTAGGCTGCTAACATTTTATGAACGTTCAGGGGTGTAGGATGCATTTTTAGTGGCAAAATATTTTTGGGAATTTCAGTGGTCTAGGATGCGGGTTAATGCCCCTTTCAGGTTGCACATGGTTTTGGGACATTCGGAGCTCTCTGACACCATTTTTAGTCCCACAACATTTTCTGGACTTTAGGGGATCTAGGATGCCTGTAAACGCCTTTTTTGGGCCTCCAAAGTTTTCTAAATTTTTGCAGGCCTAAAATGCATTTTAATGCCTTTTTTGGGCTGCTAACATATTCTGAACTTTCAAGGGTGTAGTATGAATTTTTCGTGCACAAAATATTTTTGGGAATTTCAGAGGTCTAGGATGTGGGTTAATGCCCCTTTCAGGTTGCACATGTTTTTGGGACATTCGGAGCTCTCAGACACCGTTTTTGATCCACCAACATTTTCTGGTCTTTAGGGGGTCTAGGATGCCTGTAAACCCCTTTTTTGGGCCTCCAAAGTTTTCTAAATTTTTGCAGGCCTAAAATGCATTTGAATGCATTTTTTGGGCTTCTAACATATTCTGAACTTTTATGGGTAGTATACATTTTTCTTGCACAAAATATTTTTGGGAATTTCAGAGGTCTAGGATGCCGGTCAATGCCCCTTTCAGGCTGCAAATGTTTTTGGGACATTCAGAGCTCTCTGACACCATTTTTGGTCCCACAACATTTTCTGGACTTTAGGGGGCCTAGGATGCCCGTAAACCCCTTTTTTGGGCCTCCAAAGTTTTCCAAATTTTTGCAGGCCTAAAATGCATTTTAATGTCTTTTTTGGGCTGCTAACATATTCTGAACTTTCAGGGGTGTAGTATGAATTTTTCGTGCACAAAATATTTTTGGGAATTTCAGAGGTCTAGGATGTGGGTTAATGCCCCTTTCAGGCTGCAAATGTTTTTGGGACATTCAAAGCTCTCTGACACCGTTTTTGATCCAACAACATTTTCTGGACTTTAGGAGGTCTAGGATGCCTGTAAACCCTATTTTTGGGCCTCCAAAGTTTTCAACATTTTTGAAGGCCTAACATGCATTTTAAGGCCTTTTTTACAGTTACCAACATTTTCTTAACTTGCAGGGGTGTAGGATGCATTTTTCATGCCAAAAATATTTTTGGGAATTTCAGTGGTCTAGGATGCGGGTTAATGCCCCTTTCAGGCTGCAAATGTTTTGGGGACAATCAGAGCTCTCTGACACCGATTTTGGTCCAACAACATTTTCTGGACTTTAGGGGGTCTAGGATGCCTGTAAACCCCTTTTTTGGGCCTCCAAAGTTTTCAACATTTTTGAAGGCCTAACGTGCATTTTTAGGCCTTTACTTGAGTTGCCAACATTTCTGGGGTGTTTTCTGAACTTTCAGGGGTGTAGCATGCATTTTTCATGGCAAAAATATTTTGGGAAATTTCAGTGGTCTAGGATGCGGGTTAATGCCCCTTTCAGGTTGCAAATGTTTTTGGGACATTCAGAGCTCTCTGACACCGTTTTTGATCCAACAACATTTTCTGGACTTGAAGGGGTCTAGGATGCCTGTAAACCCCTTTTTTGGGCCTCCAAAGTTTTCTAAATTTTTGCAGGCCTAAAATGCATTTTAATGTCTTTTTTGGGCTGCTAACATATTCTGAACTTTCAAGGGTGTAGTATGAATTTTTCGTGCACAAAATATTTTTGGGAATTTCAGAGGTCTAGGATGTGGGTTAATGCCCCTTTCAGGCTGCAAATGTTTTTGGGACATTCAGAGCTCTCTGACACCGTTTTTGATCCAACAACATTTTCTGGACTTTAGGAGGTCTAGGATGCCTGTAAACCCCTATTTTGTGCCTCCAAAGTTTTCAACATTTTTGAAGGCCTAACATGCATTTTAAGGCCTTTTCTTGAGCTGCCAACATTTTCTGAACTTTCAGGGGTGTAGGATGCATTTTTATTGCCAAAAATATTTTTGGGAATTTCAGTGGTCTAGGATGCAGGTTAATGCCCCTTTCAGAGCTCCCTGACACCATTTTTGGTCCCACAACATTTTCTGGACTTTAGGGGGTCTAGGATGCCTGTAAACCCCTTTTTTGGGCCTCCAAAGTTTTCTAAATTTTTGTAGGCCTAAAATGCATTTTAAGGCCTTCTTTGGGCTGCTAACATATTCTGAGTTTCAGGGGTATAGGATGCATTTTTCGTGCACAAAATATTTTTAGGAATTTCAGAGGTCTAGGATGCGGGTTAATGCCCCTTTCAGGCTGCAGATGTTTTTGGGTCATTCAGAGCTCTCTGACACCATTTTTGGTCCAACAACATTTTCTGGACTTTAGGGGGTCTAGGATGCCTGTAAACCCCTTTTTTGGGCCTCCAAAGTTTTCAACATTTTGAAGGCCTAACATGCACTTTAAGGCCTTTTCTTGAGCTGCCAACATTTTCTGAACTTTCAGGGGTGTAGGATGCATTTTCCGTGCCAAAAATATGTTTGGGAATTTCAGTGGTCTAGGATGCGGGTTAATGCCCCTTTCAGAGCTCTCTGACACCGATTTTGGCCCAACAACATTTTCTGGACTTTAGGGGGTCTAGGATGCCTGTAAACCCCTTTTTTGGGTCTTCAAAGTTTTCAACATTTTTGCAGGTCTAAGATGCATTTTAAGGCCTTTTTTGAGCTGGCAACATTTCTGGGGTGTTTTCTGAACTTTCAGGGGTGTAGCATGCATTTTTCATGCCAAAAATATTTTGGGAAATTTCAGTGGTCTAGGATGCGGGTTAATGCCCCTTTCAGGCTGCAAATGTTTTTGGGACATTCATAGCTCTCTGACACCGATATTGGTCCAACAACATTTTCTGGACTTTAGGGAGTCTAGGATGCCTGTAAACCCCTTTTTTGGGCCTCCAAAGTTTTCAACATTTTTGAAGGCCTAACATGTGCTTTAAGGCCTTTTCTTGAGCTGCCAACATTTTCTCAACTTTCAGGGGTGTAGGATGCATTTTTCGTGCCAAAAATATTTTTGGGAATTTCAGTGGCTGCAAATGTTTTTGGGACATTCAGAGCTCTCTGACACCATTTTTGGTCCAACAACATTTTCTGGACTTTAGGGGGTCTAGGATGCCTGTAAACCCCTTTTTGGGCCTCCAAAGTTTTCTAAATTTTTGCAGGCCTAAAATGCATTTTAATGCCTTTTTTAGGCTGCTAACATTTTATGAACGTTCAGGGGTGTAGGATGCATTTTTAGTGGCAAAATATTTTTGGGAATTTCAGTGGTCTAGGATGCGGGTTAATGCCCCTTTCAGGTTGCACATGGTTTTGGGACATTCGGAGCTCTCTGACACCATTTTTAGTCCCACAACATTTTCTGGACTTTAGGGGATCTAGGATGCCTGTAAACGCCTTTTTTGGGCCTCCAAAGTTTTCTAAATTTTTGCAGGCCTAAAATGCATTTTAATGCCTTTTTTGGGCTGCTAACATATTCTGAACTTTCAAGGGTGTAGTATGAATTTTTCGTGCACAAAATATTTTTGGGAATTTCAGAGGTCTAGGATGTGGGTTAATGCCCCTTTCAGGTTGCACATGTTTTTGGGACATTCGGAGCTCTCAGACACCGTTTTTGATCCACCAACATTTTCTGGTCTTTAGGGGGTCTAGGATGCCTGTAAACCCCTTTTTTGGGCCTCCAAAGTTTTCTAAATTTTTGCAGGCCTAAAATGCATTTTAATGCCTTTTTTGGGCTGCTAACATTTTATGAACGTTCAGGGGTGTAGGATGCATTTTTAGTGGCAAAATATTTTTGGGAATTTCAGTGGTCTAGGATGCGGGTTAATGCCCCTTTCAGGTTGCACATGTTTTTGGGACATTCGGAGCTCTCTGACACCATTTTTAGTCCCACAACATTTTCTGGACTTTAGGGGGTCTAGGATGCCTGTAAACGCCTTTTTTGGGCCTCCAAAGTTTTCTAAATTTTTGTAGGCCTAAAATGCATTTTAAGGCCTTTTCTTGAGCTGCCAACATTTTCTGAGTTTCAGGGGTATAGGATACATTTTTTGTGCACAAAATATTTTTTGGAATTTCAGAGGTCTAGGATGCGGGGTTAATGCCCTTTCAGGCTGCAAATGTTTTTGGGACATTCAGAGCTCTCTGACACCATTTTTGGTCCAACAACATTTTCTGGACTTTAGGGGGTCTAGGATGCCTGTAAACCCCTTTTTTGGGCCTCCAAAGTTTTCAACATTTTTGAAGGCCTAACATGCATTTTAAGGCCTTTTCTTGAGCTGCCAACATTTTCTGAACTTTCAGGGGTGTAGGATGCATTTTTCGTGCCAAAAATATTTTTGTGAATTTCAGTGGTCTAGGATGCAGGTTAATGCCCCTTTCAGAGCTCCCTGACACCATTTTTGGTCCCACAACATTTTCTGGACTTTAGGGGTCTAGGATGCCTGTAAACCCCTTTTTTGGGCCTCCAAAGTTTTCTAAATTTTTGTAGGCCTAAAATGCATTTTAAGGCCTTCTTTGGGCTGCTAACATATTCTGAGTTTCAGGGGTATAGGATGCATTTTTCGTGCACAAAATATTTTTAGGAATTTCAGAGGTCTAGGATGCGGGTTAATGCCCCTTTCAGGCTGCAGATGTTTTTGGGACATTCAGAGCTCTCTGACACCATTTTTGGTCCAACAACATTTTCTGGACTTTAGGGGGTCTAGGATGCCTGTAAACCCCTTTTTTGGGCCTCCAAAGTTTTCAACATTTTGAAGGCCTAACATGCATTTTAAGGCCTTTTCTTGAGCTGCCAACATTTTCTGAACTTTCAGGGGTGTAGGATGCATTTTTCGTGCCAAAAATATGTTTGGGAATTTCAGTGGTCTAGGATGCGGGTTAATGCCCCTTTCAGAGCTCTCTGACACCGATTTTGGTCCAACAACATTTTCTGGACTTTAGGGGGTCTAGGATGCCTGTAAACCCCTTTTTTGGGTCTTCAAAGTTTTCAACATTTTTGCAGGTCTAAGATGCATTTTAAGGCCTTTTTTGAGCTGGCAACATTTCTGGGGTGTTTTCTGAACTTTCAGGGGTGTAGCATGCATTTTTCATGCCAAAAATATTTTGGGAAATTTCAGTGGTCTAGGATGCGGGTTAATGCCCCTTTCAGGCTGCAAATGTTTTTGGGACATTCATAGCTCTCTGACACCGATATTGGTCCAACAACATTTTCTGGACTTTAGGGGGTCTAGGATGCCTGTAAACCCCTTTTTTGGGCCTCCAAAGTTTTCAACATTTTTGAAGGCCTAACATGTGCTTTAAGGCCTTTTCTTGAGCTGCCAACATTTTCTCAACTTTCAGGGGTGTAGGATGCATTTTTCGTGCCAAAAATATTTTTGGGAATTTCAGTGGCTGCAAATGTTTTTGGGACATTCAGAGCTCTCTGACACCATTTTTGGTCCAACAACATTTTCTGGACTTTAGGGGGTCTAGGATGCCTGTAAACCCCTTTTTGGGCCTCCAAAGTTTTCTAAATTTTTGCAGGCCTAAAATGCATTTTAATGCCTTTTTTTGGGCTGCTAACATATTCTGAACTTTCAAGGGTGTAGTATGAATTTTTCGTGCACAAAATATTTTTGGGAATTTCAGAGGTCTAGGATGTGGGTTAATGCCCCTTTCAGGTTGCACATGTTTTTGGGACATTCGGAGCTCTCTGACACCGTTTTTGATCCAACAACATTTTCTGGTCTTTAGGGGGTCTAGGATGCCTGTAAACCCCTTTTTTGGGCCTCCAAAGTTTTCTAAATTTTTGCAGGCCTAAAATGCATTTTAATGCCTTTTTTGGGCTGCTAACATTTTATGAACGTTCAGGGGTGTAGGATGCATTTTTAGTGGCAAAATATTTTTGGGAATTTCAGTGGTCTAGGATGCGGGTTAATACCCCTTTCAGGTTGCACATGTTTTTGGGACATTCGGAGTTCTCTGACACCATTTTTAGTCCCACAACATTTTCTGGACTTTAGGGGGTCCAGGATGCCTGTAAACGCCTTTTTTGGGCCTCCAAAGTTTTCTAAATTTTTGTAGGCCTAAAATGCATTTTAAGGCCTTCTTTGGGCTGCTAACATATTCTGAGTTTCAGGGGTATAGGATACATTTTTTGTGCACAAAATATTTTTTGGAATTTCAGAGGTCTAGGATGCGGGTTAATGCCCCTTTCAGGCTGCAAATGTTTTTGGGACATTCAGAGCTCTCTGACACCATTTTTGGTCCAACAACATTTTCTGGACTTTAGGGGGTCTAGGATGCCTGTAAACCCCTTTTTTGGGCCTCCAAAGTTTTTTTCAACATTTTTGAAGGCCTAACATGCATTTTAAGGCCTTTTCTTGAGCTGCCAACATTTTCTGAACTTTCAGGGGTGTAGGATGCATTTTTCGTGCCAAAAATATTTTTGTGAATTTCAGTGGTCTAGGATGCAGGTTAATGCCCCTTTCAGAGCTCCCTGACACCATTTTTGGTCCCACAACATTTTCTGGACTTTAGGGGGTCTAGGATGCCTGTAAACCCCTTTTTTGGGCCTCCAAAGTTTTCTAAATTTTTGTAGGCCTAAAATGCATTTTAAGGCCTTCTTTGGGCTGCTAACATATTCTGAGTTTCAGGGGTATAGGATGCATTTTTCGTGCACAAAATATTTTTAGGAATTTCAGAGGTCTAGGATGCGGGTTAATGCCCCTTTCAGGCTGCAGATGTTTTTGGGTCATTCAGAGCTCTCTGACACCATTTTTGGTCCAACAACATTTTCTGGACTTTAGGGGGTCTAGGATGCCTGTAAACCCCTTTTTTGGGCCTCCAAAGTTTTCCACATTTTGAAGGCCTAACATGCACTTTAAGGCCTTTTCTTGAGCTGCCAACATTTTCTGAACTTTCAGGGGTGTAGGATGCATTTTCCGTGCCAAAAATATGTTTGGGAATTTCAGTGGTCTAGGATGCGGGTTAATGCCCCTTTCAGAGCTCTCTGACACCGATTTTGGCCCAACAACATTTTCTGGACTTTAGGGGGTCTAGGATGCCTGTAAACCCCTTTTTTGGGTCTTCAAAGTTTTCAACATTTTTGCAGGTCTAAGATGCATTTTAAGGCCTTTTTTGAGCTGGCAACATTTCTGGGGTGTTTTCTGAACTTTCAGGGGTGTAGCATGCATTTTTCATGCCAAAAATATTTTGGGAAATTTCAGTGGTCTAGGATGCGGGTTAATGCCCCTTTCAGGCTGCAAATGTTTTTGGGACATTCATAGCTCTCTGACACCGATATTGGTCCAACAACATTTTCTGGACTTTAGGGAGTCTAGGATGCCTGTAAACCCCTTTTTTGGGCCTCCAAAGTTTTCAACATTTTTGAAGGCCTAACATGTGCTTTAAGGCCTTTTCTTGAGCTGCCAACATTTTCTCAACTTTCAGGGGTGTAGGATGCATTTTTCGTGCCAAAAATATTTTTGGGAATTTCAGTGGCTGCAAATGTTTTTGGGACATTCAGAGCTCTCTGACACCATTTTTGGTCCAACAACATTTTCTGGACTTTAGGGGGTCTAGGATGCCTGTAAACCCCTTTTTGGGCCTCCAAAGTTTTCTAAATTTTTGCAGGCCTAAAATGCATTTTAATGCCTTTTTTAGGCTGCTAACATTTTATGAACGTTCAGGGGTGTAGGATGCATTTTTAGTGGCAAAATATTTTTGGGAATTTCAGTGGTCTAGGATGCGGGTTAATGCCCCTTTCAGGTTGCACATGGTTTTGGGACATTCGGAGCTCTCTGACACCATTTTTAGTCCCACAACATTTTCTGGACTTTAGGGGATCTAGGATGCCTGTAAACGCCTTTTTTGGGCCTCCAAAGTTTTCTAAATTTTTGCAGGCCTAAAATGCATTTTAATGCCTTTTTTGGGCTGCTAACATATTCTGAACTTTCAAGGGTGTAGTATGAATTTTTCGTGCACAAAATATTTTTGGGAATTTCAGAGGTCTAGGATGTGGGTTAATGCCCCTTTCAGGTTGCACATGTTTTTGGGACATTCGGAGCTCTCAGACACCGTTTTTGATCCACCAACATTTTCTGGTCTTTAGGGGGTCTAGGATGCCTGTAAACCCCTTTTTTGGGCCTCCAAAGTTTTCTAAATTTTTGCAGGCCTAAAATGCATTTTAATGCCTTTTTTGGGCTGCTAACATTTTATGAACGTTCAGGGGTGTAGGATGCATTTTTAGTGGCAAAATATTTTTGGGAATTTCAGTGGTCTAGGATGCGGGTTAATGCCCCTTTCAGGTTGCACATGTTTTTGGGACATTCGGAGCTCTCTGACACCATTTTTAGTCCCACAACATTTTCTGGACTTTAGGGGGTCTAGGATGCCTGTAAACGCCTTTTTTGGGCCTCCAAAGTTTTCTAAATTTTTGTAGGCCTAAAATGCATTTTAAGGCCTT
Organism: Ambystoma mexicanum; assembly: GCF_040938575.1. NCBI lineage: Eukaryota > Metazoa > Chordata > Amphibia > Caudata > Ambystomatidae > Ambystoma > Ambystoma mexicanum. The sequence continues at coordinate 317,291,141 of NC_090931.1, read as the reverse complement.
CTTTGGGCTGCTAACATATTCTGAGTTTCAGGGGTATAGGATACATTTTTTGTGCACAAAATATTTTTTGGAATTTCAGAGGTCTAGGATGCGGGGTTAATGCCCTTTCAGGCTGCAAATGTTTTTGGGACATTCAGAGCTCTCTGACACCATTTTTGGTCCAACAACATTTTCTGGACTTTAGGGGGTCTAGGATGCCTGTAAACCCCTTTTTTGGGCCTCCAAAGTTTTCAACATTTTTGAAGGCCTAACATGCATTTTAAGGCCTTTTCTTGAGCTGCCAACATTTTCTGAACTTTCAGGGGTGTAGGATGCATTTTTCGTGCCAAAAATATTTTTGTGAATTTCAGTGGTCTAGGATGCAGGTTAATGCCCCTTTCAGAGCTCCCTGACACCATTTTTGGTCCCACAACATTTTCTGGACTTTAGGGGTCTAGGATGCCTGTAAACCCCTTTTTTGGGCCTCCAAAGTTTTCTAAATTTTTGTAGGCCTAAAATGCATTTTAAGGCCTTCTTTGGGCTGCTAACATATTCTGAGTTTCAGGGGTATAGGATGCATTTTTCGTGCACAAAATATTTTTAGGAATTTCAGAGGTCTAGGATGCGGGTTAATGCCCCTTTCAGGCTGCAGATGTTTTTGGGACATTCAGAGCTCTCTGACACCATTTTTGGTCCAACAACATTTTCTGGACTTTAGGGGGTCTAGGATGCCTGTAAACCCCTTTTTTGGGCCTCCAAAGTTTTCAACATTTTGAAGGCCTAACATGCATTTTAAGGCCTTTTCTTGAGCTGCCAACATTTTCTGAACTTTCAGGGGTGTAGGATGCATTTTTCGTGCCAAAAATATGTTTGGGAATTTCAGTGGTCTAGGATGCGGGTTAATGCCCCTTTCAGAGCTCTCTGACACCGATTTTGGTCCAACAACATTTTCTGGACTTTAGGGGGTCTAGGATGCCTGTAAACCCCTTTTTTGGGTCTTCAAAGTTTTCAACATTTTTGCAGGTCTAAGATGCATTTTAAGGCCTTTTTTGAGCTGGCAACATTTCTGGGGTGTTTTCTGAACTTTCAGGGGTGTAGCATGCATTTTTCATGCCAAAAATATTTTGGGAAATTTCAGTGGTCTAGGATGCGGGTTAATGCCCCTTTCAGGCTGCAAATGTTTTTGGGACATTCATAGCTCTCTGACACCGATATTGGTCCAACAACATTTTCTGGACTTTAGGGGGTCTAGGATGCCTGTAAACCCCTTTTTTGGGCCTCCAAAGTTTTCAACATTTTTGAAGGCCTAACATGTGCTTTAAGGCCTTTTCTTGAGCTGCCAACATTTTCTCAACTTTCAGGGGTGTAGGATGCATTTTTCGTGCCAAAAATATTTTTGGGAATTTCAGTGGCTGCAAATGTTTTTGGGACATTCAGAGCTCTCTGACACCATTTTTGGTCCAACAACATTTTCTGGACTTTAGGGGGTCTAGGATGCCTGTAAACCCCTTTTTGGGCCTCCAAAGTTTTCTAAATTTTTGCAGGCCTAAAATGCATTTTAATGCCTTTTTTTGGGCTGCTAACATATTCTGAACTTTCAAGGGTGTAGTATGAATTTTTCGTGCACAAAATATTTTTGGGAATTTCAGAGGTCTAGGATGTGGGTTAATGCCCCTTTCAGGTTGCACATGTTTTTGGGACATTCGGAGCTCTCTGACACCGTTTTTGATCCAACAACATTTTCTGGTCTTTAGGGGGTCTAGGATGCCTGTAAACCCCTTTTTTGGGCCTCCAAAGTTTTCTACATTTTTGCAGGCCTAAAATGCATTTTAATGCCTTTTTTGGGCTGCTAACATTTTATGAACGTTCAGGGGTGTAGGATGCATTTTTAGTGGCAAAATATTTTTGGGAATTTCAGTGGTCTAGGATGCGGGTTAATACCCCTTTCAGGTTGCACATGTTTTTGGGACATTCGGAGTTCTCTGACACCATTTTTAGTCCCACAACATTTTCTGGACTTTAGGGGGTCCAGGATGCCTGTAAACGCCTTTTTTGGGCCTCCAAAGTTTTCTAAATTTTTGTAGGCCTAAAATGCATTTTAAGGCCTTCTTTGGGCTGCTAACATATTCTGAGTTTCAGGGGTATAGGATACATTTTTTGTGCACAAAATATTTTTTGGAATTTCAGAGGTCTAGGATGCGGGTTAATGCCCCTTTCAGGCTGCAAATGTTTTTGGGACATTCAGAGCTCTCTGACACCATTTTTGGTCCAACAACATTTTCTGGACTTTAGGGGGTCTAGGATGCCTGTAAACCCCTTTTTTGGGCCTCCAAAGTTTTTTTCAACATTTTTGAAGGCCTAACATGCATTTTAAGGCCTTTTCTTGAGCTGCCAACATTTTCTGAACTTTCAGGGGTGTAGGATGCATTTTTCGTGCCAAAAATATTTTTGTGAATTTCAGTGGTCTAGGATGCAGGTTAATGCCCCTTTCAGAGCTCCCTGACACCATTTTTGGTCCCACAACATTTTCTGGACTTTAGGGGGTCTAGGATGCCTGTAAACCCCTTTTTTGGGCCTCCAAAGTGTTCTAAATTTTTGTAGGCCTAAAATGCATTTTAAGGCCTTCTTTGGGCTACTAACACATTCTGAGTTTCAGGGGTATAGGATGCATTTTTCGTGCACAAAATATTTTTAGGAATTTCAGAGGTCTAGGATGCGGGTTAATGCCCCTTTCAGGCTGCAGATGTTTTTGGGACATTCAGAGCTCTCTGACACCATTTTTGGTCCAACAACATTTTCTGGACTTTAGGGGGTCTAGGATGCCTGTAAACCCCTTTTTTGGGCCTCCAAAGTTTTCTAAATTTTTGCAGGCCTAAAATGCATTTTAATGCCTTTTTTGGGCTGCTAACATTTTATGAACGTTCAGGGGTGTAGGATGCATTTTTAGTGGCAAAATATTTTTGGGAATTTCAGTGGTCTAGAATGCGGGTTAATGCCCCTTTCAGGTTGCACATGTTTTTGGGACATTCGGAGCTCTCTGACACCATTTTTAGTCCCACAACATTTTCTGGACTTTAGGGGGTCTAGGATGCCTGTAAACGCCTTTTTTGGGCCTCCAAAGTTTTCTAAATTTTTGTAGGCCTAAAATTCATTTTAAGGCCTTCTTTGGGCTGCTAACATATTCTGAGTTTCAGGGGTATAGTATACATTTTTTGTGCACAAAATATTTTTTGGAATTTCAGAGGTCTAGGATGCGGGTTAATGCCCCTTTCAGGCTGCAAATGTTTTTGGGACATTCAGAGCTCTCTGACACCATTTTTGGTCCAACAACATTTTCTGGACTTTAGGGGGTCTAGGATGCCTGTAAACCCCTTTTTGGGCCTCCAAAGTTTTCTAAATTTTTGCAGGCCTAAAATGCATTTTAATGCCTTTTTTGGGCTGCTAACATATTCTGAACTTTCAAGGGTGTAGTATGAATTTTTCGTGCACAAAATATTTTTGGGAATTTCAGAGGTCTAGGATGTGGGTTAATGCCCCTTTCAGGTTGCACATGTTTTTGGGACATTCGGAGCTCTCTGACACCGTTTTTGATCCACCAAAATTTTCTGGTCTTTAGGGGGTCTAGGATGCCTGTAAACCCCTTTTTTGGGCCTCCAAAGTTTTCTAAATTTTTGCAGGCCTAAAATGCATTTTAATGCCTTTTTTGGGCTGCTAACATTTTATGAACGTTCAGGGGTGTAGGATGCATTTTTAGTGGCAAAATATTTTTGGGAATTTCAGTGGTCTAGGATGCGGGTTAATGCCCCTTTCAGGTTGCACATGTTTTTGGGACATTCGGAGCTCTCTGACACCATTTTTGATCCACCAACATTTTCTGGTCTTTAGGGGGTCTAGGATGCCCGTAAACGCCTTTTTTGGGCCTCCAAAGTTTTATAAATTTTTGTAGGCCTAAAATGCATTTTAAGGCCTTCTTTGGGCTGCTAACATATTCTGAACTTTCAGGGGTGTAGTATGAATTTTTCGTGCACAAAATATTTTTGGGAATTTTAGAGGTCTAGGATGCGGGTTAATGCCCCTTTCAGGCTGCAAATGTTTTTGGGACATTCAGAGCTCTCTGACACCATTTTTGGTCCAACAACATTTTCTGGACTTTAGGGGTTCTAGGATGCCTGTAAACCCCTTTTTTGGGCATCCAAAGTTTTCTAAATTTTTGCAGGCCTAAAATGCATTTTAATGCCTTTTTTGGGCTGCTAACATATTCTGAACTTTCAAGGGTGTAGTATGAATTTTTCGTGCACAAAATATTTTTGGGAATTTCAGAGGTCTAGGATGTGGGTTAATGCCCCTTTCAGGCTGCAAATGTTTTTGGGACATTCAGAGCTCTCTGACACCGTTTTTGATCCAACAACATTTTCTGGACTTTAGGAGGTCTAGGATGCCTGTAAACCCCTATTTTGTGCCTCCAAAGTTTTCAACATTTTTGAAGGCCTAACATGCATTTTAAGGCCTTTTCTTGAGCTGCCAACATTTTCTGAACTTTCAGGGGTGTAGGATGCATTTTTATTGCCAAAAATATTTTTGGGAATTTCAGTGGTCTAGGATGCGGGTTAATGCCCCTTTCAGGTTGCACATGTTTTTGGGACATTCGGAGCTCTCTGACACCGTTTTTGATCCACCAACATTTTCTGGACTTTAGGGGGTCTAGGATGCCTGTAAACCCCTTTTTTGGGTCTCCAAAGTTTTCAACATTTTTGCAGACCTAAGATGCATGTTAAGGCCTTTTTTGAGCTCACAACATTTCTTGGGTGTTTTCTGAACTTTCAGGGGTGTAGCATGCATTTTTCATGGTAAAAATATTTTGGGACATTTCAGTGGTCTAGGATGCGGGTTAATGCCCCTTTCAGGCTGCAGATGTTTTTGGGACATTCAGAGCTCTCTGACACCATTTTTGGTCCAACAACATTTTCTGCACTTTAGGGGGTCTAGGATGCCTGTAAACGCCTTTTTTGGGCCTCCAAATTTTTCTAAATTTTTTTAGACCTAAAATGCATTTTAAGGCCTTCTTTGGGCTGCTAACATATTCTGAGTTTCAGGGGTATAGGATGCATTTTTCGTGCACAAAATATTTTTGGGAATTTCAGAGGTCTAGGATGCGGGTTAATGCCCCTTTCAGGCTGCAAATGTTTTTGGGACATTCAGAGCTCTCTGACACCATTTTTGGTCCAACAACATTTTCTGGACTTTAGGGGGTCTAGGATGCCTGTAAACCCCTTTTTTGGGCCTCCAAAGTTTTCTAATTTTTTGCAGGCCTAAAATGCATTTTAATGACTTTTTTGGGCTGCTAACATATTCTGAATTTTCAGGGGTGTAGTATGAATTTTCTGTGCACAAAATATTTTTGGGAATTTCAGAGGTCTAGAATGCGGGTTAATGCCCCTTTCAGGCTGCAAATGTTTTTGGGACATTCAGAGCTTTCTGACACCGTTTTTGATCCAACAACATTTTCTGGACGTTAGGGGGTCTAGGATGCCTGTAAATCCCTTTTTTGGGCCTCCAAAGTTTTCAACGTTTTTGAAGGCCTAACATGCATTTTAAGGCCTTTTTTGGAGTTGCCAACATTTTCTGAACCTGCAGGGGTGTAGGATGCATTTTTCAGGGCAAAAATATTTTTGGCCATTTCAGTGGTCTAGGATGTGGGTTAATGCCCCTTTCAGGCTGCAAATGTTTTTGGGACATTCAGAGCTCTCTGACACCGATTCTGGTTCAACAACATTTTCTGGACTTTAGGGGGTCTAGGATGCCTGTAAACCCCTTTTTTGGGCCTCCAAAGTTTTCAACATTTTTGAAGGCCTAACATGCATTTTAAGGCCTTTTTTACAGTTACCAACATTTTCTTAACTTGCAGGGGTGTAGGATGCATTTTTCATGCCAAAAATATTTTTGGGAATTTCAGTGGTCTAGGATGCGGGTTAATGCCCCTTTCAGGCTGCAAATGTTTTGGGGACAATCAGAGCTCTCTGACACCGATTTTGGTCCAACAACATTTTCTGGACTTTAGGGGGTCTAGGATGCCTGTAAACCCCTTTTTTGGGCCTCCAAAGTTTTCAACATTTTTGAAGGCCTAACATGCATTTTAAGGCCTTTACTTGAGCTGCCAACATTTCTGGGGTGTTTTCTGAACTTTCAGGGGTGTAGCATGCATTTTTCATGGCAAAAATATTTTGGGAAATTTCAGTGGTCTAGGATGCGGGTTAATGCCCCTTTCAGGTTGCAAATGTTTTTGGGACATTCAGAGCTCTCTGACACCGTTTTTGATCCAACAACATTTTCTGGACCTGAAGGGGTCTAGGATGCCTGTAAACCCCTTTTTTGGGCCTCCAAAGTTTTCTAAATTTTTGCAGGCCTAAAATGCATTTTAATGCCTTTTTTGGGCTGCTAACATATTCTGAACTTTCAAGGGTGTAGTATGAATTTTTCGTGCACAAAATATTTTTGGGAATTTCAGAGGTCTAGGATGTGGGTTAATGCCCCTTTCAGGCTGCAAATGTTTTTGGGACATTCAGAGCTCTCTGACACCGTTTTTGATCCAACAACATTTTCTGGACTTTAGGAGGTCTAGGATGCCTGTAAACCCCTATTTTGTGCCTCCAAAGTTTTCAACATTTTTGAAGGCCTAACATGCATTTTAAGGCCTTTTCTTGAGCTGCCAACATTTTCTGAACTTTCAGGGGTGTAGGATGCATTTTTATTGCCAAAAATATTTTTGGGAATTTCAGTGGTCTAGGATGCAGGTTAATGCCCCTTTCAGAGCTCCCTGACACCATTTTTGGTCCAACAACATTTTCTGGACTTTAGGGGGTCTAGGATGCCTGTAAACCCCTTTTTTGGGTCTTCAAAGTTTTCAACATTTTTGCAGGTCTAAGATGCATTTTAAGGCCTTTTTTGAGCTGGCAACATTTCTGGGGTGTTTTCTGAACTTTCAGGGGTGTAGCATGCATTTTTCATGCCAAAAATATTTTGGGAAATTTCAGTGGTCTAGGATGCGGGTTAATGCCCCTTTCAGGCTGCAAATGTTTTTGGGACATTCATAGCTCTCTGACACCGATATTGGTCCAACAACATTTTCTGGACTTTAGGGAGTCTAGGATGCCTGTAAACCCCTTTTTTGGGCCTCCAAAGTTTTCAACATTTTTGAAGGCCTAACATGTGCTTTAAGGCCTTTTCTTGAGCTGCCAACATTTTCTCAACTTTCAGGGGTGTAGGATGCATTTTTCGTGCCAAAAATATTTTTGGGAATTTCAGTGGCTGCAAATGTTTTTGGGACATTCAGAGCTCTCTGACACCATTTTTGGTCCAACAACATTTTCTGGACTTTAGGGGGTCTAGGATGCCTGTAAACCCCTTTTTGGGCCTCCAAAGTTTTCTAAATTTTTGCAGGCCTAAAATGCATTTTAATGCCTTTTTTAGGCTGCTAACATTTTATGAACGTTCAGGGGTGTAGGATGCATTTTTAGTGGCAAAATATTTTTGGGAATTTCAGTGGTCTAGGATGCGGGTTAATGCCCCTTTCAGGTTGCACATGGTTTTGGGACATTCGGAGCTCTCTGACACCATTTATAGTCCCACAACATTTTCTGGACTTTAGGGGATCTAGGATGCCTGTAAACGCCTTTTTTGGGCCTCCAAAGTTTTCTAAATTTTTGCAGGCCTAAAATGCATTTTAATGCCTTTTTTGGGCTGCTAACATATTCTGAACTTTCAAGGGTGTAGTATGAATTTTTCGTGCACAAAATATTTTTGGGAATTTCAGAGGTCTAGGATGTGGGTTAATGCCCCTTTCAGGTTGCACATGTTTTTGGGACATTCGGAGCTCTCTGACACCGTTTTTGATCCACCAACATTTTCTGGTCTTTAGGGGGTCTAGGATGCCTGTAAACCCCTTTTTTGGGCCTCCAAAGTTTTCTAAATTTTTGCAGGCCTAAAATGCATTTTAATGCCTTTTTTGGGCTGCTAACATTTTATGAACGTTCAGGGGTGTAGGATGCATTTTTAGTGGCAAAATATTTTTGGGAATTTCAGTGGTCTAGGATGCGGGTTAATGCCCCTTTCAGGTTGCACATGTTTTTGGGACATTCGGAGCTCTCTGACACCATTTTTAGTCCCCCAACATTTTCTGGACTTTAGGGGGTCTAGGATGCCTGTAAACGCCTTTTTTGGGCCTCCAAAGTTTTCTAAATTTTTGTAGGCCTAAAATGCATTTTAAGGCCTTCTTTGGGCTGCTAACATATTCTGAGTTTCAGGGGTATAGGATACATTTTTTGTGCACAAAATATTTTTTGGAATTTCAGAGGTCTAGGATGCGGGGTTAATGCCCTTTCAGGCTGCAAATGTTTTTGGGACATTCAGAGCTCTCTGACACCATTTTTGGTCCAACAACATTTTCTGGACTTTAGGGGGTCTAGGATGCCTGTAAACCCCTTTTTTGGGCCTCCAAAGTTTTCAACATTTTTGAAGGCCTAACATGCATTTTAAGGCCTTTTCTTGAGCTGCCAACATTTTCTGAACTTTCAGGGGTGTAGGATGCATTTTTCGTGCCAAAAATATTTTTGTGAATTTCAGTGGTTTAGGATGCAGGTTAATGCCCCTTTCAGAGCTCCCTGACACCATTTTTGGTCCCACAACATTTTCTGGACTTTAGGGGGTCTAGGATGCCTGTAAACCCCTTTTTTGGGCCTCCAAAGTTTTCTAAATTTTTGTAGGCCTAAAATGCATTTTAAGGCCTTCTTTGGGCTGCTAACATATTCTGAGTTTCAGGGGTATAGGATGCATTTTTCGTGCACAAAATATTTTTAGTAATTTCAGAGGTCTAGGATGCGGGTTAATGCCCCTTTCAGGCTGCAGATGTTTTTGGGACATTCAGAGCTCTCTGACACCATTTTTGGTCCAACAACATTTTCTGGACTTTAGGGGGTCTAGGATGCCTGTAAACCCCTTTTTTGGGCCTCCAAAGTTTTCAACATTTTGAAGGCCTAACATGCATTTTAAGGCCTTTTCTTGAGCTGCCAACATTTTCTGAACTTTCAGGGGTGTAGGATGCATTTTTCGTGCCAAAAATATGTTTGGGAATTTCAGTGGTCTAGGATGCGGGTTAATGCCCCTTTCAGAGCTCTCTGACACCGATTTTGGTCCAACAACATTTTCTGGACTTTAGGGGGTCTAGGATGCCTGTAAACCCCTTTTTTGGGTCTTCAAAGTTTTCAACATTTTTGCAGGTCTAAGATGCATTTTAAGGCCTTTTTTGAGCTGGCAACATTTCTGGGGTGTTTTCTGAACTTTCAGGGGTGTAGCATGCATTTTTCATGCCAAAAATATTTTGGGAAATTTCAGTGGTCTAGGATGCGGGTTAATGCCCCTTTCAGGCTGCAAATGTTTTTGGGACATTCATAGCTCTCTGACACCGATATTGGTCCAACAACATTTTCTGGACTTTAGGGGGTCTAGGATGCCTGTAAACCCCTTTTTGGGCCTCCAAAGTTTTCAACATTTTTGAAGGCCTAACATGTGCTTTAAGGCCTTTTCTTGAGCTGCCAACATTTTCTCAACTTTCAGGGGTGTAGGATGCATTTTTCGTGCCAAAAATATTTTTGGGAATTTCAGTGGCTGCAAATGTTTTTGGGACATTCAGAGCTCTCTGACACCATTTTTGGTCCAACAACATTTTCTGGACTTTAGGGGGTCTAGGATGCCTGTAAACCCCTTTTTGGGCCTCCAAAGTTTTCTAAATTTTTGCAGGCCTAAAATGCATTTTAATGCCTTTTTTTGGGCTGCTAACATATTCTGAACTTTCAAGGGTGTAGTATGAATTTTTCGTGCACAAAATATTTTTGGGAATTTCAGAGGTCTAGGATGTGGGTTAATGCCCCTTTCAGGTTGCACATGTTTTTGGGACATTCGGAGCTCTCTGACACCGTTTTTGATCCACCAACATTTTCTGGTCTTTAGGGGGTCTAGGATGCCTGTAAACCCCTTTTTTGGGCCTCCAAAGTTTTCTAAATTTTTGCAGGCCTAAAATGCATTTTAATGCCTTTTTTGGGCTGCTAACATTTTATGAACGTTCAGGGGTGTAGGATGCATTTTTAGTGGCAAAATATTTTTGGGAATTTCAGTGGTCTAGGATGCGGGTTAATACCCCTTTCAGGTTGCACATGTTTTTGGGACATTCGGAGTTCTCTGACACCATTTTTAGTCCCACAACATTTTCTGGACTTTAGGGGGTCCAGGATGCCTGTAAACGCCTTTTTTGGGCCTCCAAAGTTTTCTAAATTTTTGTAGGCCTAAAATGCATTTTAAGGCCTTCTTTGGGCTGCTAACATATTCTGAGTTTCAGGGGTATAGGATACATTTTTTGTGCACAAAATATTTTTTGGAATTTCAGAGGTCTAGGATGCGGGTTAATGCCCCTTTCAGGCTGCAAATGTTTTTGGGACATTCAGAGCTCTCTGACACCATTTTTGGTCCAACAACATTTTCTGGACTTTAGGGGGTCTAGGATGCCTGTAAACCCCTTTTTTGGGCCTCCAAAGTTTTCAACATTTTTGAAGGCCTAACATGCATTTTAAGGCCTTTTCTTGAGCTGCCAACATTTTCTGAACTTTCAGGGGTGTAGGATGCATTTTTCGTGCCAAAAATATTTTTGTGAATTTCAGTGGTCTAGGATGCAGGTTAATGCCCCTTTCAGAGCTCCCTGACACCATTTTTGGTCCCACAACATTTTCTGGACTTTAGGGGGTCTAGGATGCCTGTAAACCCCTTTTTTGGGCCTCCAAAGTGTTCTAAATTTTTGTAGGCCTAAAATGCATTTTAAGGCCTTCTTTGGGCTACTAACATATTCTGAGTTTCAGGGGTATAGGATGCATTTTTCGTGCACAAAATATTTTTAGGAATTTCAGAGGTCTAGGATGCGGGTTAATGCCCCTTTCAGGCTGCAGATGTTTTTGGGACATTCAGAGCTCTCTGACACCATTTTTGGTCCAACAACATTTTCTGGACTTTAGGGGGTCTAGGATGCCTGTAAACCCCTTTTTTGGGCCTCCAAAGTTTTCTAAATTTTTGCAGGCCTAAAATGCATTTTAATGCCTTTTTTGGGCTGCTAACATTTTATGAACGTTCAGGGGTGTAGGATGCATTTTTAGTGGCAAAATATTTTTGGGAATTTCAGTGGTCTAGGATGCGGGTTAATGCCCCTTTCAGGTTGCACATGTTTTTGGGACATTCGGAGCTCTCTGACACCATTTTTAGTCCCACAACATTTTCTGGACTTTAGGGGGTCTAGGATGCCTGTAAACGCCTTTTTTGGGCCTCCAAAGTTTTCTAAATTTTTGTAGGCCTAAAATTCATTTTAAGGCCTTCTTTGGGCTGCTAACATATTCTGAGTTTCAGGGGTATAGTATACATTTTTTGTGCACAAAATATTTTTTGGAATTTCAGAGGTCTAGGATGCGGGTTAATGCCCCTTTCAGGCTGCAAATGTTTTTGGGACATTCAGAGCTCTCTGACACCATTTTTGGTCCAACAACATTTTCTGGACTTTAGGGGGTCTAGGATGCCTGTAAACCCCTTTTTGGGCCTCCAAAGTTTTCTAAATTTTTGCAGGCCTAAAATGCATTTTAATGCCTTTTTTGGGCTGCTAACATATTCTGAACTTTCAAGGGTGTAGTATGAATTTTTCGTGCACAAAATATTTTTGGGAATTTCAGAGGTCTAGGATGTGGGTTAATGCCCCTTTCAGGTTGCACATGTTTTTGGGACATTCGGAGCTCTCTGACACCGTTTTTGATCCACCAACATTTTCTGGTCTTTAGGGGGTCTAGGATGCCTGTAAACCCCTTTTTTGGGCCTCCAAAGTTTTCTAAATTTTTGCAGGCCTAAAATGCATTTTAATGGCTTTTTTGGGCTGCTAACATTTTATGAACGTTCAGGGGTGTAGGATGCATTTTTAGTGGCAAAATATTTTTGGGAATTTCAGTGGTCTAGGATGCGGGTTAATGCCCCTTTCAGGTTGCACATGTTTTTGGGACATTCGGAGCTCTCTGACACCATTTTTGATCCACCAACATTTTCTGGTCTTTAGGGGGTCTAGGATGCCCGTAAACGCCTTTTTTGGGCCTCCAAAGTTTTCTAAATTTTTGTAGGCCTAAAATGCATTTTAAGGCCTTCTTTGGGCTGCTAACATATTCTGAACTTTCAGGGGTGTAGTATGAATTTTTCGTGCACAAAATATTTTTGGGAATTTTAGAGGTCTAGGATGCGGGTTAATGCCCCTTTCAGGCTGCAAATGTTTTTGGGACATTCAGAGCTCTCTGACACCATTTTTGGTCCAACAACATTTTCTGGACTTTAGGGGTTCTAGGATGCCTGTAAACCCCTTTTTTGGGCATCCAAAGTTTTCTAAATTTTTGCAGGCCTAAAATGCATTTTAATGCCTTTTTTGGGCTGCTAACATATTCTGAACTTTCAAGGGTGTAGTATGAATTTTTCGTGCACAAAATATTTTTGGGAATTTCAGAGGTCTAGGATGTGGGTTAATGCCCCATTCAGGCTGCAAATGTTTTTGGGACATTCAGAGCTCTCTGACACCGTTTTTGATCCAACAACATTTTCTGGACTTTAGGAGGTCTAGGATGCCTGTAAACCCCTATTTTGTGCCTCCAAAGTTTTCAACATTTTTGAAGGCCTAACATGCATTTTAAGGCCTTTTCTTGAGCTGCCAACATTTTCTGAACTTTCAGGGGTGTAGGATGCATTTTTATTGCCAAAAATATTTTTGGGAATTTCAGTGGTCTAGGATGCGGGTTAATGCCCCTTTCAGGTTGCACATGTTTTTGGGACATTCGGAGCTCTCTGACACCGTTTTTGATCCACCAACATTTTCTGGACTTTAGGGGGTCTAGGATGCCTGTAAACCCCTTTTTTGGGTCTCCAAAGTTTTCAACATTTTTGCAGACCTAAGATGCATGTTAAGGCCTTTTTTGAGCTCACAACATTTCTTGGGTGTTTTCTGAACTTTCAGGGGTGTAGCATGCATTTTTCATGGTAAAAATATTTTGGGAAATTTCAGTGGTCTAGGATGCGGGTTAATGCCCCTTTCAGGCTGTAGATGTTTTTGGGACATTCAGAGCTCTCTGACACCATTTTTGGTCCAACAACATTTTCTGCACTTTAGGGGGTCTAGGATGCCTGTAAACGCCTTTTTTGGGCCTCCAAATTTTTCTAAATTTTTTTAGACCTAAAATGCATTTTAAGGCCTTCTTTGGGCTGCTAACATATTCTGAGTTTCAGGGGTATAGGATGCATTTTTCGTGCACAAAATATTTTTGGGAATTTCAGAGGTCTAGGATGCGGGTTAATGCCCCTTTCAGGCTGCAAATGTTTTTGGGACATTCAGAGCTCTCTGACACCATTTTTGGTCCAACAACATTTTGTGGACTTTAGGGGGTCTAGGATGCCTGTAAACCCCTTTTTTGGGCCTCCAAAGTTTTCTAATTTTTTGCAGGCCTAAAATGCATTTTAATGCCTTTTTTGGGCTGCTAACATATTCTGAATTTTCAGGGGTGTAGTATGAATTTTCTGTGCACAAAATATTTTTGGGAATTTCAGAGGTCTAGAATGCGGGTTAATGCCCCTTTCAGGCTGCAAATGTTTTTGGGACATTCAGAGCTTTCTGACACCGTTTTTGATCCAACAACATTTTCTGGACGTTAGGGGGTCTAGGATGCCTGTAAATCCCTTTTTTGGGCCTCCAAAGTTTTCAACGTTTTTGAAGGCCTAACATGCATTTTAAGGCCTTTTTTGGAGTTGCCAACATTTTCTGAACCTGCAGGGGTGTAGGATGCATTTTTCAGGGCAAAAATATTTTTGGGCATTTCAGTGGTCTAGGATGTGGGTTAATGCCCCTTTCAGGCTGCAAATGTTTTTGGGACATTCAGAGCTCTCTGACACCGATTCTGGTCCAACAACATTTTCTGGACTTTAGGGGGTCTAGGATGCCTGTAAACCCCTTTTTTGGGCCTCCAAAGTTTTCAACATTTTTGAAGGCCGAACATGCATTTTAAGGCCTTTTCTTGAGCTGCAAACATTTTCTGAACTTTCAGGGGTGTAGGATGTATTTTTAGTGCCAAAAATATTTTTGGGAATTTCAGTGGTCTGGGATGTGAGTTAATGCCCCTTTCAGGTTGCACATGTTTTTGGGACATTCAGAGCTCTCTGACACCGTTTTTGGTCCAACAAGATTTTCTGGACCTTAGGGGGTCTAGAATGCCTGTAAACCCCTTTTTTGGGCCTCCAAAGTTTTCAACATTTTTGAAGGCCTAACATGTGTTTTAAGGCCTTTTCTTGAGCTGCCAACATTTTCTCAACTTTCAGGGGTGTAGGATGCATTTTTCGTGCCAAAAATATTTTTGGGAATTTTAGTGGCTGCAAATGTTTTTGGGACATTCAGAGCTCTCTGACACCGTTTTTGATCCAACAACATTTTCTGGACTTTAGGAGGTCTAGGATGCCTGTAAACCCCTATTTTGTGCCTCCAAAGTTTTCAACATTTTTGAAGGCCTAACATGCATTTTAAGGCCTTTTCTTGAGCTGCCAACATTTTCTGAACTTGCAGGGGTGTAGGATGCATTTTTCATGGCAAATATATTTTTGGGAATTTCAGTGGTCTAGGATGCGGGTTAATGCCCCTTTCAGGTTGCACCTGTTTTTGGGACATTCGGAGCTCTCTGACACCGATTTTGGTCCAACAACATTTTCTGGACTTTAGGGGGTCTAGGATGCCTGTAAACCCCTTTTTTGGGCCTCCAAAGTTTTCTAAATTTTTGCAGGCCTAAAATGCATTTGAATGCATTTTTTGGGCTTCTAACATATTCTGAACTTTTAGGGGTAGTATACATTTTTCGTGAAAAAAATATTTTTGGGAATTTCAGAGGTCAAGGATGCCGGTTAATGCCCCTTTCAGGCTGCAAATGTTTTTGGGACATTCAGAGCTCTCTGACACTATTTTTGGTCCCACAACATTTTCTGGACTTTAGGGGGTCTAGGATGCCCGTAAACGCCTTTTTTGGGCCTCCAAAGTTTTCTAAATTTTTGTAGGCCTAAAATGCATTTTAAGGCCTTCTTTGGGCTGCTAACATATTCTGAACTTTCAGGGGTGTAGTATGAATTTTTCGTGCACAAAATATTTTTTGGAATTTCAGAGGTCTAGGATGCATTTCAAGGCCTTTTTTGACCTGGCAACATTTCTGGGGTGTTTTCTGAACTTTCAGGGGTGTAGCATGCATTTTTCATGGCAAAAATATTTTGGGAAATTTCAGTGGTCTAGGATGAGTGTTAATGCCCCTTTCAGGCTGCAAATGTTTTTGGGACATTCAGAGCTCTCTGACACCATTTTTGGTCCAACAACATTTTCTGGACTTTAGGGGGTCTAGGATGCCTGTAAACCCCTTTTTTGGGCCTCCAAAGTTTTCTAAATTTTTGCAGGCCTAAAATGCATTTTAATGCCTTTTTTGGGCTGCTAACATATTCTGAACTTTCAAGGGTGTAGTATGAATTTTTCGTGCACAAAATATTTTTGGGAATTTCAGAGGTCTAGGATGTGGGTTAATGCCCCTTTCAGGCTGCAAATGTTTTTGGGACATTCAGAGCTCTCTGACACCGTTTTTGATCCAACAACATTTTCTGGACTTTAGGAGGTCTAGGATGCCTGTAAACCCCTTTTTTGGGCCTCCAAAGTTTTCTAAATTTTTGTAGGCCTAAAATGCATTTTAAGGCCTTCTTTGGGCTGCTAACATATTCTGAGTTTCAGGGGTATAGGATGCATTTTTCGTGCACAAAATATTTTTAGGAATTTCAGAGGTCTAGGATGCGGGTTAATGCCCCTTTCAGGCTGCAGATGTTTTTGGGACATTCAGAGCTCTCTGACACCATTTTTGGTCCAACAACATTTTCTGGACTTTAGGGGGTCTAGGATGCCTGTAAACCCCTTTTTTGGGCCTCCAAAGTTTTCAACATTTTGAAGGCCTAACATGCATTTTAAGGCCTTTTCTTGAGCTGACAACATTTTCTGAACTTTCAGGGGTGTAGGATGCATTTTTCGTGCCAAAAATATGTTTGGGAATTTCAGTGGTCTAGGATGCGGGTTAATGCCCCTTTCAGAGCTCTCTGACACCGATTTTGGTCCAACAACATTTTCTGGACTTTAGGGGGTCTAGGATGCCTGTAAACCCCTTTTTTGGGTCTTCAAAGTTTTCAACATTTTTGCAGGTCTAAGATGCATTTTAAGGCCTTTCTTGAGCTGGCAACATTTCTGGGGTGTTTTCTGAACTTTCAGGGGTGTAGCATGCATTTTTCATGCCAGAAATATTTTGGGAAATTTCAGTGGTCTAGGTTGCGGGTTAATGCCCCTTTCAGGCTGCAAATGTTTTTGGGACATTCATAGCTCTCTGACACCGATATTGGTCCAACAACATTTTCTGGACTTTAGGGGGTCTAGGATGCCTGTAAACCCCTTTTTTGGGCCTCCAAAGTTTTCAACATTTTTGAAGGCCTAACATGTGCCTTAAGGCCTTTTCTTGAGCTGCCAACATTTTCTCAACTTTCAGGGGTGTAGGATGCATTTTTCGTGCCAAAAATATTTTTGGGAATTTCAGTGGCTGCAAATGTTTTTGGGACATTCAGAGCTCTCTGACACCATTTTTGGTCCAACAACATTTTCTGGACTTTAGGGGGTCTAGGATGCCTGTAAACCCCTTTTTGGGCCTCCAAAGTTTTCTAAATTTTTGCAGGCCTAAAATGCATTTTAATGCCTTTTTTGGGCTGCTAACATATTCTGAACTTTCAAGGGTGTAGTATGAATTTTTCGTGCACAAAATATTTTTGGGAATTTCAGAGGTCTAGGATGTGGGTTAATGCCCCTTTCAGGCTGCAAATGTTTTTGGGACATTCATAGCTCTCTGACACCGATATTGGTCCAACAACATTTTCTGGACTTTAGGGGGTCTAGGATGCCTGTAAACCCCTTTTTTGGGCCTCCAAAGTTTTCAACATTTTTGAAGGCCTAACATGTGCTTTAAGGCCTTTTCTTGAGCTGCCAACATTTTCTCAACTTTCAGGGGTGTAGAATGCATTTTTCGTGCCAAAAATATTTTTGGGAATTTCAGTGGCTGCAAATGTTTTTGGGACATTCAGAGCTCTCTGACACCATTTTTGGTCCAACAACATTTTCTGGACTTTAGGGGGTCTAGGATGCCTGTAAACCCCTTTTTGGGCCTCCAAAGTTTTCTAAATTTTTGCAGGCCTAAAATGCATTTTAATGCCTTTTTTGGGCTGCTAACATATTCTGAACTTTCAAGGGTGTAGTATGAATTTTTCGTGCACAAAATATTTTTGGGAATTTCAGAGGTCTAGGATGTGGGTTAATGCCCCTTTCAGGTTGCACATGTTTTTGGGACATTCGGAGCTCTCTGACACCGTTTTTGATCCACCAACATTTTCTGGTCTTTAGGGGGTCTAGGATGCCTGTAAACCCCTTTTTTGGGCCTCCAAAGTTTTCTAAATTTTTGCAGGCCTAAAATGCATTTTAATGCCTTTTTTGGGCTGCTAACATTTTATGAACGTTCAGGGGTGTAGGATGCATTTTTAGTGGCAAAATATTTTTGGGAATTTCAGTGGTCTAGGATGCGGGTTAATGCCCCTTTCAGGTTGCACGTGTTTTTGGGACATTCGGAGCTCTCTGACACCATTTTTAGTCCCACAACATTTTCTGGACTTTAGGGGCTCTAGGATGCCTGTAAACGCCTTTTTTGGGCCTCCAAAGTTTTCTAAATTTTTGTAGGCCTAAAATGCATTTTAAGGCCTTCTTTGGGCTGCTAACATATTCTGAGTTTCAGGGGTATAGGATACATTTTTTGTGCACAAAATATTTTTTGGAATTTCAGAGGTCTAGGATGCGGGTTAATGCCCTTTCAGGCTGCAAATGTTTTTGGGACATTCAGAGCTCTCTGACACCATTTTTGGTCCAACAACATTTTCTGGACTTTAGGGGGTCTAGGATGCCTGTAAACCCCTTTTTTGGGCCTCCAAAGTTTTCAACATTTTTGAAGGCCTAACATGCATTTTAAGGCCTTTTCTTGAGCTGCCAACATTTTCTGAACTTTCAGGGGTGTAGGATGCATTTTTCGTGCCAAAAATATTTTTGTGAATTTCAGTGGTCTAGGATGCAGGTTAATGCCCCTTTCAGAGCTCTCTGACACCATTTTTGGTCCAACAACATTTTCTGGACTTTAGGGGGTCTAGGATGCCTGTAAACCCCTTTTTTGGACCTCCAAAGTTTTCAACATTTTTGAAGGCCTAACATGCATTTTAAGGCCTTTTCTTGAGCTGCCAACATTTTCTGAACTTTCAGGGGTGTAGGATGCATTTTTTCGTGCCAAAAATATTTTTGGGTATTTCAGTGGTCTAGGATGTGGGTTAATGCCCCTTTCAGAGCTCTCTGACACCGATTTTGGTCCAACAACATTTTCTGGACTTTAGGGGGTCTAGGATGCCTGTAAACCCCTTTTTTGGGTCTCCAAAGTTTTCAACATTTTTGCAGGCCTAAGATGCATTTTAAGGCCTTTTTTGAGCTGCCAACATTTCTGTGGTGTTTTCTGAACTTTCAGGGGTGTAACATGCATTTTTCATTGCAAAACTATTTTGGGAAATTTCAGTGGTCTAGGATGCGGGTTAATGCCCCTTTCAGGCTGCAAATGTTTTTGGGACATTCAGAGCTCTCTGACACCATTTTTGGTCCCACAAAATTTTCTGGACTTTAGGGGGTCTAGGATGCCTGTAAATCCCTTTTTTGGGCCTCCAAAGTTTTCTAAATTTTTGTAGGCCTAAAATGCATTTTAAGGCCTTCTTTTGGCTGCTAACATATTCTGAGTTTCAGGGGTATAGGATGCATTTTTCGTGCACAAAATATTTTTGGGAATTTCAGAGGTCTAGGATGTGGGTTAATGCACCTTTCAGGCTGCAGAGGTTTTGGGGACATTCACAGCTCTCTGACACCGTTTTTGGTCCAACAACATTTTCTGGACCTTAAGGGGTCTAGGATGCCTGTAAACCCCTTTTTTGGGCCTCCAAAGTTTTCAACATTTTTGAAGGCCTAACATGCATTTTAAGGCCTTTTCTTGGGCTGCCAACATTTTCTCAACTTTCAGGGGTGTAGGATGCATTTTTCGTGCCAAAAATTTTTTGGGGAATTTCAGTGGCTGCAAATGTTTTTGGGACATTCAGAGCTCTCTGACACCATTTTTGGTCCCACAACATTTTCTGGACTTTAGGGGGTCTCGGATGCCTGTAAACCCCGCTTTTGGGCCTCCAAAGTTTTCTAAATTTTTGCAGGCCTAAAATGCATTTTAATGCCTTTTTTGGGGCTGCTAACATATTCTGAGCTTTCAGGGGTATAGGATGTATTTTTCGTGCACAAAATATTTTTGGGAATTTCAGAGGTCTAGGATGCGGGTTAATGCCCCTTTCAGGCGGCAAATGTTTTTGGGACATTCAGAGCTCTCTGACACCATTTTTGGTCCAACAACATTTTCTGGACTTTAGGGGGTCTAGGATGCCTGTAAACCCCTATTTTGTGCCTCCAAAGTTTTCAACATTTTTGAAGGCCTAACATGCATTTTAAGGCCTTTTCTTGAGCTGCCAACATTTTCTGAACTTTTAGGGGTGTAGGATGCATTTTTATTGCCAAAAATATTTTTGGGAATTTCAGTGGTCTAGGATGCGGGTTAATGCCCCTTTCAGGTTGCACATGTTGTTGGGACATTCGGAGCTCTCTGACACCGTTTTTTGATCCACCAACATTTTCTGGACTTTAGGGGGTCTAGGATGCCTGTAACCCCCTTTTTTGGGCCTCCAAAGTTTTCTAAATTTTTGCAGGCCTAAAATGCATGTGAATGCATTTTTTGGGCTTCTAACATATTCTGAACTTTTAGGGGTAGTATACATTTTTCGTGCACAAAATATTTTTGGGAATTTCAGAGGTCTAGGATGCCGGTTAATGCCCCTTTCAGGCTGCAAATGTTTTTGGGACATTCAGAGCTCTCTGACACCATTTTTGGTCCCACAACATTTTCTGGGCTTTAGGGGGTCTAGGATGCCTGTAAACGCCTTTTTTGGGCCTCCAAAGTTTTCTAAATTTTTGTAGGCCTAAAATGCATTTTGAGGCCTTCTTTGGGCTGCTAACATATTCTGAACTTTCAGGGGTGTAGTATGAATTTTTCGTGCACAAAATATTTTTGGGAATTTCAGAGGTCTAGGATGCGGGTTAATGCCCCTTTCAGGCTGCAAATATTTTTGGGACATTCAGAGCTCTCTGACACCATTTTTGGTCCAACAACATTTTCTGGACTTTAGGGGGTCTAGGATGCCTGTAAACCCCTTTTTTGGGCCTCCAAAGTTTTCTAAATTTTTGCAGGCCTAAAATGCATTTTAATGCCTTTTTTGGGCTGCTAACATATTCTGAACTTTCAGGGGTGTAGTATGAATTTTTCGTGCACAAAATATTTTTGGGAATTTTAGAGGTCTAGGATGCGGGTTAATGCCGCTTTCAGGATGCAAATGTTTTTGGGACATTCAGAGCTCTCTGACACCGTTTTTGATCCAACAACATTTTCTGGACTTTAGGAGGTCTAGGATGCCTGTAAACCCCTATTTTGCACCTCCAAAGTTTTCAACATTTTTGCAGGCCTAACATGCATTTTAAGGCCTTTTCTTGAGCTGCCAACATTTTATGAACGTTCAGGGGTGTAGGATGCATTTTTAGTGCCAAAATATTTTTGGGAATTTCAGTGGTCTAGGATGCGGGTTAATGCCCCTTTCAGGTTGCACATGTTTTTGGGACATTCGGAGCTCTCTGACACCATTTTTGGTCCAACAACATTTTCTGGACTTTAGGGGGTCTAGGATGCCTGTAAAACCCTTTTTTGGGTCTCCAAAGTTTTCAATATTTTTGCAGGCCTAAGATGTGTTTTAAGGCCTTTTCTTGAGCTGCCAACATTTTCTGACCTTTCAGGGGTGTAGGATGCATTTTTCGTGCCAAAAATATTTTTGGGAATTTCCGTGGTCTAGGATGCGGGTTAATGCCCCTTTCAGAGCTCTCTGACACCGATTTTGGTCCAACAACATTTTCTGGACTTTAGGGGGTCTAGGATGCCTGTAAACCCCTTTTTTGGGTCTCCAAAGTTTTCAACATTTTTGCAGGCCTAAGATGCATTTTAAGGCCTTTTTTGAGCTGGCAACATTTCTGTGGTGTTTTCTGAACTTTCAGGGGTGTAGCATGCTTTTTTCATGGCAAAAATATTTTGGGAAATTTCAGTGGTCTAGGATGCGGGTTAATGCCCCTTTCAGGCTGCACATGTTTTTGGGACATTCAGAGCTCTCTGACACCATTTTTGGTCCAACAACATTTTCTGGACTTTAGGGGGTCTAGGATGCCTGTAAAACCCTTTTTTGGGCCTCCAAAGTTTTCTAATTTTTTGCAGGCCTAAAATGCATTTTAATGCCTTTTTTGGGCTGCTAACATATTCTGAATTTTCAGGGGTGTAGTATGAATTTTCTGTGCACAAAATATTTTTGGGAATTTCAGAGGTTTAGAATGCGGGTTAATGCCCCTTTCAGGCTGCAAATGTTTTTGGGACATTCAGAGCTTTCTGACACCGTTTTTGATCCAACAACATTTTCTGGACGTTAGGGGGTCTAGGATGCCTGTAAATCCCTTTTTTGGGCCTCCAAAGTTTTCAACGTTTTTGAAGGCCTAACATGCATTTTAAGGCCTTTTTTGGAGTTGCCAACATTTTCTGAACCTGCAGGGGTGTAGGATGCATTTTTCAGGGCAAAAATATTTTTGGGCATTTCAGTGGTCTAGGATGTGGGTTAATGCCCCTTTCAGGCTTCAAATGTTTTTGGGACATTCAGAGCTCTCTGACACCGATTCTGGTCCAACAACATTTTCTGGACTTTAGGGGGTCTAGGATGCCTGTAAACCCCTTTTTTGGGCCTCCAAAGTTTTCAACATTTTTGAAGGCCGAACATGCATTTTAAGGCCTTTTCTTGAGCTGCAAACATTTTCTGAACTTTCAGGGGTGTAGGATGTATTTTTAGTGCCAAAAATATTTTTGGGAATTTCAGTGGTCTGGGATGCGAGTTAATGCCCCTTTCAGGTTGCACATGTTTTTGGGACATTCAGAGCTCTCTGACACCGTTTTTGGTCCAACAAGATTTTCTGGACCTTAGGGGGTCTAGAATGCCTGTAAACCCCTTTTTTGGGCCTCCAAAGTTTTCAACATTTTTGAAGGCCTAACATGTGTTTTAAGGCCTTTTCTTGAGCTGCCAACATTTTCTCAACTTTCAGGGGTGTAGGATGCATTTTTCGTGCCAAAAATATTTTTGGGAATTTCAGTGGCTGCAAATGTTTTTGGGACATTCAGAGCTCTCTGACACCGTTTTTGATCCAACAACATTTTCTGGACTTTAGGAGGTCTAGGATGCCTGTAAACCCCTATTTTGTGCCTCCAAAGTTTTCAACATTTTTGAAGGCCTAACATGCATTTTAAGGCCTTTTCTTGAGCTGCCAACATTTTCTGAACTTGCAGGGGTGTAGGATGCATTTTTCATGGCAAATATATTTTTGGGAATTTCAGTGGTCTAGGATGCGGGTTAATGCCCCTTTCAGGTTGCACATGTTTTTGGGACATTCGGAGCTCTCTGACACCGATTTTGGTCCAACAACATTTTCTGGACTTTAGGGGGTCTAGGATGCCTGTAAACCCCTTTTTTGGGCCTCCAAAGTTTTCTAAATTTTTGCAGGCCTAAAATGCATTTGAATGCATTTTTTGGGCTTCTAACATATTCTGAACTTTTAGGGGTAGTATGAATTTTTCGTGCACAAAATATTTTTTGGAATTTCAGAGGTCTAGGATGCATTGCAAGGCCTTTTTTGACCTGGCAACATTTCTGGGGTGTTTTCTGAACTTTCAGGGGTGTAGCATGCATTTTTCATGGCAAAAATATTTTGGGAAATTTCAGTGGTCTAGGATGCGTGTTAATGCCCCTTTCAGGCTGCAAATGTTTTTGGGACATTCAGAACTCTCTGACACCATTTTTGGTCCAACAACATTTTCTGGACTTTAGGGGGTCTAGGATGCCTGTAAACCCCTTTTTTGGGCCTCCAAAGTTTTCTAAATTTTTGCAGGCCTAAAATGCATTTTAATGCCTTTTTTGGGCTGCTTTCAGGGGTGTAGTATGAATTTTTCGTGCACAAAATATTTTTTGGAATTTCTGAGGTCTAGGATGTGGGTTAATGCCCCTTTCAGGCTGCAAATGTTTTTGGGACATTCAAAGCTCTCTGACACCGTTTTTGATCCAACAACATTTTCTGGACTTTAGGAGGTCTAGGATGCCTGTAAACCCTATTTTTGGGCCTCCAAAGTTTTCAACATTTTTGAAGGCCTAACATGCATTTTAAGGCCTTTTTTAGAGTTACCAACATTTTCTGAACTTGCAGGGGTGTAGGATGCATTTTTCATGCCAAAAATATTTTTGGGAATTTCAGTGGTCTAGGATGCGGGTTAATGCCCCTTTCAGGCTGCAAATGTTTTGGGGACAATCAGAGCTCTCTGACACCGTTTTTGGTCCAACAACATTTTCTGGACCTTAGGGGGTCTAGAATGCCTGTAAACCCTTTTTTTGGGCCTCCAAAGTGTTCAACATTTTTGAAGGCCTAACATGCATTTTAAGGCCTTTTCTTGAGCTGCCAACATTTTCTCAACTTTCAGGGGTGTAGGATGCATTTTTCGTGCCAATAATATTTTTGGGAATTTCAGTGGCTGCAAATGTTTTTGGGACATTCAGAGCTCTCTGACACCGTTTTTGGTCCAACAACATTTTCTGGACCTTAGGGGGTCTAGAATGCCTGTAAACCCCTTTTTTGGGCCTCCAAAGTTTTCAACATTTTTGAAGGCCTAACATTCATTTTAAGGCCTTTTTTTGAGCTGCCAACATTTTCTGAACTTTCAGGGGTGTAGGATGCATTTTTATTGCCAAAAATATTTTTGGGAATTTCAGTGGTCTAGGATGCGGGTTAATGCCCCTTTCAGGTTGCACATGTTTTTGGGACATTCGGAGCTCTCTGACACCGTTTTTGATCCACCAACATTTTCTGGACGTTAGGGGGTCTAGGATGCCTGTAAACCCCTTTTTTGGGCCTCCAAAGTTTTCTAAATTTTTGCAGGCCTAAAATGCATTTGAATGCATTTTTTGGGCTTCTAACATATTCTGAACTTTTAGGGGTAGTATACATTTTTCGTGCACAAAATATTTTTGGGAATTTCAGAGGTCTAGGATGCCGGTTAATGCCCCTTTCAGGCTGCAAATGTTTTTGGGACATTCAGAGCTCTCTGACACCATTTTTGGTCCCACAACATTTTCTGGACTTTAGGGGGTCTAGGATGCCTGTAAACGCCTTTTTTGGGCCTCCAAAGTTTTCTAAATTTTTGTAGGCCTAAAATGCATTTTAAGGCCTTCTTTGGGCTGCTAACATATTCTGAACTTTCAGGGGTGTAGTATGAATTTTTCGTGCACAAAATATTTTTGGGAATTTCAGAGGTCTAGGGTGCGGGTTAATGCCCCTTTCAGGCTGCAAATGTTTTTGGGACATTCAGAGCTCTCTGACACCATTTTTGTTACAACAATATTTTCTGGACTTTAGGGGGTCTAGGATGCCTGTAAAGCCCTTTTTTGGGCCTCCAAAGTTTTCTAAATTTTTGCAGGCCTAAAATGCATTTTAATGCCTTTTTTGGGCTGCTAACATATTCTGAACTTTCAGGGGTGTAGTATGAATTTTTCGTGCACAAAATATTTTTTGGAATTTCAGAGGTCTAGATGTGGGTTAATGCCCCTTTCAGGCTGCAAATGTTTTTGGGACATTCAGAGCTCTCTGACACCGTTTTTGATCCAACAACATTTTCTGGACTTTAGGAGGTCTAGGATGCCTGTAAACCCCTATTTTGTGCCTCCAAAGTTTTCAACATTTTTGAAGGCCTAACATGCATTTTAAGGCCTTTTCTTGAGCTGCCAACATTTTCTGAACTTGCAGGGGTGTAGGATGCATTTTTCATGCCAAAAATATTTTTGGGAATTTCAGTGGTCTAGGATGCGGGTTAATGCCCCTTTCAGGCTGCAAATGTTTTGGGGACAATCAGAGCTCTCTGACACCGATTTTGATCCAACAACATTTTCTGGACTTTAGGGGGTCTAGGATGCCTGTAAACCCCTTTTTTGGGCCTCCAAAGTTTTCAACATTTTTGAAGGCCTAACATGCATTTTAAGGCCTTTACTTGAGCTGCCAACATTTTCTCAACTTTCAGGGGTGTAGGATGCATTTTTCGTGCCAAAAATATTTTTGGGAATTTCAGAGGTCTAGGATGCGGGTTAATGCCCCTTTGAGGCTGCAAATGTTTTTGGGACATTTAGAGCTCTCTGACACCATTTTTGTTACAACAATATTTTCTGGACTTTAGGGGGTCTAGGATGCCTGTAAAGCCCTTTTTTGGGCCTCCAAAGTTTTCTAAATTTTTGCAGGCCTAAAATGCATTTTAATGTCTTTTTTGGGCTGCTAACATATTCTGAACTTTCAAGGGTGTAGTATGAATTTTTCTTGCACAAAATATTTTTGGGAATTTCAGAGGTCTAGGATGTGGGTTAATGCCCCTTTCAGGCTGCAAATGTTTTTGGGACATTCAGAGCTCTCTGACACCGTTTTTGATCCAACAACATTTTCTGGACTTTAGGAGGTCTAGGATGCCTGTAAACCCCTATTTTGTGCCTCCAAAGTTTTCAACATTTTTGAAGGCCTAACATGCATTTTAAGGCCTTTTCTTGAGCTGCCAACATTTACTGAACTTTCAGGGGTGTAGGATGCATTTTTATTGCCAAAAATATTTCTGGGAATTTCAGTGGTCTAGGATGCGGGTTAATGCCCCTTTCAGGTTGCACATGTTTTTGGGACATTCGGAGCTCTCTGACACCGTTTTTGATCCACCAACATTTTCTGGACTTTAGGGGGTCTAGGATGCCTGTAAACCCCTTTTTTGGGCCTCCAAAGTTTTCAACATTTTTGAAGGCCTAACATGCATTTTAAGGCCTTTTCTTGAGCTGCCAACATATTCTGAACTTTCAGGGGTGTAGTATGCATTTTTCGTGCACAACATATTTTTTGGAATTTCAGAAGTCTAGGATGCAGGTTAATGCCCCTTTCAGGCTGCACATGTTTTTGGGACATTCAGAGCTCTCTGACACCGTGTTTGATCCAACAACATTTTCTGGACTTTAGGGGGTCTAGGATGCCTGTAAACCCCTTTTTTGGGCCTCCAAAGATTTCAACATTTTTGAAGGCCTAACATGCATTTTAAGGCCTTTTCTTGAGCTGCCAACATTTTCTGAACTTTCAGGGGTGTAGGATGCATTTTTCGTGCCAAAAATATGTTTGGGAATTTCAGTGGTCTAGGATGCGGGTTAATGCCCCTTTCAGAGCTCTCTGACACCGATTTTGGTCCAACAACATTTTCTGGACTTTAGGGGGTCTAGGATGCCTGTAAACCCCTTTTTTGGGTCTTCAAAGTTTTCAACATTTTTGCAGGCCTAAAATGCATTTTAAGGCCTTTTTTGACCTGGCAACATTTCTGGGGTGTTTTCTGAACTTTCAGGGGTGTAGCATGCATTTTTCATGCCAAAAATATTTTGGGAAATTTCATTGGTCTAGGATGCGGGTTAATGCCCCTTTCAGGCTGCAAATTTTTTTGGGACATTCATAGCTCTCTGACACCGATATTGGTCCAAAAACATTTTCTGGACTTTAGGGGGTCTAGGATGCCTGTAAACCCCTTTTTTGGGCCTCCAAAGTTTTCAACATTTTTGAAGGCCTAACATGCGTTTTAAGGCCTTTTCTTGAGCTGCCAACATTTTCTCAACTTTCAGGGGTGTAGGATGCATTTTTCGTGCCAAAAATATTTTTGGGAATTTCAGTGGCTGCAAATGTTTTTGGGACATTCAGAGCTCTCTGACACCGTTTTTGGTCCAACAACATTTTCTGGACTTTAGGGGGTCTAGGATGCCTGTAAACCCCTTTTTTGGGCCTCCAAAGTTTTCTAAATTTTTGTAGGCCTAAAATGCATTTTAAGGCCTTCTTTGGGCTGCTAACATATTCTGAGCTTTCAGGGGTATAGGATGCATTTTTTGTGCACAAAATATTTTTGGGAATTTCAGAGGTCTAGGATGCGGGTTAATGCCCCTTTCAGGCTGCAAATATTTTTGGGACATTCAGAGCTCTCTGACACCATTTTTGGTCCAACAACATTTTCTGGACTTTAGGGGGTCTAGCATGCCTGTAAACCCCTTTTTTGGGCCTCCAAAGTTTTCAACATTTTTGAAGGCCTAACATGCATTTTAAGGCCTTTTCTTGAGCTGCCAACATTTTCTGAGCTTTCAGGGGTATAGGATGCATTTTTCGTGCACAAAATATTTTTGAGAATTTCAGAGGTCTAGGATGCGGGTTAATGCCGCTTTCAGGCTGCAAATATTTTTGGGACATTCAGAGCTCTCTGACACCATTTTTGGTCCAACAACATTTTCTGGACTTTAGGGGGTCTAGGATGCCTGTAAACCCCTTTTTTGGGTCTCCAAAGTTTTCAACATTTTTGCAGACCTAAGATGCATGTTAAGGCCTTTTTTGAGCTCGCAACATTTCTGGGGTGTTTTCTGAACTTTCAGGGGTGTAGCATGCATTTTTCATGCCAAAAATATTTTGGGAAATGTCAGTGGTCTAGGATGCGGGTTAATGCCCCTTTCAGGCTGCAAATGTTTTTGGGACATTCAGAGCTCTCTGACACCATTTTTGGTCCAACAACATTTTCTGGACTTTAGGGGGTCTAGGATGCCTGTAAACCCCTTTTTTGGGCCTCCAAAGTTTTCTAAATTTTTGCAGGCCGAAAATGCATTTTAATGCCTTTTTTGGGCTGCTAACATATTCTGAACTTTCAGGGGTGTAGTATGAATTTTTCGTGCACAAAATATTTTTGGGAATTTCAGAGGTCTAGGATGCGGGTTAATGCCCCTTTCAGGCTGCAAATGTTTTTGGGACATTCAGAGCTTTCTGACACCGTTTTTGATCCAACAACATTTTCTGGACTTTAGGAGGTCTAGGTTGCCTGTAAACCCCTATTTTGCGCCTCCAAAGTTTTCAACATTTTTGAAGGCCTAACATGCATTTTAAGGCCTTTTCTTGAGCTGTCAACATTTTCTGAACTTTCAGGGGTGTAGGATGTATTTTTAGTGCCAAAAATATTTTTGGGAATTTCAGTGGTCTGGGATGCGAGTTAATGCCCCTTTCAGGTTGCACATGTTTTTGGGACATTCAGAGCTCTCTGACACCGTTTTTGATCCACCAACATTTTCTGGACTTTAGGGGGTCTAGGATGCCTGTAAATCCCTTTTTTGGGCCTCCAAAGTTTTCAACATTTTTGAAATCCTAACATGCATTTTAAGGCCTTTTTTAGAGTTGCCAACATTTTCTGAACTTGCAGGGGTGTAGGATGCATTTTTCATGGCAAAAATATTTTTGGGAATTTCAGTGGTCTAGGATGCGGGTTAATGCCCCTTTCAGGCTGCAAATGTTTTTGGGACATTCAGAGCTCTCTGACACCATTTTTGGTCCAACAACATTTTCTGGACTTTAGGGGGTCTAGGATGCCTGTAAACCCCTTTTTTGGGCCTCCAAAGTTTTCAACATTTTTTTAGGCCTAACATGCATTTTAAAGCCTTTTCTTGAGATGCCAACATTTTCTGAACTTTCAGGGGTGTAGGATGCATTTTTCATGCCAAAAATATTTTTGGGAATTTCAGTGGTCTAGGATGCGGGTTAATGCCCCTTTCAGGCTGCAAATGTTTTGGGGACAATCAGAGCTCTCTGACACCGATTTTGGTCCAACAACATTTTCTGGACTTTAGGGGGTCTAGGATGCCTGTAAACCCCTTTTTTGGGCCTCCAAAGTTTTCAACATTTTTGAAGGCCTAACATGCATTTTAAGGCCTTTACTTGAGCTGCCAACATTTTCTCAACTTTCAGGGGTGTGGGGTGCATTTTTCGTGCCAAAAAATATTTTTGGGAATTTCAGAGGTCTAGGATGCGGGTTAATGCCCCTTTCAGGCTGCAAATGTTTTTGGGACATTCAGAGCTCTCTGACACCATTTTTGTTACAACAATATTTTCTGGACTTTAGGGGGTCTAGGATGCCTGTAAAGCCCTTTTTTGGGCCTCCAAAGTTTTCTAAATTTTTGCAGGCCTAAAATGCATTTTAATGCCTTTTTTGGGCTGCTAACATATTCTGAACTTTCAGGGGTGTAGTATGAATTTTTCGTGCACAAAATATTTTTTGGAATTTCAGAGGTCTAGATGTGGGTTAATGCCCCTTTCAGGCTGCAAATGTTTTTGGGACATTCAGAGTTCTCTGACACCGTTTTTGATCGAACAACATTTTCTGGACTTTAGGAGGTCTAGGATGCCTGTAAATCCCTTTTTTGGGCCTCCAAAGTTTTCAACATTTTTGAAGGCCTGACATGCATTTTAAGGCCTTTTTTAGAGTTACCAACATTTTCTGAACTTGCAGGGGTGTAGGATGCATTTTTCA
Organism: Ambystoma mexicanum; assembly: GCF_040938575.1. NCBI lineage: Eukaryota > Metazoa > Chordata > Amphibia > Caudata > Ambystomatidae > Ambystoma > Ambystoma mexicanum. Next base: position 317,261,382 of record NC_090931.1, on the reverse strand, counting down.
CGCCAAAAATATTTTTGGGAATTTCAGTGGTCTAGGATGCGGGTTAATGCCCCTTTCAGGCTGCAAATGTTTTGGGGACAATCAGAGCTCTCTGACACCGATTTTGGTCCAACAACATTTTCTGGACTTTAGGGGGTCTAGGATGCCTGTAAACCCCTTTTATGGGCCTCCAAAGTTTTCAACATTTTTGAAGGCCTAACATGCATTTTAAGGCCTTTACTTGAGCTGCCCACATTTTCTCAACTTTCAGTGGTGTAGGATGCATTTTTCGTGCCAAAAATATTTTTGGGAATTTCAGAGGTCTAGGATGCGGGTTAATGCCCCTTTCAGGCTGCAAATGTTTTTGGGACATTCAGAGCTCTCTGACACCATTTTTGTTACAACAATATTTTCTGGACTTTAGGGGGTCTAGGATGCCTGTAAAGCCCTTTTTTGGGCCTCCAAAGTTTTCTAAATTTTTGCAGGCCTAAAATGCATTTTAATGCCTTTTTTGGGCTGCTAACATATTCTGAACTTTCAAGGGTGTAGTATGAATTTTTCTTGCACAAAATATTTTTGGGAATTTCAGAGGTCTAGGATGTGGGTTAATGCCCCTTTCAGGCTGCAAATGTTTTTGGGACATTCAGAGCTTTCTGACACCGTTTTTGATCCAACAACATTTTCTGGACTTTAGGAGGTCTAGGTTGCCTGTAAACCCCTATTTTGCGCCTCCAAAGTTTTCAACATTTTTGAAGGCCTAACATGCATTTTAAGGCCTTTTCTTGAGCTGTCAACATTTTCTGAACTTTCAGGGGTGTAGGATGTATTTTTAGTGCCAAAAATATTTTTGGGAATTTCAGTGGTCTGGGATGCGAGTTAATGCCCCTTTCAGGTTGCACATGTTTTTGGGACATTCAGAGCTCTCTGACACCGTTTTTGATCCACCAACATTTTCTGGACTTTAGGGGGTCTAGGATGCCTGTAAATCCCTTTTTTGGGCCTCCAAAGTTTTCAACATTTTTGAAATCCTAACATGCATTTTAAGGCCTTTTTTAGAGTTGCCAACATTTTCTGAACTTGCAGGGGTGTAGGATGCATTTTTCATGGCAAAAATATTTTTGGGAATTTCAGTGGTCTAGGATGCGGGTTAATGCCCCTTTCAGGCTGCAAATGTTTTTGGGACATTCAGAGCTCTCTGACACCATTTTTGGTCCAACAACATTTTCTGGACTTTAGGGGGTCTAGGATGCCTGTAAACCCCTTTTTTGGGCCTCCAAAGTTTTCAACATTTTTTTAGGCCTAACATGCATTTTAAAGCCTTTTCTTGAGATGCCAACATTTTCTGAACTTTCAGGGGTGTAGGATGCATTTTTCATGCCAAAAATATTTTTGGGAATTTCAGTGGTCTAGGATGCGGGTTAATGCCCCTTTCAGGCTGCAAATGTTTTGGGGACAATCAGAGCTCTCTGACACCGATTTTGGTCCAACAACATTTTCTGGACTTTAGGGGGTCTAGGATGCCTGTAAACCCCTTTTTTGGGCCTCCAAAGTTTTCAACATTTTTGAAGGCCTAACATGCATTTTAAGGCCTTTACTTGAGCTGCCAACATTTTCTCAACTTTCAGGGGTGTGGGGTGCATTTTTCGTGCCAAAAAATATTTTTGGGAATTTCAGAGGTCTAGGATGCGGGTTAATGCCCCTTTCAGGCTGCAAATGTTTTTGGGACATTCAGAGCTCTCTGACACCATTTTTGTTACAACAATATTTTCTGGACTTTAGGGGGTCTAGGATGCCTGTAAAGCCCTTTTTTGGGCCTCCAAAGTTTTCTAAATTTTTGCAGGCCTAAAATGCATTTTAATGCCTTTTTTGGGCTGCTAACATATTCTGAACTTTCAGGGGTGTAGTATGAATTTTTCGTGCACAAAATATTTTTTGGAATTTCAGAGGTCTAGATGTGGGTTAATGCCCCTTTCAGGCTGCAAATGTTTTTGGGACATTCAGAGTTCTCTGACACCGTTTTTGATCGAACAACATTTTCTGGACTTTAGGAGGTCTAGGATGCCTGTAAATCCCTTTTTTGGGCCTCCAAAGTTTTCAACATTTTTGAAGGCCTGACATGCATTTTAAGGCCTTTTTTAGAGTTACCAACATTTTCTGAACTTGCAGGGGTGTAGGATGCATTTTTCACGCCAAAAATATTTTTGGGAATTTCAGTGGTCTAGGATGCGGGTTAATGCCCCTTTCAGGCTGCAAATGTTTTGGGGACAATCAGAGCTCTCTGACACCGATTTTGGTCCAACAACATTTTCTGGACTTTAGGGGGTCTAGGATGCCTGTAAACCCCTTTTATGGGCCTCCAAAGTTTTCAACATTTTTGAAGGCCTAACATGCATTTTAAGGCCTTTACTTGAGCTGCCCACATTTTCTCAACTTTCAGTGGTGTAGGATGCATTTTTCGTGCCAAAAATATTTTTGGGAATTTCAGAGGTCTAGGATGCGGGTTAATGCCCCTTTCAGGCTGCAAATGTTTTTGGGACATTCAGAGCTCTCTGACACCATTTTTGTTACAACAATATTTTCTGGACTTTAGGGGGTCTAGGATGCCTGTAAAGCCCTTTTTTGGGCCTCCAAAGTTTTCTAAATTTTTGCAGGCCTAAAATGCATTTTAATGCCTTTTTTGGGCTGCTAACATATTCTGAACTTTCAAGGGTGTAGTATGAATTTTTCTTGCACAAAATATTTTTGGGAATTTCAGAGGTCTAGGATGTGGGTTAATGCCCCTTTCAGGCTGCAAATGTTTTTGGGACATTCAGAGCTCTCTGACACCGTTTTTGATCCAACAACATTTTCTGGACTTTAGGAGGTCTAGGATGCCTGTAAACCCCTATTTTGTGCCTCCAAAGTTTTCAACATTTTTGAAGGCCTAACATGCATTTTAAGGCCTTTTCTTGAGCTGCCAACATTTACTGAACTTTCAGGGGTGTAGGATGCATTTTTATTGCCAAAAATATTTCTGGGAATTTCAGTGGTCTAGGATGCGGGTTAATGCCCCTTTCAGGTTGCACATGTTTTTGGGACATTCGGAGCTCTCTGACACCGTTTTTGATCCACCAACATTTTCTGGACTTTAGGGGGTCTAGGATGCCTGTAAACCCCTTTTTTGGGCCTCCAAAGTTTTCAACATTTTTGAAGGCCTAACATGCATTTTAAGGCCTTTTCTTGAGCTGCCAACATATTCTGAACTTTCAGGGGTGTAGTATGCATTTTTCGTGCACAACATATTTTTTGGAATTTCAGAAGTCTAGGATGCGGGTTAATGCCCCTTTCAGGCTGCACATGTTTTTGGGACATTCAGAGCTCTCTGACACCGTTTTTGATCCAACAACATTTTCTGGACTTTAGGGGGTCTAGGATGCCTGTAAATCCCTTTTTTGGGCCTCCAAAGATTTCAACATTTTTGAAGGCCTAACATGCATTTTAAGGCCTTTTCTTGAGCTGCCAACATTTTCTGAACTTTCAGGGGTGTAGGATGCATTTTTCGTGCCAAAAATATGTTTGGGAATTTCAGTGGCTAGGATGCGGGTTAATGCCCCTTTCAGAGCTCTCTGACACCGATTTTGGTCCAACAACATTTTCTGGACTTTAGGGGGTCTAGGATGCCTGTAAACCCCTTTTTTGGGTCTTCAAAGTTTTCAACATTTTTGCAGGCCTAAAATGCATTTTAAGGCCTTTTTTGACCTGGCAACATTTCTGGGGTGTTTTCTGAACTTTCAGGGGTGTAGCATGCATTTTTCATGCCAAAAATATTTTGGGAAATTTCATTGGTCTAGGATGCGGGTTAATGCCCCTTTCAGGCTGCAAATTTTTTTGGAACATTCATAGCTCTCTGACACCGATATTGGTCCAAAAACATTTTCTGGACTTTAGGGGGTCTAGGATGCCTGTAAACCCCTTTTTTGGGCCTCCAAAGTTTTCAACATTTTTGAAGGCCTAACATGCGTTTTAAGGCCTTTTCTTGAGCTGCCAACATTTTCTCAACTTTCAGGGGTGTAGGATGCATTTTTCGTGCCAAAAATATTTTTGGGAATTTCAGTGGCTGCAAATGTTTTTGGGACATTCAGAGCTCTCTGACACCGTTTTTGGTCCAACAACATTTTCTGGACTTTAGGGGGTCTAGGATGCCTGTAAACCCCTTTTTTGGGCCTCCAAAGTTTTCTAAATTTTTGTAGGCCTAAAATGCATTTTAAGGCCTTCTTTGGGCTGCTAACATATTCTGAGCTTTCAGGGGTATAGGATGCATTTTTTGTGCACAAAATATTTTTGGGAATTTCAGAGGTCTAGGATGCGGGTTAATGCCCCTTTCAGGCTGCAAATATTTTTGGGACATTCAGAGCTCTCTGACACCATTTTTGGTCCAACAACATTTTCTGGACTTTAGGGGGTCTAGCATGCCTGTAAACCCCTTTTTTGGGCCTCCAAAGTTTTCAACATTTTTGAAGGCCTAACATGCATTTTAAGGCCTTTTCTTGAGCTGCCAACATTTTCTGAGCTTTCAGGGGTATAGGATGCATTTTTCGTGCACAAAATATTTTTGAGAATTTCAGAGGTCTAGGATGCGGGTTAATGCCGCTTTCAGGCTGCAAATATTTTTGGGACATTCAGAGCTCTCTGACACCATTTTTGGTCCAACAACATTTTCTGGACTTTAGGGGGTCTAGGATGCCTGTAAACCCCTTTTTTGGGTCTCCAAAGTTTTCAACATTTTTGCAGACCTAAGATGCATGTTAAGGCCTTTTTTGAGCTCGCAACATTTCTGGGGTGTTTTCTGAACTTTCAGGGGTGTAGCATGCATTTTTCATGCCAAAAATATTTTGGGAAATGTCAGTGGTCTAGGATGCGGGTTAATGCCCCTTTCAGGCTGCAAATGTTTTTGGGACATTCAGAGCTCTCTGACACCATTTTTGGTCCAACAACATTTTCTGGACTTTAGGGGGTCTAGGATGCCTGTAAACCCCTTTTTTGGGCCTCCAAAGTTTTCTAAATTTTTGCAGGCCGAAAATGCATTTTAATGCCTTTTTTGGGCTGCTAACATATTCTGAACTTTCAGGGGTGTAGTATGAATTTTTCGTGCACAAAATATTTTTGGGAATTTCAGAGGTCTAGGATGCGGGTTAATGCCCCTTTCAGGCTGCAAATGTTTTTGGGACATTCAGAGCTTTCTGACACCGTTTTTGATCCAACAACATTTTCTGGACTTTAGGAGGTCTAGGTTGCCTGTAAACCCCTATTTTGCGCCTCCAAAGTTTTCAACATTTTTGAAGGCCTAACATGCATTTTAAGGCCTTTTCTTGAGCTGTCAACATTTTCTGAACTTTCAGGGGTGTAGGATGTATTTTTAGTGCCAAAAATATTTTTGGGAATTTCAGTGGTCTGGGATGCGAGTTAATGCCCCTTTCAGGTTGCACATGTTTTTGGGACATTCAGAGCTCTCTGACACCGTTTTTGATACACCAACATTTTCTGGACTTTAGGGGGTCTAGGATGCCTGTAAATCCCTTTTTTGGGCCTCCAAAGTTTTCAACATTTTTGAAATCCTAACATGCATTTTAAGGCCTTTTTTAGAGTTGCCAACATTTTCTGAACTTGCAGGGGTGTAGGATGCATTTTTCATGGCAAAAATATTTTTGGGAATTTCAGTGGTCTAGGATGCGGGTTAATGCCCCTTTCAGGCTGCAAATGTTTTTGGGACATTCAGAGCTCTCTGACACCATTTTTGGTCCAACAACATTTTCTGGACTTTAGGGGGTCTAGGATGCCTGTAAACCCCTTTTTTGGGCCTCCAAAGTTTTCAACATTTTTTTAGGCCTAACATGCATTTTAAAGCCTTTTCTTGAGATGCCAACATTTTCTGAACTTTCAGGGGTGTAGGATGCATTTTTCATGCCAAAAATATTTTTGGGAATTTCAGTGGTCTAGGATGCGGGTTAATGCCCCTTTCAGGCTGCAAATGTTTTGGGGACAATCAGAGCTCTCTGACACCGATTTTGGTCCAACAACATTTTCTGGACTTTAGGGGGTCTAGGATGCCTGTAAACCCCTTTTTTGGGCCTCCAAAGTTTTCAACATTTTTGAAGGCCTAACATGCATTTTAAGGCCTTTACTTGAGCTGCCAACATTTTCTCAACTTTCAGGGGTGTGGGGTGCATTTTTCGTGCCAAAAAATATTTTTGGGAATTTCAGAGGTCTAGGATGCGGGTTAATGCCCCTTTCAGGCTGCAAATGTTTTTGGGACATTCAGAGCTCTCTGACACCATTTTTGTTACAACAATATTTTCTGGACTTTAGGGGGTCTAGGATGCCTGTAAAGCCCTTTTTTGGGCCTCCAAAGTTTTCTAAATTTTTGCAGGCCTAAAATGCATTTTAATGCCTTTTTTGGGCTGCTAACATATTCTGAACTTTCAGGGGTGTAGTATGAATTTTTCACGCCAAAAATATTTTTGGGAATTTCAGTGGTCTAGGATGCGGGTTAATGCCCCTTTCAGGCTGCAAATGTTTTGGGGACAATCAGAGCTCTCTGACACCGATTTTGGTCCAACAACATTTTCTGGACTTTAGGGGGTCTAGGATGCCTGTAAACCCCTTTTATGGGCCTCCAAAGTTTTCAACATTTTTGAAGGCCTAACATGCATTTTAAGGCCTTTACTTGAGCTGCCCACATTTTCTCAACTTTCAGTGGTGTAGGATGCATTTTTCGTGCCAAAAATATTTTTGGGAATTTCAGAGGTCTAGGATGCGGGTTAATGCCCCTTTCAGGCTGCAAATGTTTTTGGGACATTCAGAGCTCTCTGACACCATTTTTGTTACAACAATATTTTCTGGACTTTAGGGGGTCTAGGATGCCTGTAAAGCCCTTTTTTGGGCCTCCAAAGTTTTCTAAATTTTTGCAGGCCTAAAATGCATTTTAATGCCTTTTTTGGGCTGCTAACATATTCTGAACTTTCAAGGGTGTAGTATGAATTTTTCTTGCACAAAATATTTTTGGGAATTTCAGAGGTCTAGGATGTGGGTTAATGCCCCTTTCAGGCTGCAAATGTTTTTGGGACATTCAGAGCTCTCTGACACCGTTTTTGATCCAACAACATTTTCTGGACTTTAGGAGGTCTAGGATGCCTGTAAACCCCTATTTTGTGCCTCCAAAGTTTTCAACATTTTTGAAGGCCTAACATGCATTTTAAGGCCTTTTCTTGAGCTGCCAACATTTACTGAACTTTCAGGGGTGTAGGATGCATTTTTATTGCCAAAAATATTTCTGGGAATTTCAGTGGTCTAGGATGCGGGTTAATGCCCCTTTCAGGTTGCACATGTTTTTGGGACATTCGGAGCTCTCTGACACCGTTTTTGATCCACCAACATTTTCTGGACTTTAGGGGGTCTAGGATGCCTGTAAACCCCTTTTTTGGGCCTCCAAAGTTTTCAACATTTTTGAAGGCCTAACATGCATTTTAAGGCCTTTTCTTGAGCTGCCAACATATTCTGAACTTTCAGGGGTGTAGTATGCATTTTTCGTGCACAACATATTTTTTGGAATTTCAGAAGTCTAGGATGCGGGTTAATGCCCCTTTCAGGCTGCACATGTTTTTGGGACATTCAGAGCTCTCTGACACCGTTTTTGATCCAACAACATTTTCTGGACTTTAGGGGGTCTAGGATGCCTGTAAATCCCTTTTTTGGGCCTCCAAAGTTTTCAACATTTCTGAAGGCCTAACATGCATTTTAAGGCCTTTTTTAGAGTTGCCAACATTTTCTGAACTTGCAGGGGTGTAGGATGCATTTTTCAAAACAAAAACATTTTTGGGAATTTCAGTGGTCTAGGATGCGGGTTAATGTCCCTTTCAGGCTGCAAATGTTTTTGGGACATTCAGAGCTCTCTGACACCGATTTTGGTCCAACAACATTTTCTGGACTTTAGGGGGTCTAGGATGCCTGTAAACCCCTTTTTTGGGTCTTCAAAGTTTTCAACATTTTTGCAGGCCTAAGATGCATTTTAAGGCCTTTTTTGAGCTGGCAACATTTCTGGGGTGTTTTCTGAACTTTCAGGGGTGTAGCATGCATTTTTCATGCCAAAAATATTTTGGGAAATTTCATTGGTCTAGGATGCGGGTTAATGCCCCTTTCAGGCTGCAAATTTTTTTGGGACATTCATAGCTCTCTGACACCGATATTGGTCCAAAAACATTTTCTGGACTTTAGGGGGTCTAGCATGCCTGTAAACCCCTTTTTTGGGCCTCCAAAGTTTTCAACATTTTTGAAGGCCTAACATGCGTTTTAAGGCCTTTTCTTGAGCTGCCAACATTTTCTCAACTTTCAGGGGTGTAGGATGCATTTTTCGTGCCAAAAATATTTTTGGGAATTTCAGTGGCTGCAAATGTTTTTGGGACATTCAGAGCTCTCTGACACCATTTTTGGTCCAACAACATTTTCTGGACTTTAGGGGGTCTAGGATGCCTGTAAACCCCTTTTTTGGGCCTCCAAAGTTTTCTAAATTTTTGTAGGCCTAAAATGCATTTTAAGGCCTTCTTTGGGCTGCTAACATATTCTGAGCTTTCAGGGGTATAGGATGCATTTTTTGTGCACAAAATATTTTTGGGAATTTCAGAGGTCTAGGATGCGGGTTAATGCCCCTTTCAGGCTGCAAATATTTTTGGGACATTCAGAGCTCTCTGACACCATTTTTGGTCCAACAACATTTTCTGGACTTTAGGTGGTCTAGCATGCCTGTAAACCCCTTTTTTGGGCCTCTAAAGTTTTCAACATTTTTGAAGGCCTAACATGCATTTTAAGGCCTTTTCTTGAGCTGCCAACATTTTCTGAGCTTTCAGGGGTATACGATGCATTTTTCGTGCACAAAATATTTTTGAGAATTTCAGAGGTCTAGGATGCGGGTTAATGCCGCTTTCAGGCTGCAAATATTTTTGGGACATTCAGAGCTCTCTGACACCATTTTTGGTCCAACAACATTTTCTGGACTTTAGGGGGTCTAGGATGCCTGTAAACCCCTTTTTTGGGTCTCCAAAGTTTTCAACATTTTTGCAGACCTAAGATGCATGTTAAGGCCTTTTTTGAGCTCGCAACATTTCTGGGGTGTTTTCTGAACTTTCAGGGGTGTAGCATGCATTTTTCATGCCAAAAATATTTTGGGAAATGTCAGTGGTCTAGGATGCGGGTTAATGCCCCTTTCAGGCTGCAAATGTTTTTGGGACATTCAGAGCTCTCTGACACCATTTTTGGTCCAACAACATTTTCTGGACTTTAGGGGGTCTAGGATGCCTGTAAACCCCTTTTTTGGGCCTCCAAAGTTTTCTAAATTTTTGCAGGCCGAAAATGCATTTTAATGCCTTTTTTGGGCTGCTAACATATTCTGAACTTTCAGGGGTGTAGTATGAATTTTTCGTGCACAAAATATTTTTGGGAATTTCAGAGGTCTAGGATGCGGGTTAATGCCCCTTTCAGGCTGCAAATGTTTTTGGGACATTCAGAGCTTTCTGACACCGTTTTTGATCCAACAACATTTTCTGGACTTTAGGAGGTCTAGGTTGCCTGTAAACCCCTATTTTGCGCCTCCAAAGTTTTCAACATTTTTGAAGGCCTAACATGCATTTTAAGGCCTTTTCTTGAGCTGTCAACATTTTCTGAACTTTCAGGGGTGTAGGATGTATTTTTAGTGCCAAAAATATTTTTGGGAATTTCAGTGGTCTGGGATGCGAGTTAATGCCCCTTTCAGGTTGCACATGTTTTTGGGACATTCAGAGCTCTCTGACACCGTTTTTGATCCACCAACATTTTCTGGACTTTAGGGGGTCTAGGATGCCTGTAAATCCCTTTTTTGGGCCTCCAAAGTTTTCAACATTTTTGAAATCCTAACATGCATTTTAAGGCCTTTTTTAGAGTTGCCAACATTTTCTGAACTTGCAGGGGTGTAGGATGCATTTTTCATGGCAAAAATATTTTTGGGAATTTCAGTGGTCTAGGATGCGGGTTAATGCCCCTTTCAGGCTGCAAATGTTTTTGGGACATTCAGAGCTCTCTGACACCATTTTTGGTCCAACAACATTTTCTGGACTTTAGGGGGTCTAGGATGCCTGTAAACCCCTTTTTTGGGCCTCCAAAGTTTTCTAAATTTTTGCAGGCCGAAAATGCATTTTAATGCCTTTTTTGGGCTAACATATTCTGAACTTTCAGGGGTGTAGTATGAATTTTTCGTGCACAAAATATTTTTGGGAATTTCAGAGGTCTAGGATGCGGGTTAATGCCCCTTTCAAGCTGCAAATGTTTTTGGGACATTCAGCGCTTTCTGACACCGTTTTTGATCCAACAACATTTTCTGGACTTTAGGAGGTCTAGGTTGCCTGTAAACCCCTATTTTGCGCCTCCAAAGTTTTCAACATTTTTGAAGGCCTAACATGCATTTTAAGGCCTTTTCTTGAGCTGTCAACATTTTCTGAACTTTCAGGGGTGTAGGATGTATTTTTAGTGCCAAAAATATTTTTGGGAATTTCAGTGGTCTGGGATGCGAGTTAATGCCCCTTTCAGGTTGCACATGTTTTTGGGACATTCAGAGCTCTCTGACACCGTTTTTGATCCACCAACATTTTCTGGACTTTAGGGGGTCTAGGATGCCTGTAAATCCCTTTTTTGGGCCTCCAAAGTTTTCAACATTTTTGAAATCCTAACATGCATTTTAAGGCCTTTTTTAGAGTTGCCAACATTTTCTGAACTTGCAGGGGTGTAGGATGCATTTTTCATGGCAAAAATATTTTTGGGAATTTCAGTGGTCTAGGATGCGGGTTAATGCCCCTTTCAGGCTGCAAATGTTTTTGGGACATTCAGAGCTCTCTGACACCATTTTTGGTCCAACAACATTTTCTGGACTTAAGGGGGTCTAGGATGCCTGTAAACCCCTTTTTTGGGCCTCCAAAGTTTTCAACATTTTTTTAGGCCTAACATGAATTTTAAAGCCTTTTCTTGAGATGCCAACATTTTCTGAACTTTCAGGGGTGTAGGATGCATTTTTCGTGCCAAAAATATTTTTGGGAATTTCAGTGGTCTAGGATGCGGTTTAATGCCCCTTTCAGAGCTCTCTGACACCGATTTTGGTCCAACAACATTTTCTGGACTTTAGGGGGTCTAGGATGCCTGTAAACCCCTTTTTTGGGCCTCCAAAGTTTTCAACATTTTTGCAGGCCTAAGATGCATTTTAAGGCCTTTTTTGAGCTGGCAACATTTCTGGGGTGTTTTCTGAACTTTCAGGGGTGTAGCATGCATTTTTCATGCCAAAAATATTTTGGGAAATTTCAGTGGTCTAGGATGCGGGTTAATGCCCCTTTCAGGCTGCAAATGTTTTTGGGACATTCAGAGCTCTCTGACACCGTTTTTGATCCAACAACATTTTCTGGACCTTAGGGGGTTTATAATGCCTGTAAACCCCTTTTTTGGGCCTCCAAAGTTTTCAACATTTTTGAAGGCCTAACATTCGTTTTAAGGCCTTTTCTTGAGCTGCCAACATTTTCTCAACTTTCAGGGGTGTAAGGATGCATTTTTTGTGCCAAAAATATTTTTGGGAATTTAAGTGGCTGCAAATGTTTTTGGGACATTCAGAGCTCTCTGACACCATTTTTGGTCCAACAACATTTTCTGGACTTTAGGGGGTCTAGGATGCATGTAAACGTCTTTTTTGGGCCTCCAAAGTTTTCAACATTTTTGAAGGCCTAACATGCATTTTAAGGCCTTTTCTTGAGCTGCCAACATTTTCTGAGCTTTCAGGGGTATAGGATGCATTTTTCGTGCACAAAATATTTTTGGGAATTTCAGAGGTCTAGGATGCGGGTTAATGCCCCTTTCAGGCTGCAAATATTTTTGGGACATTCAGAGCTCTCTGACAGCATTTTTGGTCCAACAACATTTTCTGGACTTTAGGGGGTCTAGGATGCCTGTAAACCCCTTTTTTGGGTCTCCAAAGTTTTCAACATTTTTGCAGACCTAAGATGCATGTTAAGGCCTTTTTGGAGCTCACAACATTTCTGGGGTGTTTTCTGAACTTTCAGGGGTGTAGCATGCATTTTTCATGCCAAAAATATTTTGGGAAATGTCAGTGGTCTAGGATGCGGGTTAATGCCCCTTTCAGGCTGCAAATGTTTTTGGGACATTCAGAGCTCTCTGACACCGTTTTTGGTCCAACAACATTTTCTGGACTTTAGGGGGTCTAGGATGCCTGTAAACCCCTTTTTTGGGCCTCCAAAGTTTTCTAAATTTTTGCAGGCCTAAAATGCATTTTAATGCCTTTTTTGGGCTGCTAACATATTCTGAACTTTCAGGGGTGTAGTATGAATTTTTCGTGCACAAAATATTTTTGGGAATTTCAAAGGTCTAGGATGCGGGTTAATGCCCCTTTCAGGCTGCACATGTTTTTGGGACATTCAGAGCTCTCTGACACCGTTTTTGATCCAACAACATTTTCTGGACTTTAGGGGGTCTAGGATGCCTGTAAATCCCTTTTTTGGGCCTCCAAAGTTTTCAACATTTCTGAAGGCCTAACATGCATTTTAAGGCCTTTTTTTAGAGTTGCCAACATTTTCTGAACTTGCAGGGGTGTAGGATGCATTTTTCAAAGCAAAAACATTTTTGGGAATTTCAGTGGTCTAGGGTGCGGGTTAATGCCCCTTTCAGGCTGCAAATGTTTTTGGGACATTCAGAGCTCTCTGACACCGATTTTGGTCCAACAACATTTTCTGGACTTTAGGGGGTCTAGGATGCCTGTAAACCCCTTTTTTGGGCCTCCAAAGATTTCAACATTTTTGAAGGCCTAACATGCATTTTAAGGCCTTTTCTTGAGCTGCCAACATTTTCTGAACTTTCAGGGGTGTAGGATGCATTTTTCGTGCCAAAAATATGTTTGGGAATTTCAGTGGTCTAGGATGCGGGTTAATGCCCCTTTCAGAGCTCTCTGACACCGATTTTGGTCCAACAACATTTTCTGGACTTTAGGGGGTCTAGGATGCCTGTAAACCCCTTTTTTGGGTCTCCAAAGTTTTCAACATTTTTGAAGGCCTAACATGCGTTTTAAGGCCTTTTCTTGAGCTGCCAACATTTTCTCAACTTTCAGGGGTGTAGGATGCATTTTTCGTGCCAAAAATATTTTTGGGAATTTCAGTGGCTGCAAATGTTTTTGGGACATTCAGAGCTCTCTGACACCATTTTTGGTCCAACAACATTTTCTGGACTTTAGGGGGTCTAGGATGCCTGTAAACCCCTTTTTTGGGCCTCCAAAGTTTTCTAAATTTTTGCAGGCCTAAAATGCATTTCAATGCCTTTTTTGGGCTGCTAACATATTCTGAACTTTCAGGGGTGTAGTATGAATTTTTTGTGCACAAAATATTTTTGGGAATTTCAGAGGTCTAGGATGCGGGTTAATGCCCCTTTCAGGCTGCAAATATTTTTGGGACATTCAGAGCTCTCTGACACCATTTTTGGTCCAACAACATTTTCTGGACTTTAGGGGGTCTAGGATGCCTGTAAACCCCTTTTTTGGGCCTCCAAAGTTTTCAACATTTTTTTAGGCCTAACATGCATTTTAAAGCTTTTTCTTGAGATGCCAACATTTTCTGAACTTTCAGGGGTGTAGGATACATTTTTCGTGCCAAAAATATTTTTGGGAATTTCAGTGGTCTAGGATGCGGTTTAATGCCCCTTTCAGAGCTCTCTGACACCGATTTTGGTCCAACAACATTTTCTGGACTTTAGGGGGTCTAGGATGCCTGTAAACCCCTTTTTTGGGCCTCCAAAGTTTTCAACATTTTTGCAGGCCTAAGATGCATTTTAAGGCCTTTTTTGAGCTGGCAACATTTCTGGGGTGTTTTCTGAACTTTCAGGGGTGTAGCATGCATTTTTCATGCCAAAAATATTTTGGGAAATTTCAGTGGTATAGGATGCGGGTTAATGCCCCTTTCAGGCTGCAAATGTTTTTGGGACATTCAGAGCTCTCTGACACCGTTTTTGATGCAACAACATTTTCTGGACCTTAGGGGGTTTATAATGCCTGTAAACCCCTTTTTTGGGCCTCCAAAGTTTTCAACATTTTTGAAGGCCTAACATTCGTTTTAAGGCCTTTTCTTGAGCTGCCAACATTTTCTCAACTTTCAGGGGTGTAAGGATGCATTTTTTGTGCCAAAAATATTTTTGGGAATTTAAGTGGCTGCAAATGTTTTTGGGACATTCAGAGCTCTCTGACACCATTTTTGGTCCAACAACATTTTCTGGACTTTAGGGGGTCTAGGATGCATGTAAACGCCTTTTTTGGGCCTCCAAAGTTTTCAACATTTTTGAAGGCCTAACATGCATTTTAAGGCCTTTTCTTGAGCTGCCAACATTTTCTGAGCTTTCAGGGGTATAGGATGCATTTTTCGTGCACAAAATATTTTTGGGAATTTCAGAGGTCTAGGATGCGGGTTAATGCCCCTTTCAGGCTGCAAATATTTTTGGGACATTCAGAGCTCTCTGACAGCATTTTTGGTCCAACAACATTTTCTGGACTTTAGGGGGTCTAGGATGCCTGTAAACCCCTTTTTTGGGTCTCCAAAGTTTTCTAAATTTTTGCAGGCCTAAGATGCATGTTAAGGCCTTTTTGGAGCTCACAACATTTCTGGGGTGTTTTCTGAACTTTCAGGGGTGTAGCATGCATTTTTCATGCCAAAAATATTTTGGGAAATGTCAGTGGTCTAGGATGCGGGTTAATGCCCCTTTCAGGCTGCAAATGTTTTTGGGACATTCAGAGCTCTCTGACACCATTTTTGGTCCAACAACATTTTCTGGACTTTAGGGGGTCTAGGATGCCTGTAAACCCCTTTTTTGGGCCTCCAAAGTTTTCTAAATTTTTGCAGGCCTAAAATGCATTTCAATGCCTTTTTTGGGCTGCTAACATATTCTGAACTTTCAGGGGTGTAGTATGAATTTTTCGTGCACAAAATATTTTTGGGAATTTCAGAGGTCTAGGATGCGGGTTAATGCCCCTTTCAGGCTGCACATGTTTTTGGGACATTCAGAGCTCTCTGACACCATTTTTGATCCAACAACATTTTCTGGACTTTAGGGGGTCTAGGATGCCTGTAAATCCCTTTTTTGGGCCTCCAAAGTTTTCAACATTTCTGAAGGCCTAACATGCATTTTAAGGCCTTTTTTTTAGAGTTGCCAACATTTTCTGAACTTGCAGGGGTGTAGGATGCATTTTTCAAAACAAAAACATTTTTGGGAATTTCAGTGGTCTAGGATGCGGGTTAATGCCCCTTTCAGGCTGCAAATGTTTTTGGGACATTCAGAGCTCTCTGACACCGATTTTGGTCCAACAACATTTTCTGGACTTTAGGGGGTCTAGGATGCCTGTAAACCCCTTTTTTGGGCCTCCAAAGATTTCAACATTTTTGAAGGCCTAACATGCATTTTAAGGCCTTTTCTTGAGCTGCCAACATTTTCTGAACTTTCAGGGGTGTAGGATGCATTTTTCGTGCCAAAAATATGTTTGGGAATTTCAGTGGTCTAGGATGCGGGTTAATGCCCCTTTCAGAGCTCTCTGACACCGATTTTGGTCCAACAACATTTTCTGGACTTTAGGGGGTCTAGGATGCCTGTAAACCCCTTTTTTGGGCCTCCAAAGTTTTCAACATTTTTGAAGGCCTAAAATGCATTTTAAGGCCTTCTTTGGGCTGCCAACATTTTCTCAGCTTTCAGGGGTATAGGATGCATTTTTCGTGCACAAAATATTTTTGGGAATTTCAGAGGTCTAGGATGCGGGTTAAAGCCCCTTTCAGGCTGCAAATGTTTTTGGGACATTCAGAGCTCTCTGACACCATTTTTGGTCCAACAACATTTTCTGGACTTTAGGGGGTCTAGGATGCCTGTAAACCCCTTTTTTGGGTCTCCAAAGTTTTCAACATTTTTGAAGACCTAAGATGCATGTTAAGGCCTTTTTTGAGCTCGCAACATTTCTGGGGTGTTTTCTGAACTTTCAGGGGTGTAGCATGCATTTTTCATGCCAAAAATATTTTGGGAAATGTCAGTGGTCTAGGATGCGGGTTAATGCCCCTTTCAGGCTGCAAATGTTTTTGGGACATTCAGAGCTCTCTGACACCATTTTTGGTCCAACAACATTTTCTGGACTTTAGGGGGTCTAGGATGCCTGTAAACCCCTTTTTTGAGCCTCCAAAGTTTTCTAAATTTTTGCAGGCCGAAAATGCATTTTAATGCCTTTTTTGGGCTGCTAACATATTCTGAACTTTCAGGGGTGTAGTATGAATTTTTCGTGCACAAAATATTTTTGGGAATTTCAGAGGTCTAGGATGCGGGTTAATGCCCCTTTCAGGCTGCAAATGTTTTTGGGACATTCAGAGCTCTCTGACACCGTTTTTGATCCAACAATATTTTCTGGACTTTAGGAGGTCTAGGATGCCTGTAAACCCCTATTTTGCGCCTCCAAAGTTTTCAACATTTTTGAAGGCCTAACATGCATTTTAAGGCCTTTTTTAGAGTTGCCAACATTTTCTGAACTTTCAGGGGTATAGGATGCATTTTTTGTGCACAAAATATTTTTGGGAATTTCAGTGGTCTAGGATGTGGGTTAATGCCCCTTTCAGGCTGCAAATGTTTTTGGGACATTCAGAGCTCTCTGACACCGATTTTGGTCCAACAACATTTTCTGGACTTTAGGGCGTCTAGGATGCCTGTAAACCCCTTTTTTGGGCCTCCAAAGTTTTCAACATTTTTGAAGGCCGAACATGCATTTTAAGGCCTTTTCTTGAGCTGCAAACATTTTCTGAACTTTCAGGGGTGTAGGATGTATTTTTAGTGCCAAAAATATTTTTGGGAATTTCAGTGGTCTGGGATGCGAGTTAATGCCCCTTTCAGGTTGCACATGTTTTTGGGACATTCAGAGCTCTCTGACACCGTTTTTGATCCACCAACATTTTCTGGACTTTAGGAGGTCTAGGATGCCTGTAAATCCCTTTTTTGGGCCTCCAAAGTTTTCAACATTTTTGCAGACCTAAGATGCATGTTAAGGCCTTTTTTGAGCTCGCAACATTTCTGGGGTGTTTTCTGAACTTTCAGGGGTGTAGCATGCATTTTTCATGCCAAAAATATTTTGGGAAATGTCAGTGGTCTAGGATGCGGGTTAATGCCCCTTTCAGGCTGCAAATGTTTTTGGGACATTCAGAGCTCTCTGACACCATTTTTGGTCCAACAACATTTTCTGGACTTTAGGGGGTCTAGGATGCCTGTAAACCCCTTTTTTGGGCCTCCAAAGTTTTCTAAATTTTTGCAGGCCGAAAATGAATTTTAATGCCTTTTTTGGGCTGCTAACATATTCTGAACTTTCAGGGGTGTAGTATGAATTTTTCGTGCACAAAATATTTTTGGGAATTTCAGAGGTCTATGATGCGGGTTAATGCCCCTTTCAGGCTGCAAATGTTTTTGGGACATTCAGAGCTCTCTGACACCGTTTTTGATCCAACAACATTTTCTGGACTTTAGGAGGTCTAGGATGCCTGTAAACCCCTATTTTGCGCCTCCAAAGTTTTCAACATTTTTGAAGGCCTAACATGCATTTTAAGGCCTTTTTTAGAGTTGCCAACATTTTCTGAACTTTCAGGGGTATAGGATGCATTTTTTGTGCACAAAATATTTTTGGGAATTTCAGTGGTCTAGGATGCGGGTTAATGCCCCTTTCAGGCTGCAGATGTTTTTGGGACATTCAGAGCTCTCTGACACCATTTTTGGTCCAACAACATTTTCTGGACTTTAGGGGGTCTAGGATGCCTGTAAACGCCTTTTTTGGGGCTCCAAATTTTTCTAAATTTTTTTAGGCCTAAAATGCATTTTAAGGCCTTCTTTGGGCTGCTAACATATTCTGAGTTTCAGGGGTATAGGATGCATTTTTCGTGCACAAAATATTTTTGGGAATTTCAGAGGTCTAGGATGCGGGTTAATGCCCCTTTCAGGCTGCAAATGTTTTTGGGACATTCAGAGCTCTCTGACACCATTTTTGGTCCAACAACATTTTCTGGACTTTAGGGCGTCTAGGATGCCTGTAAACCCCTTTTTTGGGCCTCCAAAGTTTTCTAATTTTTTGCAGGCCTAAAATGCATTTTAATGCCTTTTTTGGGCTGCTAACATATTCTGAATTTTCAGGGGTGTAGTATGAATTTTCCGTGCACAAAATATTTTTGGGAATTTCAGAGGTCTACAATGCGGGTTAATGCCCCTTTCAGGGTGCAAATGTTTTTGGGACATTCAGAGCTTTCTGACACCGTTTTTGATCCAACAACATTTTCTGGACGTTAGGGGGTCTAGGATGCCTGTAAATCCCTTTTTTGGGCCTCCAAAGTTTTCAACGTTTTTGAAGGCCTAACATGCATTTTAAGGCCTTTTTTAGAGTTGCCAACATTTTCTGAACTTGCAGGGGTGTAGGATGCATTTTTCAGGGCAAAAATATTTTTGGGCATTTCAGTGGTCTAGGATGTGGGTTAATGCCCCTTTCAGGCTGCAAATGTTTTTGGGACATTCAGAGCTCTCTGACACCGATTTTGGTCCAACAACATTTTCTGGACTTTAGGGCGTCTAGGATGCCTGTAAACCCCTTTTTTGGGCCTCCAAAGTTTTCAACATTTTTGAAGGCCGAACATGCATTTTAAGGCCTTTTCTTGAGCTGCAAACATTTTCTGAACTTTCAGGGGTGTAGGGTGTATTTTTAGTGCCAAAAATGTTTTTGGGAATTTCAGTGGTCTGGGATGCGAGTTAATGCCCCTTTCAGGTTGCACATGTTTTTGGGACATTCAGAGCTCTCTGACACCGTTTTTGATCCACCAACATTTTCTGGACTTTAGGGGGTCTAGGATGCCTGTAAATCCCTTTTTTGGGCCTCCAAAGTTTTCAACATTTTTGAAATCCTAACATGCATTTTAAGGCCTTTTTTAGAGTTGCCAACATTTTCTGAACTTGCAGGGGTGTAGGATGCATTTTTCATGGCAAAAATATTTTTGGGAATTTCAGTGGTCTAGGATGCGGGTTAATGCCCCTTTCAGGCTGCAAATGTTTTTGGGACATTCAGAGCTTTCTGACACCGTTTTTGATCCAACAACATTTTCTGGATTTTAGGGGGTCTAGGATGCCTGTAAACCCCTTTTTTGGGGCCTCCAAAGTTTTCTAATTTTTTGCAGGCCTAAAATGCATTTTAATGCCTTTTCTTGAGCTTCCAACATATTCTGAATTTTCAGGGGTGTAGTATGCATTTTTCGTGCACAAAATATTTTTGGGAATTTCAGAAGTCTAGGATGCGGGTTAATGCCCCTTTCAGGCTGCACATGTTTTTGGGACATTCAGAGCTCTCTGACACCGTTTTTGATCCAACAACATTTTCTGGACTTTAGGGGGTCTAGGATGCCTGTAAATCCCTTTTTTGGGCCTCCAAAGTTTTCAACATTTCTGAAGGCCTAACATGCATTTTAAGGCCTTTTTTAGAGTTGCCAACATTTTCTGAACTTGCAGGGGTGTAGGATGCATTTTTCAAAACAAAATTTTTTTGGGGAATTTCAGTGGTCTAGGATGCGGGTTAATGCCCATTTCAGGCTGCAAATGTTTTTGGGACATTCAGAGCTCTCTGACACCGATTTTGGTCCAACAACATTTTCTGGACTTTAGGGGGTCTAGGATGCCTGTAAACCCCTTTTTTGGGCCTCCAAAGATTTCAACATTTTTGAAGGCCTAACATGCATTTTAAGGCCTTTTCTTGAGCTGCCAACATTTTCTGAACTTTCAGGGGTGTAGGATGCATTTTTCGTGCCAAAAATATGTTTGGGAATTTCAGTGGTCTAGGATGCGGGTTAGTGCCCCTTTCAGAGCTCTCTGACACCGATTTTGGTCCAACAACATTTTCTGGACTTTAGGGGGTCTAGGATGCCTGTAAACCCCTTTTTTGGGCCTCCAAAGTTTTCAACATTTTTGAAGGCCTAACATGCGTTTTAAGGCCTTTTCTTGAGCTGCCAACATTTTCTCAACTTTCAGGGGTGTAGGATGCATTTTTCGTGCCAAAAATATTTTTGGGAATTTCAGTGGCTGCAAATGTTTTTGGGACATTCAGAGCTCTCTGACACCATTTTTGGTCCAACAACATTTTCTGGACTTTAGGGGGTCTAGGATGCCTGTAAACCCCTTTTTTGGGCCTCCAAAGTTTTCTAACTTTTTTGTAGGCCTAAAATGCATTTTAAGGCCTTCTTTGGGCTGCTAACATATTCTGAGCTATCAGGGGTATAGGATGCATTTTTTGTGCACAAAATATTTTTGGGAATTTCAGAGGTCTAGGATGCGGGTTAATGCCCCTTTCAGGCTGCAAATATTTTTGGGACATTCAGAGCTCTCTGACACCATTTTTGGTCCAACAACATTTTCTGGACATTAGGGGGTCTAGGATGCCTGTAAACCCCTTTTTTGGGTCTCCAAAGTTTTCAACATTTTTGCAGACCTAAGATGCATGTTAAGGCCTTTTTTGAGCTCACAACATTTCTGGGGTGTTTTCTGAACTTTCAGGGGTGTAGCATGCATTTTTCATGCCAAAAATATTTTGGGAAATGTCAGTGGTCTAGGATGCGGGTTAATGCCCCTTTCAGGCTGCAAATGTTTTTGGGACATTCAGAGCTCTCTGACACCATTTTTGGTCCAACAACATTTTCTGGACTTTAGGGGGTCTAGGATGCCTGTAAACCCCTTTTTTGGGCCTCCAAAGTTTTCTAAATTTTTGCAGGCCGAAAATGCATTTTAATGCCTTTTTTGGGCTGCTAACATATTCTGAACTTTCAGGGGTGTAGTATGAATTTTTCGTGCACAAAATATTTTTGGGAATTTCAGAGGTCTAGGATGCAGGTTAATGCCCCTTTCAGGCTGCAAATGTTTTTGGGACATTCAGAGCTTTCTGACACCGTTTTTGATCCAACAACATTTTCTGGACTTTAGGAGGTCTAGGTTGCCTGTAAACCCCTTTTTTGGGCCTCCAAAGTTTTCAACATTTCTGAAGGCCTAACATGCATTTTAAGGCCTTTTTTAGAGTTGCCAACATTTTCTGAACTTTCAGGGGTATAGGATGCATTTTTTGTGCACAAAATATTTTTGGGAATTTCAGTGGTCTAGGATGCGGGTTAATGCCCCTTTCAGGCTGCAGATGTTTTTGGGACATTCAGAGCTCTCTGACACCATTTTTGGTCCAACAACATTTTCTGGACTTTAGGGGGTCTAGGATGCCTGTAAATCCCTTTTTTGGGCCTCCAAAGTTTTCAACATTTCTGAAGGCCTAACATGCATTTTAAGGCCTTTTCTTGAGCTGCCAACATTTTCTGAACTTTCAGGGGTGTAGGATGCATTTTTCAAAACAAAAACATTTTTGGGAATTTCAGTGGTCTAGGATGCGGGTTAATGCCCCTTTCAGGCTGCAAATGTTTTTGGGACATTCAGAGTTCTCTGACACCGATTTTGGTACAACAACATTTTCTGGACTTTAGGGGGTCTAGGATGCCTGTAAACCCCTTTTTTGGGCCTCCAAAGATTTCAACATTTTTGAAGGCCTAACATGCATTTTAAGGCCTTTTCTTGAGCTGCCAACATTTTCTGAACTTTCAGGGGTGTAGGATGCATTTTTCGTGCCAAAAATATGTTTGGGAATTTCAGTGGTCTAGGATGCGGGTTAATGCCCCTTTCAGAGCTCTCTGACACCGATTTTGGTCCAACAACATTTTCTGGACTTTAGGGGGTCTAGGATGCCTGTAAACCCCTTTTTTGGGCCTCCAAAGTTTTCAACATTTTTGAAGGCCTAACATGCCTTTTAAAGCCTTTTCTTGAGCTGCCAACATTTTCTCAACTTTCAGGGGTGTAGGATGCATTTTTCGTGCCAAAAATATTTTTGGGAATTTCAGTGGCTGCAAATGTTTTTGGGACATTCAGAGCTCTCTGACACCATTTTTGGTCCAACAACATTTTCTGGACTTTAGGGGGTCTAGGATGCCTGTAAACCCCTTTTTTGGGCCTCCAAAGTTTTCTAAATTTTTGTAGGCCTAAAATGCATTTTAAGGCCTTCTTTGGGCTGCTAACATATTCTGAGCTTTCAGGGGTATAGGATGCATTTTTTGTGCACAAAATATTTTTGGGAATTTCAGAGGTCTAGGATGCGGGTTAATGCCCCTTTCAGGCTGCAAATATTTTTGGGACATTCAGAGCTCTCTGACACCATTTTTGGTCCAACAACATTTTCTGGACTTTAGGGGGTCTAGGATGCCTGTAAACCCCTTTTTTGGGCCTCCAAAGTTTTCAACATTTTTGAAGGCCTAACATGCATTTTAAGGCCTTTTCTTGAGCTGCCAACATTTTCTGAGCTTTCAGGGGTATAGGATGCATTTTTCGTGCACAAAATATTTTTGGGAATTTCAGAGGTCTAGGATGCGGGTTAATGCCCCTTTCAGGCTGCAAATATTTTTGGGACATTCAGAGCTCTCTGACACCATTTTTGGTCCAACAACATTTTCTGGACTTTAGGGGGTCTAGGATGCCTGTAAACCCCTTTTTTGGGTCTCCAAAGTTTTCAACATTTTTGAAGACCTAAGATGCATGTTAAGGCCTTTTTTGAGCTCGCAACATTTCTGGGGTGTTTTCTGAACTTTCAGGGGTGTAGCATGCATTTTTCATGCCAAAAATATTTTGGGAAATGTCAGTGGTCTAGGATGCGGGTTAATGCCCCTTTCAGGCTGCAAATGTTTTTGGGACATTCAGAGCTCTCTGACACCATTTTTGGTCCAACAACATTTTCTGGACTTTAGGGGGTCTAGGATGCCTGTAAACCCCTTTTTTGAGCCTCCAAAGTTTTCTACATTTTTGCAGGCCGAAAATGCATTTTAATGCCTTTTTTGGGCTGCTAACATATTCTGAACTTTCAGGGGTGTAGTATGAATTTTTCGTGCACAAAATATTTTTGGGAATTTCAGAGGTCTAGGATGCGGGTTAATGCCCCTTTCAGGCTGCAAATGTTTTTGGGACATTCAGAGCTCTCTGACACCGTTTTTGATCCAACAACATTTTCTGGACTTTAGGAGGTCTAGGATGCCTGTAAACCCCTATTTTGCGCCTCCAAAGTTTTCAACATTTTTGAAGGCCTAACATGCATTTTAAGGACTTTTTTAGAGTTGCCAACATTTTCTGAACTTTCAGGGGTATAGGATGCATTTTTTGTGCATAAAATATTTTTGGGAATTTCAGTGGTCTAGGATGCGGGTTAATGCCCCTTTCAGGCTGCAGATGTTTTTGGGACATTCAGAGCTCTCTGACACCATTTTTGGTCCAACAACATTTTCTGGACTTTAGGGGGTCTAGGATGCCTGTAAACGCCTTTTTTGGGCCTCCAAATTTTTCTAAATTTTTTTAGGCCTAAAATGCATTTTAAGGCCTTCTTTGGGCTGCTAACATATTCTGAGTTTCAGGGGTATAGGATGCATTTTTCGTGCACAAAATATTTTTGGGAATTTCAGAGGTCTAGGATGCGGGTTAATGCCCCTTTCAGGCTGCAAATGTTTTTGGGACATTCAGAGCTCTCTGACACCGTTTTTGATCCAACAACATTTTCTGGACGTTAGGGGGTCTAGGATGCCTGTAAATCCCTTTTTTGGGGCTCCAAAGTTTTCAACGTTTTTGAAGGCCTAACATGCATTTTAAGGCCTTTTTTAGAGTTGCCAACATTTTCTGAACTTGCAGGGGTGTAGGATGCATTTTTCAGGGCAAAAATATTTTTGGGCATTTCAGTGGTCTAGGATGTGGGTTAATGCCCCTTTCAGGCTGCAAATGTTTTTGGGACATTCAGAGCTCTCTGACACCGATTTTGGTCCAACAACATTTTCTGGACTTTAGGGCGTCTAGGATGCCTGTAAACCCCTTTTTTGGGCCTCCAAAGTTTTCAACATTTTTGAATGCCGAACATGCATTTTAAGGCCTTTTCTTGAGCTGCAAACATTTTCTGAACTTTCAGGAGTGTAGGATGTATTTTTAGTGCCAAAAATATTTTTGGGAATTTCAGTGGTCTGGGATGCGAGTTAATGCCCCTTTCAGGTTGCACATGTTTTTGGGACATTCAGAGCTCTCTGACACCGTTTTTGATCCACCAACATTTTCTGGACTTTAGGAGGTCTAGGATGCCTGTAAATCCCTTTTTTGGGCCTCCAAAGTTTTCAACATTTTTGCAGACCTAAGATGCACGTTAAGGCCTTTTTTGAGCTCGCAACATTTCTGGGGTGTTTTCTGAACTTTCAGGGGTGTAGCATGCATTTTTCATGCCAAAAATATTTTGGGAAATGTCAGTGGTCTAGGATGCGGGTTAATGCCCCTTTCAGGCTGCAAATGTTTTTGGGACATTCAGAGCTCTCTGACACCATTTTTGGTCCAACAACATTTTCTGGACTTTAGGGGGTCTAGGATGCCTGTAAACCCCTATTTTGCGCCTCCAAAGTTTTCAACATTTTTGAAGGCCTAACATGCATTTTAAGGCCTTTTTTAGAGTTGCCAACATTTTCTGAACTTTCAGGGGTATAGGATGCATTTTTTGTGCACAAAATATTTTTGGGAATTTCAGTGGTCTAGGATGCGGGTTAATGCCCCTTTCAGGCTGCAAATATTTTTGGGACATTCAGAGCTCTCTGACACCATTTTTGGTCCAACAACATTTTCTGGACTTTAGGGGGTCTAGGATGCCTGTAAACGCCTTTTTTGGGGCTCCAAATTTTTCTAAATTTTTTTAGGCCTAAAATGCATTTTAAGGCCTTCTTTGGGCTGCTAACAAATTCTGAGTTTCAGGGGTATAGGATGCATTTTTCGTGCACAAAATATTTTTGGGAATTTCAGAGGTCTAGGATGCGGGTTAATGCCCCTTTCAGGCTGCAAATGTTTTTGGGACATTCAGAGCTCTCTGATACCATTTTTGGTCCAACAACATTTTCTGGACTTTAGGGCGTCTAGGATGCCTGTAAACCCCTTTTTTGGGCCTCCAAAGTTTTCTAATTTTTTGCAGGCCTAAAATGCATTTTAATGCCTTTTTTGGGCTGCTAACATATTCTGAATTTTCAGGGGTGTAGTATGAATTTTCCGTGCACAAAATATTTTTGGGAATTTCAGAGGTCTACAATGCGGGTTAATGCCCCTTTCAGGGTGCAAATGTTTTTGGGACATTCAGAGCTTTCTGACACCGTTTTTGATCCAACAACATTTTCTGGACGTTAGGGGGTCTAGGATGCCTGTAAATCCCTTTTTTGGGCCTCCAAAGTTTTCAACGTTTTTGAAGGCCTAACATGCATTTTAAGGCCTTTTTTAGAGTTGCCAACATTTTCTGAACTTGCAGGGGTGTAGGATGCATTTTTCAGGGCAAAAATATTTTTGGGCATTTCAGTGGTCTGGGATGTGGGTTAATGCCCCTTTCAGGCTGCAAATGTTTTTGGGACATTCAGAGCTCTCTGACACCGATTTTGGTCCAACAACATTTTCTGGACTTAAGGGCGTCTAGGATGCCTGTAAACCCCTTTTTTGGGCCCCCAAAGTTTTCAACATTTTTGAAGGCCGAACATGCATTTTAAGGCCTTTTCTTGAGCTGCAAACATTTTCTGAACTTTCAGGGGTGTAGGATGTATTTTTAGTGCCAAAAATGTTTTTGGGAATTTCAGTGGTCTGGGATGCGAGTTAATGCCCCTTTCAGGTTGCACATGTTTTTGGGACATTCAGAGCTCTCTGACACCGTTTTTGATCCACCAACATTTTCTGGACTTTAGGGGGTCTAGGATGCCTGTAAATCCCTTTTTTGGGCCTCCAAAGTTTTCAACATTTTTGAAATCCTAACATGCATTTTAAGGCCTTTTCTTGAGCTGCCAACATATTCTGAATTTTCAGGGGTGTAGTATGCATTTTTCGTGCACAAAATATTTTTGGGAATTTCAGAAGTCTAGGATGCGGGTTAATGCCCCTTTCAGGCTGCAAATGTTTTTGGGACATTCAGAGCTTTCTGACACCATTTTTGATCCAACAACATTTTCTGGACTTTAGGGCGTCTAGGATGCCTGTAAACCCCTTTTTTGGGCCTCCAAAGTTTTCTAATTTTTTGCAGGCCTAAAATGCATTTTAATGCCTTTTCTTGAGCTGCCAACATATTCTGAATTTTCAGGGGTGTAGTATGCATTTTTCGTGCACAAAATATTTTTGGGAATTTCAGAAGTCTAGGATGCGGGTTAATGCCCCTTTCAGGCTGCACATGTTTTTGGGACATTCAGAGCTCTCTGACACCGTTTTTGATCCAACAACATTTTCTGGACTTTAGGGGGTCTAGGATGCCTGTAAATCCCTTTTTTGGGCCTCCAAACTTTTCAACATTTCTGAAGGCCTAACATGCCTTTTTTAGAGTTGCCAACATTTTCTGAACTTGCAGGGGTGTAGGATGCATTTTTCAAAACAAAAATTTTTTTGGGAATTTCAGTGGTCTAGGATGCGGGCTAATGCCCATTTCAGGCTGCAAATGTTTTTGGGACATTCAGAGCTCTCTGACACCGATTTTGGTCCAACAACATTTTCTGGACTTTAGGGGGTCTAGGATGCCTGTAAACCACTTTTTTGGGCCTCCAAAGATTTCAACATTTTTGAAGGCCTAACATGCATTTTAAGGCCTTTTCTTGAGCTGCCAACATTTTCTGAACTTTCAGGGGTGTAGGATGCATTTTTCGTGCCAAAAATATGTTTGGGAATTTCAGTGGTCTAGGATGCCGGTTAGTGCCCCTTTCAGAGCTCTCTGACACCGATTTTGGTCCAACAACATTTTCTGGACTTTAGGGGGTCTAGGATGCCTGTAAACCCCTTTTTTGGGCCTCCAAAGTTTTCAACATTTTTGAAGGCCTAACATGCGTTTTAAGGCCTTTTCTTGAGCTGCCAACATTTTCTCAACTTTCAGGGGTGTAGGATGCATTTTTCGTGCCAAAAATATTTTTGGGAATTTCAGTGGCTGCAAATGTTTTTGGGACATTCAGAGCTCTCTGACACCATTTTTGGTCCAACAACATTTTCTGGACTTTAGGGGGTCTAGGATGCCTGTAAACGCCTTTTTTGGGGCTCCAAATTTTTCTAAATTTTTTTAGGCCTAAAATGCATTTTAAGGCCTTTTTTAGAGTTGCCAACATTTTCTGAACTTTCAGGGGTATAGGATGCATTTTTCGTGCACAAAATATTTTTGGGAATTTCAGAGGTCTAGGATGCGGGTTAATGCCCCTTTCAGGCTGCAAATGTTTTTGGGACATTCAGAGCTTTCTGACACCGTTTTTGATCCAACAACATTTTCTGGACTTTAGGAGGTCTAGGTTGCCTGTAAACCCCTTTTTTGGGCCTCCAAAGTTTTCAACATTTTTGAAGGCCTAACATGCATTTTAAGGCCTTCTTTGGGCTGCTAACATATTCTGAGCTTTCAGGGGTATAGGATGCATTTTTTGTGCACAAAATATTTTTGGGAATTTCAGAGGTCTAGGATGCGGGTTAATGCCCCTTTCAGGCTGCAAATATTTTTGGGACATTCAGAGCTCTCTGACACCATTTTTGGTCCAACAACATTTTCTGGACTTTAGGGGGTCTAGGATGCCTGTAAACCCCTTTTTTGGGCCTCCAAAGTTTTCAACATTTTTGAAGGCCTAACATGCATTTTAAGGCCTTTTCTTGAGCTGCCAACATTTTCTGAGCTTTCAGGGGTATAGGATGCATTTTTCGTGCACAAAATATTTTTGGGAATTTCAGAGGTCTAGGATGCGGGTTAATGCCCCTTTCAGGCTGCAAATATTTTTGGGACATTCAGAGCTCTCTGACACCATTTTTGGTCCAACAACATTTTCTGGACTTTAGGGGGTCTAGGATGCCTGTAAACCCCTTTTTTGGGTCTCCAAAGTTTTCAACATTTTTGAAGACCTAAGATGCATGTTAAGGCCTTTTTTGAGCTCGCAACATTTCTGGGGTGTTTTCTGAACTTTCAGGGGTGTAGCATGCATTTTTCATGCCAAAAATATTTTGGGAAATGTCAGTGGTCTAGGATGCGGGTTAATGCCCCTTTCAGGCTGCAAATGTTTTTGGGACATTCAGAGCTCTCTGACACCATTTTTGGTCCAACAACATTTTCTGGACTTTAGGGGGTCTAGGATGCCTGTAAACCCCTTTTTTGAGCCTCCAAAGTTTTCTACATTTTTGCAGGCCGAAAATGCATTTTAATGCCTTTTTTGGGCTGCTAACATATTCTGAACTTTCAGGGGTGTAGTATGAATTTTTCGTGCACAAAATATTTTTGGGAATTTCAGAGGTCTAGGATGCGGGTTAATGCCCCTTTCAGGCTGCAAATGTTTTTGGGACATTCAGAGCTCTCTGACACCGTTTTTGATCCAACAACATTTTCTGGACTTTAGGAGGTCTAGGATGCCTGTAAACCCCTATTTTGCGCCTCCAAAGTTTTCAACATTTTTGAAGGCCTAACATGCATTTTAAGGACTTTTTTAGAGTTGCCAACATTTTCTGAACTTTCAGGGGTATAGGATGCATTTTTTGTGCATAAAATATTTTTGGGAATTTCAGTGGTCTAGGATGCGGGTTAATGCCCCTTTCAGGCTGCAGATGTTTTTGGGACATTCAGAGCTCTCTGACACCATTTTTGGTCCAACAACATTTTCTGGACTTTAGGGGGTCTAGGATGCCTGTAAACGCCTTTTTTGGGCCTCCAAATTTTTCTAAATTTTTTTAGGCCTAAAATGCATTTTAAGGCCTTCTTTGGGCTGCTAACATATTCTGAGTTTCAGGGGTATAGGATGCATTTTTCGTGCACAAAATATTTTTGGGAATTTCAGAGGTCTAGGATGCGGGTTAATGCCCCTTTCAGGCTGCAAATGTTTTTGGGACATTCAGAGCTCTCTGACACCGTTTTTGATCCAACAACATTTTCTGGACGTTAGGGGGTCTAGGATGCCTGTAAATCCCTTTTTTGGGGCTCCAAAGTTTTCAACGTTTTTGAAGGCCTAACATGCATTTTAAGGCCTTTTTTAGAGTTGCCAACATTTTCTGAACTTGCAGGGGTGTAGGATGCATTTTTCAGGGCAAAAATATTTTTGGGCATTTCAGTGGTCTAGGATGTGGGTTAATGCCCCTTTCAGGCTGCAAATGTTTTTGGGACATTCAGAGCTCTCTGACACCGATTTTGGTCCAACAACATTTTCTGGACTTTAGGGCGTCTAGGATGCCTGTAAACCCCTTTTTTGGGCCTCCAAAGTTTTCAACATTTTTGAATGCCGAACATGCATTTTAAGGCCTTTTCTTGAGCTGCAAACATTTTCTGAACTTTCAGGAGTGTAGGATGTATTTTTAGTGCCAAAAATATTTTTGGGAATTTCAGTGGTCTGGGATGCGAGTTAATGCCCCTTTCAGGTTGCACATGTTTTTGGGACATTCAGAGCTCTCTGACACCGTTTTTGATCCACCAACATTTTCTGGACTTTAGGAGGTCTAGGATGCCTGTAAATCCCTTTTTTGGGCCTCCAAAGTTTTCAACATTTTTGCAGACCTAAGATGCACGTTAAGGCCTTTTTTGAGCTCGCAACATTTCTGGGGTGTTTTCTGAACTTTCAGGGGTGTAGCATGCATTTTTCATGCCAAAAATATTTTGGGAAATGTCAGTGGTCTAGGATGCGGGTTAATGCCCCTTTCAGGCTGCAAATGTTTTTGGGACATTCAGAGCTCTCTGACACCATTTTTGGTCCAACAACATTTTCTGGACTTTAGGGGGTCTAGGATGCCTGTAAACCCCTATTTTGCGCCTCCAAAGTTTTCAACATTTTTGAAGGCCTAACATGCATTTTAAGGCCTTTTTTAGAGTTGCCAACATTTTCTGAACTTTCAGGGGTATAGGATGCATTTTTTGTGCACAAAATATTTTTGGGAATTTCAGTGGTCTAGGATGCGGGTTAATGCCCCTTTCAGGCTGCAAATATTTTTGGGACATTCAGAGCTCTCTGACACCATTTTTGGTCCAACAACATTTTCTGGACTTTAGGGGGTCTAGGATGCCTGTAAACGCCTTTTTTGGGGCTCCAAATTTTTCTAAATTTTTTTAGGCCTAAAATGCATTTTAAGGCCTTCTTTGGGCTGCTAACAAATTCTGAGTTTCAGGGGTATAGGATGCATTTTTCGTGCACAAAATATTTTTGGGAATTTCAGAGGTCTAGGATGCGGGTTAATGCCCCTTTCAGGCTGCAAATGTTTTTGGGACATTCAGAGCTCTCTGATACCATTTTTGGTCCAACAACATTTTCTGGACTTTAGGGCGTCTAGGATGCCTGTAAACCCCTTTTTTGGGCCTCCAAAGTTTTCTAATTTTTTGCAGGCCTAAAATGCATTTTAATGCCTTTTTTGGGCTGCTAACATATTCTGAATTTTCAGGGGTGTAGTATGAATTTTCCGTGCACAAAATATTTTTGGGAATTTCAGAGGTCTACAATGCGGGTTAATGCCCCTTTCAGGGTGCAAATGTTTTTGGGACATTCAGAGCTTTCTGACACCGTTTTTGATCCAACAACATTTTCTGGACGTTAGGGGGTCTAGGATGCCTGTAAATCCCTTTTTTGGGCCTCCAAAGTTTTCAACGTTTTTGAAGGCCTAACATGCATTTTAAGGCCTTTTTTAGAGTTGCCAACATTTTCTGAACTTGCAGGGGTGTAGGATGCATTTTTCAGGGCAAAAATATTTTTGGGCATTTCAGTGGTCTGGGATGTGGGTTAATGCCCCTTTCAGGCTGCAAATGTTTTTGGGACATTCAGAGCTCTCTGACACCGATTTTGGTCCAACAACATTTTCTGGACTTAAGGGCGTCTAGGATGCCTGTAAACCCCTTTTTTGGGCCCCCAAAGTTTTCAACATTTTTGAAGGCCGAACATGCATTTTAAGGCCTTTTCTTGAGCTGCAAACATTTTCTGAACTTTCAGGGGTGTAGGATGTATTTTTAGTGCCAAAAATGTTTTTGGGAATTTCAGTGGTCTGGGATGCGAGTTAATGCCCCTTTCAGGTTGCACATGTTTTTGGGACATTCAGAGCTCTCTGACACCGTTTTTGATCCACCAACATTTTCTGGACTTTAGGGGGTCTAGGATGCCTGTAAATCCCTTTTTTGGGCCTCCAAAGTTTTCAACATTTTTGAAATCCTAACATGCATTTTAAGGCCTTTTCTTGAGCTGCCAACATATTCTGAATTTTCAGGGGTGTAGTATGCATTTTTCGTGCACAAAATATTTTTGGGAATTTCAGAAGTCTAGGATGCGGGTTAATGCCCCTTTCAGGCTGCAAATGTTTTTGGGACATTCAGAGCTTTCTGACACCATTTTTGATCCAACAACATTTTCTGGACTTTAGGGCGTCTAGGATGCCTGTAAACCCCTTTTTTGGGCCTCCAAAGTTTTCTAATTTTTTGCAGGCCTAAAATGCATTTTAATGCCTTTTCTTGAGCTGCCAACATATTCTGAATTTTCAGGGGTGTAGTATGCATTTTTCGTGCACAAAATATTTTTGGGAATTTCAGAAGTCTAGGATGCGGGTTAATGCCCCTTTCAGGCTGCACATGTTTTTGGGACATTCAGAGCTCTCTGACACCGTTTTTGATCCAACAACATTTTCTGGACTTTAGGGGGTCTAGGATGCCTGTAAATCCCTTTTTTGGGCCTCCAAACTTTTCAACATTTCTGAAGGCCTAACATGCCTTTTTTAGAGTTGCCAACATTTTCTGAACTTGCAGGGGTGTAGGATGCATTTTTCAAAACAAAAATTTTTTTGGGAATTTCAGTGGTCTAGGATGCGGGCTAATGCCCATTTCAGGCTGCAAATGTTTTTGGGACATTCAGAGCTCTCTGACACCGATTTTGGTCCAACAACATTTTCTGGACTTTAGGGGGTCTAGGATGCCTGTAAACCACTTTTTTGGGCCTCCAAAGATTTCAACATTTTTGAAGGCCTAACATGCATTTTAAGGCCTTTTCTTGAGCTGCCAACATTTTCTGAACTTTCAGGGGTGTAGGATGCATTTTTCGTGCCAAAAATATGTTTGGGAATTTCAGTGGTCTAGGATGCCGGTTAGTGCCCCTTTCAGAGCTCTCTGACACCGATTTTGGTCCAACAACATTTTCTGGACTTTAGGGGGTCTAGGATGCCTGTAAACCCCTTTTTTGGGCCTCCAAAGTTTTCAACATTTTTGAAGGCCTAACATGCGTTTTAAGGCCTTTTCTTGAGCTGCCAACATTTTCTCAACTTTCAGGGGTGTAGGATGCATTTTTCGTGCCAAAAATATTTTTGGGAATTTCAGTGGCTGCAAATGTTTTTGGGACATTCAGAGCTCTCTGACACCATTTTTGGTCCAACAACATTTTCTGGACTTTAGGGGGTCTAGGATGCCTGTAAACGCCTTTTTTGGGGCTCCAAATTTTTCTAAATTTTTTTAGGCCTAAAATGCATTTTAAGGCCTTTTTTAGAGTTGCCAACATTTTCTGAACTTTCAGGGGTATAGGATGCATTTTTCGTGCACAAAATATTTTTGGGAATTTCAGAGGTCTAGGATGCGGGTTAATGCCCCTTTCAGGCTGCAAATGTTTTTGGGACATTCAGAGCTTTCTGACACCGTTTTTGATCCAACAACATTTTCTGGACTTTAGGAGGTCTAGGTTGCCTGTAAACCCCTTTTTTGGGCCTCCAAAGTTTTCAACATTTTTGAAGGCCTAACATGCATTTTAAGGCCTTTTTTAGAGTTGCCAACATTTTCTGAACTTTCAGGGGTATAGGATGCATTTTTTGTGCACAAAATATTTTTGGGCATTTCAGTGGTCTAGGATGTGGGTTAATGCCCCTTTCAGGCTGCAAATGTTTTTGGGACATTCAGAGCTCTCTGACACCGATTTTGGTCCAACAACATTTTCTGGACTTTAGGGCGTCTAGGATGCCTGTAAACCCCTTTTTTGGGCCTCCAAAGTTTTCAACATTTTTGAAGGCCGAACATGCATTTTAAGGCCTTTTCTTGAGCTGCAAACATTTTCTGAACTTTCAGGGGTGTAGGATGTATTTTTAGTGCCAAAAATATTTTTGGGTATTTCAGTGGTCTGGGATGCGAGTTAATGCCCCTTTCAGGTTGCACATGTTTTTGGGACATTCAGAGCTCTCTGACACCGTTTTTGATCCACCAACATTTTCTGGACTTTAGGGGGTCTAGGATGCCTGTAAATCCCTTTTTTGGGCCTCCAAAGTTTTCAACATTTTTGCAGACCTAAGATGCATGTTAAGGCCTTTTTTGAGCTCGCAACATTTCTGGGGTGTTTTCTGAACTTTCAGGGGTGTAGCATGCATTTTTCATGCCAAAAATATTTTGGGAAATGTCAGTGGTCTAGGATGCGGGTTAATGCCCCTTTCAGGCTGCAAATGTTTTTGGGACATTCAGAGCTCTCTGACACCATTTTTGGTCCAACAACATTTTCTGGACTTTAGGGGGTCTAGGATGCCTGTAAACCCCTTTTTTGGGCCTCCAAAGTTTTCTAAATTTTTGCAGGCCGAAAATGCATTTTAATGCCTTTTTTGGGCTGCTAACATATTCTGAACTTTCAGGGGTGTAGTATGAATTTTTCGTGCACAAAATATTTTTGGGAATTTCAGAGGTCTATGATGCGGGTTAATGCCCCTTTCAGGCTGCAAATGTTTTTGGGACATTCAGAGCTCTCTGACACCGTTTTTGATCCAACAACATTTTCTGGACTTTAGGAGGTCTAGGATGCCTGTAAACCCCCATTTTGCACCTCCAAAGTTTTCAACATTTTTGAAGGCCTAACATGCATTTTAAGGCCTTTTTTTAGAGTTGCCAACATTTTCTGAACTTTCAGGGGTATAGGATGCATTTTTTGTGCACAAAATATTTTTGGGAATTTCAGTGGTCTAGGATGCGGGTTAATGCCCCTTTCAGGCTGCAGATGTTTTTGGGACATTCAGAGCTCTCTGACACCATTTTTGGTCCAACAACATTTTCTGGACTTTAGGGGGTCTAGGATGCCTGTAAACGCCTTTTTTGGGCCTCCAAATTTTTCTAAATTTTTTTAGGCCTAAAATGCATTTTAAGGCCTTCTTTGGGCTGCTAACATATTCTGAGTTTCAGGGGTATAGGATGCATTTTTCGTGCACAAAATATTTTTGGGAATTTCAGAGGTCTAGGATGCGGGTTAATGCCCCTTTCAGGCTGCAAATGTTTTTGGGACATTCAGAGCTCTCTGACACCATTTTTGGTCCAACATTTTCTTGACTTTAGGGGGTCTAGGATGCCTGTAAACCCCTTTTTTGGGCCTCCAAAGTTTTCAACATTTTTGAAGGCCGAACATGCATTTTAAGGCCTTTTCTTGAGCTGCAAACATTTTCTGAACTTTCAGGGGTGTAGGATGTATTTTTAGTGCCAAAAATATTTTTGGGAATTTCAGTGGTCTGGGATGCGAGTTAATGCCCCTTTCAGGTTGCACATGTTTTTGTGACATTCAGAGCTCTCTGACACCGTTTTTGGTCCAACAAGATTTTCTGGACCTTAGGGGGTCTAGAATGCCTGTAAACCCCTTTTTTGGGCCTCCAAAGTTTTCAACATTTTTGAAGGCCTAACATGTGTTTTAAGGCCTTTTCTTGAGCTGCCAACATTTTCTCAACTTTCAGGGGTGTAGGATGCATTTTTCGTGCCAAAAATATTTTTGGGAATTTAAGTGGCTGCAAATGTTTTTGGGACATTCAGAGCTCTCTGACACCATTTTTGGTCCAACAACATTTTCTGGACTTTAGGGGGTCTAGGATGCCTGTAAACGCCTTTTTTGGGCCTCCAAAGTTTTCAACATTTTTGAAGGCCTAACATGCATTTTAAGGCCTTTTCTTGAGCTGCCAACATTTTCTGAGCTTTCAGGGGTATAGGATGCATTTTTCGTGCACAAAATATTTTTGGGAATTTCAGAGGTCTAGGATGCGGGTTAATGCCCCTTTCAGGCTGCAAATATTTTTGGGACATTCAGAGCTCTCTGACACCATTTTTGGTCCAACAACATTTTCTGGACTTTAGGGGGTCTAGGATGCCTGTAAACGCCTTTTTTGGGCCTCCAAATTTTTCTAAATTTTTTTAGTTTAGGCCTAAAATGCATTTTAAGGCCTTCTTTGGGCTGCTAACATATTCTGAGTTTCAGGGGTATAGGATGCATTTTTCGTGCACAAAATATTTTTGGGAATTTCAGAGGTCTAGGATGCGGGTTAATGCCCCTTTCAGGCTGCAAATGTTTTTGGGACATTCAGAGCTCTCTGACACCATTTTTGGTCCAACAACATTTTCTGGACTTTAGGGGGTCTAGGATGCCTGTAAACCCCTTTTTTGGGCCTCCAAAGTTTTCTAATTTTTTGCAGGCCTAAAATGCTTTTTAATGCCTTTTTTGGGCTGCTAACATATTCTGAATTTTCAGGGGTGTAGTATGAATTTTCCGTGCACAAAATATTTTTGGGCATTTCAGTGGTCTAGGATGTGGGTTAATGCCCCTTTCAGGCTGCAAATGTTTTTGGGACATTCAGAGCTCTCTGACACCGATTTTGGTCCAACAACATTTTCTGGACTTTAGGGGGTCTAGGATGCCTGTAAACCCCTTTTTTGGGCCTCCAAAGTTTTCAACATTTTTGAAGGCCGAACATGCATTTTAAGGCCTTTTCTTGAGCTGCAAACATTTTCTGAACTTTCAGGGGTGTAGGATGTATTTTTAGTGCCAAAAATATTTTTGGGAATTTCAGTGGTCTGGGATGCGAGTTAATGCCCCTTTCAGGTTGCACATGTTTTTGGGACATTCAGAGCTCTCTGACACCGTTTTTGATCCACCAACATTTTCTGGACTTTAGGGGGTCTAGGATGCCTGTAAATCCCTTTTTTGGGCCTCCAAAGTTTTCAACATTTTTGAAATCCTAACATGCATTTTTAGGCCTTTTTTAGAGTTGCCAACATTTTCTGAACTTGCAGGGGTGTAGGATGCATTTTTCATGGCAAAAATATTTTTGGGAATTTCAGTGGTCTAGGATGCGGGTTAATGCCCCTTTCAGGCTGC